>NC_141697.1:762531727-763136727 GCF_964263255.1 Lissotriton vulgaris
TTTGGAGCCAAGGTAATTCAATTACTAATAGAGTAGTTGAAAAACACAGGAATTTGTGAAGTCAAAAGTTCTTTAAAGGATTAATTTAAAAAAATAGATATAAGGTCCTTTTATTGGTCAGTAAACGTGGTACAGGAATTTAGCGGCATATTATCAAGACAGGCGATAAAATTATCGCCGCTTTAGCGGCAGAAAACTGCCGCTAAGACGGCGATAATGAGCTTGATAATATGCTCTATGGAATTCCAATTGAAGCCCATGTTAGATGTCCTTCACATCTAATATGGGCTTCAATTGTAATGCTATAGACAGCCCCTACACTGTCATTATCCCCGTAACAGTCTGTGCTGCTAGCTTGGCGCCCAAGCGCCAGTGGAAGGATTGGCCTTATGGGCCTGTTGGCAGCATGCACTCCCACACTCCCCAACCCTCTAGCCGACTTGCTACAAGTCCCCCCCCCCCCCCACCACCACCCCCTCAGGACGGCCCTGTGAGACAGCTGTTTACCAAAGCAAAAGGATGTCTTCAATGTACCGGAAGTGGCCTACCAATCATGAACTCACCCTGAGACCTAGTACACAACAAATAAATACGGCAAAACACTGATACTTCTCAGAGAAAAAGAGGTTAATTCATGAAATAATCAATCAAAACACACCAGTTTAAATGACAGAGAGCTTACAGAGAAAACCAAGCAACCTGCAACAGGCGAAAAAATCACACAAAAGTAACCACTGTCTAAGGGGATGGTGGGCGGGATAAAAGAAAACTGTTCTGGTGCCCCGGTCGGGGGGACCAGCAACCTCTCTGCGGCAGGAGTGGTGACTGTCTTGCCGGATTGGAGGAGACCTAGAAGCGTTTCTAAGTGCTTCTGGGTCGCCTCGTGTCAAAGGCCAATTGCTGTAGCCCATGTTGGCTGGTGATGTCATACACCGGAGCCTACAGCCCCCCCACCCACTTGGGCAGGTCTGGCATCGCGCCATAAGCGCAGCTCCCCCTTTGCAGGGGCACCTTGGCAAATGGCCATGTATCGCGAAGACCCCGCCCTTGTAAATAAATAACTCCCTGGTCCTTCTCACTTCCTGTGCCCCCCGTCATCCCTCCCCATCATCCCTCATCGCAAAGACAGCAAACAACAACTTGCTCATGTAAAAATGTATTTATTATGACTAACAGAAAGGAACATCACAAAGTTAAATAATTTTCAATATCACTTTTACAAACTAATACGCAGAAACCCCAGAAATCCCATACAGTATTATTTACAATTTTGATGGCTGGCTAAACTTAACATAGCCTCTTATACATAGCCATTCCCAACTATATGTAGCCTTGTCCCTGTGTATCCAGCATTGAACCTAGGATTAATATCATGACTGGTCACCCTGTGACGGGCCCTCTCTAAGGGGAGGGTGCCCATCCCCTTGCCTCCCACCCCGCAGTAAGCTTGCGGAGGTGGCCTGTCTGCATGGCAGGTTACTTCTTCAGGCTTCTCCTTATCCCCCAAGGGTCTGTGCTGTTAGCTTGTGGGATTGGCCATAAGAGCCTCTTGACAGCATACATTCCCACGTCCCCTCTAGCTGACTTACTGCAATCACCCCCTGGAGGGCCCTGTGAGACCGCTGTCCCCACCTATCCAAAGTAAAAGGACTCCTTCAATATACTGGAAGTGCCCCACCAATCATGGCTCACCGCCATTACCCAGCTTAGAGAAGCGAACCCCATCCCAGACAAGAAGGAGCCCCCCTTGAAGCACACATGCCGGATAGTCTACATTTGGTTGACCTAAACAAGTTGTCTACCTTCTTACTAATACGCTTAACAGAATGATTGAGGGTTCTGGCTGACTCCACCCCCCCCTCGCCACTGCAGTCTTTGGATGATGAGGGACCATGTGATGAGTGCCTCAGGGAATTTCCTTGCCAACCATCCCATCTCAGTAATCAGTACTCCAAATAAACCTTTCCTGCCCAGGTGCACCAAATGGTTGCCACCAAGATGCACTGCCACAATCCCAGGAGGCGTACATCTCTTGGGAAACCATGCTTCAAGAGTACCCCTAAAATGAGTTAAACATAGGCCTCCTTGCCTTTGGAGGACACATGGAAGTATGTGCAGGACAGAGGAAGATGTGGGCCACACACTCCCCAACCCAGTCCCCAGGAAACGACAACATGTGCTGAATTCCCCATCATTCGCCCACCTCGTCCTGGGTGCTAAACTGGTTGCTATGAGGTCCGGTAAGTTACCACAGATGGCTCAAAAAAGGTATTGGTGCTTCTGCTGCTTCCAGGTGTTGGTACCTGAAAACCTGCATCTTGAAACGAGATAGAGCATCTGCAGCATAATTTGACACCCTGGTACATGCTTGGCCTTAAACAATACATTACGTTTTAAGCATTGTAGCATAATCCCCTTCAATAACCTGAGTATCATCTTTCATTTAGCAGCCTACTGATTAATGTAGTCACCCACCGTCGTGTTGTCAGACCACAATACGACCGACTGGCTGCACCATGCTGCGGGCTAACGTTGCACACACCTTGCTGGGCCCAGGATGGCACCAAAACCCACATTGCACCCTGCATTCATGAAAAGGCCTAATTCCTCACTCAACCTGGCAGGGCTGGGCCACACCACCGTGCCATTGAAGTCCCACAAGAATGCTAGCCAAATATGCATGTCCTGGCGCACCTCGCTGACCAAACTAGTGTGGGGATGCTTCTCCTTCAGGCACGAAATTGCCTGTACAATTGAACGTGAGAATGGGCAACCCATGGGAATGATTCTCAGTGCGAAATTTGGCTGCCCAATCACCTTTTGCAACTGATGTAGCATGACCTTCTTTCCACCCAAATAGTCCTGCAAATCCTGGAAAAAAGGCGGAATCCTTTCACTTGGGGAGCCGTGACACATCCGCCTTTGAGCCCAGTTCACTCCCTGGAAACACGATGAACGTTTATGGCCCCACAGTCTTGCCTGTTGCCAGGGGAACACCAAACTTCCCCCAACAGGACACAGAAAGACTGCACTGCGCTGCTGCATTCCGGCGCACCAGGCGAACCCAAGAAGAGAAAGTCATCAAGATAATGCAAAACCAATTAATATTGCGTTCTCTGCCTGAACACCCATTCAAGGAAAGAACAGAACCTCTCAGAGTAGGAGCAGGAGACCGAGCAACCCGTAGGCATGCATTTATCAAAACAAAATTTCCCCTCAAACTGAAAACCTAACAGATAAAAATCCTGAGGGTGCACAAGGAGAAGTGAGAAGGCTGATTCTATATCTGACTTTGCAAGGAGAGTGCCTGGCCCGAACTCCTGGAGCATCACAATCGCCTGGTCCAAGGAGGCATAGTTGACAGAGCACAGGCTCCCATCAATAGCTTCATTCACAGACTGACCCCTGGGAGTAGAGAGCTCATGTATAAAGCAAAATTCCCCTGCATCTCTCTTGGGCACCACCACTAACGGAGAGCAGACACAACCTTCGAGGGATGCTGACTGAAAGGGCCTGGCCACTCTCCCCAGGTCCACTTCCTTGACAATCTTTACTGCTGCCACCTCCTCGTTGGATCTCAGGGACTGCTGGTTCTTGCAAAAGGGAGCCCCCAAGTACCCTGGGGCTGGTATCCTGTAACCCCCCCTAAAACCTTCTTACAGGAACTGGACTGCCACTGGTATTGCGTGCATATTAAGCCATGGGATCATTGCCATCCAATTCACCGGGGAGGGGGCCTTGACTAGTAGCGGGTAGCAAATCCTGCTTCTTACCCAGTCTATCCTTAGACTTCCTGGAGCACTTGGATTCGGGATGTGAGGACAGCCCGCAGAATGAACAGGCATGCGTAAATGTACACGTTTTAGAGGCCTTGAATAGGAGCGCTTATTGAAATCCCAGCATGTCCCCTTTTTTCCCAAACTTTCTGGGCTGCTTGAGGGACCTGATCAAAAGGGCTGACTGGGGGCAGTGTCCGAGCATGAGTGCTTCATATGGCGCAAACATAGGGCAACGTCAACCTGATCCCACCCCAAATTGGGGCTAGTTGCCTTAACTAACCTGAACTCTCTGTCATATTTCTTCCATCTCACACTGCTTTACTCATCATGCGCGCATGCAATCCTTTTCTGGTAGCAAGCCAGCTGGGCACCCAAACCATCAAAGCTCCCCGCCAGGATTGCCTGATAAATGGAAAACCCTTTGATCCAATTGACTGTTTCCCCAACCCTTTTCTTGTATGGCCAATGGCCACAGTCCCTAGAATTAGCATGTTCTTTACACCATTTTGCTTCCTCCATCTCAGGTTTGTCCAAGAGTAAATCAAAAATATCAACATATGTCCCCCTATAAATCTTCTTTTTTACCTCGGCTGCGATATTCCTGCCCAATTGATAGTGCCCTGACAGTTTCTCCCTCAAACCTAGACTTGGCAACAGAGTTGTTGTACCTGCATTTGAGGAATTCTGTGCTTTTGGAGCCCCCACCCCTCTACTGCACTGTCTTCTGCAGCTTCAGGAGGGGTCTTGCTCACCACTGACTGCTCATGGGCCACCCCCTGAGTAATCTGTGTTACCCGATTCCCTGCTAAGCCCCCTGGCTCAGCACATGGTACTACTGCCAGAGCCGCTGAACTAGGTTGGGCCCCTTGCAGCCCAGACTCTCTAGGTGTGCAACCAGCCTCCTGGCCCTCTCCAAATCATCACCCTTGGTGCCAATTGCCCTCAACCAGGGGGAGATAACATTCCAAATTTCGAAAGCCACCGCAAGACACTGGCCAAATTAGATTGTTCACTAAATCTGGCTAGTTGGGGGCACCAGCTGAAATCACCCCAACCACCAAGCAGCCATTGCCACTCTGCACAATCCCCCACCCCACCCCATCACAGCTGTCACACTGCCCTGTGATGGAGCAGGGGTGAGAAAAAAATAAAATAATTTTTTGTGTACCTCCTGTGAAGTTACACTCGCATAACAATAATCAATGTAATCCTTTGAAGCATGAATAATTAACCAACAAAATGCACTTAGACATTTTAGACGTGGGAAACTAATTGCTATTTACAAAAACTAATTTATTAACAATTGTGAACGAGTCATATTAACATAGAGCTAATAATACGAAAACAGTATGTTCATTTTGCTTTTATAAAGTGTGTATGTCTTATCGTGGCAATAATAAATAAATGCATTTGGTAAGTAAACAAAGCTATTTGTCACGCTTTAGCTAGGTAACCACTAATTGGAAATATTAGAATGGTGGGAGGTTAACAGAAAAAACTATAATTCTAAATCTAATGTTTGTTGTGTTTATTTTCGCACTAGTTCTCATTGTGGCCTATGCGGCCTGAGTGCTGAAAAATGGCTGCTGACTGCTGTATTGACAATGGAATGAGAAAGAGCCTCTACGCATGCACTGAGACAAAAGAGAGAGCCAAATCAGCGGAATGACTGAAACACAGTGCAAAGTGATGTCAAGGTCAGCTTGGCCTAGGATGTAGAAGGATGCCAAAAGATGTTTGCATCTGAGACTGTGGGAACGGAAGACCATGTTACAATATTATGAATGACAAAGAATAAACGGAGATGACATCTATGGGAATATATGAGAATAACTGAGCAATTTGAAAAACCGGTTCTGTCAAGGATAAGATAAAGTGATCATAGCCACCCCTCTAATGGACCAATAAGAATGAAAGGTGGACCCTAAAAGTTTCAATTTTAGTTAGATAATTAGTGAAAAGGGGTATAAAAGATTGTGTTCGAAAAAGGGAGAAAAGCTTGCTCCTTTGATTTATTTTGCACCACCACATGCTGTTGTTTTGATCTATTTTATGGTGCTTGAGACTTTGAAATATTTTTGGACTTTAATTTTTGGCGCAAAGGAAGATGGCCAAATGCAGAGATTTTATTTTGAAAGTGAGGCGTTGAGAAGCTTAGAGAGGCAGATCGAGACTTGTGCAACTCAGTTATTTCTTTATGACAGAGCTAGGTAATAGGATTTCTAAATTTCATTTTTCTTTTAACTTGTACTAAATAAAATTGATAAATTCTTGCTTGTCTAAATAAACTAAAATTTGGTTTCCTAAAATGTTCTAGATAAAATTTAAAATTCTAAACTCGAGTTGTGGGTTTTATTTAATTAAAATGTCATGACAAGATAAATGCTGAAGTTATAAGGATTACTATGATTAAGCTGGTCTTAGTCTCCATCAGCTAACTCCTACTAGATGATCTATTGACCAAATAGTGGAGTACCTGGTGTAGAGTTATCCAGGTAACGGATTAGCATGTGTAAAGAATTTCTGTAATATGTATATAATGTATACAATATGAGCTTAGGTACCCCGCGAACCAACAGCTCGCTTTCTTTGTCACTGATTCAGGAGTAATATGTGAGTGTGTGTGTGAAAGGGTAAATGACTTGCAGTGTTATGGGCCCCACTGACGAGTAAAATGATTGCTCCTGGGTTTTGTGAGGTGAGTATTAAAGGTTGTTAGAGACCTGCACTGGATCAGGTTTCTTGGTAGCAGAGTAGTGGTTTCTGTAGGTTAGTTTGGAGAATTAATGATTATCGATGCTTTATGTGCTAACACTATATGTCGAGTCTGTATTATTTTATAAGTAGTCGGAATATGAAAACTTCTGGAATGTAGGAGGTTGGTCACTCTGCCTGCAGGCAGAGGAAGTGTGGCAAGTGAAGTCACACATTACATAGTCTGGTTTCAAAGTAGTAACATTGTTGTGTGTTACAAGTTAGGGACTTCTCAGTGTGAAAGTGATGAATGTATAGCGAAGGCAATCTATAAAATCTTGGCCTAAAGCACAGGAATCAGTTGGGTATTCCAACTAAAACTTGTCCCTGGGAGAGTAATAGGTTTTCACCTAAGCTTGAGAGAAGGGTAAGGTAGAGGAAAGTGCTACTTTATCGGCAAAACTAAAATTCTGTGGTAGAGAAGAGGTAAGCGGTGTCTACTGGAAATACAGAATACTTGTGAGTTTGGACAAAACTATCACTTTGGTTTAGCGAAACAGACGAATGGAAATGTTTTATGTTGTTACTAACTGAATTTCATTTGTATAAGGTATAAGTATATTGTGCCGATAAATTTTGTAAAGGAGAGGTCAGTAGAAGCAGGAGTAGAAGCTGACTTAACAAAAGTCGCGCTGGGATTGGTCCATGTGACTGTGACATAAGAAGCTTTCATTGGTGCATTAGTTTGAAGACGTGCTGGGATTGGTTAGAATTTGTGTGACGAAAATTGTGCCGATTGGTGCGTTAGTGTGAGACGCGCTGGGATTGGACAAAGGATAGTGGTACTGATTGGAAGAAAATAAATGACCGTATTTGAAACAGTATTCGTAAAAATTGATTATTATTATGAGGAAGTCAGAGAAAAACCTTCATGGTTTAAGAAAATAAAGAATTTCTTTAAAAGTGACAAGAAAAGGGGGCGTGGCCAACTGCCGAGCATGGCGGCAGCTTGAAGCGGGAGCTCCGTCAGGCAAACCGGCCCGCACTGTCTATCCGCACTTTAATCCGTCCTATCACCCGCCCGAAGAGGCGACATCGGCTCGGGAACCCGAGCGGCGTTCATTACTCCGACCCCGGTGGTGATCGGACGCCGGGAACGGCTCCTGTCGGAAGCGGCGAACAGGGGCCTACGCCTGCCTAGCAGCACCGACCTCAGGTGAATAGCGGACCCGGGCGGAAGTTCACCCTCCCCGGCCCGGGCGCCCTGACACCGGCCAGCCGCTGCTCCATTTTGCCGCGGAGGCCCCGCGGACACACTGCCTTCCCAGCGCACACCCCTGTGTATACCGGGGGGTCCAAGGAAACTGGAACTAGCAACGAGCGCCATATGGATACGACGCAACACCCAGCAGGAGCCGGCGCCTCCCTGTGCCAAGGACAGCGCCATATTGGAGGATCCGAGTGACCAGTGACGCCGTTTGCACACCAGGGTGAGGCGATCTGCACCGGGTCCCTGCCGTCTCCCTGCGCTGCTGCCGGTCTGAGACTCACGCCAGCTTGACGGAGGGACACATAGGGGCACCGATATCCTGACGCAGAGGCGGCGTGGTGTGGGGCTATCCACAGTGCAGCCGGTCTAGTGTGAGCGCCTTCTGGGTGCCGACGGTCCCGCACGGTAACCACTGCAGGGGTGGGCGAAGGGGTTTGGCGGCACTACACAGGGGGACCCCCCCACAGGGACACATCTCATCGCCGCGCTTGGTGGCGCCACAATACACGCGGCCCTCGTGTGCAGCCACGCTGTAGGCCTCGCGAACAATTTCCAGAGGACGGCGGGCTGATCATCTCGGACGCCGGTTGCGACACTTCTGGCCCTAGGTGGAACACACGAACCCCTTGAAATCAGTGGGACACAAGTTTACCAGCCTGACACCCGGAGGCCCTGCGTGGCTCGGAAGACAGAAAAGTACCCGGACGCGAGGTGCGCATACCTCCGTCAGCAACGCGACATCATGGCCGGAAAGGGTACAAGGAGCACATCGACACAGGCGAAGCTCGACAAATTCGCGTACGGCCAGCATGGACATTCCCAGAATGGCAGTCGCCACTCCGCTGGCGCACCTCCAGAAACGGGTGGCGCTCCGAAAGTGACCCTTGAAGACGTTATGAAGACCCTCAACGAGGTACGGACAACGGTGGGCTCCATCTCCTTCGAGGTCACTCTGCTTCGAGCAGACTTTCAGAAAATGGCGGAAAGGGTGTCTCAAGTGGAGGTAGTTACAAAATCTCTTGTTGAGGACACCTCAGACCTGCAGGTAGCCATGGAGCGCATGGAAAGAGTCACTAAACAGCTGCAAGAAAAGCTCGACGATCAGGAAGGGCGCTCCAGAAGGAACAACGTCCGCATCCTAGGCCTGCCAGAATCGGAAGGTAAAGCTGCAATGGACTTATACGTCGAGGACCTGATCAAAACCCAGCTGAAACCTAAAGGTCTGTCTCACTTCTTTTCTGTTGAAAGGGCGCACCGAGTCCCTGGTGGAGCGGCCAAACCGGGTGCCACTCCGCGACCTGTACTGGCCAGGCTCTTCAATTTTAGGGATAGAGACGCAATCCTACAAGCGGCGAGAAACTCCCCGCCTGTGAAAATTCAAAACTCAACTTTGGCCTTCTTTCCAGACTACACGGCAGAGGTGGCCAGGCGCAGAAAATCATTCATGGATGTGAAAAAAGAGCTGCGAGACAGAGGCCTGCCATACTCCATGCTTTTCCCCGCCAAATTGCGCATTGTGGCCGAGGGGAAAACGTGGTTCTTTGATACACCGGAGGTGGCTAGAGAATGGCTGGATGGATGGAGACAGGTGGGGCAGCCTCAGCGCCCGCATAGGGACCGACAGCACCATCGCAACGGAGGACAGACGGTACACCCGTCAGGAACTCCCACGAACGAAGCAGGCGTGACGGCACTGGATTCGGATCTTGAAAGAGACCCACTTGACTCTGGGCAACCAGTTAGGGGCTGATCTGAGTGGACTACATGAGGGACAGCATGTTTATGGCCCTTGGGAACTTGACGCTGATGGAGCTGAGTAGGGCGGGCATCGGCCGGTGCCTGTAGGGGTATCACCAACCCCACGAGCAAGTAAGATGGACGGGGATGGGATTAAGCACTCTGCCAAGTTGGGGATGCGGGCGGGTTCTCGTCCGTGGTGCAGGGGAGCAGGGAGGGGGCGGGGGGGGGAAGTTGTATTGTTATGGTTGATATTGTTCTCAGTCAGCACCACTTCAGTATGGAACATGGTCCCACTGTAGGCCATACACTACTGGTGTTCTATCACAGGTCATCGCACATGTGCTATGCTCCACCTTCACGCTTCAGTGACACTATTCATACATCCAAATGGCCCAACAGGATCGAGACACGCCCGCTGATGGCGACCCGCGACTAACAGCGGTATCCCCTTTAAAACTGCTCACATGGAATGTTAGGGGCCTGGGAGACAAAATTAAAAGAGAGTTGGTCCTTCAGACCATTAAACGTCACGGGCCAGACTTGGTGATGTTGCAAGAGACGCACCTGGCCGGGTCCACCTGCAAAGCACTTGACAGGCGTGGGTATGCCATGGTGGTACATGCAGAGTTCACCACGGGGTCCAGGGGCACTGGGATACTCCTCAAGAAAAACTCCTCTTTTATGATTGAAAGCCGCAAGGCGGACGACCAGGGTCGGTTTGCAGCGCTACACGGCCAGTGGGAAGGGAGGCCCCTCAACGTGGTGTCAGTATACATCCCCCCGGCGCTACACTCCACAGCACTGCCGGCGCTGGGTCAATTTCTCGTTGACCTCCCAGAGGGTGACATGATCATTGGGGGGGACTTTAACGCCATAGCAGACCCACTGTTAGACACCTTTCCCGTACGGGACCGACAGAGAGGGACTGCCACACTTCCTGGTTTTCTGTCCGCACTAGGCCTCACGGATGTTTGGCGTCAATTGAACCCCACGACGACACAGTACACACACTACTCCTCTACACACAACAGTCTCTCACGCATTGACTTCCTTTTCTTTTTGGGGGTGGGGCTAGGTTCAGTAGACAAACTCGAGATCCTACCCAGAGGTATATCTGACCACTCCCCAGTGTCCCTCCACATCACATCTAAGGAGCAGAAACGTGCCAGGCTCTATCCAATATACCCCAACTATTTGCAAATCCCAGGTGTCAGAAAGGAGCTTAAACTAGCCACGTCGCACTATTTTGCAGAAAATGTAGGGACGGTTTCCTCGCCCTCAATACTCTGGGAGGCGTACAAAACAGTCCTGCGCGGCGCAGCAATAGAGACTATCACGGGGCACAAGCGAGACTCCAGAAATGAACTCGCTCAATTAGAATTGGCTCTCCACACCGCGAACGTTGCCCACATGTCCGACCCCACCCCTGACACCGCGCATGCGCTACATCTCAAACAACAACAACACTTGGCCCACCTCACAACGGTGGCCAAGGGACACTTGGCGAGCACCGCCAACAGGATATACGATGTGGGGGACAAAGCCGGAAAAATGCTGGCTTGGTTAGACAAGAGGGGTGGTTGCAACAGAGGCATTCAGAGGCTATACAATCGGGAGGGCCAGCTGCTGACGCACCCTGAACAAATAGTACACACTTTGGCGCGCCACTATCAGGAAATCTACACACCGATTCGGGCTGTCACGGAGCGGGAGGCGTTTGCATCACTCGACCACATTGCTGTCCCCGCGCTTTCCCAAGAAGCGCAACAGGAACTGGGCACTGACTTAACAGAAAATGAAATCCAATTGGCAATACAATCGTTGCAATCTGGCAAGGCACTAGGTCCTAATGGGATACCCGTGGAATGGTACAAAGCATCGGCCCCCCCTATTGAACAAACCCCTGCTGGATATGTATGAAGAGAGTTTATATAAGGCTGAACTTCCTCTGGACCAGCGCACAGCCACCATAGTGGCCATTCCCAAGCCAGACAAGCCGCAGACGATATGCTCCTCGTACCGACCTATCTCCTTGCTCAACGTGGAAGCAAAGATCCTAGCGAAACTCCTGGCTAGTCGCCTAACAAAGCACCTGCACACCCTGATACACCCAGACCAATCAGGTTTCATGCCACATAGAAGCACAGCACTGAATCTGCGGAGGGTACATGGGGTCCTGGCGCGAGCGCATCTCCTTTCAAAACAGGCAGTCATCTTATCCCTGGACGCCAAAATGGCCTTTGATCTTGTGGAGTGGGAGTACCTATTTGCAGTCCTTGCTCGTATGGGCTTCGGCCCGAAATATATAGCGTGGGTTCGGCTACTGTATAAGTCGCCAATGGCGCAGGTGGTCGCGAATGGTCACATCTCGAAGCCCTTCCCATTGGGACGCGGAACCAGACAAGGGTGCCCGCTATCGCCCCTACTCTTCGCGCTGGTGCTGGAGCCGCTGGCCATCCTGCTCAGAGCGACGCCACTGTTTCGGGGCATCACATGGGAGGGCAGGTGGGAAGATAAAGTGTCACTGTATGCGGATGACATGCTGATCTATATGACCGAACCCAATGAAGGTATCCCTGCCCTGTTTACCCTGTGCGATGCGCACGGGAAGGCGTCAGGCTACACCCTGAACTGGTCCAAGTCTATAATATTCGTACTTAGAGGCCCAGAACCGTTACTGCGGGATGACTGCCCCCTACAATTGGCGTCCGGCTCATTTAAATACCTGGGCATTATCATCACCGCTAATGCAGCAGACTTTTATAACGCAAACCTGGTGCCACCTCTGGCACGTCTCCGTGCAGACGTTAAATACTGGGAGAAAATTACAAAAAACAATTTGATGGACAGAATGTAGATCAATGTCTTACATTCACCCCAGTACAATGATCTGGGCCTAAATCCATCGTTTTTTGCACTCCACACCACCCTGGGTCAGATAATGGCTTTATGCAAATCAGCTCTGACCCTGTGCCCCATGGGAACAGTCCAGTCCGAACTACAACAGCCATATCTTTCCCAGACCGGAATCAAGCATCCGAGGACCGACCGGTTTCGAGGTAACACCTCTCATCAGCCCGGCTAGCTTGACTCCAGTGGTGTGGAGGCTCTGGGACCCACGTCTGAGCTACCCCAGTACACTCAGGGAGAAAATTACAAAAAACAATAAACAATTTGATGGACAGAATGTAGATCAATGTCTTACATTCACCCCAGTACAATGATCTGGGCCTAAATCCATCGTTTTTTGCACTCCACACCACCCTGGGTCAGATAATGGCTTTATGCAAATCAGCTCTGACCCTGTGCCCCATGGGAACAGTCCAGTCCGAACTACAACAGCCATATCTTTCCCAGACCGGAATCAAGCATCCGAGGACCTGACCGGTTTCGAGGTAACACCTCTCATCAGCCCGGCTAGCTTGACTCCAGTGGTGTGGAGGCTCTGGGACCCACGTCTGAGCTACCCCAGTACACTCAGGGAGAAAATTACAAAAAACAATTTGATGGACAGAATGTAGATCAATGTCTTACATTCACCCCAGTACAATGATCTGGGCCTAAATCCATCGTTTTTTGCACTCCACACCACCCTGGGTCAGATAATGGCTTTATGCAAATCAGCTCTGACCCTGTGCCCCATGGGACCAGTCGTTAAATACTGGGCTACCCTGCTGTTAACCCTCCTTGGACGAGCGGCATTATATAAAATGATGGCTCTCCCTAGATTTCTTTATGTGTTGGAGAACACCCCTCATGTGGTCGCCCCACGCTACTTCCAACAGGTCGCCGCACTTGTATCTGCTCTATTGTGGAACAATGGCCCAGCCCGTATAGCTCACGACAAATTAGTTAAAAGCTGGTACGAAGGAGGAATTGCACTGCCCAACCTTCAATTGTATTATTGGGCATCCCAGCTTAAGATAATAAATCACTGGATCCACGTCCCGCGGGAGGTCCCCGCATATAAAGCGGACTGGTCACAGTTGGGAACGGACGGCATGCTCTCTGTGCTATACAACCGCGCACGGGCCCGGAAATTGATTGGACCGACGTTGCACACGGTAACCCTGTGGCATGCAGCACAATCTCGACTTGGGTGGCAGGGAAAAATCACTAAAATGACGCCGTTGTGGGACACGAAATCATTAGGAAACTTAAGATCCAGTAAGGGCTTTGCACACTGGGACCAAATAGGGATTTCGGTGGTAGGAGACCTTTGGGACAAGGGCTCGGTGATCGCATTCTCACAGTTACGGCAACAGTATGGTATGGGCCCCAATGAAACATACAGGTATGTGCAAATCCGGCACGCCCTGCTGCACACAATCCCTCCTGACGCCACACTCCCGGAATCATCTCCACTGGAGGACAGGTTGCTAACTGACTTTATGGAACAGAAGGCAACCTCTCTTACATACAAAAAACTAGTTAATAACCTGCTGGACCCCACGCAGAAGCTTAGAGAGAGGTGGGTTGGGGAACTGGGGGACATGGACGACTCAGAATGGAATGAGGCGCTGGCGTCACCGAGGGAGGTGGGCATCTCAGCTAGGTTTAGGCTGGTCCAGCTCAAGATCCTACACCGCACCTACTACACCAGAACACTTTTGCATAAGATACAGCGGACACCACACCCCTTCTGTTTAAGAGGTTGCGGGGAGGAGGGAACCCTGCTCCACACACTATGGGACTGCCCATTGATCCAAGATGTTTGGAAACAAATTATGCGAACAGTCTCCCAGGCCCTTGAGATGTCGCTCCTGCCTGAGCCCCGTAAGTGTCTGTCGAACATTTGGGACCCTACTGACCTGAACAAATATGAACAGTTGTGGGCAACGTTGGCTGTGACAGTGGCAAAAAGAGACATAGCGCAAAAATGGGGTGCTCCAGATTTACCTACAGTGTCTGGCTGGATTAGAAATATGGACCTCCTCATGGTGAGAGAAAGGGCAGTGTACGTGTTGCGGGCCTGTCCGCGTAAATGGAATAAAGTGTGGACACCGTGGAATAAATATAGGGGAGAACCATGTGAACCATTGCCGGAGGACGAAGACCTGGAGTCGGAGGAGGAAGACGATTAAAGGGGACGGACTGGTATGGGACACTCTGATTTGTGAAGCGGTGGAGCAAGCAGAAAATGTAACCTCTGAACAAATGTACGGGTTTTGTGCGGTGGATGACACCTGTCTATGAAAGGGTACAACTTTATACGGTGGTGATGACGTTAGTTAAGTTTTTGTAGAAATCATTTTCCTTCCATAAGTAAAAATCACTGAGAACTAACTGCGGTTTTCTAGGTGGGCGAAATACGAACTGGAACTGGGTATGGAATGTCGATACGTGCAATTCTGTAAGAAATTAGATGCAATTCTTTCTCCCTTATCCGTTGTGCAGAATTAGACTCACACACCAGTCTGTACTGTGAATTAACCACCTCTGCTAACAATATGTGATAATATGTAACTAATGCGAAAACGATGATGATGAAAATAACTTCTTTG
Organism: Lissotriton vulgaris; assembly: GCF_964263255.1. NCBI lineage: Eukaryota > Metazoa > Chordata > Amphibia > Caudata > Salamandridae > Lissotriton > Lissotriton vulgaris. The sequence continues at coordinate 762,546,715 of NC_141697.1, forward strand.
CCTTCTTGTCAATAAAGTTTTTCAAAAAAAAAAAAAGTGACAAGAAAATAGTGATAAGAGAGGGAAAATTGCTTCCTCCACCAAAAACACCTGCATCGTACATGATGACAAAATATGGCTAACATACATGTATATGGTTGGCGAACTGGGAAAAATATTCTAAAAATGATGGAGTGTTGGCATTTCGAGAAACAGGTTAATTTAGTTCGGCTGTATTGAGAAATTTGAGAGAGAAAATGATGAGACTTGAACCAAGACCTAGACCGACTCAGTTTGAGGCTTTAATGGAATGGGAAGATGAAATGCATGCAAAAGAGGAATAAAGGTTTAGAAATATGGATGCTAGATGTGGAAATGTTAAGGGATATTGGGGATCTACGAATGAAAGTAGAATGAAAAGATGGAGAATGGCTGATATGTGGGATGGAATGTATCCGGTACGGACAGTGGATGAGACTGTAGGGAGAAAATGTACGGTGAAAAAAAAAACAGGTTTCAGAAAAAAGTATGTATGGAATGAGTGACACGGAGGACGAGGTGTTGGAAAGCATTTTAAATAAAAGATCTCCACTGTATCAATCAACTTCTGTTGCGGTAACTCCAAATGCACCGCTAATGGAGAATGATGTAATAGAAACCCAAAAAAGGCATTTAGAAGAAAAATATATTTTTGAAAGGCTAGAATGTCCACCAATTGAAAAGGTGAGTACATCAGAATTAGAGAAGTCTACAAAAGAATTGGCGGAATTAAATAAAGAATTAACAAAACATGTAGAAGCTGTGACAGTACCTGTAACGATAGGTCCTGTAACTCCGGTTTTTGCAAATTAGAAAATAAATGAGAATACGTTGGTTGTTCCTTTAAATTCAAGTATGCCACAAGGGAGGAAAGGATTTATCCAGATTTAAATGAGATCAGAAATACTGTTAGGACATCACCACCTTGACAATGAATCAGAGTCCGATATATAATATTCCCTTGGGAGCAGAATCAGCAACCGTAACTCCAGAGAAAAGTTTAATTGACTTAGGTATAATTAAAACTCCAGCAGGCCCATCAATTGAAGAATTAAATGATTATTTTAAGACACTACAGCCAAAAGATACAGAACCTAAAGTTTTAGATGTGTCTAAATTAAAAATAGATATGGAAGAATTAATAATAGGAACAATTGGAACAGAAAAACTAAAAGCATACCAAGATGAAGAGTTGATTTTCATGAGTAAAAGCATAACATAGAGAGCTAAGAATATTCATGAAAGATTGGAGGAGCTTGCAAACAAATTAGGTATAGAGTTTGCAAAAATAAAAATATTACAGAAACAGTATAGAGTAGACTTCACTGAAAAGGATATTGACAATATGAATACTGCAGGGAAATTGACCCAAATAAAATAATTAATTGTAGTACTAAGAAAATGGGGAGATGTAGACCAATGGAGAGTTAAATGGTTGAAAAAGAAGGAAGAATCTAATAATAAAACCTTGTTAACATTTCCTGTTAGGGAGAAAGAACCGAGTGTAGCAAAAGAATACCCTATGAGAGAAGTATCAGGAAGAGGATATGTTCATGTACCATGGAGTAGACAGGATATATCGTCATTTACGAATGATTTCCCAAGATTAAGAGAAAAACCAGTAAAGTGGTACAGACAAGTAGATGAAAGTATCTAAAGTGTTATGGGAAGATTTAGATGGGCTGTTTGACATAGTTGTACCCGCAGATTTGCGGACAGAATGTAAAATCACAGTTGATTGGCCAAAGGAAGAATATCTGAGGGATGCAAAAACAGGTGCTCCGGCTCCGAAAGTCATGAGAAAATATGATCAAGGTTTTACCTTTAAAAAAAATAAAATTCCACTAAAAGTAACAGATTGGTTAAAGATTTATAGAACTATTCAAGAGTCAAAAGAATCAGTACATGCATATTATGAAAGATTATTGTTGGTTTTCAAACAGTACAGTGGGTATGAGAACCTGAGTGAAAAGGATATGAGTCATTTTGTATATAGATTTGTGTTTGGTTTGCGACCTGAAATAGGTGACATGATTAGGCATCATATGATGTGCTGGCAGTCCAGCTCAGTCGACAATGTATTGAGTAATGCCAAATATTGTAGTGATGACATTAAAGCTAGACAGGGAAAGTTAAAAGAGAAAGCAATGTGGGCACAGGTGAAAGGTGCAGAACAGCAAGAGGCACAAATTACCAATAATGGAAGTCAAACGAAATTTAAAAATAATTTGAATAAAGGAAAGGGACCAATGAACATTGATGAGGCTAAAAGAAATGGCCATGTCATAATTTGCGGAAAAATGGGGCATTAGAGAAATGAGTGTAAATTACCACCGAGGGTTGACCAAGAAAATAAATCATCGAATCTGCAGGTGCAAAATGAGGTAAATCAACAAACTCCACCACAGCAGCAGGTAGTCACTCAACTGAATCAGGTGCCATTGCCACCTCTTCCACAGAGTGTTAATCGTCAAAGGTACAGTGCAGAGACAGGATTCTACGAAGGAGAGCAGGTAAAAAGATTACCATGTGTGACTGCTATTCCACAGTATTGGTTAAGATCAGATGGAAATTAATCAGATGAGAGTTTTTGACGGTGCCTAGGAGAGGAAGTGGAGTGCGGGCTTGGCACAACTCTGGAGGTAGATCAATCTGGTCCTTTTGTGAATGGAAAAGTGAATGGTATAAATGTTACTTTCCTAGTGGACACAGGTGCTACCCGTTCTACAGTTAGATCAGTATAAATTCAAAACCTTCCTCTCTCTGGTGAAGTAATCCAAGTTGTAGGTGTAACGAACAGACAAATTAAAGCTTCATTAACACAACCAGTAGGTACAGAAATTGGTAACTTTAAAGAAATGCATCGTTTTGTAGTATGTGACAGTAGTCCTGTAAATCTACTTGGAAGCGATATACTGTGCATAATCAATTGTGCCATTTATTGTTCACCAGATGGCATAGCTTTTCAAACAGCAGATGATGACAGTATGTATAAAATGACTATGTCAATAAGTGATTCAGAAAAGAGTGAAACTTTTCCATTGTTTGATAAAGAGAATATTCCAAATGAATTAAAAGAAACAGTTAAAGAAGAGGTGTGGATTTTCACAGGAGAAGAAATTGTATTGTATTGTATTGTATATATGCTTGTATAGCGCTACTGCCACCCTACGGGTATCGTGGCACTTCAGATATCAAACACTTAGTCAGCTAGATGGTAAAGAGAAAGAATGGAACGTGAATCAGAGTTTTGGAAAGAGCCAAGTTTTCAGGCTTTTCCTGAATTCGGTTAGTGAGACACTCTGGCTGATCATTTTTGGCAGCTTGTTCCATAACTGTGCCCCTACCACGCTGAAAGCCCTCCCCCCCATCCAAGAGCGTTTACATTTTTTGACTGAGGAAGGTCTAATGAAAGGAGTAAGTCCTATAAAAATCACTGTAAAAGAAGTTGCTGTATATCCAAATATCCCACAATATAAATTGACTCCAGAAATAATTGATAGGGGAACTCCAGTAATTAATAAAATAATGGAGCAAGGAATACTGAGAGAAATCATGAGTAGCCCATAAATTCACCTATTATGGGACTGAAAAAGCCAAGTGGTACATTTAGAATAGTACAAGATTTGAGAAAGGTAAACAAAATAGTTATTCCATGTTGTCCAATTGTGCCAAATCCAGCAGTGATATTATATCAGATACCACATGATGCAGAATGGTATACTGTTATTGATTTATGCAATCTCAAAAAACACAAGAGGGAGGTAGAGCGAAGGATTGGATTCTTGCTCCACAATGATACTTAAATAAACACAAAGAATCCAACACAGAGGGAGGGAAGGGGGAGGAGTGATCAACAAATGTTGAAGCACTCAGTGTTCTGTAAAATACCCCTCACACACCAAAAGGCCCCTTGGTGTCATGCTTCATCATCAGGGTCTTCACACCCCTCTATTGGGATGCGGCGTGCTGCGACCCACGACTACGCGGGAGCACTTATAGAAATGACTATGTGTGGTGTGAGGTGTGTGGGGTATGTTGTTATAAGTGAGTGGTGGGATGTGGTGAAAGATTAAAAAGTACCTGGCACATGAGTATAAAAGAAAAATTTTTATTCTGAACTCTGGCTGGTACTATTAAAAGAAGTGCAGTGTGAGGTCGAAACTGTTGTGTTAAGCAACAGGACCTCTGGTGTGCGTTGTCGACATGTTTCGGAGACAAGCTCCTTCTTCAGGACGGGGGCACAACCTCCCCACCTTAGTCACGTCTTTTTTAGTAAAAATTGTGTATTTACAAAAAAGTGAAAATTCTAGGCTAAGTGTGCCTACAGCGGTCTGCTACAAGTACAATGACCTGCAGAAAGACAAAAAAGAACAACTGATGGTTACCCATGTAGCGGGTAGTTCAAGCAGGTGCAGTCACCTGGAACCTCACCATATGCTTGTAATAAGCCTGTTAAAAGGAAAAGTACTCACAACACAAACAACATAAAACACAAAAGGTACTAGGAATTACTGTTAGTTGTTGTCATACTTGTGAAGCTTGCTTGTGGGCTTCATGAGCAGAAATTGGACGTCAGGGGTGTTGCTTGATTTGCAATCTGTAGTGAGGAATGATGCAGGTTTTAATAAATCATTCTCACTTACTTGGGAGGGAGAGTTCGGATGGTCGTTTTTCAGTTGTTATTCTGCATGATACTCACATTAACAGGACGCTATGATCACCGTCTTACCCCTTGCGCTGCTCCGCTGGTGTGAGGCGGTAGTATGGTTTATGCTATTTATACCCTGTGTGACAATTGGGCGGAAGCATCTATATGTCCTTATAAGGGTGTTCCGCCGTTAAGTATGTACCCATGTATGGAGCATCCGCTCCTTAGCCATACATAGCCCTCGTATGTCTAACGCGGGCTTACACGGGATCAGCGTCTGTACAGGCGAGTGTTCGTCTGTTGTGCATGCACATAAATATCTGTCCTTCCTTCGCGCATGCGTATTGAGCACAAGTGTGTCTTGCGGGACGCTGATGTGTAGCGCACGCGTGTTAGTTCCATCTGTGTCTTTTTGAGAAACCAGGGGATGGAATACTTCTTACTGAGAAGGTTTAGCAGCAGGGATTATTGCTGGGGTGGTCATGTTACACATATGTATTGATTACACCAACCACATGTGTAGGGAGTACGCAACACAAGACGATTGTTATAGAGTGCAAGCAATGAAAGATTCAGAAGTGATGAGCATCTGGACACCACAACAGTGTGTCTTGTATTTGTGATGGTCCATTTTTAGTTGGACAGTTGGATCCAGGGCACATCATCATTGAGCCCTATTAGGTGGGTACCAAGTCTAAACACCCATCTTTGTTCCTTTTGAAAAAGGCCGGCATCTGAGGGTAGTTGCTCAATGATTGTCCACTTGAGGTCATTCACGCAATGTTGTGCAGTCAAAAAATGTGTGGCCATTTTAGTAGTGCTTTTTTTGCAGCGCACATTGCTCTTGTGCTCATTCATTCTTGTTTTCATGGCTCTTGTGGTCATACCCACATACTCAAGGTTGCAGGGGCATTTTATAAGGTAGACCACGCTTTTGGAGTCACAGTTAGAAAATCTCCTTTGCTCCCAGGTTGTTCCATTGCGGAAGGTAAGTTTTGTGCTTTTTTCTGTCAAGTGGCAACTACTGCAATTGCTTCAAGGAAAGTGACCTTGGATGCCTATAGATGGTTGTGAGGCAATTGTCGTTGGTTTTAGTCTGGTGTGTACCAGCATGTCTCTGAGGTTGCGTCCCCTGCGGTGAGCAAACAACGGTTTTTCCAGATTCAGGTTGCCACATGTTAGTATCCTCCAATGTTTGTTAACAATTTTGGATACCTCGTTGGACATGGTGTTAAATGTCGTCACACATATTGGTCGTTTGTTCTCATTTGGTTCTTTGCTCCGCTCCTCCAATAATGCCTCTCTGTTATTGTTCTTTGCCCTCTTCATTGCTTTTTCAATGATTCTAATGGGGTATTCTCGTTGTTTCAATTTTTCTCTCAAGTCATTGGCCTGCTGTTTGAAATTGGACATATCTGTACAGTTACGCCTGAGACGTAGAAATTGTCCATACGGCAGATTTTCTCGAAGGTGCCTGGGGTGAAAACTGTCGTATCTTAACAGGCAGTTTCTGGATGTCGGCTTGAAATGGGTAGTAGTTTTCAAAATTCCTTCGTCTGCGTAGATATTTAGATCCGAAAACACCAATGTGTGGTCCGAAATTGTACTTGTGAAGTTCAAAAAGGCGTTTTGGTTATTCAACCATGTTTGGACATTTTCCGCAGATTGTCGGTCACCCTCCCAGATGACCAGGACGTCATCTATGTACCTCCTCCAGCATTTTATATTTGATCTGTATGGATTCTGGTCTTGGAGAATCTTGGTGGTCTCGAGCTGGTGTGCATAGAGCCCTGCCAGGCTCGGAGCAAAAGTACTGCCCATGCTGGTCCCATGGCACTGCTGGTAAATCGTGGTTTTGTACTGAAAAAAGTTTTTTTGCAAAGCCAAAGAAATGCATTCCAGAACTAGCCCTCGTGGTGTCTGATACTTCCATTGTGTAGAAAAAAGGACCTCTTCGATGATCATGAGCGTTTTGTCGTGCGGGAGGCTGGTATAGAGACTTTCTACGTCTAGACTGATGAGAAGTTGGGTTTTTGGGTCAAATGTTGTTTCTTGCAGGAGTTGTAAGACAGCTTTTGTGTCTTTAAGTGCTTGTCGATTGTACCGATGGTCGCAGGAAGGCGTCTGCAAATTTCGACAGGGGTTCCAGAATTGAGCCGATACCCGATACTATCGGTCTCCCTGGTGGGTTGGTGAGGTTCTTATGGATCTTCGGGATGCAATAGAAGTAAGGGATGCAAGGTTTTTTCTGCTCTAAAAATTCCCCTTCCTTCTTGCTCAACCAATCGTGTGCCAGGCCTTCTTCGATCAAGCCCCCAATTCTTATCCTGATTTATGCAATGCATTCTTTACAGTTCCATTACATCCAGATAGCCAGCCTATTTTCACATTTCGGTTTGGTGAGCGTATTCTGGCATGAGCCGAATTCCTCAAGGATATACTGAAAGTCCTTCAATTTTTAATCAGATGTTGAAAAAGTCATTAGAGAGTTTAAACATGCCAGGAAAATCAGTATTGTTTCAGTATATTGATAACCTGTTGGTGGCATCAAAGACAAAAGAAAATTGCATTTCTGATACTATTGAATTGCTGAACCATTTAGCAGAAGGAGGACATAATGTGTCCCCATCAAAATTACAGTTTTGCAAACAAGACGTACAATACCTAGGTCATAAGATTGGAAAGGGAATAAGAAAAGTGACATCAGAAAGAATAACAATTATCAGAGGAATGAGCCCACCAAAGACATAGAAACAAGTAAGAATGTTTTTGGGTTACTGCGGTCAATGGATTAGTGGATTTTCACTAATTGCAAAACCATTACAGAGATTGAGAAAAGGTGATGTGACAGATCCTATTGTGCTAAATGAAGAAGAAATGGGAGCATCTGAAAAATTGAAAACGAGTCTATGTGAAGCACCGGCACTAGGCATGCCTGATTATGAAAAAGAATTTGAACTGTATTGGTGTGAGAGAGAAGGATGTGCATTGTCAGTTTTGATTCAGAGACATGGAAGAATGAGAAGACCTATTGCATACTTTTCAGCAGTATTAGATCCAGTAGCAAGAGCATTGCCTGGGTGTCTGAGAGCTGTTGCAGCCACAAGTATGAGTCTTGAACAAAGTGAAGGAATTGTGATGGGGTATCCGGTTAAGGTGTATGTGCCACATTCTGTGGAGATACTCCTGACCGGTACCAAGACACAATATATGACCAATAGTCGCCTGACCAGGTATGAAAAAGTAATTTTGGGTGCAGACAATGTGACTGTTGCGAGGTGTGTTAATGTGAATCCTTCAACCTTGTTACCAGATGCTTTGGATGTGGAAGTGAAAGATGATGTTGATCACAAATGTTTGAATGTGCTGAAGTACTGTACCAAACCAAGACCTGATATAAAAGATGAACCTTTGGAAGAATCAGATTATGTGCTGTTTGTTGATGGCTCTTGTTTGAGAACTGATTAAGGGAATTTAAGTGCTGCATATACTTTTTCTACAGTGGCAGATTTCATGGAAGCATCTTGTCTGAAAAGAGTACTTTCTGCTCAAGTAGCTAAATTGATTGCCTTGACTCAGGCATGCATGTTGGGAGAACATGTCCGAATTACCATAGTGACCGATAGTCAATATGGATTTGGAGTGGTCCTCGATTATGGGCAACTGGGGTCTCAGAGAGGGTACATGACCTCTGCTGGATCACCTATACAGAATGGAGAATTTGTGAAAATGTTGCTTGAGGTGATGCAGCTGCCTAAGAGCATTGCAGTGGTGAAGTGTGCTGCAAATAAGAATGGAGATGCTATTGCTCAATACTGTGCCAAAAATAATGCTTCAATCAATCGGGACAGGGAAAAAGAACATGTTTCAAGTCCTTTAATGCTTACTTACATTGTTGAAACTTGGCAGAAAGTGAAACAAATTCAGGATGAGGAAAAAGATAGATGGATAAAATCAGGTTGTAGACAAAGAGAAGAAGATGAAATTTGGGTTTACAAGGATGAAAGACCAGTTATGCCTGATAGTATGATCTCAAATATGGCCCGAATGTACCATGGTCAAGCGCATATATGTAGGGATGCCATGATTAGGATGTTCAAACAGACTTGGTACAATCCAAAGTTCAGAATAATAGCTGAGAGTTTGTGCCAACGTTGTTTGATTTGTCAACAATTGAATTCAGGAAGGAAACGTTGGTCCTTTCACAGGAATGCAATTGGACTTTATGAGATGTCTCCTTGTAACAAGTTGAGGTACGTCCTGGTGATCATATGTATATTCTCAAGATGGGTTGAGGCTTTTCCCACACGAAGAAACTATGGAGTGACTGTTGCAAAACTACTATTACGTGAAGTGATTCCAAGATTTGGATTTCCAGTCACGATTGAATCAGATAGAGGGAGTAACTTCCAGAATGAACTAATACAACTAATTTGTGAGGCTTTGGATATTCAACAAAAATTACATTGTGCTTACAGATCAGAGGCTTCTGGGGTAGTTGAACAAGTAAATGGACCAATTAAAAACAGACTTGGAAAAATGTGTTTGGCTACTGGACTGAAATGGCCTGATGCTTTGCCACTTGTTTTAATGACCTTAAGAAGCATTTCAGACAGAAAGACTGTTTTAAGTTCACATGAAATACCGATGGGAAGAGTAATGAGACAAGCATTTGTACCTGTCAACAAACTGCTAACTATAAATGATGATACCATACTGGATTACTGTAGAGGCTTGTCTGACACAATTGAATATGTGTTTCACTAGGTTGGAACTGATGCATGTACAAAAGAAAATAATCCAACTCATGATTTAAGTCCTGGAGATTGGGTCCGAATAAAAATACACAGAAGGAGAAATTGCTGGTACCTAGGTGGGACAAACCAAAGCAGGAGATTTTTGTCAGTACAACAGCAGTGAAATGCGCTGGAGTTAAAAGGTGGGTGCATGCCAGCAATACAATTCGTGTACCAGAGCCTGAGAATCAACAATCGCAAGAAGAAACTAGTTCAGATTCTAATGCGGAAGAAACTGTTGATAAAGTTCTGAATAAGAAAGATCGACCTGTGAGGCGACATTTGGAAATATCAGATACAAGTTCAACAAACCATAAGCAGAGACTGAAATAATTGAAATTCCAGATCTTGAAGATCGACCTGTAAGTCGACATCTGGAAAAAGAAAAACCCAGTTTGGACACTAAAAAAGAGCCGAATAAAACTGGTAAGAGAGGATATTCTAAAAGTCAAGAAGAAAGTTCTGAAAAGAGGAATATTGATCTTGAAACTGGAGAAAAGGAAGTAACTCACGATGAGGATGAGATTCCAATTACCAGTTATATAGAGATTCCTTGCAAAAGAGCTGAATTGACTGGAAAAGAACAAGATTCAGAGACTGAATTTGAAACATTAAAGTTCAATATTTGGGAAAATAAAGACAAATCTGAAACTGAGTCTGATAAAAGTGATGGAGAAAGTACTTTGAGAAAAAGTTCCAGAAAAAGGACGTGGAAGGTAGAAAGAGAAACAATTGAACCAGTAGTTAAAAAGCCCAAGAAAGGAGATAATTGTCCTGCCGAAATTAACGAATTAAAATTCAAATTGATAAATATAAATGGAGTACCACAAGAACAAGTAAATGAGATTTTCTAGCCAAGAAGGCCAAAAATAGAAAAATAAAGACATTTTGCAAAGACCCAAAAGAGTTAGGAGACCAAATCAAACGTATAGATCACCTGAGTGAATATATATATCTTTACCTGACATACCAGAAATTGAAAGTTATCAAGAAAATCAAAGTGACTCTGGTGAGTGAGAAAAGTCACAGAAAAGAAATATTGATTCCTGGAAAAAGTAAAAGTGGCAAAAGGAAAGAAAAAGGTCAAATGGAATAAAAGAGAAAACGTAATTAAATATAATTTTGAATGGACACATTTTTTTGTGTGAAAATGTGATAAAGAGACATTAAAAAGTGGTAAAAAGACATTGTAAGTAAAAAAAAATGCCTGAAATTAATTCATCTATAATGTGGAATAATACGTAAATGGTGTAGAATGTGTTTGATAGGCACTGCTTTATTAATGTTTATATGGATTATTTTAGCAATATTGATTCCATTTCATTCAAGTTTTGAACATTCATATAAAAGTAAAGATGATAATAAAAGTGAGAAAATACATGATGTCGAATTTGTATATAAAACAGAATTGCACAAAGATAGATCTATTAATGATTTTTCGAAGAATGTTTTTTCCAGATTATTAAAAGAATATGTAGAAACTATGGATGTACAAGACTGCTATGTTTGCATGCAGTTGCCTGCATCTGTATCAGAGGGTGTGACCTCTCATCACCTCCCTTTGACGTATGGAATAACTTGTAGTGTCAAGAAAGCTTTATTCGATTGTTTGCACAGATAATCATAAAAGGGCATGAAAAATACAATACAATTAGACATACAGAAAAAAAGAAACCACATAATAATACATTTATACTACATTTTAAAAAGTTAAAATAGTATTAAACTAAAGCAAGCTCTTGACAGAGTGTATCAAATCATGGACAATTGCTTTCTACAGGACAAGACTTTTTTCAGAAAGATCAATATCCTAAACACTGTATGCTCATTATCTAAAAATTGTAGAGCCAAAAAGACTGGTCGGCATTGGCGAAGTGTGGCTCACTGGTTAGAGGAGGCAGACCTGGAAGCAGAGGTCAGCCCGGGACCAGGGTTCAATTCCCAGCTCGGCGGGGTCTTGAGTCCTAAAATGTCCATGGACTCGACAATTCTCGCTCCGGTGCCTACTCGATTCACGGGTTCACACTCTGCGACTCTGGGCAATAGCTTGCTTAATCTCCACAACGGCCCCTCGCGGCGGGATGCCTGGCTTTCACCTTGCGGATAACCTGCCAGGGTTATCTCACAGGGGAATACCAGGACGGGTTCCCTAAGCAAGCGTTTAGAAACCGTTCGGTGATTTGCGCTATATAAATTCCTGTACATTTACATTTACATTTACATTGGCACAACCCAAACTGTTTAAAAATAGGCAACAAGTACAGGGACTTGCAGTAGTATCAAATTTACAAACAAGGGTAACATGGATCATGGACTGTGGGGACAAATTATCACAGGGGCATGATTGGATATTTTGGGACCAGTCATTTGGTGTGAGAAAGTTAACTAGTCGATAAAAAATTCCCAACCGAAAACAGGTCAAAAGGAACCTATCATAGGGAGCTTGTGCATAAGTCAGGTAAGGTTGAAAGTTAAAAATGATTAAAGCCATTTGATTGTGCAGAACAGTGGGTATTAAGATTTCAGACTACATTCTGTTAGAGTCTAGCAGCAGCATACCCTCTTTTCTTAGCTTCTTCCTTGTTATAAGCTTAATGGAGCGGGGATCAGCGAAAAACTCAGGATGGCCAAGATTCTTAAAAAAGTTATACAGATATCTTAGCCCTAGAATCCTCATTGCTCCTTCCAGGTTCAACGTATCCGCAAGGATTTCTCTATTTAAATTGGCCTTATTTTTTGACCACAGCCTGTGCCATAAAAGCACAGGTTCAACCCTGATCAGGTCGGAGATAAATGGAAGCCCTAACTCTGCATGACAAACGCTTGCAAAGGAACCTTTCGGTAAGCATAAAATGTATCTTAAAAATGAGTTTTCCACTCTCTGGATCAGGAGTAAATTAGCAAATCCCCACACCCCGCTGCCATAGAGTGCTGCTGCTATGCACTTTGCTTTACACAATTTTAAAAGTTCTACAGGGGGGTATTTTTCCTAATTTCCTAGCAAAAGTGATTAAAGCGGATGTAGTGCGTAATAAAACCAACCTTTTAGCTAAAACTGCTTGAACACAGGTGTCGTTATGGGCAAAGAGAATGCCTAAGTAGGAAAACTTCTTTGCAACACCAATTTTCTGCCCTGCCACAAACATGACCTTATGCTTCTTAATGCCAGTACCACAGCGCATAATGAATGTTTTGGACGACTTTACTCTTAATCCTAGATCGTTCATAAAGAGGGAGAAACTATCCAGAATACGTTGAAGACCTATTTGGGTACGAGACATCAGGACCGCGTCGTCCGCGTACAAGAGGGCTGGAATAGGGCGCCCCACCACCATCGGAAAATCCTGGTTCTCTTTAAGAAGAGCCTCCACTAGTCCAATTATATATAAGTTAAAAAGGAACGGGGACAAGACACAACTCTGTCTGACCCCACTCTTAATCGGAAAGGCTTCTGAGCATTCTCCCCTCACACCATAGCGGACGCAGGCCTTGGCCTCCCAATAAAAGCGTTTAATAAAATAAATAATGTTTGGTTCAACCCCCATGACTTCTAAAAATGACCACAATTTATTATGGACCACACAGACAAAGGCAGCTGTGAGGTCCACGAATGCTAAAAACAAGTTACCTTTCTTAGCCCTTGTGTATTTCCCCACCAATAGAGAAAGGTTTATACCCTGCTCAGTAGTCCCCCCCCCCCCAGCCCGAAAGCCATATTGCAGGTCTGACAGAACAGAGTTCTCCTCAGCCCAGTCCTGAAGACGCCCAAGAAGAACTCTGCCTACCAACTTCATTATTGCATCTAATAAAAAGATGGGTCTGTAGCATCCTGGATCATGCCTATCACCCTTTTTAAAAATAAGCACGATAGTGGAGACTACCCAGGTAGGCAAGAAACTAGTGCTACAATCAGCATTGGTGTATGTATAGGGGGGTTTACCCAAACATAGTCACTGGGACCTGGGTCAATTAAGTACTGAGAGGGAGGGGTCCCAGTGTGAGTGTAGGAGAATATATTCAATTCAAAGAAAAACAATTAAAGAAACAATGAATGTGTCCACACAGTTTTATTCACAATGGGACCCAGTATACTGAATATACTATACATTGATTACATATATCAAATGGTTGTATAGAGCCCCTTACAACCAATTGTGATATGTAATCAATGTATAGTATATTCAGTATACTGGGTCCCATTGTGAATAAAACAGTGTGGACACATTCATTGTTTCTTTAATTGTTTTTCTTTGAATTGAATATATTCTGCTACACTCACACTGGGAACCCTCCCTCTCAGTACAACTAGCATTGAGCACCTGTACCAGGAGGGGCCCCACAACTGGGTGTTTATTTTAAAAATATCAACGGGAACCCCGCCTGGGCCAGGAGCTTTGCCACCTTGACTAACTTGAAAGGCCCGCTCCACCTCCTCTAGGGTAAACTCTAGTTCCTTGTTCTGCAAGGAACAGTTCTTACCGGAAGTATCCCGAGGGAGATTATCGTCCATGAGGGGGCTACCCTCTCCTTTGTATACCTGGGAGAAGTGATTAATCCACTGACCCTCAGAAATGGCTATCTCGATAGTTGGGCCCGCCTCACTAGTCAGGAACAGGGCTCTAATTGCCCTCCAATACGCTGCACTATCTTTAGTTACTGAGGCCTCACGTAGGGCCTCCCAATCTTTCTTCTTCATTGTGGTCTTTCTAGCCTTTAATGCATGTCTATATGCCTCTCTGGCTAGCCTTATTGCAGAAACATTTCTAGGAATTTTCTGCAATTCTTGCTTTCCTGCTTGAGCGCATTTCGAATCAAACCATCCACGTTGAGAATCCTTATTCTTCTTAAGTCTAATAAGGGATTCACTGATAATGGTCGTTATACCCATGAAGGAAGCTAACATATTTTCAGGGGCAGCTTCTTCGCTCAAACATAGGTAAGTTTTTCTTGGTCAACGACTGCCCACCGAAGGGAGTATCCATTGGTACTTCCAATAGTTATAGTTCCCAACAATTGATCGTTGTTGCTTTGTGGTCTAAATCTCTTACAAGAGGGCAATATACGTGAAAAACAAAGTGGGAAATGGTCACTAAGAGGAATTCCAGAGACATAAAAAGAGCGGAGACTGCATGCATGGTTGCTTGATATAAGTACATAGTCAATTGTAGAGCAAAGTCCCCTCCTGTTAAATGTCCCTGGTAAAGGAGCAGGAAAAGGGTATAACTCATTCACAAATCCTAAATTGTTACTAAACATAAGTTCATTAAGTGACTCCCCTAGGGCAGTATGTCTAAAATGTGACAAACCTAGCCCATCTTCTCTTAAGGCTCTGCATATATTCTCCCCGGCATTGGGACATAGCGTGCAATTAAAGTCCCCTGCCACAATTATCATAATTTCTTTTGACTTTCCTCTGTTGGCTTATTTTAGTGAGTGCAAGATGTTTGTTATAACAGTGCCCTCTTTTCCTGCCGAAATAGTATTATAAAAATTTACAAAGGCTATGTAGCGAATTGCATCCACATCCATTTTAATTAGGTGGTAATAATCCTCGCTGGCAAGCAGCGTAACATTCTTTATATCTAGAGTATTCGATATATATGTACACAGGCCACCCTTAGCCCTATCGCTCTGTACATCAACTGCTGGAGTAAGGTAGGTCCTGTATCCGTTCAGGTGTATCTCTTTCTTAGTCCAAGTTTCTTGAAGACACAAAACCTCAAACTTGGTAATAAAGTCCCACCATAGTTGATTATTTAATTTAGCATTAATCCCCCCTGATACAATATTACAGGAAGGATGTTTGCCATCATCAGTACAGTTTCTACAGTACCGTTTCTTGTGTTGGTGATCAGAGTTTCATCTCTAATACTTCCGGCTACAATTTTAGGAGGGAGGTTGTCATTATCCCTTGCTGGTGTACCAGCTTCACTTCTGTTTGCATGTCTGGGGGATGCAGAAGATGTATCATTATCCCTTTCTATCGTGCCTACTCTATTCCTGGATACAGGACTGGGAGGCGCGAGAAAAACCACAGGGTCCAGTCAATCAATATTTTCTAGTGAGTTCAGTGCGTCAAAACAATTATAGGTTGGTATAGGATATCTAAACTGCCTTATTTCTCTATGATTATCTCTCTCAAACATGGAGGTTTGCCGTTGTAACAAGTTGGGTGGTCTGTAAAAATATCCCAGCGGTAATATGTTTATGGCATGTGGGTTCACAGGTCCTTTGAAACCCCTTTCCAGGATTGTGCATACTAATAGAGGTGACCTAAAAGCTAAAACCACGCAGTCCCCCGAATGACGCGTGAAAACAGATCGGTGAAGACGTGAGTCTGAGTTTTAAACCTCCGCCAGCCACCATCTTTTAAAAACATTGTTTTTATCTTTAGTGTAACTTTTACCTTTGTGTTGTATAATTGATTGCTAATTTGCACACCACTTCCTGCCGTGTCCTGCCGCCTGCACCCCGGTCCACCAGGGGCTATCCAGATTGTTGTGGAGGGTGCAGGCTGACACAGGCAGCAGTATCTCTTCGATAGCAGTTGGGGTCGGAGTCCCGCGAATAGGGCGGGCCCGCTACCTATATCTTCCTATGTGCTACCAGTCACGCAGCGGACGCGCGCAGCGGGTGCGCCGCTGGCGCGCCAAAGGCGCGCCTAAGGCAAGCCCGTCTGCGCCCGTCTGCACCCGTCCGCGACTGACCGGGGTCAGGGGCCACACACTCTGCCCAAACTCCCCGGTACTACCCCCGATCCAAACTGTTGCCATTACGAGTATGCCAGGCTATATCCCCACACACCAGCAATATCTTGAAGGCAAATTAACTATTTGCACCTAAAGCCATGGCTCCATATGCCATCACCCCCCCACCTGACCCTCCCCCGCGGTCTAAAATCCATAGGGATTTTCTACCCGCAGCCCTACCCTCCCGGATAACTCAGACATGCGATAACTTGGCCATCTAGTACCTCAACACTCGATCCATGATTAAGCACCAACTAGAGATCTTCTTCTTGTCAGATTCCCACAAACCTGACATCTTGTTTCTCACCGAGACTTGGCTACCTGACGAATCCTCCCCAGATGTGTTGCCGGCCATCCCCAACAACTACTACGCCCTTTGCGCCAACAGATCTGCGACAAAGGCCGGGGGTGGAGTTGCTGCCATAATCCTGAAAACCCATAGATTTACGTCCCTTTCCTCCTCCGGAACTCCTCAGGTAGACTGCCTTCTGCTTAAGCTTCACTCTCCAACTTCCCCGATTGTGTGTGTGTGGTAACTTACAGACCCCCCGTTTACATGCCTACCTTTCCTCAAGCTTTTGGAAACATGATAGCTGAACTTGCCATTAATCACACCAGACTTCTTGTTATCGGCGACTTTAACTTTTGGCCAGGCGACACTCGGGAGTGCCCAACGTCGGTAGCCTTCACAGAGCTACTCAGTGGGAGGAATCTCTCACAGCATATTAAGCTGGCCACCCACACTAAAGGGCATATTCTTGACCAGGTCTGGTCTGCTAATATGGAGATCCTAGATCTACAGATCACACCATGCACCTGGTCAGACCATTTCCTTATCTCCTTTTTCCTCCCCATTCCCCCCTGCGTCAAAACCCCTCATTCAGGGATTAGTAAGGTAAGGAATTGGAGCCGAGTCGACATAGCCGAACTCTGTTCCTTCCTAGCCACCTCTAAACCCCCCTTCCCCCTACCCCACGACCCCCTTCCCTCTCTTCATGCTCAGGCCGAAAATCTCAATGCCTGGCTGGCCACGGGCAGAGATTGCCTGGCTCCACTCAGGAACGTAAATCATAAAAGACCCCATGACGCACATCGCTGGTTCACCAAACACTTGAAAGAGAAGAAACTGTCCCTGCGCCAATCAGAGCGAAAGTGGAGACAGAACTATTACCCCATGTTGAAACTCTGCTTCATAACGGCCCTATAGGAATACAAAGTTGCTATTCTGAAGGCAAAAGTCGATTATTTCTCACAAAAAATTCTCAGCACCGACAAAAAAGCAAAGGAAATATTTTCCATTGTGGATGAACTTGTCAAACCTGATCGAATCACCACCAAACCAGCCCCCTCCCAACAGCTCTGTGACTCCCTCAATACCTACTTCTTCGAGAAAATAGCCATGATTAAAGCCAGTATCCCCAAGACCATTCCCCCCCCCCCCCGGAGCCCGGTCAGATACATCATAATCCATCCTCCTTTGACTTTTTTCCGCCCATCACACAAGATATCTTTTTCTCTCTCCTTAAAAAAGTCTGTTCCGGTTAACCCACAGACAGCTGTCCCCCCCACATTGCTCGGGAGATCTTTCTCCGGCTACCAGAAACTCCTTTGTCTCTTCTCAATAACTCCCTATCCTCAGGGATTGTCCCCAACTGCTTCAAGATGGCAGAATTGAGGCCCATCTTGAAGAAACCAGGGGCAGATTCCTCCGTTCCTAGCAACTTCCGACCCATCTCACTCTTACCTTTTTTGGGTAAAATCCTGGAGGCATATGTTACAAGCTGCCTTAGCACATTCGTGGAACACTCACACTACCTGGACCCTCACCAGGCAGGTTTTAGATCTGAGCATTCCACGGAATCCATCTTACTAGCAGTCCACGATGAGTTGAGACGTGGTGCGGACCATAACATCTCACAGGCAATCGTCCTCCTGGATCTGTCGGCTGCCTTCGACACGGTCGACCACAAACGTTTGGTCGAACATGTCGAAGGCGCAGGCATCCATGGTATCCCTTTAAAATGGATTTCCTCCTTTCTCAGTAATCGTCATCAAGCTGTCCGCTTATCCAACTTCTTGTCGGAAAAAAAGGAACTTACTTGTGGTGTCCCCCAGGGTTCTTCTCTTTCCCCACACCTATTTAACCTTTACATTCGGCCATTAATATCAGAACAACGGAAGAGGGACGTAGCCATCTTCAACTACGCTGATGACATTTAGCTCGTTTTCACCATCAATTCCTCTCCTCCTGCAATCAAATCCTTTCAGTCTACCTTGACGTTCATTCGAACCTGGATGAACACAAGTCAACTCAAATTAAATCCTGACAAGACTGAACTAGTACTAACCAGGCCCTCATCAAACCCCTGGAACCCCAGTTTCTGGCCACCCACCCTGGGCCTTCCACCTACCCCTGCTGAAACAGTCAAAAGCCTTGGGGTCTCCATTAGCAGCGACCTCACTCTAAAGACCCAAGTTAACTCTGTAGTCTCATCCTGCTTCTTTCACTTGCGCAGGATTGGAAAAATCAGCAAATTCCTCTCCTTCGAGGCCCTGGTTCAGGTTACCTTGGCCTTAGTAATATCACAAATCGACTATTCTAATTCTTTGTATGCCGGGATTCCCGCCTATCAGCTGCAGAGGCTTCAGCTGGTCCAGAACCAGGCGGCCAGACTTGTACACGGCCTACCCAAGTCGCACCAAGTCAAACTTCTTCTCAAAGGCCTTCACTGGCTCACCGTGGCGCAACGTTCCCTCTTCAAGATTGGTTGCCTGACCCACAGAGCCCTTTCTTCCCTTGGGCCTGTCTTCATCTCTAACAGAGTCCGGCGCTACATCCCCCGCTGTACCCTTCGCTCTGCAAACGCAAATCTCCTGACACCCTCCACCTTCAAGCGCAAGAAACACGGGGGGATTAGATTCACGTTCCTCGCACCCCAGTTCTGGAACTCACTGCCACCCTCACTACGTACAACAGAGTCCTACCCCATGTTCAGGAAATCCCTTAAAACCTGGCTGTTCTTCCAGGCCTATGACCAATAACTCACACCTTCCCCGCTGCTCACGCCTCCCTATCTCAGCGCCAAGAAACCGCTGGTGAACCTGCGCTATATAAATCCTTTTTTATCATATCATTATCATCTTATCAATGATTTAGCTGAAGGGCACACCCATCCAATTCTGCTAACCATTTTAAAATCTGAAAAAAGATGGTTATTAGGACCAATCTTGGTGGCCAGTAAGTGGAGAGACTTATTCTTTAGGCTGGACCAATGCTCAGAATCGTTATATGGGCAAGAAGGTACGTTAGCTAAAACCACAGTATAAGGGGTTGCTTCTGGTGGGAGATTTAAATTCTGTAATGAATTATGAATTAGATCTAAATGCTCTGGGGAATATTTCGCCTTCTCTGAAGCGCCTTTTTCACCGGTTGTCCTATTGGATTCTCTAATAGATTCTGCTTCCCCCTTTGCACCAGGCGGGTTCTTAGGAGCTGTGGGATGGTGAGCAGTGTCAGATAGATGTTGACTAGTACATGCTGGATCTTCATTGGAGTTATTATTAGTGATCCTGCCATGTGGTTGTTTATTTATTTTGGAGCTTGAGGCTGTTCCAGAGACCAAACCTGCTTCCCTGCCCGGTGGAAGGCATTCTCTTGTTATGGGGCCAGCTGCCGCTGTAGCTGAATATCGACTTGTCACCAGCTCTTCCACATTTTCTAATCTAGTTTCAATATTAGTCATCTTTAGCAGAACAGGTTCTAAGAGGGATGTCATCATATTCTCGAGCTTTCCCCAGAAGTTCCCATCTAATATCCCCTCAGTAATCTTGACAATCTCATTATGTTTTGTAGGTGGTTGTGTGCCATTCTCCACATCAATAACTGATTTCCCTCTTCGCGTTCGGAGCTGGTTTTGTTTGTTGTTGCGCAATTTTGCCTCTCTTTCTCTTTGGGGGTTCCGCGCTGATAGCTGCCCTCCAATTGGCCTTTTGTCCTCTAGTAATAATTTTTGGCCCACGAGAGGCATCCGCGGGTTCAGAAGGAAGGGGAGAATCAATGTCTGTTACTTGATTATTTACAGATTGTAGTGAAGTGCCAATCAATATAGGGGATGGCTCATTACTGGATTTCTTACCTTGGTCCGTAAAGGCAAGAGTCTGGGAGAGTCTACTCTGTGAGGGTCCGGGCTCTAGAGACAATCTTCGATCCGTTAACTTAATTTCATTCATGAGGACTTATTCTGCCCTCACAAGAAAGGCATCTAAAGTCCCTACAACACCTCGATTTTTACGCTTACTCATACTAGAGGAGAGAAACCTACCCAGATAAAATACGTGCAACAAGGAAACAAGCAGTGCATATATAGTCTCAGAGTCAAGTTATTAAGGGGGTGGCCCAGCCTCTTACTATCTCGGACGGGCTCAGACGGGCCCGCCTTTGGTCCGGGCTTGGTCCGGGCTGTGTCCTGCGCCGTGGTGGGAGAGGCTGCGCTATAAGTGCGTTGGCCACGCCTCCCCCTTACTCGTGGCAGCTGCGGAAAGTAGCGGTGCACTCTGAGGGTTGCAGTCCTCCTCAGAGTGTGTAGAGCAGTGCGAGTGGCACTCGAGTTGTGGCGTAGCCCCTGAGACCCTCGTCCCACCAGGGGTTCTCTCGAAAGCAGTTGCAGCAATGCAGGCGGCGAATAAACTCAAAGGAGAAGCAGCAAAGTTCACCTTTCCTCTCAAAATGTCTTGGCTTCTAAACAAAATGCAAAGTCTTGATTGTTTTCCTTCATGAAATCACGGACTTCATCCTCTCCTCCCTGTTCCCTCTCCTGTTTTCGAAGCACAGCACTACTTTTCGTGGCCAATGCCGCACCACGCCACCCACTCACCTTGCCTCTAAGGGGCTGCAGAAATCCTGAGGCTCCCCTCTCCGCTGATGAATGGGGTCAATGGCAGCGTTAGGGGCAAGGCTCCTCGCGGCTTTCGGCTCCGATATGATTTTCAGCTCTGATTTTTGGCTGGAAAACCCGGTCTGGACGTGTCCTGCTCTCAACCTGCTCTCAACTTGTAGTCTTATAGCTAGTTTATTTTACCAGACAGGTAAATTAGAATATTATTATTCTGATGTTGATGACATTTTTGCTAAAGTTCCTGTAGTAAATAGAATGAACAAAGTGAAACCTGCTAATGTTTTAGGCGAAATTTTCTTAGAAATTGATGAATTGACAATACAACATGCATGTAAAAATAATCTTACATGTAAAATGAAAAAGGCAGCAAAATGTTTTTAGAAATGGCAGAAGACAGAAGATTAGCTTCTCAGAGAAAAGCTACTGCCAGTAAATTGAAACCAGCCACATTGAATTTTGATGAAGAAAATTTTGTAAAGACTGATACAAACGTTGCATTGGGAACAGATCTTCCCCAACAAAAGAACATTTTGTATTAGGAGAGACAATACAGTGTATGATAATTATTTTTTAGGAGCAAGTAATTGCAAGGACACTTACAGAATTATTGGGGGGTGGGCATTTAAAGAAGGAAAAGATCCTGTATTTCCTGGTTTATATATTTTATTTGCGGTAACAAAGCTTATTCAAGATTGCCAGACCACTAGTACGGGACCTGCTACGCAGGCTTGGTCTTTACCAAAAATGTTCATGTAGATTGAAATACCAATGGAGTTCATGAGATGGGTAAACCATTAACACGTAGGAGGAGAGAAACTTTTCTAGAATTTGTAGGTTATATTTTTGGTGGACTGATACCAGCAGTGGCAATATCCTTCAGCGCAAATAAAATTCGGAAATTGTCAACTACAGTAGATCGTTTATCAACAAGTACAGCTGGTACTTAATGGTAAACACAGAAATGGTTGCCATGAGAGCTATGGTGATGCAAAATAGACTTGATCTTGATATGCTATTGGCAAAAGAAGGAGGAGTCTGTGGAATATTGAAAGTACAACATTCTTGTACTTATATTCCTGACAAAGGTCAGAACATACAAAGGTATATTAACAATATCACTGAATTGCATAAAGAAATTATCCTACTGGAGGTTAATGGTGTTTTAGAGAAACTTGGTAAAAGTTTTTCTAATGTAAAAAGGTGGTTTGCTGAAATAGGTAGTTCTTTACTTGTGCAAATACTAATACCAGCAATTGTAATAATATTGATAATAGTGATGATAAGACTAGGGTGTATTTGTACTAGACAAAAAAGAGCTGAAAGAAAATTGAAAAGAAATATAGAAAAAAGAATTCAAAGAGAACGTGAAATGGGTGAAATCGAACTTGATGAATTAAATAATAAAATGAATGAAGATTCAAGAGGGCATCTTATGAGAGATACTAAGGTCTAAAACCGAAAGAACCTGAAACATGTTTTTAAATAAAATTTAGGTGGGATGATTGTGTGGTGATAAAATCACCAAAGGGGGGAGTTGATGGAGCAGGGGTGAGAAAACAAAAATGTGTGTACAATAATCAATGTAATCGTTTGAAGCATGAATAATTAACCAACAAAATGCACTTAGACATTTTACACGTGGGAAAGTAATTGCTATTTTCAAAAACTAATTTTTTAACAATTGTGAACGAGTCATATTAAAATAGAGCTAATAATACGAAAATAGCATGTTTGTTTTGCTTTTATTAAGTGTGTATGTCTTATTGTGGCAATAAGAAATAAATTAATTTGGTAAGTAAACAAAGCTATTTGTCACGCTTTAGATAGGTAACCACTAATTGGAAATATTAGAATGGTGGGAGGTTAACAGAAAAAACTATCATTCTGAATCAAACGTTTGTTGTGTGGCCTGGGTGCTGCAAAATGGCTGCTGACTGCAGTATTGACATTGGCATGAGAAAGAGCCTCTACACATGTGCAGAGACAAAAGAGCCAAATCAGCGGAATGACTGAAACACAGTGCAAAGTGATGTCAAGGTCAGCTTGGCCTACGATGTAGAAGGATGCCAAAAGATGTTTGCATCTCAGACTGCGGGATCGGAAGACTGTGTTACCATATTATGAATGCAAGTATACTGGGCTGTTCCTAAGTAAAAGGAAAAAAGAAATGTACGTGTAGCTTAAGTGTGTAGGATGGTGTAGGGTCAAGAAAACTCCTACATGTGGGCATCCATTATGTTGGATGTAATGCCCTCACACACCCTTTCAGGTGTCATGCTTCATCATCTGGGCTTGCTCCTCCTTGGGTCGGCGGTGCAATACCCAACGGGCAACACCTCAAAGAGGGGCACTTTGGCGGAGATCTTTTATCCAACTGCCGTATAGATGAAGTGCGGGTGTGGGACCAGTATTGCGTAGACATGTGGGTGTGATGTAAAATAAAGCTGGGGGTACCGGGAACTAACTTTATTCTGGGGGTCCCCTGCTCTAATTAAAAGGAAAACTATCCGGTACTGGCTGGAATGTTATGCTTCCAGATTGTGAGTAGCGGTATAGTATGTGCCGTGTTTGGTCGACATGTTTCTCGCTCTAAAGCAATTAGCTAGCGATTCTTCAGGACCTAACAGTAGATAGAGTGTCTAAAGTATTGACTGTCTACGGTAATTCAATAATGTCTTAATTGCAGACAACTATTCAGTTATGTGTTGCTCACAGAGAAAAGGGTGTTTCCTGCGTCATAACTCTGTTGGACTGCTCCTATCTGGAATTGGGAAAAGAAGGGGGAGCAAATCACAACAGGTACATATACACAACCGAAGCGTGAAGAACGTACATTCCTAGTGCCATGCTAGATCCAGTGTTGCTAGCATGTGAGCTATAATTAAAAAGAACACGTGTTCGTGCAGATCCTTAATGAGCAATGTTGTGGGCATGCTCATGTGATTGACTAGCCCTATTAAAAATAAATTATAAAATCACAGTAGGTATAAAATGAGGCAGAGTCACGTCAGCTGTGTTAAATGGTTAAGTTGGTAACTCACCTAATTGGTTTCCTGTACAGTCTCCAACAGTATCCGGCGGGATAATTAACGTGTTGTACCATTCACAATCTAGCAGGTTATAGGAGAGCCATTACTTAAACACTGCTCACAGGTGAGAAATGCATGTGTATCACTCATGTTGAATATTAGCGGGTACTGATGTCTGCTATCAAAGAGGCCCCTTGCTGTGCTGGCTCTATCCGGTTCCACTTGTTAGCATAAGGCCCGGGTGCTATTTTAATAGTATCAAACAACGGGCTGAGCCCTGCCCCATTCGGTCTCGGTATAGTAAGCTTGGTGGTGAATCACGCCAACCCCACCCTGATGAAGAAAGGGTCCAACAGAAGGGCCTCGGGTTTGTACCTACCCCGAGAGTAGACAGCTTACAACAAACAGTGGAAATACAAAAGTTATTTTGCAAAATCAGGCTGAAAGCATTCTTTGAGGGAAAACCCATGGAAGGCAGCGATGACTCAGGCCTTCGAAACGCCTCCACATTCACACCCCACAGCGGGATGGTCCCGATCGAAATACTTACCTTTGAACACAGTATTGAAAGATATGAAGACCTTGACAGGACACAGAAACCATGCAAATATCTCTAGAAAAGATCTTGAGATACTTGAATCCTTAGCAAATGACCCCACGATAACTATTAAACAAGCGGACAAGGGAGGTGCCACAGTGCTCATGAACACAACCGACTATGATGCTGAATGTCATAGACAACTGAGCAATGTACGTTACTACACGCCAACCCCCCAGAACCCCACGGAACATCTGGAGGACACCATCTCAGGGATGGTGGAGTCAGCTGAATGCCAAGGGTGGATCAGCAAAAAGGAGGCAGAGTTCCTGGCTAAAAAAGATCCCAGGGTTCCCTACTTCTATATTCTCCCAAAAATCCACAAGGAGATTACCCCAGTTCCAGGCCGCCCAATAGTTTCCGGGATCGACTCGGTACTGGAATCATTGTCGCAATTCTGCAACCACTTCCTCCAACCATTGGTCAAACTTATCCCATCCTATATACAGGATACCACGGACATGTTGCGCTTACTGCACGACTTTGAAGACTGTACCCAATTTGACTTCCTCATAACACTCGATGTGGAGGCCCTCTATACTAACATCCCACAGAGGGCCACACTTGAGGTTGTTGAAGAAGCTCTCAACACAGGCACATGGGAATCACCAACACCCACAACGTTCATTATGGAATGTGCAGAGAAAGCCCTAACTGAGAACTATTTTGAATTTAAGAGTCAGTATTACCATCAGACACAGGGAACGTCGATGGGCAGCACCTTTGCCCCTAGTGTGGCCTGTCTATACGTGGCAGACTTCCAGAGTAAGCACATTGCACCACAACGAAACCCCTACCAGACTAACATAAAACTTTGGAAACGTTTTATAGACGACATCCTGGTCTTTTGGACAGGGAGCAGAGATTCATATACTGAATTCTTCAGCTGGCTCAATACACTAAATCCCTACCTGAAGTTCACCATGACTGCATCTGCTTCTCAGATTGCTTTCCTAGACCTCACCATCCGGAGGGGGGAAAAGGGCAAACTCAACACCACCATGTTCCGGAAGGGCACTGATCGCAACAGCTTACTGCACTTCACGAGCCACCACCCTAGGGCACTCAGAGTTAATCTCCCTTTTGGGCAGTTTTAAGGGTCAGACGAAACTGCAGCAGCCTTGAAAGTTACAAATCAGAATCCTCAATTCTATCCAGGAACCTGGAAGAAAGGGGATACCCAACAACGGAAATCTCCAGAGCTAGGAAGAGGGCACAAAATAACCACAGGGAGAGTCTCCTTGAACACAAGATAAAGGAACCCTTGTCAAACCAGCCGATGACATGCGTCACGACTTGCACACCCACCTCTGACGAAGTGAGAAAGATTGTGAAGAAACATTGGCAGATCCTTAACACAGGTACCCTGGAACTAGAACCACCTAAGTTTGCATTCAAAAGGTCAAAGAACATCAAAGATATGTTGGTACACACAAGACCTAAGACACAACAGACGACCAGAATTCAAACTACCCTGTGGCAACTACCGCCAGTCACATGACACTACCCGTGTGGTAACTGCAGCGCATGCCCTTTCACCAAAACACACAAGACAATCACTTTATCCAGTACATTCACATGGGAAATGAGGGGGCACACAAACTGCAACAGCATCAATTGCGTGTACCGCCTGACACGTTCATGCGGGTTGTACTATGTCGGGATGACAACCCGCCCGGTGAAGACACGCATTTCCGAACATAGTAGCAACATTTGTTGTAAAAAAAGCAACACTAAGATGGTAGGCACTATCTTGAGTTGAACCACACACCTGACTCATTGCATTGGCTGGTTTTAGAAGCCTGTCCCAGAACGTCAAAACAGAACTTGTTCTTCAAGGAACAACGCTGGATACATAGGCTTTCCTCTGACAGCAGGGGCCTCAACGAAGAAATACCATGGAATGCACTATAATCCAATTACTCATTTAGATATATCTATAGTTACATAACACCCTTTGAGTATGAACAGCTCTATACACAGAATCTCATGACCTCCGACCCTCCAGGAGGCACCCCTTACATTACCGACTGCCAAAGAACACCATTCTAAGATGGCCGCCCTGTCCACACTGATAGTCACATGATCTACAACCAACTCTGGTCTCCCACCCAGGACTTTTGGTCAATAATAGAAACCCTTGGGGCGTGGCTTGGCGGGCGAAGATGGCGGTCGCAGCCTTGTAGAGCTCCCGCCGGCCCGGACTGAATCCGATCATTTATCCTGACCCCCGAGCCCACTGTTGGTGCCCAGTGCCTGTACTCGATCCGGTGAAGCTTCAAGTCTGCATTGGTGTATAGATCCTGTGATTCCTCCCTTCCTGTGATCGAGGGGAGTCGGCGGCAGAGTGCGGCCTGGTGGCCGGCCGGAACCGGGGTCCTCGAGTTTCGCGACGCCTGGTGGCAGCTGTGACCTGGCGGGTGCGGGTGGCATCCGCCACGCCGTCCTGGGCTTATCTCTCCGCCGGCGATCGCCTGGAGTTTGAGGCGGAACCAGCGACTCCTACCCATCGGTTCTTCCCCTGCACGACCGGCGAGTGGTGGCGGCGTGGCCGGGCCCTGCGACAGTCTGGTGGCGGGGGCGACCGGGGCTGGACTGGTGGTCGGCTGGCCCCCCTGATCCGCCTCCCCTGGCTAGGCCCACTGGATACGGCGACCCATGGACCGCGGACCCGCTGATTCCTCCTGACATATCCTGGACGGCTGCCCGTGGGGA
The DNA here is from genome assembly GCF_964263255.1 of Lissotriton vulgaris. Lineage (NCBI taxonomy): Eukaryota > Metazoa > Chordata > Amphibia > Caudata > Salamandridae > Lissotriton > Lissotriton vulgaris. Next base: position 762,574,166 of record NC_141697.1, read on the forward strand.
CGAGTGTGGGTGCGGCATGTCCTGCTGGGGTGACGCCGGGGCCTCGATTTTCGCGACATCCGATCGCAGCGTCCCTCCCCGGGGCCTCATCTGGGCAGCCCCGTTCCAGTTTTTGCGACAGTGCCCGAGAGTGGTGTGGGCCCTGCCCGGCGCTTGCCATGACCAGGGACAGAGGAGGTGGCCCGCCCAAACATGGACCCATAGATAAATTCACAGGGCCGAGTGGTGGCGCTGGGGCGACCGGTGGCAGCGGCGGCCCCGGGCCAGACAACGCAGCTATCCTAGCGGCCATAACCCAGTCTCGGGACATGCTCGATGCCAAGATAGGCGCGGTCGGGGCGGATGTCACGCTCCTACGCCAGGACCTTCGCAATGCAGTGGAGCGGATTGCTGGGGTCGAAACCCGTGTCACGGAGACTGAGGCGGACATTAGTGGCCTAAAGAAGCGCCTTGCGGAGGTGGAAAGCGTCCAGAAGACACTGGCGGCCCGAGTGGAGGATGCAGAAGGGCGCGCGCGGCGCAACAACCTCCGCTTCATTGGTTTTCCGGAGCGGTGCGAGAAGGACAGCATGGAGAGGTTCCTGACCGGGTGGCTGGAGAGCTGGCTCCCTGAAGGGGCGTTATCTAGGTGTTTCGTGATCGAGAGGGCCCACAGGGCCCTGACCCAGCGGCCGCCGGAGGGTGAGCGCCCGCGGCCGGTTATAGCCCGCCTGCTGAACTATCATGACCGGGATGTTATCCTGCGGGAGGCGAGGAACAAGGGCTCCCTCGCCTTTGAGAATCATACCATTATGATTTTCCCGGACTACACAAAAATGGTGCAACAACAGCGGCACTCCTTCATGGACGCTAAGGCCAAGCTCCGGGGCCTCAAGCTCCAGTATTCGCTCCTGTATCCAGCTCGCTTGCGGGTCGTATACCAGTCTCGTACCCACTTCTTTGACTCGCCAGAGGAGGTGTTTCGCTGGACGGATGAGGCAGTGCGACTACGTCCCCACGCCCAACCGGGACTGGACCCGGGCAGGTCTCCAGGTTCGTCGCCGGAGCGGACACAACGCCAGCCCAAGAAGGGCCGACATCGGAGGTCTCGCTCCAAGAAAAGATCGGCTTCCGCCTGTGCGTCGCAATCAGGTGGCACCAGGGACTCTGAACACTCCGATGCGGGCAGCTGAACACTGTTGGGCCTCCATACATTCTGTCGGCGGCATATGGACTTGCTCTGCCTTGGCTGGTGAGACTGTTTTACTTTGTCCTTGATGTGCCAGCCGGCTCCCATGTGGAGACTCCAGCTATAGACATGGGGACACTGTGTGGCTCGGAGGGTACCTTATACGGGCCTCAGACCCTCACGGATGTGAGTGTTGTTGGGGGGGTGGTGTGTGTGCGTCTTGGTGGGGTTTTGGGGATCCATTGGTATGGCGGGCCCTGAGTCCTCTGTTTTGGGCTCGGGTCTCTCCATGCCGCGACAGGTACTTCACTGTTTTCTGAGGTATTGGGGTGGGGGGAGTGGGGTACGGGGGGGTGTTTTGGTGTTGCACTTGTTGTTGGGGGGGCTCTGGGCTGGAACGGGGGAGTTGTGTTTGCGGGCTGGGGGGGTGGGTCCACACGTGTCGGGGGCTGTGCTTTTTGTCGTTTTGCGGGTAGCACCTGGGTGGGAGGGTGGGCCAGATCTTGAACTGTGTGTCGATAATGGCTAGTGCTGCGGGTGTGACTCCTTCGAAGACCCTGCGGGTGGTAACGTGGAATGTGCGGGGTGTCCTGGATAAGATTAAGCGGGGGGCTGTGCTGCGGTGGGGGAAAAGGGAGATGGTGGATGTTCTTTTGCTTCAGGAAACGCACATGCTGGGATCCAAAGCCCTTAGCCTCCAGAGGTTCGGCTACCACCAGGTCTATCATGCTGGCTTTACGAGGGGCTCGAGGGGGGTGGCCATACTGATTCATCGTAGGGTGGCCTATGTCCACGAGAAGCAATGGATTGACCCCCAGGGCAGATTTGTTTTTGTTAAAGGCCTACTGGGTTCCGAGCCGGTGGTTTTTGGTAGTGTCTATGCCCCTCCCCCCCTGCAATGGGCACTGTCTGAACGGCTGTTTGCGTTGTGGGACGAAATCCCTGAGGTCCTGACTGTGGTGGGGGGTGATTGGAATGAAGTCATGGATGTGGGCTTGGACCGCCAGCGGCGAGCGTGTGTGGTACCTAACCCCCCCCCCCGCGGCTGCCCCCACCCGGTTGAGTGCAACGGCGCGCAGTATGGGCTGGGTCGATGTGTGGCGGCATTTTCATCCCGCAGTACAGGCCTTCACGTATGTATCGGCGGTGCATGGGTCATTCTCGAGGCTTGATTACTTGTTTGTACCCGGGGCCTGCCTGAGCCGTGTTAGGGACGCCTCGATACTCCCCAGGGGCCTTTCGGATCATTCCCCTGTCCTGGCCACTCTGACCCTCCCCGTTAAACGGCAACCTTTTCGCTGGCGTATGTCCGCCTGGCAGTTGCAGCGGCCGGACTATGTGGCGCACCTACGGGAGGCGATCGACCACTTTTGGCGCGAGAACTTGGTGGGGGGAGCCGACGCTGTTGTAGTGTGGGAGGCGCTGAAGCCCACGATCCGGGGCATTGACATAACTTGGTGTGCGGCCGCTCGGCGGAAGCACCGGGAGGCCATTGTGGCTGCCGCGGCCCGCGTGGAGGAGTTGGAGCAGCGTGGTCGACTTGGAGGTGAGGAGGGCGTGGTGCGCCAGCTCCTGCAGGCCCAGCAGACTTACTCCTCGGTCCTCCATGAGGAGGCCCGGCAGGCGTGGCTCGCCACGCGCAGTAGGGTATATCAGTGGGGCGATAAGTCCTGCACCATGTTGCATAGACTTTGCCAGGCGACCGTCCAGCCCCTGGAGCTACCCGGTCTCACGGCGGGGGATGGCTCAGTCATGACCGACCCGGACCAATTGGCGGCCAGCTTTGCCCGCTACTACGAGGCACAATATGCCCCTCGCGATCCGCTGAGGGAGAGCGGGATTGCCCCGTACTTGGATGCTTTACTCCCGCAGGCAGTCCCGGAGGAGACTAGAACGGCCCTAGAGGTCCCACTTACGTCCGAGGAGCTAGGGGAGGCCCTTGGCCAACTGAACACTGGGAAGGCGCCCGGCCCTAGTGGCTACCCTGCCGAATTTTATAAAAAATTCCACGTCCAGCTGGGACCCCACTTTCGTAATGCGCTAGAGGCAGCGCGGTCTAGGGGCGAGCTGCCACCTGACTGGCGCCATGCTGAGATTGTGGTCTTTTTGAAGCCTGGTAGGGCGCCTGACCGTCACGATTCATACAGGCCTATCTCCCTCCTCAACATCGAGGCCAAGATCTTGGCGAAAGCCCTGGCGAACCGCCTTCTGCCCCTTATAGCCGACCTGGTCCACCCCGACCAGGCCGGGTTCATGCCGCACAGAGCCACCCGACACAATATCCGGCGGGCGCGGGCAGCGATCGACGCCATGAGTGCTAGGGATGAACAGGCCGCACTTCTCCTTGCGGACATGGACCGGGCCTTTGATTCGGTGAGCTGGGCGTATCTCTTCACCTTATTGGCCCGCCTAAACCTCGGGCCGGTCTTTCTGTCCTATATCCGCCTCCTGTATACCAATGTCACGGCGTCGGTCCGGGTGGCAGGCGCGGTCTCAGGACGCTTCCCAATCGGCCGCGGTACGCGCCAGGGTTGCCCGTTGTCCCCATACCTATTTGCCCTGGCCATGGAGCCCCTCGCGGCGCGGGTGCGGCTAGATGCCCAGCTGCGTGGCTTTGTCTGGAACGATACTCTTACAGATAGAATTGCACTCTACGCGGACGATGTCCTCCTGTTCCTTACGGATCTGCGGCGCTCTGGCCCTCGAATCCTGGAGATCATGCGGGGGTTTGGCGAAGTCTCCGGGCTTACCCTTAACCTATCTAAGTCGACCCTGTGGGTTCTGCATGGCGGAGCGGTGGCCGACGATTGGGCTGCTGATCTACGAGTGGCGACGGACGGCCTGAAATACTTGGGTGTTTTCCTCTCGACTTCGCGGGCCGTGGCCTGGACGCGTAGTGTCCTACCGGTGTGGGAACGGGTCCAGACGGATGTCAAAACGTGGTCCAGGATGCCGCTTACGATCTTTGGGAGGTCGGCCATCTTTAAGATGGTGGCGCTGCCGAGACTGCTGTACCAACTCCAAAATTTCCCGCACCCTATCGGCATGGAGTGGTTTCGCCAGGTGAACTCTGTGCTGGGCCGCTTCCTGTGGGAGGGCGGAGCAGCCAGGGTGGCCCTCAAGACATGTTTTCTATCCACCTACTGTGGTGGCTTGGCCACGTCTGATCTCCTCTCCTACTACCAAGCATCGCATCTGCTTGTTCTTAACGATTGGTGGTATGGGGATAGGAGTGATCCGGCATATGCCCTGGAAAGGCATCTTATGGGTGACCATACGCTCCACACAGTTCTATACTCGGCGCGTATACGCCGTGGGTTGCCATCGGTGACAAGGGTGGTCTTTGCAGTGTGGCGGCAGTCCTTGCGCCGCATGGGCTGGTGGGGCAAGTTGACGGCGGAAACGCCGCTGTGGCACAACGGTCTGCTTCCAGAGCTGGCGACTCTGGCTGGGTTCGAGGGTTGGGAGACTATTGGGATTACTCAACTGGGTCACGTCGTGTCCGGCGCAACCCTCAAGTCCTTTGCAGACCTCCGAGTGGAATTCCAAATGCCTCAGTCCCAGTTTTTCCGTTACCTACAGCTGCGACATGCCCTCGCCCCAAGCATTGCCGGCCTTGACTCCCTTCCGGAGTTTAGCCCAATTGAGGCGAAAGTCTTTATGGGCGACCTGGGAGACAAGAAGGTTTCCAGGATCTACCAGACTCTGGTTATTCACTGCTCGTCTACTCTCAGCTCCCTCCGGGAAGCCTGGGAAGTGGACGTGGGCACCCTGGACGAGGACGACTGGAGAGAGGCCCTGGAGTCTCCCCGTGGCACCGCTATCGCGGTTCGGCTCCGTCTCATACAATTCAAGTATCTACATCGTGCCTATTACACACGTGAACGACTGTGGAGGGCTGGTTTGATTGAGTCATCGGAGTGCCTGCGATGTGGGGAAGTGCCTGGCACCTTGTTGCACACAGTATGGTCATGTGGTCGCCTGGCTGGCTTCTGGAGGGGTGTATGGAATTGCCTGGCTGAGGTCCTGGGCTGGGATCTTCCCCGTACCCACCGGCTGGGCCTGCTGCACGTCATGGACGGGGTTGGGGGCAACATCTATAAACGTCACCTATTGCTTCTGGGCCTGGTGGTGGCTAAGCGCGACTTGGCTCGGGCCTGGAAATCTGTGAGGGCCCCCCCCCTGTCGGCATGGAAGGTGGGACTGGACTATTTTATGGGTCTTGAGAAACCAATTTTTGAGGCGCGGGGCTGCCCGCGCAAGCACTTCAAGATCTGGAAGCGGTGGGCTGACTATCGTGGCCTATCCTTGGAACCCCCAGCGGAACCGGAGGAGGACATTTGATCAAAGCGCTGTCTCTGGCCCTAAAGGCACATCCCAGGTTGCTTCATGCCTGCTTCTCTTATATGAACCATCTCTGTGTTGCCTCTGTACATGTGTGGAAAGGGGGGGGGGGATAGTGGGTACGGGTGGGGGTGTAGTTGGGGTTGGGATGGGTAGTTGGGATTTTAAAGCTGAGCTTCATTGATACTTGCTTAGTATTTCTTGTGTATGTGATCCATACATTGATCTTGATGTGGTGACCTTGGTGTGGGAAGGTGCCTCATGCTTGTCATTCTTTTGCTCAATAAACTTGGTTGTGAAAAAAAAATAATAGAAACCCTTGCAAGAACCCCCTGAGTCACTGCGGGCTCACCCATGACACGAGAGTAACCATGTTAAGAGATTAAACAATATACACCAACAGCGATACGTGATCAATCTCAACACACTTAGATTGTAATATCGTCCTAACTATTAAGATTAGCCATAGATAGCCCCCCATATGCTGCCACAATACACTACGCCAACTTTAATGAGCCATAGTACTCTAATGAGTGGGATAGACACCTCACATAAGGATAGCATAAGGAAAGCAATCCCTCCTCTCTAAGATGGCGGTTTTGTTTCCCAATAGAATCAAGAGACGCCTCGTTTTGCTGGGTCATCCGGTCACGTGACCGGGGATGAGAGTACTAAAGTTCTAGCCGCCGGACCGTGGATTACCACCCGGTTCTAGCGGAGATGGGTAGGTGAGAGAAGGCACAATGCAAGAGCCCACAAGTAAGTTTCAGCATCCTTTACGGATTAGCGTTAGGAGAGCACTCTACACGCTCCCCGTTGTTCAACTATAATCGCTGTCCTGAGCGGTATTTTAATGCAAGATAGCTCCGTTAGCACAGTAGGTACTGGAATTAGTAGATGGGGCACCACCCTCACTGCGTGAGTCCTTTTTAAATTTCGATGAGGATGTTCAGTGTACGGGACAAGCGCTACCTTAATCAGTTACAAGAAGCCTGTAGAAATAGCTATGGGTGCACGAGAGAGGGGCATTTTGAGATAGAATCTATAGCAACTAGGGCAGGTGGAAGCCCGGTTTTTGGAAATTGACCCAAGCACAAGTTGTTAAAAAACGAGACCGAATGGGGCAGGGCTCTGCCCGTTGTTTGTTTATTACTGTGAAATTCGCCCGAGGGTCATCTGCTAACAGGTGATACCGGATACAGCCAGCGCAGCATGGGGCTTCTTGGGTAGCATACACCAGTACCCGCTAATAGTCACCACGAGGCAGCAATATGACTGCATGCATCCTTTTTAAATTCTAAATGTCTTTTAGGATGTTCAGCATATTAGACAAGCACTACCTTACTCTGCTACAGAAGTAAGCTGATATTGCTATGGGTACACGAGAGATGGTCACACCGTGATTATATCGATAGCAACTGGGGCACGTAGAAGCCCGGTTTTTGAAAATTGACATGAGCATAAGGGGCCAATACCAAGACCGAATGGGGCAGGTCTCAGCCCGTTGTTTGATGCTATTAAAATCGTGCCCGGGCCTTATGCTAACAAGTGGAACCGGATAGAGCCAGCACAGCAAGGGGCCCCTTTGATAGCAGACATCAGTACCCACTAATATTCAACATGGGTGATACACATGCATTTCTCACCTGTGAGTAGTGTTTAAGTAATGGCTCTCCTATAACCTGCTAGATTGTGAATGGTTCAACACGTTAATTATCCCGCCGGATACTGTTGGAGACTGTACAGGAAACCAATTAGGTGAGTTACCAGCTTAACCATTTAACATGGCTGACGTGACTCTGCCTCATTTTATACCTACTGTGATTTTAACATTTATTTTTAATAGGCCTAGTCAATCATATGAGCATGCCTACCACATTGCTCACTAAGGATCTGCACGAACATGTGTTCTTTTTAATTATAGCTCACATGCTAGCAACACTGGATCTAGCATGGCACTAGGAATGTACGTTCTTCACGCTCTGGTTGTGTATATGTACCTGTTGTGATTTGCTCCCCCTTCTTTTCCCAATTACAGGTAGGAGCAGTCCGACAGAGTTATGACGCAGGAAACACCCCTTTCTCTGTGAGCAACACATAACTGAATAGTTGTCTGCAATTAAGACATTATTGAATTACCATAGACAGTCAATACTTTAGACACGCTATCTACTGTTAGGTCCTGAAGAATCGCTAGCTAATTGCTTTAGAACGAGAAACATGTCGACCAAACACAGCGCATACTATACCGCTACTCACAATCTGGAAGCATAACATTCCAGCCAGTACCCGATAGTTTTCCTTTTAATTAGAGCATGGGACCCCCAGAATAAAGTTAATTCCTGGTACCCCCAGCTTTATTTTACATCAGACCCACACGTCTACGCAATACTGACCCCACACCCGCACCTCATCTATACAGCAGTTGGATAAAAGATCTCTGCCAAAGTGCCCCTCTTTGAGGTTTTGCCCGTTGGGTATTGCACCGCCGACCCAAGGAGTAGCAAGCCCAGATGATGAAGCATGACACCTGAAGGGGCGTGTGAGGGCATTACATCCAACATAATGGATGCCCACATGTAGGAGATTTCTTGACCCTACACCATCCTACACACCTAAGCTACACGTACATTTCTTCTTTCCTTTTACTTAGGAACAGCCCAGTATACTTGCATTCACTATTGTCCTGAGGGCACAACTGTGGCTGGACCTACCACTCTTGCAAAGTGGTGATTGCCCTTTTCCCAATCAGACCTCTCCACTCTTTTGTAAATGACCATATTTTGAATGACAAAGTATAAACGGAGATGACATCTATGGGAATATATGAGAATGACAGAGCAATTTGAAAAACCGGTTCTGTCAAGGATAAGATGAGGTGATCATAGCCACCCCTCTAATGGACCAATCAGAATGAACGGTGGACCCTAAAAGTTTCCATTTTAGTTAATTAGTGAAAAAGGGTATAAAAGATTGTGTTCGAAAAAGGGAGAAAAGCTTGCTCCTTGGATTTATTTTGCACCACGACATACTCTCGGTTTGAACTATTTGATGGTGCTAGAGACTTAGAAGTATTTTTGGACTTTAATTTTTGGAGCAAATTAGGCATTGAGAAGCATAGAGAGGCAGATTGAGACTTGTGCATCTTTGTTATTTCTTTATGACAGAGCTAGGTAATATGATTTCTAAATTTCATTTTTCTTTTCACTTGTACTAAATAAAATTGATAAATTCTTGCTTGTCTAAATAAACTAAAATTCCGTTTCCTAAAATGTTCTAGATAAAATTTAAAATTCTAAACTCGAGTTGTGGGTTTTATTTAATTGAAATGTCATGACAAGATAAATGCTGAAGTTATAAGGATTACTATGATTAAGCTGGTCTTAGTCTCCATCAACTAACTTCTACTAGATGATCTATTGACCAAATAGTGGAGTACCTTGGTGTAGAGTTATCCAGGTAACAGATTAGCATGCGTGAAGAATTTCTGTAATATGTAGATAATGTATATAAGATGAGCTTAGGTACCCCGCTAAATAGCAGCTCGCTTTGTGATGCATCAAATCAGAGCTCTGGCCCCCGGTCCTGGGAGCACCCTCATCGGGCCCCATCCACTGCGGTCCCCTCGCTCAGCCCAGAGGGACCTGCTAACCTCTCTGCGGGCCTAGTCTCAGGAGGACTCTCCCCCATTCCTACCAGATAGCCCCCTAGAGCTCTTTGGTATGGGAGGAATACTGCCTTAGAGGCCACCCCCGCATGCCTGTACCTTTCCACTGCCACCAAGCTGCTCCCTACCCCTCCCCGACCGAAGGGCGGTCCTTCAACTCAGCCAAGGACTGATCCATGGCATCCATCCAGCGCATTATAGCTTCTAAAAGCTACTCCATTTGTGTGCACTTTGCACCCTTCTGTGCCCCATCTGGCATCCTTGTACAAACCTACAGACCCTGTTGAATAGACACACACCTAGTTCCCTCACCTAGCTCCCAGCTGAGAAATGTAAAAACTTTGATGCTGCAGAACAGAAAACAGGACTACCTTAAAAAACAGCCTGCCCTTTCAAACCAATACCCAAAAACACCAGGCAAACAGAAACAGGGGCTGCCCCCTACTAAAAACTGAGCAGCCTTGCCCTAAGCCACAACAAAAACCATTGTGCCCAGTAAATCTAAAATAAATTAACCACACCTTTGTAAAGGCACACCTCCCTAATGGAAACAATGCAGGACCCTAAAAAAAAACCCTGCCATCTCACCTTGGGCATCCGTGCCAGAGCGGCCGCCGCGTGCTATGCACCGAGGCTCAGGGGGTAATGGCCTGGTGCCAAACAGCTGATTGCTGGCGAGATGCAGAGCTCAGTGGGCATTCAGTCCACGATGTTGCCTGGTGATCTTTCTGAAAAAATGAAAGAAAAAAACAGACACAAACGAATTTTTTTTTGGTGCACTGGATGGGGGAACCAGCAGCGTCTCTGCGGCAGGAGAGTGAGCGGAAAGAGCCGTCTTGCCATGCCTTTTATGGGCTGAGCCCAATGCAGCCAGATTGAAGGTGACCCGGAATGTTTCTAAGAGCTTCTGCATCGCCGAGTGCCATAGGCCAAGCACTGTAGCCGGTGTTGGCTGGTGGCAGCAGCGTCATACGCCATAGACTCCAGTCCTCCACACCAGGTCTCGTATCTCACCTAAGGCACGTCTCTCCCTATTCAGGGGCGCCTTGGCAATCGTTCAGCTTGGTGGTTCAAACAAGACCACAATGTCGTTTTGAAATGCAAAATGTTCTAACTGAAGTTTGGAGTATTGGATTTTAGTTATTTTATTTAGAAAGCTAATATTAAGCTCTCGTATTGTACTAGAGATTTTGGAATGAAAAAGTTAAGCATATTCCTCACGATATGTCCTTAATAAAATTGAAACTTTCCTTCATAATAGCTAGGAATGTTATATTCTGTTCAATATAGAGTGGTATTTGCAGAATTCTAATCAGTGTGTAATTAGCTCTTTGCAACCATAAGTTCCCAGTGGACATCTTGCAGAAACTTTGGAGATCCTGAAAAAAGGAGATTAGGAAGAGAGTGCAGGCACAGGAAGAGATTTTGCAATTTCTATTTTGAGCACCTGAAAGTCTTGTATTGCAATTGTCCACTGTTGAAGAAAGTTCACTACCACTGGCTATGTGTGATCTTTGGTGGCTACCTGTGAAAGAGCTAACATTCCCTTTAAGAGGGGGGCGTGGCCACGGAGGCGACCAAGATGGCCGCCTTTGCCTGAAGCTCGGCCGGTCGGGCTGGGCAATCTACATATTTTCGATGTGAGTGCACTTCCTGCACCAGCGAGCACCCTCCATCTGCTCCTGATGGTCAACGGCGGTTCGACCCGGAGCTGGAAGCGGGCGCGGCCCTGAGGCCCTCTCCGGACGTGGATGCGGCAGCCTGTGCGTAGGGTGAGTGCGGCTTTGGTTGGGCTCAGGCACCGCCTGCGCTCCTCCCTAGTGGCATTGGTGGGCTCTCCTCCCCCTGTCCCTCTCGCTGTGGCTCGCGGCTGGGTCCTAGGATGATTTTTGTTTAGGACAACCCTTTAAGTATATGTACATCAGTGTCGTCTATACAACAAATGATTTATAAAATAATGAAATACACAGGATTACATCCAAGAAATGGTGTGTTCTCTTAGTGTTTAATTGGATATTTGTAATTTCGAAGTAATACTGTAAATATCATCTGTCATAAGGACAAACAAAGTCATTTTTCTTCCCAACAGAACCATTGTTGCATATATATCTCTTGACCAGGTCCTGTGGTCTCCCTCAGCTGTGCACTTACCTGCTTGGCTGGCAGCCTCCATATTTGCGCAATTGCGGCTGCTCAAGGGCCGCTGTACGTTCCTTCTGCGACTATCGACGCCGCCAGGACCACTTTCCAGCCCTCACCTAGTGTCTCTCAGCCCTCGGTTCATCCTGCTGCTGCACCTGTGCTGGTCACCCACTTGGCCGCCCTTCTCTGGCTGCATGATGGGGAAGAAAGACCCCAATCAACACAAACTCCAGTTCGACAAGGCCCCTGGCCCTACTTCGGATCCTCTCCCTGACTCAACCACTGGGACCATGTGCTCCAACAGTGCAGAGAACTCAGCTGCATTGACCACGGCTATGCTCAATGAAATGAGGGTTGGCTTTAAGTCCCTTGATAACAGATTTGATGACCTGGACAAGAAATTAGCGGATATGGGGGCGAAGATTCAAGTACACAACCGGAGACTTGAAGTGGTGGAGTCCAGGGAATCGGACATTGAGGATGGCTCCTCTTTCTCACTGAAGCGACTAGACAGGCTGGAAAATATCCTAAAGGATGTGGCCATCAAGAATGAGGATCTGGAGGCCCGTAGCCGCAGAAACAACATCAGGATCGTTGGCATTTCGGAAACGGCCTCCACAGGACGCATGGACATCTTCGTTGAAAAATTTCTCATAGAGTTGTTTGGCAGAGATACGTTCACACAAGGCTTCGTGGTTGAGCGGGCGCATCGATCATTGGTCCCCCGGCCTCTGCCAGGTCTTCCCCCACGTCCCATCATTGCCAGGCTCATGAACTTTAGAGATAAAGATGCTGCTCTCCGTTCGGCTCGCGACATGGGAGATATCCAGTGGCAGGGGTCCAAGCTGTCTTTTTATCCTGACTTTACCATCATGGTTCAAGATGCACGGCGCAAGTTTAATGGTGTAAAGGCTACCTTGAGGAACTTGGGCCTCAGATACGGCATGCTATATCCGGCACGTCTGAGGGTCGACGTGAATGGCAGAGCTCGCATCTTTGACACCCCCACTGAGGAACAGGAATTTTGCCGGTCCTACAAAGGGAGTCGCTCTGGAACTCCTGCTGAACTGAATTCTAGCTCCCAGCCCCGGGTGGACTCACAGGCCATTGTAGATCTACTTTCGGAGCCTGGGACAAGTTGATCGCCATGATATATTGTCACTGTGTTTTGCTGTGTTTTTTTTGTTTACATCGTATAAGTTGCATTCTGATGTCACCTTGCTCTTTGCCCGACCGGCGTGGCGTTACCTCGCCCTATGGTGAATACCACAGGTTTTTTGTTTCGTTTAATGTTTTTGTTTTGTGCTTATCAATCTCCTATTGTGATTGGTATGTACACATTGCTCTATTGTTTTATTATGAAAAATGGGGTTTGCCTCTATGTGGTTAAATTAAGGCTAGATGGTGGGTGGTAGGGGAGTTATTTGTTTTGTTCCATTGAATGGCTAGAATCATTTCTAATTTTGTTGGTGTGTGGCGAAGAGATTGCATGCATTGCAGTTATATTGCATTTCAGTTTTTCTTATGGTTAAATTAGGTTATCAGCCCTGTTCTTCCGGGCTATCCTTGATGTCTTGGAATGTCAGGGGTCTGAATAGCACTAAGAAATGTAGACAAGTCCTCAATTACATAGTCCAACACAACATTGACATTGTATTTATGCAAGGCGACGCACCTGTCCAGTTTGGACCCTTCCTCCGTCGCTAAAAGCTGGGGTTCTCACAGGTTTTTCTCCAACTATAGTTGGTATGCCAGGGGGGTTGCCATCTTCATACATAAATGTCTCCCTTTTGCATTGCACAAGACTTTGAGTGATGTTGCAGGTCAGACACTGATTGTTACAGGTACACTCCTGGGACATAAGATTTTGTTTATTGGGGTGTATGGCCCAAATACAGACTCCCTCTCCTTTTTCCATGACCTTCATGTACAGCTTCTTTCACTTGATCCTGAATTATTGATAATGGGGGCGACTTCAATTTGCTGCTTGACCCTTCTAGGGAAAGCACCTCAACTTCATCTGACTGCAAGGCACGCTCCCGGCAAGCCCTACATGACATTTGCACTCACTTCTCCCTGATAGATAGACAACTGCACCCAGGTCTTCCTGCCTTCACCCATTATTCTGGGTTCCATAATACTTGGACTAGGATAGATTATTGGTTGGTATCCCCAGGACTCTCGGGCTGGTTGGATGGTCTTCTTACCCTTCCTCGTACTCTTACAGACCACTCCCCGGTTGTTCTTAAGTTACAAATTCCCAGACCGGCTGGCTTCGAGCGACAGTGGCGCTTCCCTGGGAAGGCATTAGCAGACCCAGTTTTTCTTGAGGCAATCCGAGAATCCATTAAAGACTATTTTGAACTCAACATTGGCTCTGGGGAAACCTGGGCGGTGCTCTGGGAGGGGTTCAAAGCCAACTAAACTACATACAATACGGGGGACCCAAGGGCAATTTTAACGACCAGCTCTGAGTCTGAATACACGCCCAACAGACTTCCAAGTCTTCTCACACAGTCTGCACAGATGCCGCGCTGAAGTACCGACGGTCAGAGCGGTGCTTCACCAATATCCTGAGCCGCAGCCAGGTGGGGTGAGGTCTCTACTTCTCAAAAACCAGTCCACTGCAGACTGTGTGAGAAGACTTGGAACAAGCACACCTAGGATGTCCAGGTGACATTTACACATTGATGTAGTTCCAGTACTCTTTTTCTCTTAATTTATGACACTTCTATCACTTTTTGGGGTTTTTTTTCTGTTTGCAGTAGCGAAATACATAGGTCCTGAAGAAAGCAAGGCTATTGGCCCTATTTGCTGAAACATGTCGACCACGTTCCACCACTAGACAGTTTATAAAGTTTCCCTGTCCTGGCTATTTTTAACATTGGTGCTGGGAGTTTAACCCTATTAAAAACATTTTTGCTCCCTAAACCAATTTTATTCACTCTTTTCCTTGGTTTTCCCTTGCACTGCACGGTGTTTTACCCCATTGGCTACATCACCAACACTCTAATACCAACATACACTGACTAACAGGAAGGTCATTCTCTTTCTGCTAGAGAACAAGATCATGTACAGTGTTGGTCCTCGGAGCCCCAAATGATGAAGGGCGGTTCCGAGTGGTGACTGATGGGTGCCAGAGACCAGACACCAACTTGACCTGGCCTTTTCATTTTCTTTTCAGTCATATGGCTAGAGGTAGCATTTCACTTTCACCCTCTCTGTCCTGAATAGTTGCCTGTTGAACTCTTGACCCTCTGATACTTTTCTGTGATATAGGGGTTCAAAGCCTTCACCAGAGGCATATGCATTGCCAAACATGCTGGTGTTCTCCGTGATTTGCGCGCAACGTTAAATCGCATTGAAACAGATATCGCCCCTCTCGACCGGGAGCTACTGATTGCCACCTCTGATATGCTCCAGGCTAGGCGGCTTGAATTGATGATTGAATTTAGAGACGCATTTGAACGCGAGTTATTATTTCTGCAGAGGCAGACCACAGCGCAGCGGTATGGGGAGGGCGAGAGGCCTGGAAGGTTGTTGGCTCAGACTCTTTAGCCCCCCAGGGACTCCTCTTACATCACAGAGATCATTGGCCCTAATGACACCTTGTTGCATTCGACTCCAGACATACGTGATTCCTTTCTAGCGTATTATAAAGCGCTATATACTTCCAAAATCTCAGGAGATAGGCGTGAGCAGGGTGACTATCTTGCAGAGATAGCAATGGTTTGGTATACACTCAAAATATCGAGTTTTTAATATCGATTTACATTAATATCGAATTAAAAATATAGAATGGGCACAATATTGAATGGACACAATATAGGCTACAAAAATATCGAATAGAATAGCATTAATATCGAATTCAAAATATAGAATGGACAAAATATCGAAACGACAGAATATAGACAACAAAAATATAGAATGGACAGAATATAGACAACAGAAATATTGAATGGACAGAATATAGACAACAAAAATATCGAATTTGAGGTAAGTAAGTTAATATTAAGTTTTTTAATAACATCCAATTTTTTTAAGTGTTTTTTTATGTTAGTATATGTGTGAAAAGTGTATATTTATTTTATAATTTATTTTAATTAATTAATTTTATGGTAATTTTTGCGTAGCGGGTTGTGGGTTTATAGGGGAATAGGGTGGGAAGTAATTTAATTGAAATTATTTAAATATGTTAATTCATTTATGGGTATTTATTTTGAATTAATTGTTAATTAATTATTAATTGGTAATAATTCAAATATAATTGGTAATTCATTTTAATTAATTGATTAATTGATAATTATGTTAAATTTATTAATTAATTTTCTGTAGCGGGTTGTAGGTTTATAGGAGAATAGGGTGGGAAGTAATTTAATTATAATTAATTAAATTTTTTAATTTATTTATTGGTATTTATTTTGAATTCATTGATATTTAAATTTTTAACTGGTAATTAATTCAAATGTAATTGGTAAATAATTTTAATAAATTTATGAATTGATAATTATGTTAATTCTATTAATTTATTTTCTGTAGCAGGTTGTGGGTTTATAGGGGAATAGGGTGGAAAGTAATTTAATTATAATAAATTACATTGTTTTATTTATTTATTGGTATTTATTTTGAATTAATAGATAATAAAATATTTAATTGGTAATTAAATAAAATATAATTGGTAATTTATTTGAATTAATTGATTAATTGATAATTATGTTAATTTTATTAGTTTATTTTCTGTTGCGGGTTGTGGGTTTGTAGGGGAATAGGGTGGGAAGTAATTTAATTGTAATTAATTAAATGTTTTCATTTATTTATTGGTTTTGTTTTGTTGTAAATTTTAATTATTTTTTAGTTGTTAATTAAGTAATTGTTAATTGGTAAATAATTTTTAATAATAGGTAAGTATTTTTAATAATTAATTTTTATTTGTACTTTTAATTGAATAATTATTATATTATATAAAATTGTTAATTACTTTTAATTAATTTGTAATTGGTATTAATATTTAATTAATTTTTATTCCTATGTGAAGTATTTACTTTTCTTACTATTGCACTTTCTGGAGTGGGAATAGTAATTTTTACCCCTATGCTATCCAATGCTTTCCCTACTGTTGCACTCACTGGAGTGGGAATAGTAATTTTTACCCCTACACTATCCAACGCTTTCCCTACTGTTGTACTATCTGGAGTGGGAATAGTAATTTTTACTCCTATGCTATCCAACACTTTCCCTACTGGCGCATTCTGTGGAGAGGGAATAGTAATTTATACTACTGCGCTATCCAACGCTTTCCCTACTGTTGTACTCTCTGGAGTGAGAATAGTAATTTTTTCCCGCTATCTAACGCTTTCCCTACTGTTGCACTCATTGGAGTGGGAATAGTAAATTTTACCCCTATGCTGTCCAACGCTTTCCCTACTGTTGCACTCTCGGGAGTGGGAATAGTAATTTTTACTCCTACGCTATCCAACACTTTCCCTACTGGCGCACTCTGTGTAGTGGGAATAGTAACTTTTACTACTGCGCTATCCAACGCTTTCCCTACTGTTGTACTCTCTGGAGTGAGAATAGTAATTTTTACCCTCCCACTATCCAACGCTTTCCCTACTGTTGCACTCATTGGAGTGGGAATAGTAATTTTTACCCCTACGCTGTCCAACGCTTTCCCTAATGTTGCACTCTCGGAAGTGGGAATAGTAATTTTCACTCCTACGCTATCCAACACTTTCCCTACTGGCGCACTCTGTGGAGTGGGAATAGTAATTTTTACTACTGTGCTATCCAACGCTTTCCCTACTGTTGTACTCTCCGGAGTGAGAATAGTAATTTTCACCCTCCCGCTATCCAACGCTTTCCCTACTGTTGCACTCACTGGATTGGGAATAGTAATTTTTACCTCTACGCTATCCAATGCTTTCCCTACTTTTGCACTCTCGGGAGTGGGAATAGTAATTTTTACCCTCCCGCTATCCAATGCTTTCCCTACTGTTGCACTCACTGGAGTGGTAATAGTAAATGTTATGCCTACGCTATCCAACGCTTTCCCTACTGTTGCACTCTCTGGAGTGGGAATAGTAATTTTTACCCCTACGCTATCCAACGCTTTCTCTAATGTTGCACTCACTGGAGTGGGAATAGTAATTTTTACCCCTACGCTATCCAACGCTTTCCCTACTGTTGCACTCTCTGGAGTGGAAATAGTAATTTTTACCCCTACGCTATCCAACACTTTCCCTAATGTTGCACTCACTGGAGTGGGAATAGTCATTTTTACTGCTACGCTATCCAATGTTTTCTCTACTGTTGCACTCACTGGAGTGGTAATAGTAAATGTAACCCTTTCGCTATCCTACGGTAAAAATATTGTATATTTTTTATTATTATTATGTTTATATATATATATATATGTATTAAAAAATGTAATTGTTGGGGCGTGGCCAAGATGGCGGCGGAGTGAGACGTCTTTCTCGGTCCCTCCGCTGCCGTTTCCCTAATTGCATTGTTGTTAGCCTTGCAGGGGGTCCTGCTTTCGACCGGAGGCGGTCACGGGCCATCAGGATACTGCCCGGCAGGCTCCGGTGAAGTTTCCAGTCCCCTGGTCCCGCGGAGACAGGCGCGGCGCCTTGTGGCAGCGAGACCGGGAGCAGTGCCTGGAGTGCGTGGTGCACATCGCCGGCGGGCGATCACTGTGGGTCCCGGCTCGGAGGCCTACTTTGGCGGTATTTCACGCCGGGCGCCATTACTGTCACGCCCCTTCGCGGCGGAGGGCCACACACAGCCGGACTGCGAGGGGTGCAGCCCCAGTGCACAGCGTGAGGTGTCCAGAGGCGTGAGGATGACAGTGGCGGAATCGGCCCCCGCACTGCCCTGGTACCGCCAGCGTCCACCTGCATCGGAATCAGACCTGGGGGACCCGCCGCTTGCCAAAGGGGACCTCCTATCATCGAGGAGCGGTGAGGCTGTGGACTGGCTGGGGGTGCTTTGGGGAGCTCGCGGCCCGGCCTGTATTGCGCTGGGCGGCCTGCCACGCGGCGGCATCGTGCTCCCCCTCCCCCCTCGCCCGGGCTGGCGGTGATGAGGGCTCAGAGGCGGCATACAGGGGCATGAGACTAGAAGCGACGATGACGCCCCCCCCCTGGACCTGTGCCGGGATCTGGACCTTGCTGACCGGCCCTCCAGTCTACGGAGGACCTCACCCCGGGGTGCCTGGCCGGGGGTCTGCGGCGGTGGGCCCTTGCCGTGGAGGGGACAACGCGGCCGGTTACCCTGCACTGGGAGGACGCCCTGTGGTGCGTGGGCAGCAGGAGTGCATGCCGTGAGTGTCCAGTGAGCACAGCCCTCTTGGCCCCGAAGTCGGAGGTGTGCGGAGGGACAGCGGTGTCATGGCAGCCAACAGGACGAAGAAGGACAAGGAGAGGGAGAAGGCCCTGAAGGAGGGCACACAGAAGAGCTCGCCGCTGAGGGCACCCGCGGTGACGGACAAGGCCCCGGCGTCAGATGAGAGTGAGGCACCGGCCACCAAAGCTTTCATGCGAGAACTTTTCACAGCCATAAAAGAGGACATTCAGGAGCTGCGGTCGCAATTGGCCTCGGACCTCAAGGAGGTAAGAAGAGACGTCGACGCCATTGGAGATAGAGTGGCGACCCTCGAGGACCACGACTTGGAGACGGCCGGGGACATACACCGGCTCCAACAGGATGTTCTCCGCCCTACTGAGCAGAATCTCGACCTGCAGAGCCACGCTGAGGACTTAGAGAACAGATCCCGGCACAATAACATTCGTATCTGCGCAGTCCCATGGAAGGGTGAGGGATCGGACTTGCGAGACTACGTCGATGGCCTCTTCCGCCACGTCTTGCAGGACGAAGAGCTCCGCGAGATTCAGCTAGATAGAGTCCACAGGGTGGGCCTGCCGTGTGGAGCCAACGCACCCCCCCCCAGATATCCTGGTGTGCGTCCACGATTTCCAGCTCAAAGAAAGGATCCTGAAAAAAGCCCGTGAGCACAACCCACTCATGTTCCGTGATCATCGCCCGGTGCTCTACCAGGACTTGGCAGCCTCCACCTTGGCCAAGCGGAGAGGCTTCCGCCCAGTCACTGCCTTCCTGAGGGAACAGGGCGTCCCCTACTCCTGGGGGCACCCCTTCCGGCTGGTCTTTTGATGGAAGGGGAAGCTGGTCCAGGTGCGTTCTGTGGAGGTAGCCCGCGAGCTATTGGGAATGGAGAGCGCTGACCCTGATGCTGAGCCCTCATCCCCCCCTCCGAGGACTCGTCGTCGCTCCACGGAATGGCACACCGTGGGCAAACCATCGAAGCCTTCAGGCCCAGATCTGTCCGTCAGTCTGCAGGAAAGAGATGCAGCAGTAGCGTCAGTAGTAAAGGTGACAGAGGCGCCCGAGGGGTCCTGAGCAATATGGCTGGACACTTCCCCTCTGCAAGTTAACGGCTGGCGGTGGAGGGACCCGTATACAGGACTCTGATGGGTAATGTACTGTCACGTTCCCCGTGTATATTGTCCTGTATCAGGATCTGGGTGGCTGGTGGGATTAAGTCCATGCCCCCAGCCCTTGGGACTCTACTGACGAACTCTTGTTTCCCCCTGATGTTCTTTTCATGGGGGGGCTTTGTCAGATTGTTGTTGTTGTGGGGTTTGTTTGAGGGGGGGTCCGGGTGGGGTGGGGTTCGGGAGAAGGGTTCGGGAAGGGGGGGAGGGGGGGTACTCCGCATCAGCCGCTGGTCCCTGTTAGCGAGGTCCCTGTTAGCGAGATCCCTGTCTTGCCCTCTCGATGGGGAAGGATCTGAAAATTGTTAGTTTGAATGTCCGAGGCCTCAACAGCCCTGTCAAACGAGCGGCGATCTTGTCACTACTGGAGGGAGCGGAAGGCGACATTTGTCTCCTGCAGGAGACACATCTCCTTGCCAAGGACACTAAAAGGATGAAAGACAGGTGCTTCCCCACCCAGTTATGGTCTTCCTGTGGTATGAAGAGGCAGGGGGTGGCGATATTGATCAGCGCGAAGGCGCATTGTAATGTGCTGTCCCAGGTAGTAGATATCAAGGGTAGGTTTTTGGCGGTTAGGATTCAATGGGGTGACTCCCACTTCACTGTAGGCTCCCTCTACGCCCCCAATGTGCAGCAAGAACCCTTTTTAACCTCAGCGCTTGCAGATGTGTTGGCCTCCCCTGATCCCTAGGTTTTGGTGGGAGGTGATCTGAACATGGTGATGGACCCGGCGCTTGACAGGTCTGAAGCACGCTCTCACTCGACCGGCGCCGTCTCCAAAGGGGGCCTGCTCTGGCTACAGGAGGGGGGACTTCATGATGTGTGGCGCTACCTGCACCCCGTAGAGCACGATTACACCTACTACTCGGCAGCGCACAAGACCTACGCGCGCTTAGATCACTTTCTTGCCTCCACCTCCCTGCTTCCCCAGCTTTCCTCTGCGGAGATAGCGCCGCGCTCCCTTTCTGATCACGCGCTCATTTCTGTGATGATGTCTGGGGGGTCCGGCGGGCAGACCCGCGGGGGATGGCGCCTGCGCGATTCTCTTCTCAACTCTGCCTCCGTGGTGGACCGCTTACAAGACACGATCACGCAATACCTTGCCACCAACGATGTTGACGACATGCCCCTTAGCTCGGTCTGGGAAGCGCTTAAGCTGGTCGTGCGGGGCGACTGTATCGCGATCTCGGCATCCCTGGCGAAGCTGCGCAGGGAAAAGCGCAAGGAACTCGAGCGGGACGTGCGCGGGCTAGAGGCAACACACAAGCGAACCGGGGAGCAGAGGGTCTGGAGGGAACTGGAGACAAAGAGGCGCATGCTGAAACACTTGGACCTCGATAGGGCTGAGTACGCGCTCTTACGCTTACGCCACAAATTTTATCTTAGCGGCGATAAAGGGGGCAAGATGCTAGCGCATCGTTTGAGGGCCCGGACGCAACAGGCGATGGTCTCGGTCATCAGGGATGAACACGCGGTAGAACAGGCGGCCGACGCGCGCATCACGGACAGCTTTCAACATTTCTATCGCGCGCTCTATACGTCCGACACCCCTGAGCCCGATCGGGTCCAGGCCTACTTGGCGACTTGCAATATTACTCCCTTCTCCCAGAGTTTGGCAACGTCTCTCGATGCGGAGATACGCATCGAAGAGGTTATCTCGGCAATAGCACGCTTGAAGGTTGCTAAATCACCGGGCCCAGATGGCTTCTCAGCCTCCTTCTATAAGAAGTTCTGTGGTGCCCTGGCCCCCTTCCTGACACGTCTCTTTAACTCTTTCAGGGACTCGGGGAACGTGACTCCGTCCATGGCCGAGGCGGTGGTCACTGTCATCCACAAAGCAGGCAAGGATGCCAAGGAGTGCGTCTCGTACCGCCCCATTTCACTTCTTAATATAGACATGAAATTGTTCTCTGGCATCCTAGCGGCCCGCCTTAGCCCGTTTATGGACGGCATCATTGAACCTGACCAGGTAGGCTTTGTACCGACGCGACAAGGTGGCGAGAACACCCAGAGGCTCCTTCACCTGATGGACTCAGTACATCGGTCACGTACGCAGGTGTGCTTCCTTTCCATAGATGCCGAGAAGGCATTCGACCGGGTCGATTGGTCGTATATGTTCGCGGTCCTAAGGAAGTTCGGACTGGGAGACGCGTTTGTCAATTGGGTCCGCTGCCTCTATGCTTCCCACCGGGCCACTGTCCGAGTGAATGGTTGCAGGTCTGCATATTTTCCGATCACGCGCGGGACTCGGCAGGGTTGCCCTCTCTCGCCCCTGTTATTTGCGCTCTACATGGAGCCGTATGCGCGCGTCTTCGGGACAATGCGGCCGTGCAGGGGGATCTGCTTCGGAGCGGAGGAGCACAAGGTGAGCCTCTACGCTGACGACGTCATTCTGTCCCTTACGCATCCGCGTTCCTCTCTGAGACCTCTTTCCCGAGAGCTGGAGGAGTTCGGAACGGTGGCTGGCTTTAAAGTCAACTATTCAAAATCCCAAATCCTGAATCTCTCGGTGCCGGAGGAGGAGGTCCGGGATCTCCAGAAGGACTTCGCGTTTCAGTGGGTCCAGACAGACATCCCGTACCTGGGGATCCAGTTGGCACCCACGATTACCCAAACAGTTGCCCTCAATTACAGGCTCCTCCTGGACCAAACAGCCAAGTCTGTCTCGGACTGGTCCCGGCTGCAGCTGGCCTGGTTTGACCGCCTAGCTGCGATAAAGATGACGATCCTCCCTCGTATCCTCTATCTTTTCCAGATGCTACCCCTGCGCCCCCCCAGGGGCCTTGAGGAAACTTCAGCGACTGCTGACCACGTTCCTGTGGAACCACAAGCGCCCCCGCGTCGCACTCGCCCGAATAATGGCGCCTCGAGACGAGGGTGGCCTGAACTTCCCGTGCGTGGAGGCGTATTACCAGGCATCGTGCTTACGCTTCATCCTGGAATGGAACAGGCCCATGTCCAGCAAGCACTGGCTCTTTATGGACCAGACAGTGGCGGATGTAACATCTGGTGCGAACTCTGGCTCCCACGTAAACATCGGGCCTGGGGCCTTTATTCATCGGCGGTAACCTCACCGACGCTAGCGGTGTGGGATCGTCTGGCGTACAAACGCGGCTGAACCACCTTCCCGTCGCCACCGACGCCTATAGTTGACAATCCGGAGTTCCCTCCGGGATGCGCCTCGCCGGTCTTCCAGCGATGGAGGGAGCTAGGCTGTAAGAGGGTGGGACATCTCTTTCAACCGGAGGGACTGATACCGTTTTCCACTCTCCGCCGGGAATACTTCGAGCTGAATGACGCGGATGCCTTCCATTATTCGCAGGTCGCACATTGGGTAACACTCCCTACTAACATTGCTGACATGTCCCGTCCTATGACGCCCTTGGAACGCTGGGTAGCCTTTAAGAAGGATGATCGCAGACTCATCTCTGAACTCTATGCTTTTATTATGAAGCGCCAACACACGCAGCGCGCCAAGGCGCAGGTTAGATGGGAGACGGAGTTGGGCCGCCCACTGACGCGTAAGGAATGGGACAAGATACACTATCGCGCACACCACACCGCAGCCAACGTTGCCGGAGCTGAGGCGGCCTTTAAAATAGTTACATACTGGTACCACACGCCAGCGAGGATCCACGGGTGGGACCCCAAGTGCTCGAGTCTCTGTTGGAGGGGTTGTGGCGCGACAGGCACTTTGACACATCTGCTTTGGCACTGTCCCAAATTAGTGCGTTACTGGAAGGAGGTTCTAGACGACATAGACAATCCTTTTGGTATCACCTTTCCCAGGGCTCCAGAGCATGTACTGTTGGGCCTACCTCATCCCAAGGCGTTTCCCTTGCGCTCCCCGCGGGGTAGACTTATAGATCTGGCGCTCCTGGCGGCACGCCTGGTAATCCTTGCACGGTGGCGCTCACCGGACGCCCCTGACCCGAAGGACTGGATCAGGCGACTTTGGCTGCTGCTGGGCATGGAGCGGCTCTCCCTGTGTGTGGATGGTAAAGGGGATACGTATGCGAAGCTCTGGGCTCCCTTTATACACTTGCTATCTCGGGACTTACGAGAGGTCACCTGCCCCAAATTCCTACAGATATTGCAACTCATTCGGTTAGAACCGCCAGGGGCGAGCACCTGAGAGTCCTTGGCTCGCCCTTGGAATGTAACGGTGTCCCTGGGAGTGTGGGCTTAGTTGGATGCCTGAACCATGCTGATGCGGAGGGGGTGGGTGGGAGGGAGGGAGGGGGGTCCTGGGCGGATGGGTGGTGGGAGGAGGGGGTAGGCTTTTGTTTCTTTTGGGTCGTTTTTTTCTTCTCTGGTTTTATAAAAAGCAGCATCGACGCCCTACATGGTTGCACCACCTGGCTGACAGCCCACCTTCGCCGGGTCGCCCTCCGGGTTGTAGGCCTCATGGCTGTGTTTTTGTGTTGGTCTTCTACGCTCTGCCAGCCCGTGGATGTAGGCAGCCTAGCTGTGTTCACTGCTACATGTCTGCTGAATAAAAATTGTTTGATTCTAAAATGTAATTGTTTTTTTTTAAGTTACATTAATTATTTATTAGTTTTAAGGTTATTTAAGTATGTTTAAGTTAATTATATTTATTATTTCATTAATTTTCAATTACTTTTAAGACATTTAAAAAATTCGATATTTTGACCTTAGTTTTTTACAACAATATTTTTGATTCGATATTTTTATACTTACCTGTTTGAAGATAGGGAGTCAATATTTTTGCATTCTATATTTTTACTCGATATTTTGGTAAGTCTATATTTTTGTCATCGATATTCTTTCAGTGATCCCAATGGCTTATTTAGAGAGATATATGCAGGATTTTTTGGCAGTCCCCATTACCTAAGATAGCATTTTGGAGGCCATAGAGACGCTGCGGGGCTCGTTGGCTCCTGGCCTTGACATCTTTTCTGCAGATTTTTATAAAGCTTACAAAGACATCTTGGTTCCCCGCTTGGTAGAGGTTTACGTGGAGGCATTGGAAGTGGGCCGTCTTCCTCCAAACTTCAGGGAAGCGGTCATTATTCTCTTGCCGAAACCTGGCAAGGATCCTAAGTTATGTAGTTCTTATAGGTCACTGGCCTTATTGAACCTTGATTATAAAATACTTGCTAAGGTTATTGCGATACGCCTGTCCTTGTTGATGGAATCCATCATTTCCCCGGCACAATAGGTTTTGTGCCACATCGCTCTACTTCCCTCAACTTGAGGAACCTCTTTACTGTTTTGCATCGGATTGACCCTGCCACACCTGCTGCTGCTGTTCTCCTGGATGCGGAGAAGGCATTTGACTCCCTTGAGTGGCCATTTTCCCCATCCATGATGAGGCGTATAGGAATGCCCAAATGCTTTGTGTCTGCGGTGGCCTTGCTCTACACCCTGCCAACTGCTAGACTACGGTTGAATGGTATGATTTCTGTCCCTTTTTCTTTGACCCGGGGCACCCGGCAAGGCTGCCCCTTGTCCCCTTTGCTTTTCATTTTGGCAATGGATCCACTGGTGCGCCACTTTCAAGAAAAGCATTTACATTGTGGTATTCAATTTTGCACGGGCCCTCTGTTGATCTCGCTCTATGCCGATGACACTATTTTATATGTCAGGACACCTCGGCTTAACCTAGAACCCCTCATATTGGAAATAATCTGCTTTGGTCAATTTTCTGGGCTTCATATTAATTGGCATAAATCGGCCATTTTTCCACTTACCGTCAGCACTACTGCCTGGAGTTGCGCGTTTCCACTTGAATGGTGCCAGGATTCGGTTAAATACCTTGGTGTCCAGATCCATCTCGATATCACTACCATGATCTGGCTAAATTACGGCAGAGCAATTAGTTCTCTTGAATCGCGGATTGTAAAATGGCTGGGAGAGTTGCCATTATTAAAATGGGTGGTCCTCCCGTGTTTGTTATACCTGTTCAATAACATCCCCATCCCGCTCACCAAAACTTTCTTCTCACAATTG
The DNA here is from genome assembly GCF_964263255.1 of Lissotriton vulgaris. Classification (NCBI taxonomy): domain Eukaryota; kingdom Metazoa; phylum Chordata; class Amphibia; order Caudata; family Salamandridae; genus Lissotriton; species Lissotriton vulgaris. Next base: position 762,599,970 of record NC_141697.1, read on the forward strand.
CGCTCACTGTTGTTACGCCTAGTTTGGGGTGATAAGGCGCCTAGGGTTAGCTGGCGGATTCTGACCCTGCCATATGCTAGAGGGGGCTTCGCTGTCCCAGACTTCTATTTGTATTATCTGATAGCACAATGCTGCTGCGCTCACGCCTGGTTTCATCCAGATGCACGCATCCCTTATCTGAAACCTGAAGCAGACTTTGTGTTGCCACATCTCCCAGCACCTGCGCACACTCCACTGGCTCCCCGTCGAGGCGAGAATCACCTTTAAGATGCTCACCCACGCACACAAGGCCCTCCACGGCACCGGACCAGCATACCTGAACAGCCGACTCAAATTCCACGCACCCCAAAGGACCCTACGATCAGCCCAGCTTTCCTACGCCGTGGTCCCCCGCACCAGAAAGACCAGATCGGGAGGCCGCTCCTTCTCCTTCCTCGCGGCCAAAGCATGGAACGCCCTTCCGCTCCACCTCAGACAGACAACATCGCTCCCCATCTTCGCAAGAAACCTCAAAACCTAGCTCTTCGACAGACCCCCTCCTCGATGGAATGGAACCTGCACCCCCCCATCCCCCCCCACCCCTAGCGCCTTGAGACCCTTACGGGTGAGTAGTCGCGCTTTAACAAACTCCTGATTGATTGATTGATTGCCTCGCCTTCTGTCCGAAATTCTACCTACGGGATAGCCCCGGGATCCCAAGGACATTCAAACAGTATCGGCCACGTGCTGGGCATGGGACAGGCTGTGTAGACTGTTAGGCCTTGACTGATTGTATTCTCCAGCATTACCCCTACCCAATCCTTAACTGTTCCCTATAACGGCTGAGACTTTGATTAGACGCACGCTGGCAAAATTCCACATTTCCACTGTTGGCAACTTATTCCCTGAAGGCCACGTTTTTTCAGTGTTAGAGGACACCCGTTTTTCTAAACGCACTTTCATGGATACGTTCATTTTGACTCGGTTGCACTCCATGCTTCGGGCTTCTTTTTCTTCCTACCAGAATGCCCCTGACCCTACTCAACCATTGAAACTGCTGTTTCAAACCCCTAATGGCGCTCACTTTGTCTCCAAATTGTATAGGCAGTGCAGTGAATCCATTCCTATTTCGGACGTCAGGGTATGCGCGGCATGGGAAGGGGACTTGGGTAATCCCATAACAGATGACCAATGGGAACACTGCTGCTGGGCAACGTAAGAGGTCTCTTTAAACAGTAGACACAAACTTTTAAATTTTAAGTTTCTTCCCAGAATGTATCATACCCCTGCACACTCACACAGAATCGACGCTAGTAGACCCCATCACTGTCAGAAATGTGGAGTTCTTTTTGCTGATTTTGCCCACCTATCTTGGACCTGCCCTAGGATCCACCTTTATTGGTCCGCGATTCACGCCACGCTTGGCGACATGCTTTCCATGTGGCTGAGCCTGTCCCTGAGATCGCATTGCTCGGGTATGTGGCTAACTTTCCTCGAGAGGTCAGGAAATTTGCTGCGCTGGGTTTCCTGCTAGCCAAAAGGGAGGTTTGCCATACTATGGGGCAGTAAGAGATCCCCAACGGGAGAGGCATGGCTGCGTAGTTTGGCATGCTGCAATGTAAATTGCAAAGAATATTCCATTCTGATACCTGGCCCATCACGTCCAGTGGATATTTGGGGCCCATATAGGAGCTAGGACCAGATTCGTTCAGCCCTCACAGACTTCGCAGGGGATTGTCCCAGAGGGGGTGGGCTAGACAAGTGGCTTTCTTTTGTTATTATTTATTATATAAGTTATTCTCTGTTTTTGTGTCCATCCTTAGACGCTCACCACTGGTGTAGTGGTGGTTAATGCACAGTATGGGCTTCTCTGAGAAATACGGCATTTAATTATTGCTGATTTGCGTTGGACATATGTTGGATTCATTTTTGAGTATTGTCTGCTATTCATCCTTCATGTACATCTTTGCCTGCTCTTCTGAATGTATATTAAGATGTGTTTGTTACTTTTTGCCATTGCTGATATTCTACGATGCAATGTATTGATCTTTTTGTGTTCCTGTATGCGAAAATTAGGAAAATAAAGTATTTAAAAAAAACATTCCCTTTAAAAAGTTAAGTTAAATTCTTGGAGGAGTCTTGGACTGCTTTGAAAGAAAGTCCTATTTCGCAATAAAGAGCCTGATTTAGATTTTGTCGAAAAACGTACTCCAACAGCCCAAGAGAGCAGGAGCCATTGAAGTAAGGACATCAGACTGCTTGCTTTTTTTAGAGCGGATAGTCTGATGTCTGTTTTTTTCCGTCTGTCAATGCCAGAATAACAGAGTGGTCACAGACAGAAAGGGAAAGAATGACCTCCCCCAAGACTAGAAGAATGCTCACAGGGTATGGGGGATCATTTGTTTTATAGATCGAGCCTGGTCAGCGCATGCGCTGCTGTGAGGCATGCAGTAGTGGAGTATGGCTTTGAAGCCCCGCCCACTCTCCGCCCATATTTTCAATTGGCTTGTGTCATTGGCCTTCTTAATCGCTGGCTTCCAAAACGTTATTAGGCTTGTTAGTCCCTCCTTGATACCGTTTTGCCTGTATTTGTTACCTCCCATACCTACTGGACCTTTTACTTTTCTTGGTACACGGTGTGCTTTATCTTGGCCATGAGCACTATTTTGTTTAATGGTTTAATGATTTGCCCCTCTCCAGCCACTTGGTCACAGCACGCCGCCCACTTTTATTTTACTTATTGATGGTGGTCCACTTTAACTATATCGGCCGCATTTCTTTCTTTTACTTTTTAATGGCGGTCCGCTTTAAGTATAGCGGCCTCACGTACTTATTTTGTGGGGGGTTTTTGTTTACTAGTGCCCATGCGGCGCATTCACATTCATGGAGGCCACACCCATTTATTTAGACAAGCTGTGTCTAAAGATGGGTGCGCAGCCGCTATTAAAGTGAAAGCACGGAATCGGCACTTTTACAAAAAAAGCATCTGTTTGTCAACTTGATAAAAAGATGCTTTTTTTGTAAAAGCGCCCATGTCCCGTTTTCACCTTAATGTCGGCCAAGCACCTTTCTTTAGACGCAGCTTGTCTAAAGAGAGGGGCACGGCCTCCATAAATGTGAAAGCGCTGCATGGGCGCTAGTAAACAAAAAAATATTTGCAATGCAATAGGTCTCGCATTTGCAAGAGTTTAAGCTATTGTATTGCCAATAGCTCAAACTCTAATAAATGCGAGACCTATTGCATTGCAAATACTTGTTTGATTTGAAGAAAAAGACTCCTGCTTTGCAAATTTTTCTCCCCCAAAAATGCAGTTCTAGTGGTCCATCTGAATGCATAGAGATTACAACAGGGTCGGCAGTGATCTTGTAATTTTCCAGGCAGTAGTTCGACCAGGGTGGTGGAGGAGATGACCTGGCCTCCCATCAGGGGGTATGAAACTAGTATTCCCTTGTCCTTGGTTGAGCTTGCACTCATCAAAAAACTGCACTCGCCACAGAACTTTGGGGTGTATCAGCAAGAACCTCGTTAAAGTTATTGCCATTTTAGTGGCAGGAAACAGCTGCTAAAATGGCGATAATGGGCTTGCTAACTTGCGTTATAGAATTCAAATAGAAGCCCAGGTTAGATGTGCAGGACATCTAACCTGGGCTTCTATTGGAATTCTATAACACATATTTGCAAGCCCATTATCGCCGTTTTAGCGGCAGTTTCCTGCCGCTAAAACGGCCATAATTTTAACAAGGTTCTTGCTAATATGCCCCCTTGTCCTAGTGATATTAGTGTTTGAATGAAGGGATACACGTCCACTCTCTCTCTATGGGGCAGTGACATATATCATGTAGTGCAAGCTTGAACACTGTATCCTGCCACAATTTTCTATCACACATTGATGTTATTTCCACTCTGTTTGAGTTTGCAGTGACACACTTGGGTGCAACGCATTTGTGTGGTTTGCTGATAAGTGCTCAGAATTGCAACACATGCTTCACTTTTATCAACAACAAAATTCTGCTCATGGCAACACCTCAGCATTTTTATATTTTTGTTGACCACCTATTGGGTATTTCTTGATCAGTGGCTTGTGAACCGCAGGAGTGACCTTTTTATTTCTCTGATTTCACTATTATTATACAAAACACACACTACCAGGATAGGGAAAGTAGTAGGGATCCTAGGTTTAACGCTGTGACCCTGCCGCCTCCCTCTCTGGTTCCAGCGAGGTCTCCAACCTTTCCTGTAAAAAGAGCTACATATATTAATTGAAAAGGCTTCTGAGCTACTAATATTATTAGAGATGTAATCGTTACCACATCAGACAAGATCATATTAGTGGCCACCATATGCAAAAAGTACCAGAAGAGATCCCTATAGGTTGTTTGAAAGGGTTATTTGCAGTAATGTAAAAATGCTTTGTCAATGTGGTATGCCTCTCGAAGGGTAGTACAAAACCGCTAGAACTACAATACCCCAAGCACCAAATTATTATTATTAGTAATAAGCCTCACCAACACAGTTTGATTTTTATCACTCAAATATCAGCTTTAAATATATTTTGGAAATTCGCACGTTTTTCTCCAAACATCAGCATTTGAGTTCTGAAAATAGTCACATTTTCATCTTTAATACATGCTTTTCATTTTCAATATACATATATTAATTCGACAAAGCAAAAGTTTCAAATGTAGTTGACAAGGCTGCACACAGGAGAGTTACTTACAGGTAACTGGAGAGCAACTCCGTGGAGTAGCCTGGTTTGGAGGTCCCCGCTTGCGCCATGCTTGCGGCGATCTGGCCATCTCCTTTTCCAGATCCTACACTCTTTAGGGGCATATTAACAAGGAACAAGGAAAATTAACGCTAAGGGCGCTTAGCGGTAATTTTTTTAACACCCACCAACCCTGGATAATATCGCCTGGTTATCGTGTTATTAATGCGAACCGCCTAGGCGATAAAAAAATCCAGGGATAGAGGCATTTTGGGAGGTTATCGATGGTAATGCAGCGATAAAACTACAAGGATAGGGATAGCCTTGTTGATAGCCCATGGTGGACTTAGCCATGTGTGACGAGGAGTCAGCTGGGGATACCTCCGCTGGAGGTGCAGATCTACTCCCCCTTACCTGTCGCCTTGTTCCTCTTTTTGGTTCCAGCCCTCCATTGAACTGAGCGGGATGCGCTGGCCCTTTAACGACTCTCCACCCCTGGCTTCCGCGTCGGAGCACGTGACCATATCAGCTGACCGCAACTCCTTCCAAGGGCCGAAGACGAGCGGAGAAGTCGCTCAAATCTCTGCTCATGGAGTAACGGCGTCCTGGAAGAGAGAGAGAGGAGAGGAAACCGTCTTCATCGCCCCGGGACTCGAGGAGCCAGGAACCTACGCTGAGACGCAACTAAGAGCCGAGCGGAACGAAGAGACACGTCCCCAAGAGAGGAAATGAGGGGACCGGACCCTTTCCGGAACCACGCCAGCACCAGCCACGACCAAGGCAGGTCGTGGCTTTGGAAGGTACGGGACTACCTGGGGGCTGTGTGGGATAAGCGAAAGGTGGATGAGAGGGGCGGGCAGTCCGACTTGTGGGGAGCTCAGCCACACGTAGCTCTTAAAGCGAATAACATTTCACGGTGACGGTCGGGTGTCAGTCCCTCACTCCTTTTCCCCGTTACCTACGTAGTTCAAGAACGCCCTCCTTACTGAGTCTTTCTTTTTTTTTTTTTTATATGGGACTTGGCCTGTGCAAACCGGAACGAAGAATCGAGACATACTGTTTGAACCTCCAAGAACAGTCCCCTACTCTCTGAAGGAAGAAAGTGAAGATCTCCTTCAAGGACATTCTTTCTTACTTTGTTGTTTGTAGAATTCGGCCCATAAATCAATTTTTCCTTTGAACTTCCATATTGTCTCCCTGTCTCCTTCTCCACCACGTAACACGTGGTGTCAGAAGTGGGATATTTGAGTACGCCTCCACACTCACAACATGGAAAACCTCATACAGCAGCTTATACGTGGCCAGGAGAAGCTGGAATGGGCCGTCGAGAAACAAATGACCAATGCCCATGCAGACAGGGAGCTGCTTTGAGACACCCTTACTAACCACGCTGAACAGCTACAAAAAGTAGCTGATGACCGCTTAGAGTTAACCACTCAGCTGCAAATTCGTACAGGGGTAGGCCCCAATGTCTCCCTGCAGAAGTACATAGCGGGAGAAGACCCTGATGCGTTTTTTTTAAATTTCAAAAGAGCAGCATGTGCGTCAGGATGGCCAAAAGGCAAGTGGACGTTCTTTTTGGCACCACTCCTCACCGGAGAAGCTCAGGTTGCCTACCAGGTGGCAAATGCCACTGGACACACGCCATATCAGGAGATAAAACAAGTAGTATTGGAACATCTCGGTATGGACGCGGAAGCGTATAGAGTCCGCTTCCACAAGGAAAGAGGAACACCTACTGACAATCCGAAAACTCTTTACTTTAAACGTAAAGCAGCTGCAGATAAGTGGCTTAAACCTCAGACCAATACCAAGGAAGAGATTATGTCTCATTTATTTGGAGCAGTATGTAGAGGCACTGCCATATCCGATACAACGCTGGCTCCGGCAGCACACACAGTTAACGGCAGAACAAGCTGTCAATATGGCAACGTCTTTTTACCGGGCCCAGCCTCGCTCTCAGCTTTGGGACTCTGATAAAAACAACCACCCTTCTCCTACCACTGGTAAACCAGAAAAAAAACCTAGAAAGCCCTTGATGGAACCCTTAAAGACCAGACAGTACCGACCAGATCCAGTTCCTACTAGAGGCCCTCAATGTTCTGAGTGCGGGGACTGGGGACATCTTGCCAGAAACTGCCCTAGAAAAAAGACCCCGGAAGAACCAATGGACGTGAATTATATCCCACATTCCATCCTATACACAGAAGAAATGGGACAAAGCTTTCATGTAAGTGTTCTGGTAGGTGGGGTCACTATAAAAGCCTTATTAGACTCTGGCTGTAAACAGTCGGTTATCCGTCAGTCCCTGGTTCCCCTTCCCTTCCCTCCTGTTGAATATGACATCCCCATTCGTTGTGTTCACGGGGATATAAAACCCTACCCCCTAGTCACCTTACCTATCTCCCTTCCCAGTGGGGTGGTTCTGAAAGGTAAGCTTGGGGTACTCCCTTCCCTACCCGAAGAACTCATATTGGGACAAGTCAATCAATCCTTTCTGGATCTGTTACGCAACACTCTTACAGCCTGATTCATCAAGCCGAAATCGGCTCGCAAAGGGCCAGATTCTGAGAATCTGGCCTTTTGCGAGCTCTATTTTTGCATTTGGGATTCATCATCCCAAATGCAAAAATCGGTAATAGCGATGTCGCAATTTTGCGAGGAATTACATTTAAGGAATCTCTATTTGAGATTCCTTAAATGCAATTCATCATCCATTAAAAAATTGCGAATTCGCAATTTCGGCCCGCTATTTACCCCGAGGTCAAACCTCGTGGTAAATAGCGAAAACTTAGAAAAATGCTTTTAAAAGCATTTTTCTAAGTTGCATGTTGCACACACACGTGTCCTTTGGACAAGTGTGTGCGCAACACCTGTTTCAATTTGCATTTACGGGGTGCTACAGGGTGTCCTTTGGACACCCCTGGCACCCTTTAAATCGCTATCTTATTTGCGATTAGCTAATTGCTAATCGCAAATAAGGAATACTCCCCATTCATTCCTATGGGCCATAGGAATGAATGGGGAGTAATTCCTTATTTGCGATTAGCAATTTGCTAATCGCAAATAAGGATTGTGTAGGAATCTCAAATCTTTTTGCGATTCCTACATGAATCCCGTTTTGCGAGTCTGTAATAGCGATTCCTTATGAATCACTATTATAGTCTCGCAAAACGGGTCTATGTTGAATTAGGCTGTTATTCCCCTAACTGACACGACCATAACCAAATCCTCCATACTCACTCAGGCCTCCTGGCTTTCTGACAGGAGTTTTCATTATAGCCAGCGTAATGATCCCACCCTTCAGTTTGCATGGGATCACGCAAAACAGTCCTCAAGAACCCAAAACCCAGTTTACCCCATGTTTTGTGTAAAGAATGAGCTTCTCTATAGGATAGCAAAGGAAGGCGAGGCTTTACAGCTCGTGGTCCCTCAAGAGTTCAGGGAAAAGGTCCTCTTCTTTGCGCATTCTCATTTGTTGGCTGGCCATAGAGGTGTCCAAAAAACTATTGAGACAATCCTTCGCCACTTCTATTGGCCAGGTATTTTCGCCAAGAATGTGAGGTCTGTCAGAGGGCAAACCCATATAAAACACCACCGGTTCCATTGCAACCTCTCCCCATCATAGGCACTCCCTTTGAAAGGATTAGCATGGACCTTATCGGTCCGCTTCCCCGCACTCGGAAAGGCAATCCCTATGCACTAGTCGTGGTGGATTATGCCACACGTTATCCGGAAGCTTTTCCCTTACCCGCCCCTACCAGTCAAAACATCAGTGACCGACTCCTAGAACTATTCTCCCGGGTCGGGTTCCTGCTGGAGATCCTTACGGATCAAGGGACCCCGTTCGTGTCCAAGATCATGCAGGAGGTGTGTAAGTCCCTAGATATCACCCACATCAAGACTTCCGTATATCATCCCCAGACAGATGGTTTCTGCGAACAATATAAATCCACCCTTAAACTAACCCTGAAGAAGTTACTGCATGTGAAAGGGAAAGATTGGGACAAACGCCACCCATTAGCCCTCTATGTGGTACGAAGCCAGACCCAGTCGAGTCTGGGTTGTTCTCCTTTCCAGCTCCTTTATGGTAGAGAGCCTCGCAGCTTGCTAGAAATTACCAAGGAGTCGTGGGAACAGGAGAAGGAAGAGGAGACAAAGGGGCATAATATCAAGAAAGGGCCTTACATTATCGCTGCTTTTATCGGCGGGAAACTGCTGATAAAGCGGCGATAATGGGCTTGATAATATGCTCTATGAATTCCAATCGAAGCCCATGTTAAATGTAAAGACATGTAACATGGGCTTCGATTGGAATTCCATAGAGCATATTATCAAGCCCATTATCGCCGCTTTATCAGCAGTTTCCTGCCGATAAAAGCTGCGATAATGTAACGCCCTTTCTTGATAATATGCCCCAAAGTCCTTTCTAGAGTACACCCAAACGCTCCGTTCACGACTAAAAAAATTGAGAAATTTTGCTGATGAAAACCTAGAAAAGGCCCAGACTAGACAACCGGTTTTCTATAACAAGGGAAAAAAATGGTGACATCTAAAAGTAGGGAACTGAGTCCTGGTTCTTACACCCTCTAGCATCCCTAAGATCAGGTCTGGTTAGCAGGGTCTTTTCCGGATTACGCACAAGGTTGGACTCGCGTCCTACCAAGTTCAAGTTACACCCGCGTCAGGTATAATGTATGCAGAGGGGGCGTTCCCCCGCAAAAAGCCTCGTAATAGTGACTCAGTGAAATCTATGAGATTTCACTGCGTCACTTTTAGTACGCTGTTGCGTCAAAATCTTGCGCCTGCCTCACAGCAGGCGTAAGACTGACGCAAGCCCTTTCCCCATGTGAAAGGACGCATTGCTGGAGATGCGTCACTTTTGTGACACACTCCAGCAATGCGTCACTTTTGCGCTTACAGATAAGTCAGAAATATTGACGTATCTGTAATTCCTTGCGCAATGATGCGTCATATTGTAAATATGACGCATCATTGGGGTCGCAAGGAGGTCGCAATGAAAAGTGACGCATCGCTGTTTTCTCGCAGCAATGCGTCACTTTTCATAAATGAGGCCCATTGTTTTTAACAGAACTTCTTTCACGGATTGAGAAATTACGGGCCATATGCATCAACACATTTTCCCATAGACACAGAATGGACAAACCCTTTGATGCATCTGACCGTACATTCCTACCTTAGCGACCATTATTCCTTTGAAATTACTAGGTTACCCAGGGCTCGACGGATCTCAGGGTTTCCCTTGTATTTTAAACACACGAGGCATACAAACGGCATTGCCCTGACCTCAGACAGAAGTTACAACAGGGTGGCTGCCGTGATGCAGGTTTATTTTTTATACAAGTTAGAGTTTAACCCCTTCCATGCTCATGACGACCTCAGCTCGTCATGAGGCACAGTTGAGTGGTGCTGATGACGAGCTGAGCTCGTCATGAATACAGCAGAATGGCAATTTCCAGCACAGGGGAAAAATAACCACAGCAGCGATGTGGTTAAAGTGAAGGTGATCATTTACTGGTGACAACAGTTTCTGACACCTTTAGTGCAAAGTCTGTGGAACTTTTGTGAATCAGTAGTATGCCTCTCTTAAATTACTACTCACAAACTATTAAAGATTGATAACAGTATTTACCGACGGAAGGGGGAGAGGTTGTACCACACTTGCTGTAGGTGACTCCTACAAATGTAAAGCAGTAACGTTTACAGTTATATTATCACCTTATAGATATGTGCTGGACTTTTTAAACGGTGAACGCATATTTTAGTTTATTGTGGTTCCTTTTTCCCAGAATCGTCCCATTGAAGCAGATTTAAGGAAGAGCTGCAGATATAAGCACGGAGTGTTTTTTTTTCATTTAGCAATTTCTAAGAAGTCGGTAATGTAACTGAAAGGACAGCTAAGAAGAGTTAGAATTAATTCCTGAGCGCTGTTTTGAAGAGTTATTTAGAAGAATATCTGCTAAAACGCAGTGGGGGCGAGGGGGATTGCAAGATCTTCCATTTTGTATATACCAGCCTGGACATGTATTTCTGCTGATGGAGCGAGATGTTGAATACATTTTTGTTCATACTCGCAAAGTGAAACTTCCATAATCAAAGTAATAGTACTAATAGCATGTGTTGAAATAATTAACCAACTTAGTTTAAAATTGCAGACATTACACGCGGGATTACACGCGGGATTATTATGCTTCTATGTTGCACTTGCAAGTGTGTTAAAAATAATAAACTAACCTTGTCAATCATCTTTGTCAATATTAAATGCAGCTGTTTATTTTATGACATTTGCTTATATTTGTGTGCTATTGTATGACATGTCTTTTCTGTGACAAAAGCTCACAGAGACTCTGCAGTTCTGTGAAGTTTGGTAAAATATAATGCTGCTTTGTGTTGCTTCAGCTAGGTAACATAAATTAATGAGTTAATAAGGGGTGGGTAACAGAATGGATCTCAATTCTCTAATTAATTACTGTCTTGTGTTTGTTTAAATACTAGTTTTCGAGTGGGCAGAAGAAAATGGCTGGCTGGCAGTGCTGGAAAATGCGAAACTTGACCAGAGTGAAGCTTTCACTCACATGCAGAAAAAAAGAGCCTTTTTGCTAAACAATGGAATAATAAGCAGAACTGTTTTTGGTAGAGTTGTACGTGTTCTTAGAGAGAGCACCAAGGACAAAAAGCCTGAATCGCCTGCCAAGATTAGGAAATGAAACTTTTGCGTTCGGTCAAATGTTTCTTTTCTGAGGAAGCTAGAAGGATGGAATCTAGGAACAATAAGGGCTTATGATGTGCCCTGGACTTGGTCAGGAAAGAATGACATAAGGATGGTCTGACATCTGTCAGCCAATGGGAACTCTGGATGGCAAAAGAATATGAACATTTTGAGAAGATTAGCTAGTTAGAAAGGTATAAAACCTGGCCCCATGGGCAGGAGGGGGCTCGCTCGCTTGCTCTTTCCTGATTCCTGAATGACGTGCTGATGGACTTTTGACGCACGTAAGGACAGCTGATTTATACTGTTATTTTCCTTTACAGGTGAAGCTTAGTTAGACAGGGAAATAGATTTAGGGAATGGGAACTTTATTTGCTTAAAATTCATGCTAATTTATTTACTTATTAAAATGTCAGTCTAATAAGCCTTTCCTCAAATGATGCTTTCCTGCTAATAAAATAATAATTTTAATTAAAGATGCTCTTTCTTAGAAATATTAAAGCTAATAAATTGGATTTTTGAAGTGAGAAGCTGGTCTTGTTTATTCATGGTCTAGTTATCATTATTAGATCAATTCGCCTTATGTGACTTAATGAGTTGACATATGTTTTAAAACCATGGTAAGAAAAAATATCCTGCAGTTGTATAAAATAGAGTAATTAGTTTTTGAATAGTCCCGTGTAATTAGGTCACATGATTCAGTTGCTCAAAAATTGTCTCGTTAGTTTATGGGCCTTGGTAGTGATTCATGATTAATGATGAGTATTATGGAGATAGGTAGCATTTGTGAGACAGTTTTTCATTAGGAGCGCTAGATCAATTACTTGGTAGCAGAGGATGGTTACTAGGGTAACTGACATGTTACATGATAATTACATAGGATACATGTCTAAAACTTGTTAAGTGTTTTTAGTTGTTATATGTAGTCGAAATGTCTTTTCCAGCAGTGTGAAAATTCCTGGGTTGCCGGCAAAGAGTAGTGTGGCGGGTGAAGTTAAACAGTTCATTTGTTCTGTTTCAAAATAGTGGTATTGTCATATATCACTAGTGTTGTGAGCGTACAGCACAAGTGTAGGGATCTTAGGTGTGTAAGGTAGAACGTATAGTGAGGATTGTCTATGAAATCGTAGCTTTTGAGTATAGGGACAATTGTCCTGTTTTAAAACTCACTGTGAAAAGAGTAGTAGAATTTATCCGAGCTTGAGTGAAGGGTAAGGAAGCGTTGTCTATTCTTACTGGCAAGTGAGGATTATTATTAGCGGGTTAAAGTCCTACCAAAAATTTCATGTATAAATGGTTAGGGATTCTTTTGTATGATTGCGCGTAAAATATTTTGTGAAAATAGCGTCGTCTATTTCACGTGAAAGAATACTTGAATGATCGAAAAGCTATCACTTTATTTTAGAGAAACAGACAAATGGTTTATTATTGTAAAGTTACTAACTGAATTCTGTTGAAAAGTTTTGTAAAAATGGCGTTGTGAAAATATTTTGTAAAGGAGGGGTCAACTTACGGAGTGAAACACCCAGAAGCTGCAGTGGCAGTATATGTCACAGGGTCCGCGCTGTGATTGGCTAACATACGTCACAGTATTCGCGCACCGATTGGTTCATGTGACTAGGCAGGCTCGTAGCTGATTGGCTTATCCAGAAATACAGTAATTCTGTTGGCCGAGCAGAATCGTGACGTGGCATAACCTGATTGGCTTGTTGGTGAGTTTCGCGCACGGATTGGCTAGAGTAGCGGAACAACAAGAAAATATTAACGATTTTTTTATAGTAAGCGGAATTGTTTTAAAACATGGATTATTATCACAGGAAAGAGGAAAAGAAGCCTTCATGGTTTCAGAAATTGAAAAATATTTTTAAAAATGACAAGAAAATTGAAACGCGAGTTGGAAGATTAATTCATAAGTACAAAACACCTGCAGCTTATATGTTGGGTGAATTTGGTTATCATACTTGTCTTTGGATGGAGAATTGGATGGAATATACCAAAGATGATGGTGTATTGGCATGGCCGGAAGATGGGTCATTTAACATTAAGGTGTTGAAAAACTTGAGAGAAAAAATGATGGCTCTTGTACCAAAACCTAGACCTACTCAATTTGAGGCTTTAGTTGAATGGGAAGATGAGATGATTGAATTAGAACGAGAAAACAGAGGTGTAATAAGAGGCACTAGATTGGACATAAATAGGGAAACTCGTGAGGACAGAATGCGTCATTGGAGCCATATGGATAAGTGTAATGGTTTGTACCCAGCAAGATTTAGCGAAGAATCAGGCCAAAAGAGTTTTGCTAAGAAAAATAATATTTGTGAAGACAGTGAATTAGAAGATTCAGTTTTAGAAGAAATTTATTTAACAAAACGAAAACCACCACCTTATCAACCAGTATGTTCATGGTCTACCCCGAGAATTCCTCAAGGAACTTCTCCTAGTGCTCCTAGGGAAAATGATGAAACTTCATTTAGAATAAATCAGAATAATGCAAAATTTTCTGAAAGAGTAGAAACAAGAACTAATTCTAGTACATCTGGAGAAAGTAGAAATTATGCTGAAACTCCAGCTCAAACTCCAGTTCAGAGAAATGAAATTCCACGAAATGTAATGGGAACAGAAATACTTGGGGACATACCAAATGCAGAATATATCCGATCAAAAGAAGAATTAAAACAGCAGTTAACTAAAGGCATGGAAGCGGTAACAGTACCAGTAATAATTGGACCTGTTCTTCCAGTTTTTGATCAAAAAGAAATTAGACATTCAGCTCTGACTATTCCATTAAATGCAGAAATTCAGAAAGTAGCTGAAAAATTTTATTCAGATTTAACAGAAATGCACAGAGAGAAAGAGATGCCAGACTTAACTTTTAATCAAAGTTTTTCAAATAGTCAGACTCCATCTGTTGCAGGATCTGATTCTGGAACTCCAGAAAAGAGTATAAATAAATCAGACTTAACACAGACACCACAGCCCCCAGAATTTAAATTACTTGATGTTGCTAAATTGAAAGCGGATTTGGAGGAATTGATTATTGGCACAATTGGACCTGACAGTTTAAAGCTATTTCAGGATGATGAATTATTGTTTATTTGTAAAAGTGTACAATGGAAAACGAAAACCAAATATGATCAGCTAGAAGAAATGGCTGCTGAATTAGAAATAGATTTGAATAGACAGAAAAATTTGCAGAAACATTACAGAGTGGATTTCTCTGAAAAAGATATTGAAAGCATGAACACCACATGAAGGATAATTCATATAAAAGAATTGATAGTGTTTCTAAAAAGATTAGGTGAATTAAGCAAATGGAGAGTGAAATGGACAAAGAAAAGAGAGGAAGACAAAAGAGCAAGAGGAGAAATAGCAAATGAGTTTCCTATGAAAGAAATAGCTGGCAGAGGGTATGTTCATGTCCCATGGACAAGACAGGACATTTTATGGTTTACAAATGATTTTCCACGACTGAGAGAAAAACCTGTGGAATGGTATTGTCAGGTAGAAAGATTTGTTAAGGTTTCAAAAGTTCTGTGGATTGATCTTGATGGATTCTTTGACATTGTTGTTCCTTCAGATCTTTGGACAGAATGTAAAATTTCTATAGATTGGCCCAAAGAAGAACCTATTCGAGATAAAGTAACAGGTGCACCTTCACCTGATGTTATAAAGCTGTATGATAAAGTGATTGTGTGGCTGAAAAACAAAATTCCCCCTAAAGAAGTAGATTGGATTAAAATAGACAGAACAAATCAGGAACCAAAAGAATCAGTACATTCATTTTATGAAAGATTACTGCTGGTATTTAAACAATACAGTGGTTATGAGAAGCTGAGTGAGAAGGATATGAGCCATTTTATATACAGATTTGTTTATGGCTTGAGACCTGAAATTGGTGAGATGATTAGATCAGGAATTGTTGGTTGGCAGTCACTCACAGTTGATGATATTTTGAGAAAGGCAAAATACTGCAGTGATGAGATAGACGCTAAGCAAAGGAAGCTGAAAGAAAAAGCTATGTGGGCACAGGTAAAAGTGGCTGAACAACAACTTGCAACTTTAGAAAACAAAAATGTTCAGCAGAATCAAGGAAAATTTAAGGGTAATTTTAACAAGCCAAAATTAATGGGTAATATTGAAGAATTAAAACAGAAACTGCCTTGTTTTAATTGTGGCAAAATTGGACACTGGAAGCGCGAGTGTAAGAATCCGCCCAGAAATTTTAAAAATAAATCATTAAATCCACAGATGCAGAATGAGATAAATCAGCAGCAACAGCTACAGCGACAGTTAAATGACTTTAATCAGCAGCAACAGCTACAGCGACAGGGAGTGAATCAGCAGAGTCAGATTCCACAGCCGCCACTTCCAAATTGTGTTAATGTGCAGAGATACAATACAGAAATAGGATTCTGCGGAGGTGAACAGGTAAACAGATCGCCAAGAGTGAATGTGTTGAATGTTTCTCAGCAATATTGGTTGAAAGAAAATGATGGAAGTGAATCTGAGGATTACTTATGACGGTGCCTGAGAAAGGAGGAAGAGTGTGTGCTTGGAGCTACTCTTGAGGTAGATCAGTCTGGTCCATTTGTTAATGGTAAAGTGAATGATGTAGAAATCACTTTTTTAGTGGACACAGGTGCTACCCGTTCTACTGTTAGATCAGTGGAAATAGAAAACCTACCTCTCTCTGGAGACACCATCCAAGTAGTTGGAGTAGCTAATCAACAGATTAAAACAGATTTGACAGAACCAGTTAAAGTTGAAATTGGTAAATTTAAAGACAAACATAGATTTGTAGTCTGTGGTAGCAGTCCAGTAAACTTGTTAGTTAGGGATATCCTTTGCAAAATGAATTGCAAAATATATTGCTCACCGGATGGTATTGAGCTGCAAACACTAGAAGAGGATGGCTTTTATAAACTAACAATGTTAATGGTTGAAGCAGAAGAAAGTAAATTATTTCCTGCTTTTGACAAAAATGATTTACCTGAAGAATTAAAAGAAAGAGTCAATACTAAAATTTGGGATTTATCTGGAGATGAAATGGGTTTAATGAAACATGTAGACTCAGTACAAATTACGGTAAAACAAGGAGCAGATTATTCAAACATTCCTCAGTATAAAATGAAAGCAGAGACAATTGAGGGTGTAAATCCTGTAATTGAAAAATTTATAAAGCAAGGTGTTTTAAAAGAAATTGAGAGCAGTCCATGTAATTCACAGATTATGGGAATCAAAAAGCCAAACGGAACTTTCAGGATTGTTCAGGACCTGAGAAAGGTTAATCAAATAGTTGTTCCATGTTGCCCAGTTGTACCAAACCCAGCGGTAATTTTATATCAGATTCCGCATGATGCAGAATGGTATACAGTTATTGATTTATGCAATGCATTCTTTACTGTTTCATTGCAGCCAGAAAGCCAACAAATTTTTGCGTTCAGATTCCAAGAGCCTATCCTAGCATGGTGTCGTATCCCTCAAGGGTATACAGAAAGTCCATCTATTTTTAATCAGTTGTTAAAGAAATCCTTGGAAAACCTAGATTTGGCTGGAAAATCGACATTGGTGCAATACATTGATGATCTCCTTGTGGCAGCAAAAACACAAGATAACTGTGTGACAGATACCATTACTCTTTTGAACCATTTGGCAGATGAAGGACATAAAGTGTCTCCTGCAAAATTACAGTTTTGCAAACAAGAAGTACAATATCTTTGTCACAGGATTGCAAAAAGAATTAGACAAGTAACAATTGAAAGAATAAAAATGATCCAAGCAATGCAACCTCCAAAAACAAAGAGACAGGTCAGAATGTTTCTAGGAATGGTGGGTTATTGTCGTCAATGGATTAGTGGATTTTCAGTAATTGCAAAGCCATTACAGAGACTGACAAAAGCTGACAAAAGACCCGATTACCCTTACAGAAACTGAATTAGAGGCTTTTGAGCAGTTAAAAAAGAGTTTTGTGAAGCTCCAGCATTGGGAATGCCTGACTATGAGAAGGTATTTGAGCTGTATTGCAGTGAAAGGGAAGGATGTGCATTGTCTGTTTTGATTCAAAGACATGGGAAACTGAGAAAGCCAATTGCTTATTTCTCAGCAGTTCTTGAACCCAGTTGCAAAAGCATTGCCAGGCTGCTTAAAAGCAGTGGCCGCAACAAGTGTGAGTCTGGAACAAAGTGAAGGGATAATTATGGGATTTCCTGTAAAAGTATATTTGCCCCATTCGGTTGAGATTCTTCTCACCAGAAGCAAAACTCAACATTTAACTAGCAACAGATTGACAAAATATGAAAAAGTTATTCTGGGATCAGATAACGTTTCGATTGCGAGATCTGTGAACTTAAATCCCTCTACATTGTTGCCTGATGGTACTGTGACAGAAATCAAAACTGAAAATGACATTGATCATGAATGCCTGGATGTTTTAAAATACTATACCAAACCTAGGCAGGACATTAAAGATGTTCCGCTGCCAGAATCAGACTTTGTTTACTTTGTTGATGGATCATGCTTGAGGACGGATGAAGGCATGCTGAGTGCAGCATACTCTGTCTGTACAGTTGCAGATGTGGTTGAAGCTTCTTGTCTCAAAGGAATTCGTTCAGCTCAAATAGCAGAATTGATTGCTTTGATTTGTGCATGTGAAAGAGCAACAGGATTGAAAATTACCATAGTGACTGATAGTCAGTATGGATATGGCGTAGTCCATGACTATGGCCAGCTCTGGTCTCAAAGAGGTTATTTAACTTCTGCGGGAACTCCTATCAGAAATGCAAAATTAATCAAAAGGTTAATTGATGGCATTCAGCTGCCAGAGAAAGTTGCTGTAGTAAAATGTACAGCCCACAAAAAGGGGAATGATTATATGACTAAGGGAAATGCATATGCTGATGAAATCGCGAAATTTTGCGCGAAAAACAATATGTCCATTAATCGGGAGAAAAACAATGAACATGTTTTGAACTCACTTATGCTAACATCTGTAGTAGAGACATGGCAAGGAGTAAAATATTTACAAGATAAGGCAGATGATGAGGAGAAAGACACATGGCTAAAAGCAGGTTGCAGGCAGCGAGAAGAAGATGAGGTTTGGGTTTACAAAGATGACAGACCAGTAATGCCAAACTGCATGTTTGCTGACATGGCCCGAATGTATCATGGTCCAGGACATTTAGGCAGAGATTCGATGATTAGGTTGTTCAGGCAAACATGGTGTAACCCAAAATTCAGGATTATTGCAGAATCTTTTTGCCAAAGATGCTTGATTTGTCAACAGATCAATCCAAACAGAAAAACAGTTGTAAGCTTGGGAACCATAGGACGGGAGGGTGGTCCTTTTACCAGGTTACAGATGGATTTCATTGACATGCCTCCCCATATCAGATTAAGATATGTCTTAGTGATAATCTGTCTGTTTTCAAGATGGGTGGAAGCATTTCCGACTCGCCACAATGACTCAGTTACTGTGGCAAAATTGCTCTTAAGAGAAATCATACCTAGGTATGGATTTCCAGTGACAAACGAAACTGATCGCGGCACACATTTTGAAAACAGACTATTACAGATGATTTGTGAAGCACTTGGTATAAAACAAAAGCTACACTGTGCTTACAGACCAGAAGCATCAGGAGTTGTTGAGCAAGTCAATGGTACTATCAAGAATAGGCTTGCTAAAATGTGTTTGGCTACAGGAATGAAGTGGACTGATGCACTTCCACTTGTTTTGATGTCTTTGAGAAGTACTCCAGATAAGAAAACTGGTTTAAGCCCTCATGAAATTCTCATGGGAAGAGTAATGAGACAAGCATTTGTTCCAGTTGATAAAGTTTTATGCATCAATGATAGTGCAGTTATGGAGTATTGTAGAAATCTTTCTGACGTAGTAACTTCTGTGTTGCATCAGGTGGGAACTGAGGTACTTACAAAGGAAAAAGAACAGGCTCATGATCTATTGCCAGGAGATTGGGTGAGGACAAAAGTTCATCGAAGAAGAAATTGTCTGGTACCCAGGTGGCAGAAGGCAAGACAGGTGATTCTTGTCACAACAAATGCAGTAAAGTGTAGAGGTCTGAAAAGGTGGATACATGCTAGTCATACCATTCGAGTACCACCACCTGAGGATTCTGACGAAGAAGGTGATACAACAACTGATTCAGATTCTGAAGAAGAACCTGAAAGAAATCCAGATCCTGAAGATCAACAAGAAAGTCGACATCTGGACGATTCAAATGCGAATGAGGCACTGAATGAAAAAGATCTAGAAATTGTGATACTAGACTCTGAAAATGACGAGGATCTGCTAGAAAAAGAAGCAGAAAAAGAGTCTGATCAAGAAGTGATTCAAGATCAGGAGAGTATTGAAAAGCGGATTGAAAGCTCTGAAAGAAGGAACGAAAATTCTGAAACTGGTGGTTTGGAAGTAATTCAAGAAGAAGAAGAAGACGAATTACCGAGTACCAGCTATAAGGATGATGTTCCTAACAGAGTGAAGCTGCCGAGTAAAGAAGTACCTGAATCTAGAATTCAAGTTTCAGAAAGTGAAACTGATGAAAGTGATGATGAAGAATCTAAAGTGAGATAATTCAGAAAAAGAGCTTGGAGAACAGAATGCAATCAAGCTGAGCCAAAGAAGAAAGTCTCAGGAAAAGGAGATAATTGGCCAAATGAAAATGAGGGTCTGAAATTCAAATTATTGAACAAATCGAAAGAACTGATTAATGAAATTTCAAGTCAGAAAAGTGATTTAGATAGTAAAAATCAAGCAGGAAGGAACATAGAAGTGATTAGCAGTAGAGCAAAGAGAGTGTTAAAGCCTAATCAAAAGTATAAGTCACCTGAGTCGACTTATATAATCATAGTGGAGAAGTGTGGCTCACTGGTTAGAGCAGGCAGACCCTGAAGCAGAGGTCAGACCCGGGACCAGGGTTCGATTCCCGACGCGGCAGGGTGTTGAGCTCAAATGTCCACGGACTCGATAATTCTCGCTTCGGTGCCTGACCTAATCATGGGTTCACACTCTGCAACTCTGGGCATTAAGCTTGCTTAATCTCCACAACGGCGGGATGCCTGGCTTTCACCTTGGGGATGCCCTGTAGGGGCTATCTCACAGGGAAAAACCAGGACGGGTTCCCAAGGCAAGTGCGGAGATACCCCTTCGGGGGTCGATTCTGGCGCTATATAAGAAATACAATAATAATAATAATAATACCACCAGTGGTGGAAGTAAGCAGTAGTAGTCAAGAAGATATTGATGACACAAGTGATAATGACTGACTTTGTTTTCATTTAAGGTTGAAAGTTGTAGGTGACATAAGGTCGAAGAAAATGTGTTAGGTGACACAAGGTCGAAGAAATTGTGTTAGCTGGAAAAACACATTGTAAGACGTAAGGTCGAAGAAAAGCTGTTAGTGCTTTCTTTTTTTAAAAATAAAAAAATATTAAAAAGTGGGGTGTAGTATATTTAGTGATTTGTACATTTTTGTTTTTGTTTTGTTAAGGCTCTTGTTTCAAGTAAAAGATGCCTAGTTCTAATAATAATTCGAGATGCTCTATTCTAAGAAGATGTTGCAAAATGTCTTCTATTTGTGTGATCTTAATAATTTTGGTTTGGTTAATTTTAGCTGTCATTTTCCCTTTTGGGATTGACAAAGAAATGTACAAAGCTAATATGACTAGTAAAGTTGAATCTAAACAAGTTACTCATGATGTAATAGGTAAGAATAATAGAGTTATTGAGCACAAACCAGAGATCCACCAAGATAGATCTGTTGGTGATTTTTCTAGTAATACTTTTTCTAGACTCTTATCTGAATATGTTAAGGTGATGAATGCTAAAGATTGTTATGTTTGCATGAAATTGCCGTCTTCTGTGTCAGAGGGGGTGACTTATAATATGTTACCTCTTACTTATGGCATAACCTGTAGTGTATTAGCTAGTTTGTTTTATGAGACTGGTTGGTTGGAATATTAGTATTCTGACTACAATGAGATTTTTGCAAATCTAAAAGTTGTAAATAGCTTGAACAAAGTGACACTTGCCAAACAGATGAGGGAATTTTTCTTAGTGACTAGTGAACTCACATATGAGTACGCTTTTAAAAATAATCTAACATGCAAGCTGAGATCAGAGGAGAAGTCATTATTAGACATGGTGGAAGAGAGAAGGGCAATTTACAAAAGAAATGCGTTGTCGAAACATGCTAAGTCTAAGTTTTGACAAGTTGAGGATGAAAAGCTTAATGGTAGAGATGTAAATGTTGCAATTAATATAGATAAACCTGTTAGTGGAAAACTTTGCATTAGGCAAGATAATACACTTTATGATAATTTCTTCGTGGGAGCAAGTCAATGTCAAGTCAATGTGAAGATACCTATCGTATTACAGGGGGTTGAGGATTTAAAGGGGGCAGTTCAATCAGATCCAATTTTCCCTGGAATTTATTACATATGTGGGAATAAGGCTTATTACAGCCTTCCGGACCACTGGTACGGGACCTGTTATGTTGGTTTAGTCTTTCCAAAAATATTCCATGTAGATAGAAATGCAAAAGGTTCATTCCAATTTGGTAATCACTTGAGTAGATTTAGAAGAGAAAGCTTTTCAGAAATTATAGGAGATATATTTGGTGCTATAATTCCTATGGTGGGAATTACCCTGAATGCAAATAAAATCAGAAAAGTATCTACAATTGTTGACAGATTGTCAACAGACACTGCAAGTGGTTTTCAATTAGTTGACACTGAACTTGTTGCCATGAGATCCATGGTAATGCAGAACCGTCTTGCATTAGACATTCTGCTAGCAAAAAAAGGAGGAGTTTGTGGGATATTACATGTCCAACACTGCTGCACCTACACTCCTGATAAGAGTAGAGATATAGAAATGTATATAAAGAATTTGACAGAATTACATGCTGAGATTGAACCTGTTGAAGATGAGAGTTTTACAGAGCGCTTGGCTAAAAGGTTCACAATAATTAAACACTGGTTCCAAGAGATTGGTAGTTCAATCATTGGGAAAATACTTTATCCTGTAATAGTTATAGTCATAGTGATACTTTTGTTAAAAATTAGTTGCATGATACACAAGACAAAGAAATTTGTGAGGGAAAAGAAAAGAATTATAAGCTCAGAAAAGAACAGGAGAAGGAAATAGAATTAGAAGAGTTTCGTAGAGCTCAATATGAGAGTAGTAGACAAACTGCTGAATCATAGCTTTAGAAAAAACTAATACAGTGAAAGTTCAAAACATATTCATAAGATCACAATTTTTGCTGAAAATGTTTGGGTGTTTGGTGATTTTGAAATCACCAGATGAGGGAGTTGATGGAGCGAGATGTTGAATAAATTTGTGTTCATACTCGCAAAGTTAAACTTCCATAATCAAAGTAATAGCATGTGTTGAAATAATTAACCAACTTAGTTCAAAATTGCAGACATTACACGGGGGATTAATATGCTTCTATGTTGCACTTGCAAGTGTGTTAAAAATAATAAACTAACCTTGTCAATCGTCTTTGTAAATATTAAATGCGGCTGTTTATTTTATGGCATGTGCTTATATTTGTGTGCTATTGTATGACATGTCTTTTCTGTGACAAAAGCTCATGGAGACTCTGCAGTTCTGTGAAGTTTGGTAAAATATAATGCTGCTTTGTGTTGCTTCAGCTAGGTAACATAAATTAATGAGTTAATAATTAGCAAGGGATGGGTAACAAAATGGGTCTCATTTCTCTAATTAATTACTGTTTTCGAGTGGGCCTAAGAAAATGGCTGGCTGGCAGTGCTGGAAAATGCGAAACTTGACCAGAGTGAAGCCTTCACTCACATGCAGAAAAAAAGAGCCTTTTTGCTAAACAATGGAATAATAAGCAGAACTGTTTTTGGTCGAGTTGTACGTGTTCTTGGAGAGAGCAACAAGGACAAAAAGCCTGAATCGCCTGCCAAGATTCGGAAGTGAAAGTTTTGCGTTCAGTCAAATGTTTCTTTTCTGAGGAAGCTAGAAGGATGGAATCTAAGAACAATAAAGGCTTATGATGTGCCCCGGATTTGGTCAGGAAAGAATGACATAAGGATGGTCTGACATCTGTCAGCCAATGGGAACTCTGGATGGCAAAAGAATATGAACATTTTGAGAAGATTAGCTAGTTAGAAAGGTATAAAACCTGGCCCCACGGGCAGGAGGGGGCTCGCTCACTTGCTCTTTCCGGATTCCTGAATGACGTGCTGATGGACTTTTGACGCACGTAAGTATAGCTGATTTATACTGTTATTTTCCATTACAGGTGAAGCTTAGTTAGACAGGGAAATAGATTTAGGGAATGGGAACTTTATTTGCTTAAAATTCATGCTATTGATTTACTTATTAAAATGTCAGTCTAATAAGCCTTTCCTCAAATGATGCTTTCCTGCTAATAAAATAATGATTTTAATAAAGATGCTTTTTCTTTGAAATATTAAAGCTAATAAATTGGATTTTTGAAGTGACAAGCTGGTCTTGTTTATTCATGGTCTAGTTATCATTATTAGATCCTTTCGCCTTATGTGACTTAATTAGTTGACATATCTTTTAAAACCATGGTAAGAAAAAATATACTGCAATTGTATAAAATAGAGTAATTCGTTTTTGAATAGTTCTGTTTAATTAGGTCACATGATTCAGTTGCTCAAAAATTGTCTCGTTAGTTTATGGGCCTTGGTAGTGATTCATGATTAATGATGAGTATTATGGAGATAAGTAGCGTTTGTGAGACAGTTTTTCATTAGGAGCGCTGGATCACTGCAAATGAAGAAACTGACTGAAGCGAAGTGCACAGTGGGAATTTCACACAATCAGATGACTATTGTACTATGTTCTCCTGTTCCTGGAGAAAGCAGGGATGACATTTCATTTAGCAATTTCTAAGAAGTCGGTAATGTAACTGAAAGGACAGCTAGAAGAGATACAATTAATTCCTGAACGCTGTCTTGAAGAGTTATTTAGAAGAATATCTGCTAAAACGCAGTGGGGGGCAAGGGGGATTGCAAGATCTTCCATTTTGTATATACCAGTCTGGACATGTATTTCTGCAAATGAAGAAACTGACTGAAGCGAAGTTCACAGTGGGAATTTCACAAAATCAGATGAATATTGTACTATGTTCTTTTGTTCCTGGAGAATGCAGGGATGACAGAAACCTGGAAGTGAGGTAAAGAGACAGGAAGCGTAGGGCAGTGGAAGGAAGCGCCATGAGGTGGAATTGAGACCTTGTAAGGCCTGGTATTCGGCAACCCAGCTATTCAGCAACACTAGAGTTGGCCTCCCAAAGAATACTTTGGGTGCTTGCCGATATGTTTTAATTTATTTATGTAAAAATTTAGTGATGAGACTTGGGTAGAGCTCATTCCTGCATTGGTGGTTTGCTGAAATAGGTAGTTCTTTACTTGGGAAAATACTAATACCAGCAACTGTAATAATATTGATACTAGTGATGATAAGACTAGGGTGTATTTGTACTAGACAAAAAAGAGCTGAGAGAAAATTGAAAAGAAATATAGAAAAAAGAATTCAAAGAGAACGTGAAAAGGGTGAAATCGAACTTGATGAATTAAGTAATAAAATGATTGAAGATTCAAGAGGGCAACTTATGAGAGATACTAAGGTCTAAAACCAAAAGAGCCTGAAACTTGTTCTTAAAGAAAATTTAGGTGGGATGATTGTGTGGTGATAAAATCACCAAAGAGGGGAGTTGATGGAGATGGGGGTGAGAAAAAAAATGTGTGTAACTCCTGTGAAGTTACACTCGCATAACAATAATCAATGCAATCATTTGAGGCATAAATAATTAACCAACAAAATGCATTTAGACATTTTACACATGGGAAACTAATTGCTATTTGCAAAAACAAATGTATTAACAATTGTGAACGAGTCATATTAACATAGAGCTAATGATACGAAAACAGTATGTTTGTTTTGCTTTTATAAAGTGTGTATGTCTTATCGTGGCAATAAGAAATACATTAAGTTGGTAAGTAAACAAAGCTATTTGTCACGCTTTAGATTGGTAACCACTAATTAGAAATTTTAGAATGGTGGGAGGTTAACAGAAAAAACTATCATTCTAAATCTAACGTTTGTTGTGTTTTTTCTCATTGTGGCTTATGCGGCCTGGGTGCTGCAAAATGGCTGCTGACTGCAGTATTGACTTTGGCATGAGAAAGAGCCTCTACGTGTGCGCAGAGACAAAAGAGCCAAATCAGCGTAATGGAAAGGGGCGACCACTCAGTCCCCCCGAACGTATGGTTGGGTGCCCCGATCCTCCCGGGAAACCATTTTGGGCGGGGGCGTGTCTCGGCTGGTATGCCCGAAGCGGCGTAGCCGGGCGCACCTTTTCCCGCCCAAGAGGGGTTGTCCTAGACACCTACACCGATGGCCACGCCCAGTAGGCGTACCGGAGGAGGGTACACGCCCTCCCGCAGAAGAATAAATAGAGCGGGAATCTGAAGAAGCGTCCTCTTGTTCCTGTGCTCTGAAGGCTGCACCCACTCGTTGCTCGTGAGCCCTCGACGGAACAAGCAGCAATTTTGACCCACCCACCAGCCCCTTATGGCAATGTTTGTTTTGTAATAAAGTTTTGCTGTGTTAGGCCCTTTTTCCTCTGCATAAAAGTAAATGAATGTTTAGGTTGAGGATGTACCTTCTGTCTGTAGGATACTGGTTTTTTTTTTCTTCTCTTTTAGGAGTAAACAGTCTTGATACAATTAGGCATGCTGAATATTTTCCTTCCTTAGTAGGTGAACAACTGTCGTATTTATTTTTGGTCGGGCGGTAAGGTCATGATCGGTGAGCAGTAATTTCAAGGTCCCTAGAAGGGGGCGCCACCCAGAATGGATGGGAGCGCCCGGGGGGAGGCGGCCATTGGCCCCTCCCACGGGGAGGCGGCACCCACTAAGGATGGGTCGCCTAAGGGGAGACGGCCATAGGCCCCTCCCAGGGGAGGAGGCGGCTATATGCCCCTCCTACTAATTTCCCGGGGGCCGGATATCCGCGACGGCGGATAGAGAGTGTGGGGATGGGGGGGGGGGAGTCCACGCTGTCCTTCCTACAGATACCTCACACGGGAACTCGGACGACCTTTAAGATGGCGTCGAGTGGAAAGGGGGCCCCCACCAAGACAAGGGAAATTACAGTTGGCAATGAGGGTACAGTCCTCTGCGCATGCGCCACTCACACCGTGAGGGCGAGAGTTTTGGTAGTAGGGATCTGACACCGGTTAAGACCTTGCCGTTGGCCCTTGATGCTAGGATGTACAATTTTAATTTAGAATGTATGCATTTGCAGGATGTTAGACTCGGCTAGGAAACCTTTGTATTAGAGATCTGTTAAGGTTAGCCAAAGAACATGTCTTCATCGAAATGTAATACATGTAAAATTGTACATGATTATGAAACTTTTATTTAATGTTTTAAATTTTATTTCATATTTTAATAAATACGGCCGGGAGGGTGACTCCCTCCCGCCTTCCAAAAGTTCAAGCCTGCGTCCGACTTCCCATCCTTGGGGATTGTGTTGGGAGGGGGTGACGGGCATCCCGGCCATATGACTGAAACACAGTGTAAAGTGATGTCAAGTTCAGCTTGGCCTAGGATGTAGAAGGATGCCAAAAGATGTTTGCATCTTAGACTGTGGGAACGGAATACCCTGTTACCATATTAAGAATGACAAAGTATAAACGGAGATGACATCTAGGGGAATATATGAGAAGGATTGAGCAATTTGAAAAAACGGTTCTGTCAAGGATAAGAAGAGACGATCATGGCCACCCCTCTAATGGACCAATCAGAATGAACGGTGGACCCTAAAAGTTTCAATTTTAGGTAGATAATTAGTGAAAAGGGGTATAAAAGATTGTGTTCGAAAAAGGGAGAAAAGCTTAATCCTTGGATTTATTTTGCACCACAACATGTTGTTGGTTTGAACTATTTGATGGTGCTAGAGACTTTTTAAATTTTTGGGACTTTAATTTTTGGAGCAAATGAAGAAGGCCAAATGCAGAGATTTTATTTTGAAAGTGAGGCGTTGAGAAGCATAGAGAGGCAGATCAAGACTTATGCAGCTCTGTTATTTCTTTATGACAGAGCTAGGTAATATTATTTATAAATTTCATTTTTCTTTTAACTTCTACTAAATAAAATTGATAAATTCTTGCTTGTCTAAATAAATAAAAATTCCATTTCCTAAAATGTTGTAGATAAAATTAAAAATTCTGAACTCGAGTTGTGGGTTTTATTTAATTAAAATGTAATGACAAGATAAATGCTGAAGTGATAAGGATTACTATGATTAAGCTGGTCTTAGTCTCCATCAACTAAGTTTTACTAGATGATCTATTGACCAAATAGTGGAGTACCTTGTGTAGAGTTATCCAGGTAACGGATTAGCATGCGTAAAGAATTTCTGTAGTATATAGATAATGTATATAATATGAGCTTAGGTACCCCGCTAACCAGCAGCTCGCTTTCTTTGTCACTGATTCAGGAGTAATATGTGAGTGTGTGTGTGAAAGGCTTTGGTTGGGCTCCGGTGCCGCCCTGCGCTCCTTCCTAGTGGCATTGGTGGGCTCTCCTCCCCCCGTCCCTCTCGCTGTGGCTCGTGGCTGGGTCCCGCTGGGCGCGGGACGCCCCCGGGTCCTTACCGTTCTCAAAGGAACTAAAATCAACATTTAACCCTTCGGTCTCAAGTTTTCACTGATATTATATATAGGTACATTGTATTGAAATTGAAGACCTACTTTACATTCCTGTGATTATGTTTCTGAATTTATGAGGAATGCAATATTATCACAATAGATATCGGTAACAAAAAAACATTATTTTGATTTACAGCATGTAATGCAGGTATATCGTTCTCATAACTCCTTTTAGCAACATTTCAGTTACATATATCCTGATCTAACATTTATATTATTTAGAACATGAGTGCATACCATCATAAACCTCCACAAATGTTGATTTTAGTTCCTTTGAGAATTCCAGTCTAGCTCTACATCAGTTTCTGTAATTATTCACTTATTGAACTCATAAATCTAAGGGCAATGTGAACTCGAGTCGTGTTTTTAAAATTCCATTCTGAGTTTTATGAATCTCCCGACCACGCCGTTTAGGAGAGCGTGGTCGTGAAGTTTGACTTAAAAGAGACTACGTAATGGCCGAAATTCAAGTATTTCTGATTGAATTCGCGAAGGAGAGAGAGACGTTCCTCTGACTCCACAACAGTAAGTTGGATTCATTTCCACGTGTCCTTCTCGACACGACCTCTACTCACGCGAACTCATTTTCATCGTGATTAAATAACGCACGTAGTTGTTTTTTTTAAAAAAACCTTCATAGTGCACCCTGCATCGAGACATGTTATTTACTTTGCTCGTTAGCAGCAACACTCGTTGTTTACCCGAATGCACGAGTGCTCTAAGTTTTTTCCCCTTGGCCTCGACATTAAGTGTACTGTCTGAGCGCATTCCTTCTGAAAATATACCGGGTAGCCTTTTCTTATTGAGCGTCTTTATTTGCAACACTCGTTTGTGTTGGAAGTGGATGAGAAACTGAACTCCAAGTATTTTTCAGGGCCCCATTAATAAGCGTGCACTGTTTTCTTTTAAGATAATATCGCATTTAACCTCAATCCAATTGAGTGGTCGTGTTTAATTCTATCGGAAATACCTATTCATTTAACCTTACGGGTAGAAAAGTGACCAAACGTTCGATATCAGTCTGGACCTTTATAACCCTGTATAGTACATTCATCAATTTCTTTTTGTAACTATTCTGTACACAATTTAAGGTGCGTTTATTTAATCGCGATTGTGCTTTCAAAACCTTGAATCTACAAAGAGTCTGATTCAAGTCCTTCTTCTTGTCATCACAGGTGATCGCAAAGCGGCACTTAAACAAGTAATTTTTAGATTCTCCGCCGGCCGGTGGATGAATCTGCACAAGGTACGTACGAGTCAAACCCTGAATAGTGGTTTATAATATTTTTTTTTTAATTCTTAATAGTTAAGTTTAGTAACTATAGAACCTCACTTACAGATTTCATGAAGAGAAAGACCCCGGAAGAGTGAATACCTTTGAGGAGTGAATATTGTCGGCTGACAGATCCTCCTACCCCCGTCTTAGAAATAGACGCAGGTCTTTGATCCCTACAGGTGAGATAACCACATGGTTACAGTCTTACCACCTAACATATTAGAACACACCTAAAATACTAAAAGCCCTTCCTTTTCCTCATAGGTTGTCCAGCTGTTCTATAGTCCTGATGAAGACCCGAGCTGGTTGCGAAAAACAAGCACCTTAATATAGGGTTGAAACGTCGACGTAACATTGCCCACCATTCCCTACTAAGTTTCAACCACAATTAGAAAATTGTAATAGGGTTGTAACCAATGTATAGTGATTTTTGGACTGGTTCTTAATTGTCATTATGTATGTTTAGTTGTTCATTATAGTAAATGTCACGTTTTCACTTTCATGCACTAATCACGTGTAAGCTAATTGTTTGTTTTTTGCCTTAGGATGATTTTTGTTTAGGACAACCCTTTAAGTATATGTACATCAGTGTCGTCTATACAACTAATGATTTATAAAATAATGAAATACACAGGATTAAATCCAAAAAATGGTGTGTTCTCTTAGTTTTTAATTGGATATTTGTAATTTCGAAGTAATACTGCAAATATCATCTGTCATAAGGACAAACAAAGTAATTTTTCTTCCCAATAGAACCATTGTTGCATATATATCTCTTGACCAGGTCCTGTGGTCTTCCTCAGCTGTGCACTTACCTGCTTGGCTGGCAGCCTCCATATTTGTGCAACAGCGGCTGCTCAAGGACCGCTGTACATTCCTTCTGCGACTCTCGATGCCGCCAGGACCACTTTCCAGCCCTCACCTAGTGTCTCTCAACCCTCAGTTCATCCTGCTGCTGCACCTGTGCTGGTCACCCACTTGGCCGTCCTTCTCTGGCTGCATGATGGGGAAGAAAGACCCCAATCAACACAAACTACAGTTCGACAAGGCCCCTGGCCTTACGTCGGATCCTCTCCCTGACTCAACCACTGGGACCATGTGCTCCAACAGTGCAGAGAACTCAGCTGCATTGGCCACGGCTATGCTCAACGAAATGAGGGTTGGCTTTCAGTCCCTTGATAACAGATTTGATGACCTGGACAAGAAATTAGCGGATATGGGGGCGAAGATTCAAGTACACGACCGGAGACTTGATGTGGTGGAGTCCAGGGTATCGGACATTGAGGATGGCTCCTCTTCCTCACTGAAGCGACTAGACAGGTTGGAAAAGATCCTCAAGGATGTGGCCATCAAGAATGAGGATCTGGAGGCCCGTAACCGCAGAAACAACATCAGGATCATTGGCATTTCGGAGACGACCTCCACAGGACGCATGGACGTCTTCGTTGAAAAACTTCTCATACAGTTGTTTGGCAGAGATAAGTTCACACAACGCTTCGTGGTTGAGCGGGCGCATCGATCATTGGGCCCCAAGCTTCTGCCAGGTCTTCCCCCACGCCCTATCATTGGCAGGCTCATGTACTTTAGAGATAGACATGCTGCTCTCCGTTCGGCTCGCGACATGGGAGATATCCAGTGGCAGGGGTCCAAGCTGTCTTTTTATCCTGACTTTACCATCATGGTTCAAGATGCACAGCACAAGTTTAATGTTGTAAAGACTACCTTGAGGAACTTGGGCCTCAGATACGGCATGCTATATCCGGCACGTCTGAGGGTCGACGTGAATGGCAGAACTCGCCTCTTTGAAACCCCCACTGAGATACAGGAATTTTGCCGGTCCTACAAAGGGAGTCGCTCTGGAAATCCTGCTGAACTGAATTCTAGCTCCCAGCACCAGGGGGACTCACAGGCCATTGTGGATCTATTTTCGGAGCCTGGGACAGGTTGATCGCCATGATATATTGTCACTGTGTTTTGCTGTGTTTTTTTGTTCACATGGTATAAGTTGCATTCTGATGTCACCTTGCTCTTTGCCCGACCGGTGTGGCGTTACCTCGCCCTATGGTAAATACCACAGGTTTTTTGTTTTGTATAATGTTTTTGTTTTGTGCTTATCAATTTCCTATTGTGATTGGTATACACACATTGCTCTATTGTTTTATTATGAAAAATGGGGTTTGCCTCTTTGTGGTTAAATTGAGGCTGGGTGGTGGCTGGTGGGGTGGTTATTTGTTTTGTTCCATTGAACGGCTAGAATCATTTCTAGTTTTGTCGGTGTGTGGCGAAGAGATTGCATGCATTGCAGTTATATTGCATTTCAGTTTTCCTTATGGTTAAATTAGGTCATCAGCCCGGTCCTTCTGGGCTATCCTTGATGTCTTGGAACGTCAGGGGTCTGAATAGCACTAAGAAATGTAGACAAGTCCTCAATTACATAGTCCAACACAACATAGACATTATATTTATGCAGAAGATGCAACTATATTCGGTATGCCAGGGGGGTTGACATCTTCAAACATAAACGTCTCCCTTTTGCATTGCACAAGACTTTGACTGATGTTGAAGGTCGGACACTGATTGTTACAGGTACACTCCTGGGACATAAGATTTTGTTTATTGGGGTTTATGGCCCAAATACAGACTCCCCCTCCTTTTTCCACGACCTTCATGTACAGCTTCTTTCACTTGATCCTGGATTATTGATAATGGGGGCGCCTTCAATTTGCTGCTTGACCCTTCTAGGGAAAGCACCTCTACTTCATCTGACGGCAAGGCACGCTCCCGGCAAGCCCTACATGACATTTGCACTCACTTCTCCCTGATAGATATTGAGAGATAACTGCACCCAGGTCTTCCTGCCTTCAACCATTATTCTGGGTTCCATAATACTTGGACTAGGATAGATTATTGGTTGGTATCCCCGGGACTCTCGGGCTGGGTGGATGGTCTTCTTACCCTTCCCCGTACTCTTTCAGACCACTCCCCGGTTGTTCTTATGTTACAAATTCCCAGACTAGTTGGCTTCGAGCGACAGTGACGCTTCCCTGGGAAGGCATTAGCAGACCCAGTTTTTCTTGAGCCAATCCGAGAATCCATTGAAGACTATTTTGAACTCAACACTGGCTCTGTGGAAGCCTGGGCGGTGCCCTGGGAGGGGTTCAAGGCCTTCATTAGAGGCATATGCATTGCCAAACATGCTGGTGTGCTCCTTGATTTGCGCGCAATGTTAAATCGCCTTGAAAATGATATCGCCGCTCTGGACCGGGAGCTACTGATTGCCACCTCTGATATGCTCCAGGCTAGGTGGCTTGAATTGATGATTGAATTTAGAGACGCATCTGAACGCGAGTTATTATTTCAGCAGAGGCATACCACAGCGCGGCGGTATGGGGAGGGCGAGAGGCCTGGAAGGTTGTTGGCTCAGACTCTTCAGCCCCCCAGGGACTCCTCCTACATCACGGAGATCTTGGCCCTAATGACACTTTGTTGCATTCGACTCCAGACATACGTGATTCCTTTCTAGCGTATTATAAAGCGCTATATACTTCCAAAATCTCAGGAGATATGCGTGAGCAGGGTGACTTTCTTGCAGAGATAGCAATGGTTTGGTATACACTCAAAATATCGAGTTTTTAATATCGATTTACATTAATATTGAATAAAAAATATAGAATGGACACAATATCGAATGGACAGAATATAGACTACAAAAATATCGAATAGAATAGCATTAATATCGAATTCAAAATATATAATGGACAAAATATCGAATGGACAGATTATAGACAACAAAAATATAGAATGGACAGAATATAGACAACAAAAATATTGAATGGACAGAATATAGACAACAAAAATATCGAATTTGAGGTAAGTAAGTTAATATTAATTTTTTAATAATATCCAATTTTTTAAAGTGTTTTTTATGTTAGTATATGTGTGAAAAGTGTACGTTTATTTTATAATTTATTTTAATTAATTAATTTTATGGTATTTAATTTTTGCGTAATATATTTATGTAGTGGGTTGTGGGTTTATAGGGGAATAGGGTGGGAAGTAATTTAATTATAATTAATTAAATATGTTAATTTATTTATTGGTATTTATTTTTAATTAATTGGTAATTAATTATTAACTGGTAATTAATTAAAATATAATTGGAAATAATTTGAATTAATTGATTAATTGATAATTATGTTAATTTTATTAATTTATTTTCTGTAGCAGTTTGTGGGTTTATAGGGGAATAGGGTGGGAAGTAATTTAATTATAATTAATTAAATGTTTTAATTTATTTATTGGTATTTATTTTGAATTAATTGATATTAAAATATTCAATTGGTAATTAAATAAAATATAATTGGTAATTTATTTTAATTAATTGATTAATTGATAATTATGTTAATTTTATTAATTTATTTTTTGTTGCGGGTTGTGGGTTTGTAGGGGAATAGGGTGGGAAGTAATTTAATTGTAATTAATTACATATTTTAATTTATTGGTTTTGTTTTGTTGTAATTTTTAATTATTTTTTAATTGTTAATTGAAAAATAATTTGTATTAATAGGTAATTATTTTTAATAATTAATTTTTTTTTGTATTTTTAATTGATTAAATATTATATTATATACAATTGTTTATTACTTTTAATTAATTTGTAATTGGTATTAATATTTACTTAATTTTTATTCATATATGAAGTATTTACTTTCCCTACTGTTGCACTCTCTGGAGTGTGCATAGTATTTTTTACCCCTACGCTATCCAAAGCTTTCCCTACTGTTGCACTCACTGGAGTGTGAATAGTAATTTTTACTCCTACGCTATCCAACACTTTCCCTACTGTTGCACTCTGTGGAGTGGGAATAGTAATTTTTACCCTCCCGCTATCCAATGCTTTCCCTACTGTTACACTTACTGGAGTGGGAATAGTAAATTTTATGCCTACGCTATCCAACCCTTTCCCTACTGTTGCACTCTCTGGAGTGTGAATAGTCATTTTTACACCTACGCTATCCAAAGCTTTCCCTACTGTTGCACTCTCTGGAGTGGGAATAGTAATTTTTACCCTCCCGCTATCCAACGCTTTCCCTACTGTTGCAGTCTCTGGAGTGGGAATAGTAATTTTTACCCTCCCGCTATCCAATGCTTTCCCTACTGTTGCGCTCTCTGGAGTGGGAATAGTAATTTTTACCCCTACGCTATCCAATGCTTTCCCTACTGTTGCTCTCTCTGGAGTGGTAATAGTAATTTTTATCCTCTCACTATCCAACGCTTGCCCTACTGTTGCACTCTCTGGAGTTGGAATAGTAATTTTTACTACTACGCTATCCAACGCTTTCCCTACTGTTGCACTCTCTGGAGTGGGAATAGTAATTTTTACCCTCCCGCTATCCAATGCTTTCCCTACTGTTGCACTCTCTGGAGTGGGAATAGTAAATTTTATGCCTACGCTATCCAACGCTTTCCCTACTGTTGCACTCTGTGGAGTGGGAATAGTAATTTTTACTAATGCGCTATCCAACGCTTTCCCTACTGTTGTACTCTCTGGAGTGAGAATAGTAATTTTTACCCTCCCGCTATCCAACACTTTCTCTACTGTTGCACTCACTGGAGTGGGAATAGTAATTTTTACTGCTACGCTATCCAATGTTTTCTCTACTGTTGCACTCACTGGAGTGGTAATAATAAATTTAACTCTTTAGCTACCCTTTGGTAAAGATATTGTATATTTTTTTATTAATATTATGTTTATATATATATATATATATATATATATATATATATATATATATATTAAAAAAATGTATTTTTTTTTAAGTTACATTAATTATTTATACATTTTAAGGTTAAGTATTTTAAGTATGTTTAAGGTAATTATATTTATTATTTCATTCATTTTTAATCACTTTTAAGACATTTAAAAAAAATCTATATTTTGACTAACTATAGTTTTTTACAACGATATTTTTGATTCAATATTTTTGTACTTACCTGTTTGGAGATAGGGAGTCGATATTTTTACATTCTATATTTTTTACTCGATATTTTGGTAAGTCTATATTTTTGTCATCGATATTTTTTCAGTGATCCCAATGGTTTATTTAGAGAGATATATGCAGGATTTTTTGGCAGTCCCCATTACCCAAGATAGCATTTTGGAGGCCATAGAGGCGCTGCGGGGCTCGTTGGCTCCTGGGCTTGACGGCTTTCCTCAGATTTTTATAAAGTTTACAAAGACATCTTGGTTCCCCGCTTGGTAGATGTTTACGCGGAGGCATTGGAAGTGGGCCGTCCTCCTCCAACATTAAGGAAAGCGTTCATTATTATCTTGCCGAAACCTGGCAAGGATCCTAAATTATGTAGTTCTTATAGGTCACTGTCCTTATTGAACCTTGATTATAAAATACTTGCTAAGGTTATTGCGATACGCCTGTCCTTGTTGATGGAATCCATCATTTCCCCTGCACAATAAGTTTTGTGCCACATTGCTCCACTTCCCTCAACTTGAGGACCCTCTTTACTTTTTTGTATCGGATTGACCCTGCCACATCTGCTGCTGCTGTTCTCCTGGATACGGAGAAGGCATTTGACTCCCTTGAGTTGCCATTTTTCCTATCCATCATGAGGCGTATGGGAATGCCCGAATGCTTTGTCTCTACGGTGGCCTTGCTCTACACCCTGCCAACTGCTAGACTACGGCTGAATGGTACCATTTCTGTCCCTTTTTCTTTGACCCGGGGCACCCGGCAAGGCTGCCCCTTGTTCCCTTTGCTTTTCATTTTAGCAATGGACCCACTGGTGCGCCACTTTCAAGAAAAGCATTTACATCGTGGCATTCAATTTCGCACGGGCCCTCTGTTGATCTCGCTCTATGCCGATGACACTATTTTATATGTCAGGACACCTCGGCTTAACCTAGAACCCCTCATATTGGAAATAATCTGCTTTGGTAAATTTTCTGGGCTTCATATTAATTGGCAAAAATCGGTAATTTTTCCGCTTACCGTCAGCACTACTGCCTGGAGTTGCGCATTTCCACTTGAATGGTGCCAGAATTCGGTTAAATACCTTGGTGTCCAGATCCATCTCGATACCACTACCATGATCCGGCTAAATTACGGCAGAGCAATTAGTTCTCTTGAGTCGCGGATTGTAAAATGGCTGCGCCTGCCATTATCCATGGCCGGGAGAGTTGGCATTATTAAAATTGGTGGTCCTCCCGCGTTTTTTATACCTGTTCAATAACATCCCCATCCCGCTCACCAAAACTTTCTTCTCACAATTATGCTCACTGTTAGCTGGCGGATTCTGACCCTGCCATATGCTAGAGGGGGCTTTGCTGTCCCAGACTTCTATTTGTGTTATCTGATAGCACAATGCTGATACGCTCACGCCTGGTTTCATCCAGACGCACGCATCACTTACCTGAAACCTGAAGCAGACTTTGTGTTGCCTCGCTTTCTTTCCGAAATTCTACCTACGGGATTGCCCCGGGATCCCAAGGACATTCAAACAGTATCGACCACGTGCTGGGCATGGGACAGACTGTGTAGACGGTTAGGCCTTGACGATTGTATTCTCCAGCATTACCCCTACTCAATCCTTCACTGTTCCCTATAAGGGCTGAGACTTTGATTAGACGGACGCTGGCAAAATTCCACATTTCCACTGTTGGCAACCTATTCCCTGAAGGCCACGTTTTTTCAGTGTTAGAGGACACCCGTTTTTCTGAACGCACTTTCATGGATATGTTAATTTTGACTTGGTTGCGCTCCATGCTTCTGGCTTCTTTTTCTTCCTACCCGAATGCCCCTGACCCTACTCCACCATTGGCACTGCTGATTCAGACCCCTAATGGCGCTAACTTTGCCTGCAAATTGTATAGGCAGTGCAGGGAATCCATTCCTTTTTCGGACGCCAGGATACGCGCGGCATGGGAGGGGGACTTGGGTAATTCCATAACAGATGGCCAATGGGAACACTGCTGCAGGGCGACTAAAGAGGTCTCTTTAAACAGTAGACACAAACTTTTACATTTTAAGTTTCTTCCCAGAATGTATCAAACTCCTGCACACTCACACAGAATCGACCCTAGTAGAACCCCATCACTGTCAGAAATGTGGAGCTCCTTTCGCTGATTTTGCCCACCTATCTTTGACCTGCCCTAGGATCCACCTTTACTGGTCCGCGATTCACGCCACGCTTGGCGACATGCTTTCCATGCAGCTGGAGCCTGTCCCTGAGATTGCATTGCTCGGGTATGTGGCTAACTTTCCTCGAGAGGTCAGGAAATTTGCTGCGCTGGGTTTCCTGCTAGCCAAAAGGGAGGTTGCCATACTATGGGGCAGTAAGAGATCCCCAAAGTGAGAGGCATGGCTGCGTAGTTTGGCATGCTGCAATGTACATTGAAAGGAATATTCCATTCTGATACCTGGCTCGTCACGTCCAGTGGGTATTTGGGGCCCATATAGGAGCTACATTGCTAGGACCAGATTTGTTCAGCCCTCACAGACTTCGCAGGGGATTGTCCCAGAGGGGGTGGGCTAGACAAGTGGCTTTTTTTGTTATTATTTATTATATAAGTTATTCTCTGTTTTTGTGTCCATCCTTAGACGCTTACCACTGGTGTAGTGGTGGTTAATGCACAGTATGGGCTTCTCTGAGAAATACGGCATTTAATTATTGCTGATTTGCGTTTGACATATGTTGCATTCATTTTTGAGTATTGTCTGCTATACATCCTTCATGTACATCTTTGCCTGCTCTTCTGAATGTATATTAGGATGTGTTTGTTACTTTTTGCCATTGCTGATATTCTACGATGCAATGTATTCATCTTTTTGTATTCCTGTATGCGAAAATTGGGAAAACAAAGTATTTTTAAAAAAAATCCCTTTAAAAAGTTGCGTTAATTTCTTGGAGGAGTCTTGGACTGCTTTGAAAGAAAGTCCTATTTTGCAATAAAGAGCCTGATTTAGATTTTGTCGAAAAACGTACTCCAACAGCCCAAGAGAGCAGGGGCCATTGAAGTAAGGACATCAGACCGCTTGCTTTTTTTAGAGCGGATAGTCTGATGTCTGTTTTTTTCCGTCTGTCAATGCCAAAATAACAGAGTGGTCACAGACAGAAAGGGAAAGAATGACCTCCCCCAAGACTAGAAGAATGCTCACAGGGTGTGGGGGATCATTTGTTTTATAGATCGAGCCTGTTCAACGCATGCGCTGCTGTGAGGCATGCAGTAGTGGAGTATGGCTTTGAAGCCCCGCCCACTCTCCGCCCATATTTTCAATTGCCTTGTGTCATTGGCCTTCGTAATCGCTGGCTTCCAAAACGTTATTAGGCTTGTTAGTCCCTCCTTGATACCGCCTTGCCTGTATTTGTTACCTCCCATAACTACTGGACCTTTTAATTTTCTTGTTACACAGTCATCTTTATCTTGGCCATAAGCACTATTTTGTTTAATGATTTGCCCCTCTCC
Organism: Lissotriton vulgaris; assembly: GCF_964263255.1. NCBI lineage: Eukaryota > Metazoa > Chordata > Amphibia > Caudata > Salamandridae > Lissotriton > Lissotriton vulgaris. The sequence continues at coordinate 762,638,878 of NC_141697.1, forward strand.
AGCCACTTGGTCACAGCACGCCGCCCACTTTTATTTTATTTATTGATGGTGGTCCACTTTAAATATATCGGCCGCGTTTCTTTCTTTTACTTTTTAATGGCGGTCCGCTTTAAGTATAGCGGCCGCACATACTTATTTTTTTTTTTTTTTTTTTACTAGTGCCCAAGCCCAAGCCTTTCACATTCATGGAGGCCACACCCATTTATTTAGACAAGCCGTGTCTAAAGAAGGGTGCGCAGCCGCTATTAAAGTGAAAGCGCGGAATCTGCACTTTTACAAAAAAAAGCATCTGTTTGTCAACTTGATAAACAGATGCTTTTTTTTGTAAAAGCGCCCATGTCCCGTTTTCACCTTAGCCTTTTTTTTAGATGCAGCTTGTCTAAAGAGAGGGGCACCGCCTCCATAAATGTGAAAGCGCTGTATGGGCGCTAGTAAACAAAAAAATATTTGCAATGCAATAGGTCTCGCATTTGCGAGAGTTTAAGCTATTGTAATGCCAATAGCTCAAACTCTAATAAATGCGAGACCTATTGCATTGCAACTACTTGTTTGATTTGAAGAAACAGAAAAATGCAGTTCTAATGGTCCATCTGAATGCATAAAGATTACAACAGGGTCGGCAGTGATCTTGTAATTTTCCAGGCAGTAGTCCGACCAGGGTGGTGGAGGAGATGACCTGGCCTCTCATCAGGGGGTATGAAACTAGTATTCCCTTGTCCTTGGTTGAGCTTGCACTCATCAAAAAACCGCACTCGCCACAGAACTTTGGGGTATATTAGCAAGAACCTCGTTAAAGGTATCGCCGTTTTAGCGGCAGGAAACAGCCGCTAAAACGGCGATAATGGACTTGCTAATATGCGTTATAGAATTCCAATAGGAGCCCAGGTTAGATGTGCAGGACATCTAACCTGGGCTTCTATTGGAATTCTATAACACATATTTGCAAGCCCATTATCGCCGTTTTAGCAGCAGTTTCCTGCTGCTAAAACGGCTATAATTTTAACAAGGTTCTTGCTAATATGCCCCCTTGTCCTTGTGATATTAGTGTTTGAATGAAGGGATACACGTCCACTCTCTCTCTATGGGGCAGTGACAAATATCATGTAGCGCAAGCTTGAACACTGTATCCTGCCACAATTTTGTATCACACATTGATGTTCTTTCCACTCTGTTTGAGTTTGCAGTAAACACTTGGGTGCAACACGTTTGTGTGGTTGACTGATAAGTGCTCAGAATTGCAACACGTGCTTCACTTTTATCAACAACAAAATTCTGCTCATGGCAACACCACAGCATTTTTATATTTTTATTGACCACCTATTGGGTATTTCTTGATCAGTGGCTTGTGAACCGCAGGTGTGACCTTTTTATTTCTCTGATTTCACTACTATTCTACAAAACACACACTACCAGGATAGGGAAAGTAGTAGGGATCCTAGGTTTAACGCTGTGACCCTGCCGCCTCCCTCTCTGGTTCCAGCGAGGTCTCCAATCTTTCCTGTAAAAAGAGCTATGTATATTAATTGAAAAGGCTTCTGAGCTACTAATATTATTAGAGATGTAATCGTTACCACATCAGACAAGATCATATTAGTGGCCACCATATGCAAAAAGTACCAGAAGAGATCCCTATAGGTTGTTTGAAAGGGTTATTTGCAGTAATGTAAAAATAATTTGTCAATGTGGAATGCCTCTCTAAGGGTAGTACAAAACCGCTAGAACTACAATACCCCAAGCACCAAATTAATTTTATTAGTAAAAAGCCTCCCCAACACAGTTTGATTTTTATCACTCAAATATCAGCTTTAAATATATTTTGGAAATTTGCAAGTTTTTCTCCAAACATCAGCATTTGAGTTCTGAAAATAGTCACATTTTCATCTTTAATACATGCTTTTCAATTTCAATATACATATATTAATTCGACAAAGCAAAGGTTTCTAATGTAGTTGACTAGGCTGCACACAGGAGAGCTACTTACAGGTAGCTGGAGAGCTACTCCGTGGAGAAGTCTGGTTTGGAGGTCCCCACTTGTGCCATGCTTGCGGCGATCTGGCCATCTCCTTTTCCAGATCCTACACACTTTAGGGGTATATTAACAAGGAAAATTAATGATAATGGTGAAAATGACTAAAATAGGTATACATAAGCGGCGTTCATTTATGTTCACCACAGCCGCTGTTGAAAGTAGAGTGAAAATCGCGAACATTGGCCACGCCATCCTGCCAGCATAGACCCTTTTGCGCACACGTAAATGGCATCCATTTTGGGTGCCGTGGCCATCCCACGCTCTGCAAGCCATCTATGATTCACCCTAGACCCTGCAACCATCTCCGGTGTCCTGATTCAACATGACCAAATGCACTGAGGTCGTAAACCCTGCCCGCCCGACAAAGCCCCCAGAGTCACTTCCTACTCTAAACACGCATTTGTTCTTTCATCCCCTGCACTTGAGCTGAGCCCTCCGATAACCCCCCCAACTGCACCTGGCCACTCGATCCGGTCCCAGGCTGTAAGCCAGGCCCTGTGGGCGCACCTTCCTGCCCCCACACCACAAGACTTGTTATACAAACAGAATTACTTGATCCTATCACCCAACCCTTTAGATCCGATCCTCCCCACACACTTTCCTGCCCTAGTGGAATGTCCGGCTGTGAGGTGACAACTGTCTGTTACATTTGGGAGGGGGAACGACATCTGTTAGATATGGGTGGGAACAGGCTTGAAGCGGGGATCCCGAGGATGTCTTACCGTACATCAAAGTATTCTCAAGGACGTGTTTCATGCAATAAAACCGTCAAACTGTGTATAAGAAGAGAGGCTGCAGAGAAATTGGTAGAGCATCTCCCGAAGACATTCTGTGTGTGTGTCCGAAATGACAGACTCTCCTCATGAGAAATAAAACCTGTTCTTGCGTTCCAGCTTCCAGCGCCTGTCTCTTTATTTTGGTAACTATCTGTTATGGGAAATTAGAGGCGTCTTGCGCCGACAGCCGGGGCATGGCAGAGTAATTGGCTGTTTTTCCTCAATAAGGGCGCTTAGCGTTAATTTTTTTAACGGCCACTATCGCTGGATAATATCGCCTGGTTATCATGTTATTAACTTGAACCGCCTAGGCGATAAAAAAATCCAGGGATAGCGGAATTTTGGGAGTTTATCGATGGTAATACAGCGATAAAATTACAAGGATAGGGATATCCTTGTGGATAGCCCATGGTGGACTTAGCCATGTGTGACGAGGAGTCAGCTGGGGATACCTCCGCTGGAGGTGCAGATCTACTACCCCCTTACCTGTCGACTTGTTCCTCTTTTTGGTTCCAGCCCTTCATTGGACTGAGCGGGATGCGCTGGCCCTTTAACGACTCTCCACCCCTGGCTTCCGCATCGAACCACGTGACCTTATCAGGTGACCGCAACTCTTTCCAAGGGCCGGAGATGAGCGGAGAAGTCGCTCAAATCTCTGCTCATGGCGTAATGGCGTCCTGGAAGAGAGAGAGAGGAGCGGAAACCTTCTTCATCGCCCCGGGACTCGAGGAGCCAGGAACCTACGCCGAGACGCAACAAAGAGCCGAGCGGAACGAAGAGACACGGTCCCCAAGAGAGGAAAAGAGGGAACCGGACCCTTTCCGGAACCACGCCAGCACCAGCTACGACCAAGGGAGGTCGTTGCTTTGGAAGGTACAGGACCACCTGGGGGCCGTGTGGGATAAGTGAAAGGTGGAAGAGAGGGGCGGGCAGTCCGACTAGTGGGGAGCTCAGCCACACGTAGCTCTTAAAGCGAATAGCATTTCACGGTGACGGTCTGGTGTCAGTCCCTCACTCCTTTTCCCCGTTTCCTACGTAGTTCAAGAACGCCCTCCTTACCGAGTCTTTCTTTCTTTTTTTTATTTTTATATGGGACTTGACCTGTGCAAACCGGAACGAGGAATCAAGACATACTGTTTGAACCTCCAAGAACAGTCCCCTACTCTCTGAAGGAAGAGAGTGAAGATCTCCTTCAAGGACATTGGGCATATTATCAAGAAAGGGCCTTACATTATCGCCGCTTTTATCGGCAGGAAACTGCCAATAAAGCAGTGATAATGGGCTTGATAATATGCTCTATGAATTCCAATCGAAGCCCATGTCAGATGTGAAGACATATAACATGGGATTCGATTGGAATTCCATTGAGCATATTATCAAGCCCATTATTGGCGCTTTATCTGCAGTTTCCCGCCAATAAAAGCGGCGATAATGTAAGGCCCTTCCTTGATAATATCCCCCATTGTTTCTTACTTTGCTGTTTGTAGAATTCGGCCAATAAATCAATTTTTCCTTTGAACTTCCATATCGTCTCCCTGTCTTCTTCTTCACCACGTAACACCATGTAATCCACCTCCCATTGGATTACATGGCTAAATCTGAAAATTAGCAGACGTAAAAAAGTAGTGTTAACCGTGATTAGCGTTGCTTTTTTTGTCTCTAACAGGGTATGCGTGAAGCTTGATAATAGGAGAAATGTCGCTTAGCGACATTTCTCCTGGTATTTTGCTCTGGAACGCCCACTTTGCATCTCATTAGAGATGCAAAGGGAAGCGTAGTGAAAAAGGGTGCAAACATCCGATTTCACATGTTAGCGCCCTGTTGGTGATAGGGCGATATTTTTATCTCTGCTTCTTTGGCTTTTTAAGCCTGAAAAGCGGAGATAAAGCCCTTGTTAATATGGCCCTTTGAGTTTTGTGATACATGCCTTGTACACTTGTATCTTTGAACACCGAGCACTTGTTTTTTGCACCCCACTATTGCCTATGTAGAAAAACTGCTTTGAGCATTAAAAGTATTGGGGCATATTACCAAGCAATAGCGATAATTATCGCTATTGCTTGGTTAGAGACAAAAATTTACAGCTGAGCTGCGGCGATTTTTATCGCAGATAAACCTTGGTAATACCAAGGTTTATCGCAAATGCGATAAAAATCGGCCGCAATGCATGAATATCGCTGAAAAGTCAGCGATATTCATGCATTACCGAGCTACTGCTCTTAGCCATGTTATCCACCTATCATTGGATAACATGGCTAAGAACTGCTCAGAGGCAGGTGTTAGCTTTTGGAGATATTCGTGCTTAGCGCGAATATCTCCAAAAGTTGGTAATAGGAGATAGCGAGGTTAGGGACAGTTTCCAGTCGCTAACATCTTGGCACGCCCACTTTGCATGTCATTAGTGATAAATATCACTGACATGCAAAGTGGGGCCCAAGATGGTCGCTATCTCCTACTAGCTGTCGCTAACTGGTGTTAGCGACAGCTAGGTAATAGGGAGATAATTTTATCTCCGCTTTCTTGGCTTTTAAAGCCAAAAAAGCGGAAATAAACCCCCTTGATAATATGCCCATTGTTTTTAACAGAACTTCTTTCACGGATTGAGAAATTATGGGCCATATGCATCAACACATTTTCCCATAGACACAGAACGGGCAAACCCTTTGATGCATCTGGCCCGTAGTACATTCCTACCTTGGCGACCATTATTCCTTTGAAATTACTAGGTTACCCAGGGCTCGACGGATCTCAGGGTTTCCCTTGTATTTTAAACACACGAGGCATACAAACGGCATAGCCCGGACCTCAGACAGAAGTTACAACAGGGTGGCTGCCGTGATGCAGGTTTATTTTTTATTTTTTATACAAGTTAGAGTTTAAAGTGAAGGCGATCATTTACTTGTGACAACAGTGTCCGACACCTTTAGTGCAAAGTCTGTGGAACTTTTGTGAATCAGTAGTATGCCTCTCTCAAATTACTACTCACAAACTATTAGTCTTTGTGTGGGTTTTAAACCATCCTTAAAAGATTGATAACGGTATTTACCGACGGAAGGAGGAGAAGTTGTGCCACACTGGCTGTAGGTGACTCCTACAAATATAAAGCAGTAACGTTTACAGTTATATTATCACCTAATAGATATGTGCTGGACTTTTTAAACGGTGAACGCATATTTTAGTTTATTGTGGTTCCTTTTTCCCAGAATCGTCCCATTGAAGCAGATTTGAGGAAGAGCTGCAGACATAAGCACGGAGTGTTTTCTTTTCATTTAGCAATTTCTAAGACGTCGGTAATGTAACTGAAAGGACAGCTAGAAGAGATACAATTAATTCCTGAGCGCTGTCTTGAAGAGTTATTTAGAAGAATATCTGCTAAAACGCAGTGGGGGGAGAGGGGTGCAAGATCTTCCATTTTGTATGTACCAGCCTGGACATGTATTTCTGCAAATGAAGAAAGTGACTGAAGCGAAGTTCACAGTGGGAATTTCACACAATCAGATGAATATTGTACTATGTTCTCTTGTCCCTGGAGAAAGCAGGGATGACAAAAACCTGGAAGTGAGGTAAAGAGACAGGAAGCGTAGGGCAGTGGAAGGAAGCGCCATGAGGTGGAATTGAGACCCTGTAAGGCCTGGTGTTCGGCAACCCAGCTATTCAGCAACACCAAAGTCGGGCTCCCATGGAATACTTTGGGTGCTTGCCGATATGTTTTCATTTATTTATGTAAAAATGTATTGATGAGGCTTGGGTAGAGCTCATTCCTGCGTTTTTTTTGTGATGGTTTATATCGGGTAGTGACCGGCTGCAACTTGTCTTGGCTCTCTGCAGTGTATTATGTGAGGAATGTAATGAAGGATCTGCATTTATTTAGGTCCAGCCTGGTCAGCGCATGCTCTGCTCTGTGCCAGGCTGTATTGGAGTATGAAATAGAAGCCCCACCCACTCTCCGCCCATATTTTTCATTGGCTTATGTCATTGCCCATCATAAATGCTAGCTTCTGATTCATTCATAAGTTTGTTAGTCCTTCCTTAGTACAGCCTTGTCTTCATTTGTAACCTCTCACGAGGACTGGCCCTTTTACTTCGGTTGTTACACGGTACCACTTTTTTAATCTGTAGGCACTATTTTCTTTAATGAGTTTCTCCTACTGCAGACACAACATGCTTTTCTGCAACAATCAGTGCACCATGCATGCTTTCACTTTCCAGGAGCCCGGGACAAAGGGCTTCTTCGAATAGGTCTGGTATTTACTAGAGTTTAAATTATTGGCATTGTAAATGGCCAAGCCTTTTGCTTATGTGTTAATTAGCAAAACAGCTAAATAAAAGGCATTGTCATTTACAGTGCCAATAGCTTAAACTCCCCCAAATGCGAGACCTATTGAATTGCAAATGCTTATTTTAATTCTCTTGTTGTGCACAGTTGTCTTTTGCTTGGCTTTGAGTGTCTATTCATTTTGTACGCATCATTAGCAGACTGAATGTCTTGATGCAATGTTGCACATGGCAAAGATAACTTCTTACGAATGGTGACTAACTAGGTTGGTGGGACAACATAATTGCGTGGTTGAGGTAGCAAAGTTTAGCCAACTGTATGGCTTTGGTGACATATTGCACTTGTGAGGGTGGCAAGCGGTCGGTTTAATGCATTCTGTTGGCGTAGTGCACAGAATAAATATATCTTAAGGAGGTGCTGTGGAGGCAGCAATACTTAATCAACTACATGGCTTTGATGGCACGTTGGCCACCTGATGGTACATAAGTGGTAGAGATGTAATGGAGTAGGGCAAGCTAGATATACAATAGTAGTCCACGAGGGTTAGATGAATGCCAGATTTTTTTTAGATAGCCACATGGAATAAAGTTATAACAAATTAATCTAAATGGGATTCATATATGTATTTTGTGGTCACCCACACACTCTGCATGGATGAGGCCCTCTCAAGGCTGCAAATGCTATGGCTTTATAAGTGATGATGACACAATTTAGCCCTGAAACACTAAGAGGCTTATTTAAAAGCCCCTTGCGCCACTGGTACGTCACTTTTCGCCATATTAAAAGTGACTCACCCGCGGCACAGGGCACTTGTAAATAAGCCCCTAAGATGGTGGCTGGCATCATCAATGTTCTAGTCATGTGAAGCAGACTACGCCTGAGTTTAGAGAGAAGCTGCAATGAATTTCATTCCCAATGTGTCAGTCCCAATGTGTCAGTCTGCCCTGATATCCCAGCTGGGCAGCTGAGGCAAATAGGAAGGATGATTGAAGTGGCTTCACCATCAGACACATCTCTAAGAAAGTGAAGGATGGGGAACTTCATGAAGGTACCGAGGCGGTGCTCCCTACTCACTCCTGGTCCCATCAGATTGCAGATGCCACAAAGCACATCATGGAAGAGGAGGAGGAGGAGAGCCATTAAATTCCGCTACTAGGCAGGCATCAAAGCGGTCTCAGACTGGATGACAGAAATCTTTGTCCAACTCAATGCTGAGAATACAGAGATTAACCTTTTTGGAAAAGCCCAAAAGCTCTGGTCTGCAGAGTGGTGGGCTTTAAATTTAGGCAAAGTTCTGGTTCCCACAAGGTTAGTAAAAAAAATTAGGTATCCGGTTGGATCAGTCTCTCACAATGAAAGATCAAGTAAGAGCTACCATCGGTACCTGTTTCCTCATGATGAGTCTTTTGCGTAGAGTATTTCAGTTCCTTCCACTCGAGGAGCGTAAAACATGGATTCAGGCGCTAGTAATTAGTCACATGGACTACTACAATGCACTTTTGGGTGCCACAAATTAAGCTTCATGGAATAAACTTCAAGTGGTTCAGAATACTGCTGCCCTTCTGGTCTGACTCGTCTGCAACAGCTACACTGGCATCCTATACGCCAGAGAATTAGGTTTAAGATCTGCTGTATCGTATATAAGGCGCTAAATGGCAAAGGACCTAGTTATTTAACAGAAAAACTCCTCCCTTATTGGGCAAGTAGTTCATTATGTTCAGGGAAAAAATCCCTCCTCCTTATCCACCATTTTAGGAAGTCCCGCACAGGGGGCAATACCTTTTCTTATCTTGCCCCCTAAATTGGAATCACTTGTCTCTTTACCTCTGTAAGTGCACTGATTTCCTTACTTTTAGGAAACTTCTGAAAACTGAACTGTTTGGCAACCGATAAACTGGGCTGTTGTTTTGTAGTGCAGAGATACTCCTTTGGGGGTGATTCAAGTGCTTTACAAATCATTCATTCATTTAAGACATGCAGCAAAGAATCTATGAATTTATTCTGTGAAGATCATCCAATTGACATCGAACACTTTTCGTTAGTTAGTAGCTAAGAATTTTGGGACATAGAGATAGAGGTACATGGATATCATAAAAGTTAATCTGCTAGCATGGTGAAATTAATCCTCGTAACCAGATTTGTACAAATCTCATTAGTAGGTACCTGAAAAACCTACAAGAAATCGATCTTCAAATCAGCATTTCATGAAAAAGGTGGTGGACACTTGCTTTACAGAAGATACCTAGCATAAATATATTTGCCTAGTTCCATCAACATCTCTATTCATATTCAATAGAGTGACAACCTCTTCTCGTATTTTCATATTCTGTCCTAAACGGTGGCTGTCAGGGCCACGGTTCTTGAGCATCCCCCAAAGGATCCTTTTCCTGCAGGGGATTTTTTAGTCCACCTCAATTTCAGGTGTTTCTAGAGTAAGATGAGGTATCTGTGCTGCCAATACGATATTGTGATAAACTCTTGAAACCCCTGAATGCGAGATGGAGAATGGGATAAAAGGTCCCATGGTGGGAACATTTGACATTCGACTTGCTGGACATGGGATTATTTTAGGAATGCCTGGAGGCATTAACTATGCAAGGCCAGGTTGTGTTTAAACAAGCTTTTTCCGGAGATGTCAATGAGAATTCATGGCACACTGAAACTCTCCTTAGAAAAGTAAGCGAATTTTAAATTCTATGTAGCTTTGGAATCATACATTGAAAAGGCTAACCAACTGTAAGACCAGTCTCTCAATGGAGATCGAAAGGTGTCTGGCGTGAGATTTGTTCACAAGGCACACACTAATATATAACTTTTTACACACAGACAACCCACCCAAGGAGAAGCCATTTAAAATGTGTTGGTAATTATATATATATATATATATATATATTTTAAAAAAGCCATTTTAAGAATGAAAATATCACGATATTCAGATTTCCTATAAGTTGCACCTGGTTTCATTCGGTGCCAGAATTCCATACAAAGCCAGGTCGTGCAAAATTAGTTGATCTGGCTTTGCGTCATATACTAGTGGTGTTTGCCCTGTTCCAGCCCTGTTAAGCCCACTTTGCATTGATCAGTGGTTTCATGCTATGGGAGGCAATGCTGTCTCAGCGCTGCCCTGGCGCCCTATTGGTACACAAATCAATGTGCACACAAAAATGGATTGACACTTTTGTTTGTGCCACTTTGCATCACATAGCACCCATTTGAGCTTGTGGACCATATTTTTATATAAGCTATGTTGTAGACCATCTGCTCAAAGTCATTACTTAAAAATAACATTGCACATATCTTCATAAATGAACTAGACTCACTTTGAATTCCATGGCCAGTGATCATGGTACTGCTGTGTCCAAATATCTCAAACAAATGGAGGAGGCCAGTGCAAGGTTGGCATTTTTGTTAAAATGATGTTGGTTTTGGTATATTTAAAGAATATGTGATGGTACAACGCGATCAAAATGATCACGGTATGTAACATCGCAATTTTTAAAAAACAAGTCATTACAACTTGCGCTGGAGGGTGCTGGACTTAGGAATAGTAAGATTTACTATTCCAACACCAGTCTACGTACAGTAGGGAAGGTGCTGGAATAGTAAATCTTACTATTCCTTAGGTTATAGCGCCATCCAGCACAAGTCGATGTAACGACTTGCGTTGTAACTGCTGCTTTCTAAATGCATCGCAGTGTAATCACCGTGATGTAATGGATGTTTCCCATATTTATAGTATGTTCTGTATTGAAATTATGTTGTGCTACGTGCTGATTTAGGAGACGGGAGTGGGCCCCAGGATGTACCTTCATGGAGGCCACTAGGAAAAGGTAAGAAAAGTGTGTGGGGGCACTGCATTTTGAAGCTTCACATGTTATTGGATTTAGGTTAGTAGGTAATGTGATATGTGAGCAGGGCTGGCTTTAGGGAAGTGCGACTGGTGCGGTCACACAGGGCGCTGACCTCTGATGGGGGCGCTGACCTCAGAGGTGGGCTCTGTGTTTAGCAATAACTTATGATTGCTGAGATGAGGGGCCCAGTGGTAATCAAAGAATCTGAGGAGGCAGTCATGGAATGTGGGGGCGCCAAAAATGATTGTGGCACAGGGCGCAACTAGCGCTTAAGCCGGCCCTGCATGTGAGAAGTTTTACGATGTTAAAGATGGGTTAGATTTCTGGAGAAAATAAACTATGGTTTGGTTTGATGTGGTGTACCCCACACAAACCGCTATTAGGAGGCATTATTGGTGTGGATGGGGCTCTGTCAGTTCTTAATGTGTACCAGTGGTTCAAGGTGGTGGGCCCTGAAATTTCTTTCCTGGGACAGAGGCTTATTTTACATCATCAGACTATGACCCAGAGCAAAAGATTATAAGACAGAAAGGAAGAGAGATAAAGTGTCAAAGGGAGGAAGAGTGGAAGAAAAAGAACCAACAAAGCTGAGCTTAAAAACTGGGGGGCGAGGCCGGCTACATGGCAAACTAGATGTGCCTGAGCTGAGCACTGGACGGGTTCACATACATCCTGGCTGAATCCTGATCCTCGATCCCTACCCTCCCGCAATTCCGCCCATTCCGTCTTCGGCTGCATCCAACCCACAAAGAGTCAAGCCTGAAGCCATAAAGAGGGCACGGAGACGAAGGGCAAGGTCCGACCTGATGTGAGGTGGCCCATGTCAGATGGCGCCAGCCAGGGCCGATGCCATCTGACGTGGGCCCCAAACGAGCCAGAGGTGATAAGGATGTCGAAATAACTGGGGCTGTGAGCTGGGGAGCCCCCTGTGTCACCCCTGGGGCCCACCCTGAATGGGTGCTCACCTAGGGCTGGGAGGAGACCCCAAGATTCAGTTGCGTGGGTGGTCCCACTGCGAGACACCGGTTGCAAGATGGCACCTGACTGGACCGCTCCCTAACAGCAACCCTGCCCAACTTTCAATGTGCTGAGGGTGACTTATCGCAGGTTGAGAGCAGAGTTAGTGTACTGGGACCCCTTGCGATCCCCCAGTGCCCACCTGCAGGGAGAGTTCTGTTGGCTGTCCAGAGTTGCCCATCATCCTCTCCTCCTCTGTCTGCCGTCCGCGATTCCCACGACGGACTCTTAAGGAAAAGAGATCTGAGTGATGTGCTAGGCAAGCTCTGGGATCTTGGCTGCCGGACGATAACTCCTGGACATTTGAGCCCACTGTGACAGAGCCGGTGACTGGTGTCCTCGAGCACTGCCTGGACAGGGGCTGTGGGAGGTCATGTTTGCTGACGAGGGTAACATCTCCTTGGCTGGTCAGTGGGCCCCTCCTCCTGAATGCCGCCCAGGGCAAGAAGTTCACTTGAAGGCCCACACAGTCTCTGCTGTGAATCTCCTGGAAATCCTGCTGGGGCACCGCGGCCAGGAGGGTGGCCAGGCTGGCTGGCTCCTGGATGGAGAAGAGGATTTGTGTGTGAGTGAATTCCCCCCCTGGCTATTTTTTTAAGGCACCCTGCTTATGGAGGTGTTTAGCCTCATCTGAAGGGCCTGGGCATGGCCCCAGGGCTTTGGCCTGCTACCTGGGTGTGCCACCGCCCATGGCGTTCATTGTAACTCATTGACTGTGACAGTTGGGGGTGCCCTAAAACTGAGTTGAGCTGTGACGCCCCTACAATTTTGTGAAAAACTGCTGTATGATAATTGAGTGTTGGCTGGGAAGAGGTGCTCGGACTAATGCTATATGATCATCGTTGAGCTGTGGGAGCCCTCTTATATGTTCTGCTGCGTTGGCTGAGTTTGGTCGCCATTTGAGTTTTGGGAGACGCTGACTGCAATTGTGGACAAGTCTAGGCTCCAACAGGGGGCCCCACAGCTACTGACTGGGGACTCCTTGCTCCAGCAGGACATTGGCGCAGTCTCTGTGGGTATGGGCTTACTGCAGGCAGAACATCACAAATTGGGCGATCGAGTTAAACATGTAGAACCATCTGTAGGGGAACACCTCCCCAGACAGCAATCAAAGGATCATAGGTGGAGGAACTTACGACTAGAGTGCTTACCCTGGCCCATAGAGGTCAAGATGCAGAGGGCAGGAATCGCCGCAACAACATCTGAGTGATTGGACTCCCTGAGGGGGTTGAAGGAACAGACATGGTTTCCTACCTGGAAAGCTTGCTTAGCACCACAGTTGCGCCAGATCACCTCACAAAATTCTTTGCCCTGGAGAGAGCCATCGGCTGCCATCATGCCTGCTTGCACCTGGGAGACCGCCTAGACCAGCTGTAGTCAGACTCCTACATTACTAAGACTGAGACATAATTTTGCAGAGGGCTTGCACTAGTGGCCCATTCACAATTGAAAATAGTAAAGTGCTGGTGTTTACGGATTTTACCGCGAAGGTACAGATTCAGCGTGCACCCTTAGGGGAGGCCAAGAAGGCCCTGCGTGATGAGGGCATACAATGCTCATTGATTTTCCCTGCCAAACTTCGCATAGCTCTAGATGGGCAAATATATTTATGCAACTCTCCTGAGGCAGTATGGACTTAGTTGGAATCCTACAAGGCCGGTGAACCACTCACGTGCTTCTAAAGGAAGCTTGAAACTGCTCGACAGAGAACCAGAAGGCGGCTTAAGTGGCCCTCCCAGAGTTTGTTCTTGGCCTTCCTCTTCTCAAATAGAGCAAGAGTGCAGAGAGGCATTTCTGGCTGTGGCTGAGGTAGTCTTATCACAAAAGACTGAGGTTGATAAAGACTCCTCTTCGGAACATCGCACTGCAGCATCTGACTCCGGGAGTTCGACACTGGGTGAGTAAGGCCACCAGTCATAACTCCACAATCTGTAGATGAAATTATTTGATGCCTAATCTCTGCTTGTTTTGCCATTTGCATTTAGCTTTGATTGAGTGGTCTGACATCCAAGATAGGGGGCCACTATATATGTGTTAATCTATAGATGATTGTGGGTTGAGGATGATGTGTGGGGTGGGCACGGGGGTGATGCCCTTGGACTGCCTCACTGGCTGTGCCCGCCGGGAGGTATACACCCAGCACTATTACTAGCGATGGGCTGATACGTACTTGGGCTCTAGAAGTACAATTGCCAGCCCACACCTGGACTACCTCTATTAGGAAGTGGAAGTTGGCTTTCCCATAATAATGTTGTTTCTTTATCGGTTTGGATGGCCAACTATTGTTGGACTGCCCTTGGGAGTGGGAGTTTGTGTGGGAGTTGAGGTTGCAGTTATGTTGTCTTGGGGGTCATGAGTAGGTCTGACATTGTTGAAGAGTTCATGGGGGGCCGGGCGATGATAGGTCAGGGGTTCATTGTAAATGTCAAACATGAGAATTCTATGATAGTAGAGGGTGCAAAGCTGATTTTTACGCTGAATGTTGTGACAATAAAGTTTATGAAATATTCAAATGATCGGGTGCTCTCACAGGTGGCGTCTCCGTCCTGGTGGCGTTTGTGTAATACTATTGGGTGGTGCACGCATAAAATGCTAATGCATCCCTGCAGTAGAGGCACTCCGTTTAGGTTCATATAAAGACTCCAAGGTTTGTTTGAAATTTCTTGTTTATTTTTTCTTTTGCTTTCTTTAGTAAAGTTGTTATTTATTCATGATATTAACAGCATATCATAACGTTTGATTTCAACAGTTAAATCGTGTTGGATTCCAAAAAGTAAAACTCCAATGCATTTCGGGCCATTCCAACCCTTTGTCAAGGAGTACTGAAAAGCGAAGAAGATATAACAAACTGTCAGTAAAAATAAGATGTGCTGGTGATTTTGAAATCTTATGGATTGTGCTTGTGATAGGAAAGGCATACATTGAACCCAGTTTTCACCAAACCGCCGTAATGTGAAGGGAACGTAAAAAATGTGGCTTAGTTGATATTACAGTGAGGTCGAGGGTACTAGCTAGTGCTCATGAGGGGGTATAGTGTGAACCTTGACTTACGAATCGCAGACCTTCGTGGAGGGGATTGCGATCTGAAAAGCGTAAAGGTATGGAAAGATTCTGTCAGTTCTAAGCTCGTAGCACGCCAAGTTGTTAATAAGAATCAAAGCGCAATGTTAAGAAACCTTACTTGATAGCGTGAATGCTGTGGGTGGTGAATGCTGCCGGTGTGCTCTCGGGGTGGAGTTACGTGAAGGAGTGTGGAAGTGTATATAAACATGTGACCGCGGTTTAAAAGTCATATTGTGAATCAAACTAAAAATAAAAAACGGACTAGCGACGAAGTACGACCAGAGGGGCCAGGGAAGGAGTACTGATGGGAGCGTGAAAAAACTAACTAAAAATAAAAGGCGGACTGTAAAGACGATTGAAAGACAGGAGGTGAAAGCCAGAATAGGGAACAAGGTGTTAAAGCGCGAAATAAAGGAAAAGGGTGGGGTAAAAAGACACAGTATCAGAGCAATGCATATGTCATATTTACAAGTAACAACTGAGTTCTATGCGATCATTCAGTTCGAATGGTTTCAGTGTTTGAAGACGATAAATCCATTCTGTTTCTCGTTGTAGGAGGAATTTTCGATTGTCTCTTCCTTCAATTTTCGTAATAGTTTCCAAGATGATAAATTTCAATTGGGCGATGGTATGCTTGGATTAGGAGAAATAGATAGCCACATTAGATTTGTCATTTTTAGTGCGAATGTTTGACTTGTGCTCATTGATGCGCACTTTGATTTTTCTTTCTGTCTTGCCTACGTAAAGTTTTCCACAGGGACATTTGATGGCATAAATTAGATTTGTAGTATCACAAGTGGCATTGAAGTTGAGTTTAATAGTATAACCTTTCATAGGATGTGTGATGTTGTTACCTCTGATAATGCAATTACAGTTACTACAATTCATACATGGGCAAGTTCCTTTGTTGTCTTTGGCAGTTACCGTTTTCTTTCCCAGTATTTCCTTAATGTTATTGCTGCGAGTATAAGCAAATAAAGGTTGCATTTTGAACATGTCTCTGAAATCAGGCTCCAACTGTAGAATAGGCCAATGTTTGAGAATGATTCTTTTGAACGTAGTACTAGATGTAGAAAATCTTTAAACAAGCACTATGCGTTGGTCTTTGGGAGTAGTGTTTTTTTTTTTAAAGCTTCTTGTCTATCGATTGTTTCAGTGCGTTTGATGGCATTCTCAAGGATAGATTCAGGGTAACCTCTTTCTGCGAAACGGTCTTGCATTTCTTTGATTCTGAGTTTAAATGTGTCTTGATCAGACACAATCCGTTTGACTCGTAGCATTTGTGAATAAGGGAGGTGTTTTTTCAATGATCCCTGGTGGAAACTTGTGTAATGTAGGGTGTTATTGCGATCTGTTGGCTTGCGGTGCATATCAGTCAAGAAACCTTGGTTGGTGATTTTAATGTTTACATCCAAGAAGGACAATGCAGTTTCACTTGTTTGCCAGGTGAGTTGTATCCTTTCATTCTTGTTATTAAGTGCATTCAGTGCATCATGTAGAGAATCCTTTGTGTCTTTCCAGATTATGAAAAGATCGTCGATGTACCTAACGTACAGTTTAATCCTGTCATAGAAGTCACTGTTACCATAGATGTGTGTTTCTTTGAAGTTTTGCATATAGAGATTTGCGTACGTGGGAGCCGCACAATTCCCCATCAACATTCCGGATAGTTGGAGATACCAGTTGTTGTCATGTCTGAAGTAACTATGATATAAAATATATATCATGAGTTCCATAAGGAATTCTTGCATGGGTGTATTAATGTCGCTGTTAAGAGCAGCCTTTTCAAAAGCTTCAATTCCTCCTTTGTGGGGGATAGAAGTGTAGAGGGAACTGACGTCAGCAGTGCATAGCACTATAGGTTCTGATTCGTTGATGTTGACTTCAGATAGTTTCAATAGAAATTCAGTGGTATCCTTGATGTAACTTTTCATTTTGATAACTAGAGGCTGGAGATATCAGTCTATGAATTTAGCCACAGGTTCATGCAAGGGTCCTCTGGTCGAAACGATGGGCCTGAAAGGTGGATTGTAGAGATTTTTGTGTATTTTTGGAGTCATTTGAATCGAAGGGCTCTTAGGATGTTCACATAGGAGATAATTCTTTGTGCGATCTTCAATGATACCTGCCTCGTGTGCTTTATTCACTAAGGTCTGTAATATTGTTTGAAATTTACTTGTGGGATTGTTTTCCAATCTCATGTAGGTAGTTACATCGTTGATGTGTTCCTCAAGTCTCCTGTTGTACATCTCAGTTTTGAGTATTACGAGAGCACCACCTTTGTCGGCTTTGATGTATTTTATCTCCAAGTTATTAGCCAAACTTTTCAGTGTGTCCTTATCTTTTTGATTGATGTTGCTTTGCCTCATTTTTTTCTTAAAGTTGATTTTAGGTAAGTCGTTTTTGACCAAATTGTCAAATAAATCAATACATTTATGGCTACATGGTGGTAAATAGTTGCTAGGGGGTCTCAGGCCCTTAAGTTGGTCTTGTTTTTCTGCAATGGTTGGGGGTAACACATTTTCGAAAAAGTGGCGTAGTCTTAATTTTCTAGTTAATTTAAATGTGCTGACTTCAAGTTCCAATAGATTGGTTTGAGTAGTAGGTATAAATGACGTGCCTTTTTCTAGTAGCTGCATTTGATGTGTTGAAAGTACGGTGTCCGAAATATTAATGACTAGGTGTTTTTCTTGGGTTTCGGATCTTTCTTGGTCACTGTGCTTCGTGTATTTGGTGGACTCTTCTCCTTTTCCTTTCTTTTTGCTCCTCCTGGGTCTTCTGTTTCCTCTTGGCCTGATTATAAAAAATGAACCGGGATAGGTTGTTGACCTTCTTTCGAGGTGGTGGCTAGATTACTGTGTTGTTCATCCGTTCTTGACACAAACAACCATTGCTTCAAGAACGGATGAACAACCCGGTAATCTATCCACCACCTCGAAAGAAGGTCAACAACCTATCCCGGTTCATTTTTTAGAATGCACGAAGCACAGTGACCAAGAAAGATCCGAAACCCAAGAAAAACACCTAGTCATTAATATTTTGGACACCGTACTTTCAACACATCAAATGCAACTACTAGAAAAAGGCACGTCATTTATACCTACTACTCAAATCAATCTGTTGGAACTTGAAGTCAGCACATTTAAATTAACTAGAAAATTAAGACTACGCCACTTTTTCGAAAATGTGTTACCCCCAACCATTGCAGAAAAACAAGACCAACTTAAGGGCCTGAGACCCCTAGCAACTATTTACCACCATGTAGCCATAAATGTATTGATTTATTTGAAAATTTGGTCAAAAACGACTTACCTAAAATCAACTTTAAGAAAAAAATGAGGCAAAGCAACATCACTCAAAAAGATAAGGACACACTGAAAAGTTTGGCTAATAACTTGGAGATAAAATGCATCAAAGCCGACAAAGGTGGTGCTCTCGTAATACTCAACACTGAGATGTACAACAGGAAACTTGAGGAACACATCAACGATGTAACTACCTACATGAGATTGGAAAGAAATCCCACAAGTGAATTTCAAACAATATTACAGACCTTAGTGAATAAAGCACACGAGGCAGGTATCATTGAAGATCGCACAAAGAATTATCTCCTATGTGAACATCCTAAGAGCCCTTCGATTCAAATGACTCCAAAAATACACAAAAATCTCTACGATCCACCTTTCAGGCCCATCGTATCAACCAGAGGATCATTGCATGAACCTGTGGGTAAATTCATAGACCGATATCTCCAGCCTCTAGTTATCAAAATGAAAAGTTACATCAAGGATACCACTGAATTTCTATTGAAACTATTAGAAGTCAACATCAACGAATAAGAACCTATAGTGCTATGCACTGCTGACGTCAGTTCCCTCTACACTTCTATCCTCCACAAAGGAGGAATTGAAGCTTTTGAAAAGGCTGTTCTTAACAGCGACATTAATACATCCATGCAAGAATTCCTTATGGAACTCACGATATATACTGTATATCATAGTTACTTCAGACATGACAAGAACTGGTATCTCCAACTATCCGGAATGTCGATGGGGAATTGTGCGGCTCCCACGTACGCAAACCTCTATATGCAAAACTTCGAAGAAACACACATCTATGGTAACAGTGACTTCTATGACAAGATTAAACTGTACGTTAGGTACATCGACGATCTTTTCATAATCTGGAAAGACACAAAGGATTCTCTACACGATGCACTGAATGCACTTAATAACATGGATGAAAGGATACAACTCACCTGGCAAACAAGTGAAACTGCATTGTCCTTCTTGGATGTAAACATTAAAATCACCAACCAAGGTTTCTTGACTGATATACACCGCAAGCCAACAGATCGCAATAACACCCTACATTACACAAGTTTCCACCAGGGATCATTGAAAAAACACCTCCCTTACTCACAAATGCTACGAGTCAAACAGATTGTGTCTGATCAAGACGCATTTAAACTCTGAATCAAAGAAATGCATGACCGATTCGCAGAAAGAGGTTACCCTGAATCTATCCTTGAGAATGCCATCACACACACGGAAACAATCGATAGACAAGAAGCTTTAAAAAAAACACTACTCCCAAAGACCAACGCATAGTGCTTGTTTCAAAATGTTCTACATCTAGTACTACCTTCAAAAGAATCATCCTCAAACATTGGCCTATTCTACAGATGGAGCCTGACTTCAGAGACATGTTCAAAATGCAACCTTTATTTGCTTATACTCACAGCAATAACATTAAGGAAATACTGGGAAAGAAAACGGTAACTGCCGAAGACAACAAAGGAACTCGCCCATGTATGAATTGTAGTAACTGAAATTGCATTATCAGAGGTAACAACATCACACATCCTATGAAAGGTTATACTATTAAACTCAACGTCAATGCCACTTGTGATACTACAAATCAAATTTATGCCATCAAATGTCCCTGTGGAAAACTTTACGTAGGCAAGACAGAAAGAAAAATCAAAGTGCGCATCAATGAGCACAAGTCAAACATTCGCACTAAAAATGACAAATCTAATGTGGCTATCTATTTCTCCTAATCCAAGCATACCATCGTCCAATTGAAATTTATCATCTTGGAAACTATTACGAAAATTGAAGGAAGAGACAATCGAAAATTCCTCCTACAACGAGAAACAGAATGGATTTATCGTCTTCAAACACTGAAACCATTCGAACTGAATGATCGCATAGAACTCAGTTGTTCCTTGTAAATATGACATATGCATTGCTCTGATACTGTGTCTTTTTACCCCACCCTTTTCCTTTATTTCGCGCTTTAACACCTTGTTCCCTATTCTGGCTTTTACCTCCTGTCTTTCAATCGTCTTTACAGTCCGCCTTTTATTTTTAGTTAGTTTTTTCACGCTCCCATCAGTACTCCTTCCCTGGCCCCTCTGGTCGTACTTCGTTGCTAGTCTGTTTTTTATTTTTAGTTCGATTCACCCTATGACGTTTAAACCGGGGTCACATGTTTATATACCCTTCCACACTCCTTCACGTAACTCCACCCCAAGAGCACACCGGCAGCATTCACCAGCCACAGCGTTCGCGCTATCAAGTAAGGTTTCTTAACATTGCGCTTTGATTCTTATTAACAACTCGCCGTGCTACGAGCTTAGCACTGACAGAATCTTTCCATACCTTTCCGCTTTTCAGATCGCAATCCCCTCCACGAAGGTCTGCGATTCGTAAGTCAAGGTTCACACTATACCCCCTCATGAGCACTAGCTAGTAATATCTCACTGTAATATCAACTAAGCCACAGTTTTTATGTTCCCTTCACATTACGGCGGTTTGGTGAAAACTGGGTTCAATCTATGCCTTTCCTATCACGAGCACAATCCATAAGATTTCAAAATCACCAGCACATCTTATTTTTACTGACAGTTTGTTATATCTTCTTCGCTTTTCAGTACTCCTTGACAAAGGGTTGGAATGGCCCGAAATGCATTGAAGGTTTACTTTTTGGAATGCAACACGATTTAACTGTTGAAATCAAACGTTATGATATGCTGTTAATATCATGAATAAATAACAACTTTACTAAAGAAAGCAAAAGAAAAAATAAACAAGAAATTTCAAACAAACCTTGGAGTCTTTATATGAACCTAAACGGAGTGCCTCTACTGCAGGGATGCATTAGCATTTTAAACATGAAAATTCCTCATTCTAATGTAAAACTATTGCCCTGGAACATTCAAGGAATGGGTGCTGCTTCTAAATGTCATCGTATTTATCGTTATTTGTGTTGCTGAGGTATCATTTTAACACAGGGGAGGCAATCCGCCTGTGCTGAAGGTGGCGGGGCAACTTTATGCAACCTCTTACTCTGCGTATTCCCGGGGGGGCACTGCTGTGGTTTTGGGAAGGTACCCCATTTGAAGCTATCCACTCTGTTATTGGCCCAGATGGTCCCTATGTTCTGAGTAAAAGTAGACTGCTGTATAGAGAGGTTACTCTGGGTAGTATATATGCCCCGAACCTGTATCAGATCCCGTTCCTTCAGGCACTTTCAATACCTTTGTCCTCCCTTATAACAGATGATCTCGTCCTAGTAGGCAAATTAGACAGATCCACACTTCCTATGCCTGGGGCCCTAGCACATGAGACCTCAAGGGGTTTCTGCAACTGGGTAAGACACTGGGGCCTCATGGACATCTGGAGAGTACAACACGGACAGGGGCGAGCTTATTCTCATTACTCCCTTCAATAATTATTACACACTCGGTTGGATATGTTTGTTTGCTCAGCTGGCCTCTGCTATGGTGTGACCCATACTGAATATCTGGGACACACATTATCAGTTCATAGCCCATTATTGTTCATATTCTGCCCCATTGCTTAAACCCCAGTGATACTCATGTAGCAGCTCAACCCATGTTTTCTTGAAGATGGGTGTTTTAGAGAATTCTTGCAGGAAAGTATAGCTGAGTACTTTCACTTTAACCAGGGCACTGCCTTGTATCTCCTTGTTGAATGGGATACCTTCAATGTTGTGGTGTGAGGTCACTGCATGGGGCACACATTAGGGGTCAAAAGAGAACTTAATAAGGCGCTCTCTACTCTGGAACTCAAACATCAGAATTTGGATAAAGGTCTGGGTCCTGATGATGCTATGAAGAAACAACTCAAGGAGCTGAAGAGGAAATATAGTGCTTCTCCAGAGTGTCTTTGGTGCTTCGACCTTAGGAAATACCCTGCTAGAGTACATGAAGGAGGTGGGGTGATCAGGCAGGTTCCAGGCTTGGTTGGTGGGCTCAGAGTCTAGGGGAGCACCGATAACCCAGATCTTATCTGATGAAGGGTTATTGCTATACTCGACCGGGATAATTAATGCAACCTTCTGTAGCTATTACAAAACTCTCTACAAACACCCGGAGGTGACTGCGCCAGATGCCTTGATGGACTTCCTGACTCCATTGCCATTGCACACACTTGATCCGGCTCTACAAGAGAAATTAGGGGGACCTGTGACAATACACAAGATACACTTGGCCATCAAAGAGATTGCTACTGGCAAAAACCCTGGCCCGGATGGTTTGCCTGCAGAGTTTTATTCTGCATTCACACCTGCCCTGGCCCCTAGATGCCGAGCCGTTATGCTTTGGGGTGTTGCCAGCTTAGTCCAGAGACACACTTGTGACCCCCTCCCAAAAATAAAGTCATCTGTCACACACCCCTCCAGGTATTTCCCTTTTTCATGGCTGAATGTAGATTTTTAGATCTTCAGCCAAATATTAGCAATGAGATTGCTTCCCCTCATGCATGGCCTCAAACACAAGGCCCAATACAGATTTATCCCAAATGGACCCACCTCTGGGAATCTGCACCGATTGTAACATACCCTCTACCACCAGGATCCTGGCCTTTGCCCAGATGCCTTATTTATGTCAGTAGAGCTAGAGAAGGCCTTTGATTCAATTAGATGGGACTTCCTCCTCTAGGTTATGCGGCAGATGGGGTTGGGAGCTGGCTGGATTCACTGGGTATGTCTATTAAACACCAATCCTACAGCGAGGGTTAAGACAGGAGGGGTTATCTTGGCCTCATGTGGTATATATGGGGGAACAAGACAATGGTGCCCATTGTCTCCCTTTTTGTTTGCCCTGGCCATTGAGCCCCTTGTAGAGCTCTTCTGACTGACTGAAAGGAGCATGACACGGGGTGGTCTTGGAGGGCAGGGTACCCATCCTTATATGCTGACAATTTATTGCTCTACCTAGCCGATAATCATCAGGAGGTTGTCAATGCCATGGCTTTATTAAATGAGTTTTTTGCAACTTGAAGGCCTTCGGGTTAATATGTCTAAAACTCAATTATTTTCCCATGACAGCTGGGAGGGCATACCCTACTGATATCCCGCGAGCTCACTGTGTCACCTCGATCTTTTTGATATTGGAGCGTACAGGTATTTCATGCTCTAGATTACCTCAGGGAGGGCAAATTGGAGCTGGTGATGCTATTCCTTAAGGTCTGTGTGCAATTCTGGCACTCTTTAAAACTACTGGCAATGGCCCACATCTCCTTATCTAAAATTATGCTCCCCAGACTCATAACATTTGGTGTAAACCTTCTTGACAGAATATTATGATCTTGGTTTATCAACTTAGATTCCCTACTACGAGAACTAATAGGCGGGGGTGGGAAGAGGCGAACATAGTCTCATTGGCAGTACTTCGGAGAACTCCAGAAAGTGGTTACTTAGGTGCCCGTGATTTTGAATTATACTCGGCTGCCCAGCTTAAGTGGCTGGCCCAGTGGATGGATGGTAAAGGCCTGGAGTTGAACTAGTGAACAATCAAGGGGTTCTGCTGGCGAAACTCATTAATCCGAAAATACCTACTCCCACTCCAGGCGTCTTATTGGGAGTGCCACTGCAATGCTGAGTGCAATGCTTAAGGTGCATGTCTAGAACTCCTCTTGTGCTCCAGACCTGCCATTAATAGGGTTGCCTCAAGGAGTTCATCTTCCTCATTCACGAACCAGCGATTGTCTGACTAGACGGCAGGTTTCATTACAGTGAGTGATTGTTTCCAACTGGGTGAGCTTATCCCACTGGGCGACCTCATATAGCAATATGACTGGCCTCCTGGCCAGGACTTGAATTACCATGCCCTGATAAGAACATGTAGGGGTTTGTAGCCTGGGAGAGGACGAGTACCAGAGACCTACACTGTTCTTCAAACTTTAGTGACCCTGGGCTCTGCCCAACACCTCGTGAAGTGGCTTTATAAAGTGTAACTTGTGATGATGACAAAGTCATTAGTTAAGACTCGGGAGAAGTGGGAAACATTACTGGGTAGAACCCTGACAGATTGAAGAAATCAAAATTCCTTCTCAGGGGTCTCACTAATACAAAGAAGAAGTTGACACAGAAGCTGAAATATAAAATAACATCTTTATTAAACTCAAATGAGTAAGACTACGTCACACAGAAGCCTTAGCAACTGAATGAGGCAGTCTAAAGAGTACAGAACACTGGGGACTTATATATGTGAGGATGACATACTCTGCATAAAAGCAAGGGGCAGTCCTAGCTCATGCAAGCATGCAAAATGCCTAATATGGACATGCAAGAACTGCCAAATATTAGCCAATAGGAAAACATTCAAAACAAGGCATCATCTAACCAGAACGTCCCCCTGAGTCGTGTTTTTGCCCAATCCCATAAGTCAATCAATGACAGCACCTGTAGGTCAATCAGTAATGGCAGGACATGTTTGTGTGCTTCAAAGGACAACTTGCAAAATAGGATAATGCGGGGAAGGAATACCGAAGGCCAACAGATAAGATAAGGCAGGGAAAGAATACTGAAGGCCAACAAATAGTTGGGACAAGGATTAGTCAGTCTAGACAAGGATTAGTCAGTTTGGCTAGTTCCTGGAATATGCTTCACAACAAGGAAGGGGAGGTTATTTGACACGTGGCAGTACAAAGGGCAAAAACACTCAGTTTACCAAGCTGCCTGAGTGAGGGCAACATAAAATGGCGACGGAATACAAAATGGAGTTGAAACTGAATTACCTCAGACCCTCCTTTTGCCATTACGCAGGCAAATCCTAATTCATTGCTAGGTGAAATGGGAATATCCTTTATCAGAGTACAGACAGAACACTACTTCAGGACCATTTTGGATAAACATATCCAACACCCATTTCATACAGTGGCACTGAAAACACTTGTGCAACCACAACTATACCCAAAGTCTGTTCTAAACCTTTCTGGTAGGCTTCTATCGTCCATCAAATCTGCTTCCATTGTCGCATTGGGCCTCTTGATTCAGGCCTTCCACGAAAATAGTGCTTCTCAGTATGCGTTGGAGTGCCCTCCTGGCAAACACTCACAGCTCACTCGAAAGTCTCAATGTCTCAATGCAGTGCAACAGTGTCTCTCTTCTGCGGCAGGCACTACAGATATTGTGCTCTTCATTGGTCGTGGGCACAGATCATCTCGTGCAGACCCAAGTACCATTAATCGGGAAAGAGCAACAGACTTTCACACTCAGCAACACTTTCAGGTTCCAGCACTCGTTATTTAGTGTCAGAGGGCGCTTGGGCTGCTCTTTCATTTAATTTTTCCTTTCATCATGTGTACCACAATGTAGTGCCTTTTGCCAATCTTGGATCCTCCAGTGCACTGCCCTTCCATTAGAGCAAAGAAAAGGGGGTGTGTGGTCAAAACTCAGGCCAAGGGGCTCAAGAGACTGCACACTGTCAGAGGTTACCAGCACATGACAGGTAGAAAACTGAAGCCTCAAACCAGCCCTGCCATCAACAACAGGGATCCTTCTCTTTCACTCTTTTGCACTGAAACTCTGGTTCTGTGATGTCCAATGCCGTCCGATGGAGCAAGTACGATGCTTTGGAGATAATATTGATGGCGTGCTGGTGATCGCTGTCCAGCCTTGCTACTTTCTGGGTGCTGGGACTGTAGGGTCAAGACGTCCGGCCCTCATCTGTACCTGTCACTGATGGGAATTAGGCTTAAATCAATGTTCTGCAGGTTATTATGACTTGATACCTCAGAACCTAGTGACGTAAGAAATGTGACTCAGTTGTTAGTTTCCTTCAATTTAGTACAAAAACAGTTCATTGTATTTAACAATGGAACTGCAAGCAGGTGGCCTGCAATCTGCGAGGGAGTGGCCATACACCATGGGACAATTCTGGTCTAGAATACACTGTCATTCTCAAAGGCAATACTTCTAATCTCTTCAATTGGGTACCCTTCATTATCCTCTGCCATCTAAGGGTAGATAGTTACATGGGAATTCTATCTGAATGGATGTCCTCACACATGGTGGCATTGTTTAATGGGGTAAACATTTTTTTTCTTTTTCAATGATTACGTCTAAGTGTTCCTAAATTCCTTATCTAGAACACCTCAAAAGAAAAATCACATGATACAGATTATCAGGGACATGTAGATACCTCCCTTTAATAATTGTGCATCAGGTGCACTATGCATTACAAAGGCTAATGATCAAAATGTGGAAACAAAAGACAAGAACTAGAGAGCCCTGGTATTTCCATGATTTAGACCACATCTGATCCCACCGAAAATTAAAGAAGCAGGAACAAAAGGGTAAAAATCAAAATTAAAATAGTCATTGAAAATTTGTCATGTTCAAAAAAATAAATGTAAGGTATCTCCTATTGAGGTGGAAAACTTGTCTTATTACAGTATTGAGTCAGTTAACCAGTCTATCACTACCCTGACAGTCCGACTGGAAAACATCAAAGTAGGCCTAAAGAAAATTCTTGAAAACCAGTCTGGTCATACAAAAGGGAATTATACATAATATGGGGGTCCCTGGTACATTACTGCAGTCTGGAAGTGTAAACCTGAACAATACACCAACAATGAATAAAAGGGCTGACTGGTGAAAGGAATACGGAAAAGGAAATGGGACTAGGATACAGCTAAAATCCCCAATAACTAGGCACAATGCAACATCAATCAGGGGAGAAGCGCCAAAAGAAAAATCTACAGGAAGAACAAGAAATTACTCGGGTGATAGTCAAGTTTGTGACACAATACCAAGAGTATGGGTGATACACAAAAGTCAAAATAGTACACAAATTTTAACTCTACCGCTGGCCGCTACACCATATACGGTAATCTCAGCTAATGTTCCAGTTCCTTCTTCAGGGAAAAATGAAACCTGGTTTCCCTTAAGGAACAAAGCCATACACTACTTGGGAAGCAGAACAAAACTGACTAATGTAATATAGAAATTAGGTCACCATGTACAAGAGTCACCGATCTATAATTTATCCTTACGTCCAATCAGGATACATAAATCTAGGGCTGCCTGTTCCTTAAGGGAAGGGGCAGTAACATGACGAACTGCAGGTGACACACTTTGATCCTGTATATCTCTTTTTATTTTCCTTCAATACCATTATAGCCAAATAGACATGCACTGGTGAAGTGTTGTCTCTCATGTTCACAGCATGAAATATAATTATCTGTGGAATTTAGTATCAGACTAAGTCCAACCAACTGTTGCGCAGCGATATGCATCGTCATGACCATCCCTTCACAACACAGGAGAACTTGTAATAGTATCAGAAGCAACAACATAAAACAAAAACATGCATAAAATAAAAAACCGCACATGTCAGGCCATCAGATATACTTGCTGTATACCAAGCACAAAAAGCATAGACAAAACAATAGCATATGTAAATGAGCGGTGACGCACAACACCATGTCATGTACTTTATGCACTGTGAACCTGCAGCCCAAAACTCAATATTTGGGCCTGCTTAATTTGTCAGGCTTAAAATCAAAATTACACTTTCTTTTACTTTCCTCACCCTCCTTTTGACAGCCGGTCACCAGTTAGTGGTGATCGGCTGTCAAATACAACTTACTGTGTCGCTTCAGACACACAGGACCAGCAGGAACAATTCATAGAAGGACAAAATGCAAAAACATGAAAAATACACAAACATTTTTTTTTTAGCAGAACTTTCTGGGCTCCTATCCAGCCTCTACCAGCATTCCTGATCCCCGCCACTTTTCAAGGTTCCCATAGTGTGCAAGCATGAATGTCTTCTTGTCAGAGAAGCTTTTCCAAGCAATGATTTCTCCATCTGTTTACACTCACTCCTAACTCCCACCTTACTGATCTCACGGTCAAAATCTGCCTCATGTGTCTCTCTCTCCTCACCCTGAAGCTGTCAAAGACAAAAAACCTTCCTAACTCTTTTTAACCTGCAATAATTAACCTTATTTAAAAACACAGGTTATATATATTACTTCTGTTAGGGGCTACAATGTATTTCTATTCTTAGATTATTAAAACAGTTACTGTGAATAATTCGCAGAACATAATAACATAACATACCAGCTTTAGAACAAATGTTTGTTACTACCCTATGCAACAGTACTCAGTTCATCAACCTTAAATGAATGAACGTCTCAGTAGGTCAACCCAGATATTAAACTCAAACCTCTGCACCGGGCACATTGGCTCACTGAGCCATTAAAAACAACCCCAAATGGGAACAACCTGCAAATTTGTATTATACCTAAATGTATGCATTCACTGAAGCCTAAGGCACTTTAAAGCTATTGTAAATGGCAAGAATGCTGTTTGAATGGTCTATTTTACCCAAATTCGACTTTGATATTTGGGGCACTTAGAAATAAATATCCTATAATTGTGTTACAGATTAATCATCCTCAGAATGTACTTTACAGATTGCAGAGATTGGACATTAGACATATCTCATGTAAATCCTTAGAAAAATGAGTTTTTTACGCCTGCGCCAAGTAAAATTCCATATGCTAATGTCCTCAGTATGCAGTACAACACAACTTAAATTTAATTATAATGCTAGGAGGTCACAGTATGAGTATTAAGCTTTATAAATAGTAAAAAACGAATTTAGAAGCACTTATTTTTAATAATTATTTTTCATAATTAATAATTATTTTGAATAAACCCAATCATTTTTGATAATTCCACATATAAAAGCAAGCTGCATCATTTGCCTATCATTTTTAGACGCATTCATTTATAAGCCTAAGCACAGAGGCCTAACTTGAAACATGACAAATTTTTGCGCCACTTTTTTTTGTTTAAAAAATAACAATTATTTTAACATTAGAGCCAAGAATATGCTTACAAAAATGCTTAAAGAGAGGAAACCCTTAATTGAAATGTATTCCTGTAATACAAAATAATGAACCTTATGTTTGTAACCTTTTTAAAACACTATTCTGAAATGCAAAGTTTCACCCGTGTTTAACTGAGGGCGAAGTCCTGGCTGAGTAAACATTGCTTAGCGGCAGTAAAAGCTTGTCTCTCAGTGTTGTAACATGAGCACGGTGGCAGTCTTTTTCAAACTAAGACATATCAATGCGTGTTCTATAATATGCGTTTGAGTTCAGCAAAAATGTACTTCAGTTGAAGTGTTTGCCTGTTAATATCTAATACAATGTATGTAAGTAAAAAATACTATAAGTTCATTTTTCTACAAAACACACAATTTCATTTTTGAGGCCTTTTTTATATCTATTGAATGTGATTTCTAATTTTATCTTTTGAAGCATTTAACAGTTTGTACATGTGCGTAATTATTTTAGCATATCACATGGTTCATTTCTGGATTTTTATTTAATTTCTACTTAATATTAATTAACTGACATTTTGCTTAATAGACTGAAAACATCAAGAAAAACCACAAACACACATTGAGCTCATTTCAGACATAAACAGAAAGGGGTCAAACACTCAGGACACACAATACAGCGCACTTTAGCCATTCATTTCATAAATAGCGCCATCGCTATTTACTTACAGAAGTTGCACTAATGGGAAAACCCACATAGACATTTAAACACACATTTAACCCACAGATCAACACTTAGGACTGAAACAAAGGACAGCCCACAGACTGTACTTAAACCAAACCATTTGTAAATACTAGTTGTAAGTCATATTTACAAGAAGCACTTCTCAATAGTGTTCCAAAAGACTGCAAAAACAGCCCAACAGACTGCTGTATGTCCAAGAAGCCAAAAGACACTCAATTCACTAGCTTTGGCTGGCAGAACACCAAAAATCGTTCTGCATATCTTCATTCATAAAATTGCACAGAACAAAGGATCCTTGTTTGTATTTTGTCATATTTTAATTCCCTGGGGATACAAAATCACCAAGGAAGAAATATGTTTTTATACCTAAACCTATTTAGATATTCCCTCTAGGGGAGCCAGCTAATTTACTTCACATCACACTACGGTACCTTTCAAAAAAGCAACACATTCTTCGATGTGAGCTTGAAAACAGGCATGCCAAAATTATTGTAGAATATGCAAATATTATAATCAAAGTAGTGCTTAAGGTACTCTTCGTACGTGCACCGTTCAACAAAATCAGATAGAGAAAAATCTCCTCATTACCTGCCTACACAAATTGCAATTTGCATATCAAATCCATACATATCCAAAGTTGGCCAACGCAAATTCCAAAATTCCAAAGCTACAGTAAGCGTTACTAAACTACCTTACTTTTACCAATCAAAAGGTTGTCCAAATTCTAACTGCCAAGTTCTGAATGACCGAACGGTCTTTTTTAGAATACTCACGCCAAAAATGTTCAATCAGGAGTGACATCATGTGGAGGATCAAAATGAGGAAGATCAGAAATATACTGGGCTGCAGAGAAAAAGAATCCCCAGAATCTCCGTGCACAGAGTACCTCCTTAGTAGAGTCCTGTCTGTCCTCCTCAGTAGATTTCAGTCTCCTGACAAGATTACCCCCTCAGATAACCACTTCTCTGATGAGGTCCACGTTGACGTGCCAATTGAAGAAATCAAAAACTCCTTCTCAGGGGTCTCACTAATACAAAGAAGAAGTTGACACAGAAGCTGAAATATAAAATAACATCTTTATTAAACTCAAAGCTCCCAGGTCTCCTTGCGCCCACGCACATGCCCACTTCCGCGCCCTGTGGCGCTCAAAAGAGAGGGAGCGCTGCAAAGGAGTGGGGACTCTGAGTAATATCCTGCTGGGGTACTTTACCGCCAGATCCATCGACCATCTCCACCTACCTGACCTGCCGCCACTCGCTGTTGGTCTCCCCTGCCGCCGCTGCCTACTCCAACCGCACGGCCGCAGAGGGGGGAGACTACAGCTCCCAGGTCTCTTTACGCCCACACACACCACCACTTCCGCGCCCAGTGGCGCTCAAAAGAGCGGCAGTGCTCCCGCATCGCGGGACATGCACGGACGGTGACGAAGAAGCCTGGGACAAGGGCGGGCCGTCTGAGGCCGTCATTCGCTGGAGGTAGCTGGGCTGGGCAATCTCTCTTGGCCTCTGCATTAGGACTAAGGTAAAGCTCCTGTTCGTATCCAAAGGAAGCGTGCGTGTACTGTTAAAGAGACGCGCACCAACCCAGAAACTTCCTCAGTAACTTTGCCTACAGCAATTGACTTTATCTACAAAAGGCGATTGGGGTAGTTACTACAGGAACTGAACTGAACTCAAGGAAAGACGTTTATCTATCACTCCTGACTTTTCACCCTTGGTAACATCGACATCAGCTAATGCCTTAACCGCATCTGTGTCATCTGTATATGGGTGTCCCCCTTTGTGTGGCTCTGTGCTAATGTCTCGATCTAAGGCAGATGTTCCTGGAGAGGCTACTGCCAAATTATTTAAAACAACTAAGAGAGATAGGAAGAGAAAACAGGGCAAAAGAGGGTCTAAGGGGAAAAAGGCAGGGGAGGGCAATCCGGACGGTACATCAAATGGTCCTAGATTAGAGAACTTCATGGGCAGTAATGATATGTCTCCAGCATCTCAACTATATCCATCTTGGGCCCAAGTATTATTTTCGGATCTTCTCACTCAATGCAGGACCATTGTGAAGGAAGAAATTGCTCCACTTCTTGCCCATGTTCAAAACCTAATGGCCACTGTGGGCAAAATTCAAGTTAATAATCAACAGAGTGTTAATATAAATCCATCATCTAGACACCTGGTAAGGGCAGAGATCCACATAAACAAGAAGATTCTATCAAAAGGTGGGGTGCAAGTGTAATGAGTTTATTTGAGGGTTTCTTCAGAGCGGCACAGGGGCAGGAATGAAGTGATGGACTAATGCGGTAATTTAACCGCGTCCATGGAACCCTCGCTCGCTGGCTCATGAGGCACATAATCAGAACCTAAAAAAGACCATTGCGTCTTTTTTTGAGAATATCTTGGAAATTTTTTGGCTTCAACTTGGGCCAACTCATGCCCCGAAGCACAAATTGATAGCTTATTTTTGCTATCAATTTGTAGGACTCTAGGCAAACATTAGAACTGAGTACCTGTTTGTAGGGACCATCAGAGGTCCTGAGGAGCAGACAGGAGGGGACTGTCTGCGAAACATGTCGACCTGGTAGGTGCCAACAGCCCTGCCTCACAACCCCTTTTTAAACATTCCCAGCTAGGGAAGTGAATAAAATTGTTTTTTCCACTAGCCAGGGAATTTTTTAATTTTTATTTCACATCACTAGGTCCCTACACCTCACTAATTCCCATTCACAATGCACTAACACATAGTCTTTCTTCACTAAAAAAGTGCTCCCGCGTAGCTCGTCGGTCGCAGCACGCCCCGCCCCGTAGAGGGACGGGAAGACCCCTATGATGAAGCATGACACTGAGGGGTTCTCAGTGTGTGAGGGGTATTTCAAAAGCACATAGTGCCTTCATCTCACCAATCTGAGGAAGAGCCTTTTTTTCCCTTTTTTCCCTTTTTCTAATTAATTAAAGGAACCTTTTATAAAAACTTTAATACACCTTCAAATAAACTCATTACACTTGCACCCCACCTTTTGATAGAATCTTCTTGTTTATGTGGATCTACTAGGAGGGCGATTCTATCGATTCCTCTACACTTCCTCTATTGTTTTGAAGGGCAGAGATCCACCAGAATCCTACTGAGATCCAACAAATTCAACCTTGCCCAGTAACTACCCAGGCCCCAGTTCGAGTAAATTCCAAAGAGGTAGCTTCCATCAATCAAAGAGCAGACAAGACCACCCCTCAATTGGCTGGGCAAGCCCCGACTGAGACCCATCCCAAAGTCAGGAAGGATGCCCAATACTAAAGCAGACCATAGGGGTACACCCAACTCACTCCAGGGAAATGGGCAATACAACTACGGAGGGTATTAGAGATGGGGTTGTCCAGCATAGGGAAATACAAAAACTGCCCCTTCTAATTATCAACTTCCCCCAGCGGCAGTACCTTATGTAGTTATTTTGGCAGGCATTCCTGAACTTAAACACGGCCAAAAAGAGTCTCAACTTGACCTTAGAAATAAGATTCTGTTTTGGCTGACCAGGCACAAGCTATTCCCCTATAGCAGGGCTGGTGATATTTTAATGGTGCGTAGGGTGGCTTGGGTAGGTCCGCTAAAAAAACAATCCCGGGGGACTGTGTGATTATTAACTTTAAGCATCCTGAAGCGGTCCGCAAATTGTTAATCTATCCTTCTTGTACTTTGGGCCAACAAACTTCCATCAGAGCACTTTCTTTGGATTCTTTCTATCTCCCTACCCAAAGTGTTAGCGAAGCCCATCCCCTCTGGGACCGTAGTACCTGGGGTGTGGATTCTTATAGGATGCCCACAAACGTCCCGTCCTCATTTTATATTCCGGTGGCAAATAGGTATGCCCTTTTAGAGGACGCAGACTGACTAAAAGACTCGGAAGTTTCTATCAACTACAAATTTGGAACGTGGGCCCTCGAGCCTCTGCTCGAACAAACCCAAGCCCAGAAACAGATCATAACTCATATGGGGGAGGGAATGGAGTTACACAAACAGGACATCTCCCCCTGTAAAGGGTCAAATGAATCTGGTGGCTCCCATATGTCTGTTTTTACTTCTCTAGTCCCTGCCCCATTGGATTCTTGGGGGGGAGGGAATTTCGCAGCTGGACAAAATTAAAATATTGTCCTGGAATGTGGCAGGCCTAAATAACCAAATTGCCTGCCCTGATTGGGAGTCTTTTATAGACCAATACAATATCTGCCTACTTCAGGAGACGTGGGCTAGGGAGGAGACTGAGCTTGGGGTTTGCTTCATTCAACCAATTGGCACTGATGGGGGAAAGGGGTAGACCCTTTGGGGGCTTACCTATATTGCTAGCATCACACCTGGGCTGTATGGTGACACATGTACCCAAACCAACTATTGATCTCCAATGTGACACTCAAGTTTCCATCGAATCTCAGGGTGACTCTTATTAATGTGTACTCTCGCCCGGTTAGTATAGGGAAAGAATCTGTAACACTGGCCCTGTTAGATACTTTTATTTCCACTGTTCCTAGTAAAAATCAATTGATTATTGCTGGTGATTTTAATTGTCAATACGAGCCCTTGTCCGCCATTGGAAATTCTATTAATACAGAAGAAGACGAGCAATGGTCAATACCCGAGCTCCAAATCACTCCTATTAAGGCCTGGTCACCACTGGCTGTCCAACTGAATGCGATAACTATGGCCCACTCTATGAGAGCTTGCAATGGCCGTACCCAATCCGATCGCGAGGGAAAGGCCACGTTTAATCGTGTTGGCCAAACATCCCGGATAGATTACATCCTGGTCGAGACTAGGTCATGGCCTATGGTCACTGATTTTGAAATTTTACCCCGACACGACAGTGACCATAATGCCCTGGTTCTAAACCTGAGACTACCCGACACTGGTGTCTCCGATGGGAGTATATCAAGACAGAATAGTGAATTGAAGCTCTCAATGATAGGAGAAGGCTTAAATGGCCCGTGGTGAAACAATACTCAGATAAAATGAGTGCCTTATATTCAGTGGTCTGCAAGACCTTTATGGAAATCAGTGGCTGTATTGAGTTTGGACAAGAAGAGGTGATAAACAAAATTGTCACATTGCATCTGGGGCTGGTGGCAGCATTGGCTGACTTACTTAATCCGGTAGTGACTAGCCATAGGATAAACCACAAGACTCAGTCATGGTTCAACGCTGATTGTAAAATGGCGAATTCCCTTTTGATTGAGTCAATTCACTAGGCGCCGGGAAACCCTTTTTGGGTAGCTGTTGCGCCATATAAGTTGATAAAATAAATAAAATAAAATAAATAAATTCAAGCCCCATCTAGGAACTTAGTCAAATTTAGGAGGCAGGATTACAAGCAGGCCATTGCTGAGGCCAAGCAGCAGTGGGAAAATAGTAGATGGGATAGTATAAAATATGCCTTGGGCTATAGAACTATTCGGGAGTTTTGGGCAATTGTGAGAACGGGTAGCACTCATGGATATGTTGCAGATGAGCCGAGTATAGCATCCGAGAGATGGATGGAGCACTTTGGGGCGCTATATTCGACAGAAGCAGGCTCCTGTATGAGCCAGGGAATCCCTCAGAATACCCATAAGGTCCCACAATATAAATTAGAAGATGACCCCGCACTTACTACTTCTAATCCAGCCCTAGACATAAAGATTACACTGCTTGAGGTGGATGGTGCGATTAGAAGGCTCCCATCAGGAAAATCCCTGGGGACTTCTACAAAGACCAGCCCAAGATTTGGACAGCATATTTCACTTTGGTGTTTAATGCTATACTTCAGGGCTGCCCTATACCTGAAACTTGGCTGGGGGCGGAAATTCCGCCAGTATTTACAAAGGGCTGTCCATTAATCCCTGCAAACTACCGCCCGATCAGCTTGATCGATGCGGGTCAAAAACTGTTTGCACAGATTATTCTTGATCGCCTCCAGACTTGGATGGAGGAGTCGGAGATACTGGCCTCCTACCAAGACGAATTTAGGGAAAAAACATCGACCGTTGACCAACTTTTAAGATTACAACTGGTATATTGGAAAACGGTTAAAGTAGAGGGTAGCAGCCTCTACTTAATCTTTGTTGACCTTAAGACGGCATTCGACCTGGTACCCCAGGAACTTCTGTGGGATATCTTGGCGGAGACGGGGGATTCCAACCTACCTCCTTAATGTCCTTAAGAGCCTCCATCCTAACAACTTTGCGCAGGTCAGAAGTGGCAAAAGGGGTGCCCTGACTCCTAGGTTTGTGGTTAACAGAGGAGTGAATCAGGGATGCGTTTTGGCACCCACCCTTTTTTGTCTCTTTGTTAATGCCCTAATTGCCCACCTTAAAGGGGTTAAAGACATTGATGCACCCAAGTTACGTGGTGAGCAGGTAGTGGCACTTATGTTTGCCGATGACACCCTCCTGCTGTCTAAGTCCCCGATGGGAATACAGCGTGCACTAGATCGTTTTGCCATTTTCTACCAAAAGAGGGAATTGGAGATTAACATCTCTAAAACAAAGTACATGATCTGTAATCCACCAAAGATCACCCGCTCCAACCCCTCTCTAAATGGCACTGCTCTGGATAGGGTCACTGTATTAGAGTATCTGGGTATTACCCTCAGCGACACTATGGAGTGAGGCCCTCAGATAGTAAAGGCCAAACTTAGGCTGGTGCAGTTGAAAGGGGGTATTCTAAAATTGCACTGGGAATCGACAACTAAACCTGTTGCTCCAGCCTTGGAGATTTATAAAGCACAAGCCCGGGGAGCAATCTTGTACGGGGCAGAACTGTGGGGGCACTGCCGAACTGAAGATGTCCTTAAAGTGGAAAACTTTTTCTAAGATCTCTATTGTCCCTTCCAGTGAGTACCTCCCTCATCCCCCTAAGAATGGACCTAGATACCATACCTATAGACGAGGTAATTGGTCTCCGCCCTTTGGCATACTGGCGTAGACTATGGGTAACCCCTGAACTGAATTATTTTAAGAAAGAAGTCAAGGAACTTATGAGACTCCCTGGGACAGAAAAAATCCATTGCTTTGCTCACATAAGAAAGGAGAGTAAGAGGCTGGGTCTTCCAGATCTCTGGAGTAAGCCTGAGGTAGCATGTATGAAGGTGTCCCGTGCTGACTTGGTGAGACTCCATCATAACCAACAACTGGAGGATGTTGTCACCAACTCTGCGCTGGGATCCCGAACCCTAGACTTTTTAAGACATAAAGATGAGTATAAACTTGAGCCCTTCTTGGATGAGATTATTCCTAGCCAAGCAAAGAAACTTTATGTCCAATTTAGGCATGGAGCACTACCCCTCAGGGCCTTTTCGCATAAATGGACTGTTAACAAATCATTAGAATGTTCAGCGTGCTGGGCAAAGGAGGAGTCTGTGCCCCATGTCCATTTTTTCTGCCCATCTTATAAAAATCTCAGACAGCGATGGCTTACCCAATTATGCAGAAATTTGGGGCTCAAGCAGTATCACCAGGCACTCAGGATTCTAAAATGTGATACCTCCCAACCAGTTGTATTATCTGTTTCTCGCTATTTATATGCCATGTGGCGGAGACGCTGGTCATTCATTAAGAACCAATCGTGTGGTCAATTACCTGCTTAGTCTTGTTGGCCGCGTGATACCTATGTCCCGATTTTACCATATTTTTAACTTGTACTTATTTTTTATACATCTTTTTAAGCTCATTTTTATCTTTTTAGCCTGTGAGAAATGTAATTTGTGTATCTTTTTCAATAAATGGATCTATTCACATTTGTCATGATGCTTTTTTAATGCATGTATTATGTATTTTGCATCATTTATCGTCTATGACCGAAATAAAGATTATTTGACTTGACTTTTAATCGTGGCCCAATCAGGAGTGAAGCAAGAGACTCTTCTACACGATGACCTGCATGGGGGTTCTAGGGTTGGGATGGTAGCATGGTAAGGTCAGGCTTGTTTGGTATAATCCTGGAAGCGTGACTGTGAGTTGCCCCTCTTCTCAGCCGGCATGTGGTAGCTCTAATGGACCTGGCTCTCTTCCTACGGAAGAGTCTTGGTGTTAAGCAAACGGCCTAGGGAGTCAGTATGGGCGACCTTGTCGGCTACATGTGTTGTAGATTACCTTGTAAGCCCGTTAACATTTGAAACCACCAAAGGACGCAGAAGGAGCATTTAGGTATTGTGAAGCGGCTAGCAAGCGCGCTATATCGGTGTCTGTCTTTACACTTTGGAGGACATCACACACATATTTGACAAACAAGGCTTGTTTGTCAAGGGCAAGTTAACTAACTCAATCTGCTCCTCTAGGCAGAATGAATGCCTTGCCACCAGAGCACTGCGGCACCTGCCACACATCTGTGTCAAAGAGATCCATCAGTGCATCAATAATAGCAGCCAAGGTGGTAAACCCTTCCTTGACGTTGGCATTAGCTTACTGTTTGCCATCTTCAGGGCTGACGTCTCTCAGAGTTGCGATGTCATGCCACATTTGACAGTCGTAACATCCAAGTATGGCCAATACATTTGCTGCCTTTATGGATGGCACCACCGCAAGGCTGACCTGATGTCCACGTACCATTTCTGTGAGGAGTGGAGCTAGGCATTATAAGATTCTTTCAAATCCTAAGCATTTGCCGTTATGATTGGTTCAAGTTTGGGTGCTCTGTTAAGCATGCTTGTACAGAGTCTGGTGTGGCAGGTACAATCACAAATGTAATTCCTCCTTCCAGACATGATCCATGATAGGGATGGATTTTGATGTCTTCCTGGATAGCTCGTTGAAGTTATACAAAAAGCACTGTGTAAAGAGGACACTTGGACCTTTACTACATACTAAACGACGTTGTTTATTTAGGCTTCAATTCATCCAACAGACACATCCAGCGTCTGTTGTCGGGCAGTCACGCCACACCGTTCCAACTCTCAGCTGGCAAAGCGCTTGCCACTACCCACATGATGCAACACACTGCCCATGCGAGAAACACTTACACGGAGCAGATACTACATATCTTCTTTCCTTATAAAACTAAATAACTAATACATATAAAAAACAAGGTCATAGTAGATCTCTACAAGATGTGAATAAATCAAAATTAACTAAAGCTTCAAAAATGTTAACTGCTACAAAAGGTTACAACATTTCTGAAAGAAACAAAGGAAAAGAAAAAAATAAATTAAAATAAACTTGTTATGTAATATAAAACAGCACACAGTACAGATAAAATATTGAAAGAATTACATTATCTATATCTCAAAGGCATACCTACATGTCTAACACTTCTATGTAAAGGCTCTGAGGATACATTATGCCTGTTACTGAAACCTTGTTGTGAAATGCATTTGCTCCTATTTGCCAGACAAAAGTTAAGCACCCCTCCAGTCAACATTTTAGGATCAACTTTGACAATTTTTCTCATGTTCCACAAATTGCAACCATTTACACGTACTGCACTACCACAAATCTTGTCAATCTTCATCAGCTCTGAATATTTTGAATCACTTTTCTTCACAAACATACTCTTCTTAATACGAACAACATATCCCACCTCAAAACATTTAGTGGTTTCATTTGAGACTGCTCAACCTTGTTCCTCACAATGCTGTGTAAATCAGACACTGAAGAATTCTGTTTAAGGCATTTGGACGTCGTGCGGGTTTAAATTCAGAAGCAGGCTTTCTCCCTCTCAATAACTCGAAAGGAGAAACACTAGCAGAGGAATATGGTGTTGTTCTATAAAACCACAACATGGTTCTAACAGCTACTGGTATAACACACTTATATACAATTGCCCAGCATAAACATTCAACTGTGCAACCACTCAACCATACCATTGGTTTGATGATGGTAAAGGGACCACTTGAGGTGTTTGTTAGACATGGCCTTCTAAGCGGGTTTACCCCCAGATGTTTTGATTTTTGGCCTCCTGTTTTTGACCCTGTTTTTCCTGGTTTTAGAACTCTAGGATCTTTACCACTGCTATTCAGTGCTCAATCAATCAATCAAGAGTATTTGTAAAGCGCGCTACTCACCCGCTAGGGTCTCAAGGCGCTACTGCTACTGCTCGAAAAGCCAGGTCTTGAGTTGCTTCCTGAAGGAGAGATGGTCCTGGGTGAGTCGTAGGTGGGTGGGGAGGGTGTTCCAGGTCTTGGCCGCCAGGTAGGTGAAGGATCTTCCTCCGGAGGTGGTTCTGCGGATCTGTGGGACGGTGGCGAGGGCGAGGCTGGCGGAGCGGAGCTGGCGGGTTGGCGTGTAGAACGTGAGGCGGTTGTTGAGGTATCCGGGGCCCAAGTCATGGAGAGCCTTGTGTGCGTGGGTGAGGAGTCTGAACGTGATCCTTTTGCCGACGGGGAGCCAGTGCAGGTCCCTCAGGTGGGCGGAGATGTGGCTGTGTCGGGGGAAGTCCAAGACGAGTCGTTCTGAGGCGTTCTGGATGCGCTGGAGTCTTTTCTGTAGTTTGGCGGTGGTCCCAGCGTAGAGGGCGTTCCCGTAGTCCAAACGGCTGGTGACGAGGGCCTGGGTGACCGCTTTCCTGGTTCCAGTTGGGATCCAGCAGACGATCTTACGTAGCATGCAGAGAATGTTGAAGCAGGAGGAGGTAACGGTGTTAACTTGCTTGGCCATCGTGAGGGAGGAGTCAAGGATGAAGCCCAGGTTGCGTGCGTGGTCCGTGGGCTTGGGTGGGGGGCCCAGAGCAGGGGGCCACCAGGAGTCGTCCCAGGCAGAGATGGATGGGCCGAGGATGAAGACTTCAGTCTTGTCTGAGTTCAGTTTCAGGCGGCTGAGCTTCATCCAGTCTGCGATGTCTTTCATTCCGTCCTGGAAGCTAGCTCTGGCGGAGGTGGGGTCGTTGGTGAGGGAGAGGATCAGTTGGGTATCGTCAGCGTAGGAGATGGTGTTGAGGTTGTGCTTGCGTGCGATGGCTGCGAGGGGGCTCATGTAGACGTTGAAAAGGGTGGGGCTGAGCGAGGAGCCTTGAGGTACGCCGCAGATGATCTTGGTGGCTTCTGCAAAGAAGGGCGGGAGACGGACTCTTTGGGTTCTGTTGGAAGGTGATCCATTCCAGGGCCTTTCCTTGGATCCCGGCGTGGCGTAGGCGGGTTGTCAGGGTGTGGTGTCAGACCACGTCGAACGCAGCCGAAAGGTCGAGCAGGATGAGGGCGCCGGTTTCTCCATTGGCCAGCAGGGTCCGGATGTCATCGGTGGCCGCAATGAGGGCGGTCTCGGTGCTGTGGTTCGCTCGAAATCTGGGCTGCGATGGGTCGAGGGAGCCGTTCGTCTCCAGGAAGGCTGTCAGCTGTTTTTTGACGGTTTTCTCGATGGCTTTTGCAGGGAAGGGGAGGAGCGAGATGGGGCGGACGTTCTTGAGGTCTGAGGGGTCTGCGGCGGGTTTCTTCAGGAGGACGCTGATCTCTGTGTGCTAACAGCTCTCCGGGAAGGTGGCGGATATGAAGGAGTTGTTGATGATGTCCCTAAGTTTGGGTGCGATGATGGAGTCGGCTTTGTTGAAGATGTGGTGTGGGCAGGGATCGGCTGGGGAGCCTGAGTGGATGGTGTTCATCGTGTGGGTGGTATCTTCCGTGCTGACCTGAGTCCAGGCGCACATGGTGGTGGTGGGGGGTGTAGGTTCGGTGGTGGGGTACGTGTTCTGAGCGCCAAAGCTGTCGTGTATGTCGACGATCTTACAGTGAAAAAAGGTGGCCAGAGAGTTGCAGAGGTCTTGAGAAGGCGTGATGTCATTGTTGCTGCCGTTGGGGTTGGAGAGCTCTTTCACGACGTTGAAGAGTTCCTTGCTGTTGTGGGTGTTGTTGTCCAGTCGTTCTCTGAAGGATGACCTTTTGGTGGTGCGGATCAGCTGGTGGTGTTTGCGGGTGGTGTTCTTGAGGGCTGTCATGTCGTCTGTTGACTGGTTGTGGCGCCAGGCTTTCCCGAGGTCACGGCAGGATTTCTTGGAGTCTTTGAGATCGTTGGTGAACCACGCGGCTTTCTTGCTGTTGAGGTTGCTGGGAGGGTTTTTCAGTGGAGCAAGGGTGTTGGCGCAGTCGGTGATCCACTGTGTGAGTGCTAAAGTGCAAATGCTCTTTGTATATACAAGTTGCAGGAAAACACACCTGAACTGGTGCGATAATTGGGCAGGACACCTGCCACAGGTGCCCTGGCAATTCAGAAATCTGGGGGTACCACTCCTGGTGGAAAGGTGCATAGCCCCAGGGAAGAGGACGGGGTATGGGAGAGCCCAACCCAGTCCCTGGTTCAGCCTCAGGGTACAGACCCTAGGCTGATGTACCAGTTGTAGGATAGCACCCCTGAACTGGTGGGTAGATTGTGCAGGATACCTGCCACAAGTGCCCTGACGATCCTGGAAGGGGGTACCTCTCCAGATGGGAGGTTCTAACAGCTACTGGTATACCACACTTACATACAATTGCCCAGCATAAACATTCATCTAAAACCCTGTTCAACTACTCGACCATACCATTGGTTTGAGGATGGTAAAGGGAACTCTTGAGGTGTTTGTTAGACTTGGCCTCATCAGCATATTAACCCTCAGACTTTTTGCTTTTTGGCCTCCTATTTCTCACCCTGTTTTTGTTGGTTTTAGAACTCTGGGCACTTTACCACTGCTATTCAGTGCTAAAGTGCATATGCTCTCGGTGTAAACCAGTTGCAGGATAGCCCACCTGAACTGTCGTAGAATTGGGCAGGGCACTTGCAACAGGTGCCCAGGCAATTCTGGAATCCGGGGTTACTGCTCCTGGTGGGAGGGTGCAAAGCCCCAGGGTGGAGGACAGGGTATGGGGCAGCCCACCCCAGTCTCCTGTCCAGCCACGGGGACAGACCCTGGGCTGGTGGGTCAGTGTCACGATGCCATCCCTGATCTGACAAGAAGGAGAACAGACAAAGGGTGCCAGGCACTCTCTGACGCCACTTAGGTTAGAGAGCTCTGAGAGGCATAAGGCCGGGGTCTCATCACCGATAACTGTCGGTAGCCACTGTGGCTTGCTGTCCTGATGGACAGAGTTGCCCTCTTGGGGATCAGGAGTCACACCCCAGGGGTGGACTGGGCCACACCACTGCGTTGGCCATGTGGGTACTGTCTGCCTGCTGGGATACGCCTGTGAGCAAGCTAAGGTTAGGTGCTGGACAGATGAGGTCCACAGGTGAGAAGAAGAGTTCTCCATGGGTTAGCTTAGTGGGCCCTGAGAGTATGGGCAGAGAGATCCAAATGGGTTTAGCAAGGCGTAGAACTGGAAAGTACCCCCACTGTTGTTGGCCAGGTCTATGATCTATCACCCCAAGCAGGGAAGTTCATCAAGGGATTGATTAGTCTACCCTGGCATTAGGCTGAGAGGGGATTGTGTTAGACTTGGCCTTTTTCAGTGGGTTTACCCCTAGACTTTTTGCTTTTTGGCTTCCTTTTTATTACCCTGTTTTTGTTGGTTTTAGAACTCGGAATTTTTACGACTGCTATTCAGTGCTAAAATGCATATGCTCTCCG
This sequence comes from Lissotriton vulgaris, assembly GCF_964263255.1. Classification (NCBI taxonomy): domain Eukaryota; kingdom Metazoa; phylum Chordata; class Amphibia; order Caudata; family Salamandridae; genus Lissotriton; species Lissotriton vulgaris. The sequence continues at coordinate 762,682,224 of NC_141697.1, forward strand.
TATAAATTGTATTATGGATTGGTGTTTCCATGATTGTCATATTTGATTTACTGGTAAGTCCCTAGTAAAGTGCACTGAGAGTGCCAGGACCTGTAAATCAAATGGTACTAGTGGGCCTGCAGCACTGATTGTGCCACCCACAGAAGTAGCCCTGTAAAGGTATCTCAGACCTGCCTCTGCAGTCTCTGCGTACAGTTGTGACTGCCATGTAAAATTGGCAAGTGCACCCACTTGCCAGGTCCTAATCTTCCCTTTTTTTATATATGTCACCCCAAGGTACCCCTCTGGGAAGGGTGAAGTGTATGTTAAAGGTAGGACATGTACTGGTGTGTGTGACATGTGCTGGTAATGAATTACAGTGCATTTCGTTTATCACTATGGAAAGGCTACCTGTCCCATAGGATAGAACTGGAGTTTATTTATGACATCTTATAAATATAACTTTCCATTGGGACAAGATAGGAAAGTAAAGTTTGGTATGCCTGGACTCAGAATTAAAAACATTATCTTTTAGTAAAGATGATTTTTAGGTTGTGTGTGTGAAAATACCACTTATAGAAAATGGGTATTTTCTTGCTTAGCCATCGTGTGTACCTCTGCTGGTTTGTGGATTGACTGTCCAGCTTTGGAGTGACAGGGGATGGGATGTGCATTCTCTCAGACAACCACGGGGGTTGACATGTGGCCTGCCTTTCCTGGCTGAGTCAGGGCTGGGCTGAATAGACCTGGGCTGCATTCAGAGTAGTGGGAGGAGTTTTCACTAGAACCTGAATAGGCCCGGTCTGCATTTAGAGTGGTCGGAGGAGATTTCCCTTGCACCTGAATAGGCCCTGTCTCCCTTGCACAATGCAGTCTCCACCTCCTGCCGGGAAGCTGGACCAGAGAGTACAGAACTGGTCCAGAGAACAAAGGAAAATGCTGTATAAATAATAACTAAGGCATCTGCCAGGAAGGGCTGGAAAAACTGTTAAGAGGAACTGCCACTTTGCTCTGTGCTCTCCTGTGTTAGCCTGCCACGTGTTGCTTCTGTCTTGGGCAGGTAAAGGACTATAGTATACTTTCATCGTCCTGTTGGGGCTTGAGATAGAGCTTGCCTCCTGTTGGAAGTCTCAGGGATAGAAAAGACTTCAGAGAGAACTCGCTAGAATCAAGGAATCTGCAAAGAAGAATCGCTGGAAGAACTGACAGGAGGAGTACTGCCCCTTTGCTTTGTTGTTGGGTTGGCCTGCAGTTGCTGCTTCTGCCTTGGGCAGTGAAAGGACTAGACTGAACTTTCTGTACTTGTGCTGAATATCTCCAAGGGCTTGAAGTAGAGCGTGCCTCCTGTTCTGAAGCCTCAGGGATTGCAAAGAGTTCACCAACCTCTGGGTACCTCTTCTGGAATTGCAGTTTCAGTTGCCACAGAGTAAGGAAAAGCAACTGCCTCCGTCGCTAGCTCCATGTCCTGAAGGCACCGCCACATCTTGCACCGCAACCCTGATCTCACCAACACCAACCGACACCGCTGCCAGCAAGCCGCTGCTTGCACCATGACCTGTGGGCACAGCACTCCGCACCGCCTCGCTTCACTTCACTTTCCCACCCTGGTCTCAACAACGCCATCGATCCCTGCTGACTTTGACACCTGTGACAGCATCGTGGCGGGGGGCAACGTTCGTAAGTTTCACAACGCACCACCTCGTCCCACACAGCTGTCTCGACCAACAGACGCCAGCTCCCGCTAACCGGCTCGGTCGCTTGCACCGCAACCTGCCAGCACTGCACCAATCACTGCCTCGCCTCGTAAGCCTTGGTCTCACCGACACTGTCTGGACGTTTGTTACAAGCCGCTTCCTGCACTGCATTGCAAGACTACCGCACCCTGCACCACTTTCATTTTGCGGCACAACCGCAACAGGGCCCCCCTGACCGGCTCGAGCCAACGTGCCAGCCGCAAAGAGAAAGGTACTGCTCATGAGTCTGTCCACGCTTTAGCTGGCCTGTACTGACGAGGTCGGCTGGAACTGTTAGACTGCTGTTTTCAGCATTGCGGTAGCCCCGGACGGAGCTACTGACTCAGAAGAACTGTGTTTTTGAGCTATTTCTGCAATTTTAAGGATATCTTGCAAGTATTGTATGTTGGATTCTTATCGTTTTGGTCTTGTTTTGGATATATAAAACTATTGGATATTTTTCTAAACTGGTGTGTTGCCCTTTTGCAGTGTTTTCACTGTATTACTGTTGGTTATGTGCAAATGCTTTACACACTGCCTCTGAGATCAGCCTGACTGATCGTTCCAAGCTACCAAGGGGATGAGCTGTGTTTATTTTAGGAGTTTAACTCCCTTATCCTGACTAGAAAGGTAGGGTCCCTACTTGGACTAAGGGGCAAACCATTGCCAACTAGAGACCCCCATTTCTAACAGCGATTTACTCCACTTTCTTTTTAAAATGATTCAATTTCTGAAGAGACGTAACTGAACCCCATTCTCAGACACAATCTGTTCTGGAAAACCCTTTCGCATGAAGACTTCGTCCAAAAAATCTACCTCTGCTTTTGAATCAGGGTTTCGTATAAATTTTACTTCCGTCATCTGCAATAGAAATCAAACAGGACCAGTGTGAAATGCGAATGATAGGGTAAAGAGTGGAAAGGTCCCATGAGATCAATGCCCAACTTTACCCAAGCTTTTGAAGGTAGACAAATGGGTGTCAAAGGAGGTGTAGATGATCGTAACACTTTGTCACTCCTAGAACAAATTACACAATCATGTACAAGACTCTCAATATCTCTATCCATCTGTGGCTACGAAAAATATTCACAAACTCCAAGCTTTGTAAGGGTGGTGCCCAGATGTCCTTCATGAGCCTTGGATAACAAACAGCTTCTGACATTTTCTGGAGGAACAATTTTCTCTGATCTCATCACTAGGCCATTTTCTACAGACAACTCCTCACACACCATGATATAAGGTTGCAAGTTTACATCAAGATTCCTTTCTTTTGGCCAAGCTTCAACAATAAACTTGGTTACAGATTTCAAAGTACTATCCTGCTCCGCAGCTTATTTCCATTCCTCCTCCGAAACTGAACATGCATTATCAATTTCTAATGCTGCTAAAATGCAATCATCTAGATCTTCATAATTTCCTGCATCAGCAATGTTTTTAGTATTTACTGTTTCAACAATGTTCATAGGAAAAAGGGAAAACGTCTGCACAAATGTTTTTGCCACCTGGAATGTGTTCAACAAAAAGCTCATATTGAAGTAGCCTTGTGGTCAATCTGGCTATACCGGGTGTGTAGTTCCTATTAGATGCATCTCCCAAGATAGATAACTAAGGTTTATGATTTGTTTGTAATATAAACCTTCAACCCCACAAATAGCTTCTACATTTTTCAATAGCCCGCCAACACACTTGAGGTTCCTTTTTAATGACAGAATAATGCAATTCAGCATCTCTAAGTACCCCAGGTGCAAAAACAAATGTTTGTTCTTCCTCGTCAACCTGTTGTGCAAGCACTGCACCCTAACCTAGGTTACTTGCATCAACTGTCAACACACATGGAAACTCAGGATTATAAGGCTTCAAAGTCTTAACCTCACTGAACTGTTTCTTTAGCCATACAAAAGCTTCCTCACGTCCATTGTCCAACTTAAAACCAGTATTTCTTTTCAACAAATTAGAAATTGGCCTGGCTTTAGTTGTGTAGTGAGGAATAAATCGTGAATAAAACTCACAAACCTAAAAAGGATTTATCACCATTGTAATCTTGTAGTGCAGGTGCCTATAGTATTGCTAAGCCTGGTCTTGGTTGTACTCACTTTTCTGATATAATATGTCGTAGGTATTCCACTGACTCCTTGCTGAACTAACACTTTTCTCGTTTCAAAACCACCCCTTATTGTTGAAAAATATTTAAAACTTTGTGCAAAATTTCATCATTGATCATTTTTGTCTGGAGCATAAATAAAGACATTATCTTGGAAAATTGTGACATTCTTAAACCCCTTCAAGAGATTGACCATGAGACATTGAAATACTGATGCAGCCGAAGTAAGCCCAAACTGCATGCAACAGTATTGGAATGATCCTGAAGGCGAAACAAAGGCTGTGAGATGTCTCGATTTAGGATCTAATTCCACTTGGCCATTTGCCTTCTGCAAATTAAGCTCCGTAAAAAATTTTGCTCAAGCAACCATGGCCTACATTTCGGTAATATTGGGAAGAGGATAGGAGTCAATCCAGATTTCTTTGTTTAGGCTGCAAAGATCTACACAAATCCTAAGAACATTATTTTTCTTACGAGCTATGTGGAAGACTCTTAGTTCAAATTTTACCTTTACTACACAACAATGCGAGTTCCCTTCTTAGATCTTCTCTCACACTAAATGCAACACTTTGCATCTTATGCTTGATGGGTATGGCACCATCTTTAATTCATATACAATGCTTAAAGCCTTTTATTTTTTCCAACTCTCCAGAACATATACCCTGGGATAGTTGCTTAAACGTTCTTCAACTGAACTATCATCCCTAATAGCTAACACTTGCTCCTTCGCACCTGGACACAACATCATGTCAAACAAACCTTGATGAAACCATCCAAGTATATTCAACCCCTTGAGTGAAACCTATATTTTTCCTTGAATAAGTCTTCCATTGAATTCCAGACATCTTCAAAATAGCCAAGTAACTCTATCTTGTGACCCTCCTAAGAAACTGGGGCACGATCCAGTGGCAATAATTGTCTGCTTCCCCATTTGCTTTCAAATAATGCTTGCGTAATCATAGTAATGCATGCACCAGAGGCAACCAATAAATGCAAACTTCGGTCACCCACAGATAAATCCACATAGGGATCACCTCAGTCCGACAGGTCACCAGTCCTCACATTGTCATCGCCTACAACCAAAACCATTTCTCTCAGATTTGAAGTCATGTCATCCACCTCACTATCACTGTTGTTTTTGACATATCCAACTTCTGTTTCGGCTTTCTTATGACCCTGGCAAACTCGCTAAGAGACCTGGCGGTGATTTAGCGCTATAAAAATCGCACGTAACATAACATAACTTTAGCAAAATGTCCAGTCTTGCCACAAGACCTACATACAGCATTTTTTAGCTGGACAAATTTTTCCACCCCGGTTGTAAAAAGGATTGCCACATCTGAAGCATATATCAGTACGTTTGAAGAAACCCTTCTGTAAAAAATCTCTTTTCCCATTGGAAACATAAGACGCCAAATGTACCAGATTTACTAATTCTGTTTTTCTGTCCTCCAACTCCCTTATGGACTTCTGAGCTATTTCAATACTCTTGGTCACTCTCACACTATCTTCTAGCGAAGGATTACCTAACGTTGACAACTTTTGTCAAATAGCTCTGTCCGAGCAAGGAATTATAAATTGACCCCTTAATAATTGATCACTAACATTTTGAAACTCACATTCAGCAACCAATTTCCTCAAAGCAGTAATATGTGTGAACGTCTTCACTCCCTCTCTGCTCTCTTTTAAAAAACGTATGATGCAAAACAACCAGACTCGGTTGTACATCTTACCTATTGGCCAGTTTTTTTTATTGGCTCCAGGTACTCATCACCATCTGCCACCACCAGAGCAGGTATATGTTTGAATGTTTCCCTCCCTTCAAAATCAAAAGAATGGAGTAAAAGAAATGTCTTCCTTTCTGGTCTAAACCTATGTGCCCCTATAGTACAAACATATGCTTCAATTGCATCTAACAACTTCCGCCACAGAATTGGAGGTTAACCTGAAGTCTCTAAAAATTGAGGTGGTGGATTCACTGTCTGCATTGTATGCTATTCAAAGCGTGCACTAGACTAAGCACCTTTTGGTAAAATAGAACTAAATTTCCAACATATAACTTGAAAAAAAAGAGGAAAATAAAAACCTACATGCTATCAAAAGAAATATACCACCAGAATTTCAATTGTGTTTTCAATAACAGATTACAATACACTCAAAATTTAGTATGTTTTCACAGGATAAGCTACTGGTGTGCACGTCACCGCGCTAACTAGCATAATGTGTGCGTGCCACAACTGCCACAACTGAGTTTCAGTAACCAGATATTGGTGTGCTTGTCACCGCTGAATTAAGATAGGAATAGATGTACATGGGCTTTACTACAACTGGCAAGCTTCGCTGTACCTCTGTGCGCGTATGTCATAAATTAGCCATAAGCAGGACTGCCGCTGTACCTCTGTGCATGTGTGTCATAAAATAGTAAACAAGCAGGACTGAGTTACAAACGTGACCTTTATAAAAAGAAATTAGAGTGAGCTGAATGACGTCAATGTAAACAATGTCAACCAAATGCCAAGATTAAAATTAAAACAGATACGGTCTCTGAGGAGTTGAGTATCAAATATTCGCTTCACGCTGTTAACCAAGTGGAAATGTACTCACGAGATGACATTGTACAAACCATACAGTGTCTCACAACTTGGTGCGCCAAAGAAGGTTGAAATTTCCACACTTCCTGCTTCACCATAGAATATGCGTTTTTTACAAGCTGCAAACATCATCAACCACAAGCTCGACAACTCCAAAGACCACCCCCTGGGAGGCGGAGTCTCAAGGAGGCATCCTAGAATCTCCCTGAAACTTTTAGGGCCCTCCTCAGAAGACAGAGTCTTGACACAATGTGCCCCGTTGCCTTGTCAAGATAGTGTTATTCTACGCTGCTGCCAACAACATAATTACTTTAACATTCAAACGGCGATGGATTCCTCAAGTTGGCAGAGACCTTCGTACTGTGAGTTCTTTGTGGGATGAAGTCTAAAATCGTCACCAAAATAATTATGTAAAGATGAGACTTGAAGCGAAATAAACAACTTAGGCCAGATGTAGGTAAAACCCAAATTGCGACTCCCTAATAGCGATTTTTACCAAATCGCTATTAAGAACTCGCAATTCCCGATGTAGCTATGTGGCATTAGCGATTCCTTGTTATCGATTCGGTATTTAGCGAATCCGGTATTTCAAAAAAATCGCAAATCTGTGAATCAGCGAATGCTGTGCTTTCTGATGACCTCACAGCCATGAAGTGGCCACACCCATGCAGTTACACTGATCCTGAAGTTGTGGGAGAGTCAGGGAGCAGAAGCAAAACCCCAGGAGCTACACAGCAACCACCTTGCTGACTCACCAAAAATGCCATGGACAAACAGGAGAAGGGAAAGGATGCCGGAGAGAGGAAGAGAAAAGATAATTTCTGTGAGAGGGAGTTGGAGGTACTGATTGAGGAGGTGGTGAAGGATCACGACCAGCTGTTTGGGAAAAAAATCACTGCACGTTCCCGAATCCCAAAAAAGGAAAATATGGCTTGTGATCCAGCAGAAAATAAAATGCCAGCGGCATGACCCAGCGCTCAATAGAGGAACTTAAGAAGCGCTGGTACAATCTCCGCAAACGTGCCAAGGAGAGGGTGGCTGACAGGCTCAAACAAGCCAGAAAAACAGGTGGGGGGACATCAACAGCGCCTGCACAGACTGCCTTGGAACAAATGGTGGAGTCCACCCCCAGCCGGAGAGCGTCAGAGGCATTGGAGACATGGACAGTTCGGCCACAGGAGCCAACAGACAAGGTAAGAAGCATGCACAGCATGCTGTGCACCCCCTCCCTAACCCAAATTACCTTGGAAGAATCCCACTCCAGTCCATGCTTTCCCAATATTCAGCAATGCATCATGGGAGATGTAGTCCCAATCAACTAATCGCATAGCAGTCAGTCCACTGAACCCAAATGCATGTCACACACATCAGTAGATAAGCAAGCGAGGGACAGATTGTTAGATTGGCAGTCATGAAATGCATTGTAAGGCAAATGCTGCTAGACAAGGGAGTAAATGGACATTCTGTATCAGTCAGGCTGCAGGAGGGGAGACAGATGAGGCACCCAGGGTGCCCGAAATACTGGAGGAGGATGTCCTGTCACCTGCTGAGGTCACACCATCATCACTACCACCACCACTACCACCACCACCATCACCAACACCACCACCACCGAGAGCCAGGAGGCATACAGTGGCTAGCTTCCAGGAGATGGGGTGGGGGGGGGGGGAGTCCGAGGAGGAGAGCATGGCAGCCCAACAGACCTTGCAGGATGAGGTTGGACACACAGCAGGAACACAGTCCCCCATGGAGCTTGCTAACACAGGTGCCCGAAGACGCCGACCAAGGGCACACAGTCCTGAGGTAGAGGAGTTCAGTGTCTTTGCAGGTCTGGAGGGGAAGATGCTGAAAGTGCAGCGCCTGCAAGGCAAAACAATGAGGGCAACTCAACGCCAGATGGTGGCCAACAACAAACACATGCACGGCATGAAGGAGGCCATATACTGCCTTAACAACACCTGGCTGAGGGCATGCGGGACATGTCAGAGGCTGTTATACAGCAAGATGGAAAGCGAACATGGGGCAAGGCACAGGAACAGACAGAGATTGGATGGGTACACCAAGGAAGTGAACCGGCTATGCAATGCCACCCATGCACTCAGCAGGCGCTTGGCGGCCATGCAGCTGGAGATGGCCAAGTGCAGCCGTGACGTCACAAGGGGATTGGTCACAGTCACCAGTGCCCTGGAGGTGCAACAAGCCGCAGCAGCATCACTTCTCCATTATAGGAGTCCAGGAGGCACAGCGGAAGGCACGGGGCAGCCGCAGGACAGACCGCTAGGGAGGACAGTGTGCCTAGTGAACGCAGCAGTGCTGCATGTGGGCGCAGAAAATAAACCAGGCATCCCCTGGCATTGGTAGATGGGTGAAGTAACCCATTTGACATAATGATAGGATTGTGAACATTGAATGGGGAGTATCTATGCCATGTTGGGGTTGTTGAGGCACTGTGAGGCCATCATGGTGTGGCGGTGTGCTGTCCTATTGCCTGACTTAAGGTCAATTAAACACGGTTACGCTATTGCAGTTACTTGCTTTGTCTCATTACTTACTCAGAAATAGTTGTGTGTGATCTCAGCCCGTCTGTGTTTCCCATCTGGTGCTGCTGCGACACCTGCTGCGCTGTGGCTGTGGCTGTGGACAATCCTCTCCCTCATTCTCTGACGCAGTGAGTTCCACAGGTGTTCTTTTCCTTGTAGCCAGGTTATGCAGCATGGCACATGTTGCTATTATTTTGCAGCAGGTCAGAGGGCAGTACTGCCGTGCATCTCCACTTCTATGGAAGCAACAGAACCTGCTTTTGAGGAGTCCGAATGTACGCTCCACCACATTCCTCGCTGATTCATGTGCAACATTGAATCGCCTTTCACTTGGGGTAGATGGGTTGCGGTATGGAGTCAGGATGAATGCTCGCACCGCATATGCGCTATCACCTAGGTGTTAAAGGAGGAAAGATTATTCGCAGTCAGCAATAGATACATCAAAGGTAGATATCAGGGTGTGTCACATTTATTTACCTAGCAGGTATCCTTCTCCAAATTCACCCTCAGCTAGACAGGTATAGATCCCACTGTTCCTGAAGATGTAGGAATCATGCGTGCTCTCTGGAAATTTTGCAATAATGTCGGTAATGATGTGGGACGCATCACATATGACACGTAAGTTTATTGAATGTGTTGATTTGCGGTTACGGTAGATGTACTCAGTAGCAGAGGGGGGGCAGATTGGTATGTGTGACCCATCAATGCACCCTATTACATGTGAGAACTGGGCCTTCTAATAAAAGTCCATCTGTGTCTTGTGCAATTCCGCCTGTGTGCTAGGGAACCGGATATAGTAGTGCATCCTTTGCATCATGGCATCCAGGAATTTGTTGAAAAACTGCGACAGGCAACACCACCCAGAGCTATTACCCCCTGGTAACTGCCAGATGCTAGTAGGTGCAGGCAAGAGAGGACCTGCACATGTGGAGGTATTGCATGTGCCCTTGATGTTTGGTGCTCCAGGAGTGGGTGCAGGTCACGTATGTTATGTTATAAAGGATTTCTTATGCGCACTAATTCTCAATGAGTGTCCTGGCGCGAGTGGGCAGAGGCAGAAAGGTGAGTCACTTAGATGGTAAGGCTAAACAAATGAGTTTTCAGACGTTTTTTAAAAAGATGGAACTCTTGGATAAGCTGAAGATCAATAGGGAGCGAATTCCAGGCAGCAGCCGCTTTCATCGAAAGAGACTGGCCTAAACGGACTCTGCGGAAGCGCGGGACAATCATCCGGCGAGAGGAAGCAGACCGCAGAAGTCGGGTAGGCACGTAAAAGGTGAAGCTCTTCCTAAGATAGGCAGGACCGTGTCCATGCAGGGCACGGTGGGCCAGGGTAATAGCTTTAAACTGCACTCGCTGCGCCACCGGTAGCCAGTGCAGCTCCCGTAGATATTGCCTAGCACTGGATCTACTCGTAGCATTGTTCAGAAGTCTGGCCATGGCATTCTGTATTGTTTGAAGCTTTTGGAGCTGGTAGCCCGGTAGGCCTATGAACAAAGCATTGACATAGTCCAACCGCGAGAGGATTAAAGTACGAGCCGCTGCCTCTTTGGCCACTCTCGGGAGCAGGGGGAAGACCCTTCTGAGTATTTTGAGGGTGCCAAAGCAGACCCCGGTCAATTCTTTAACATGATCAATAAACCGGAGGTCCTTGCTGAACCACACCCCCAGATTTTTTACGGGTCCAGCCTCAAAATGCGGGCAAGCAAAATCAGGCGGCCATAGCGCTTGTCTGAAGTCCAAGGGAAACTGGCCGTATAAAAGCACCTCAGACTTCTCCTCATTGCACTTAAGAGAGGCTTGGGCTAGCCAGCAAAATACAGATGCAAGGCACGACTGAGCGGTGGTAGTGTCCAAGTCCGCACCCTCTCATGTGAATAGCAGCTGCGTATCGTCAGCATACGCTATCACTTTCGCACCAAGCTTCTCTGCCAGGTATACCAGCGGGGTTAAGTAAATGTTAAATAGAAGGGGGCTCAGGGTGGAACCCCCGTAGCCAGATTCCTAGGAGAAGAAGAGCAGGAGGCCATGCAGACCTGCTGCGTGCAACAGTCCAGAAAAGACCTGACCCACTCCCAGACCAAGCCAGAAATGCCAATAGCAAATAGCCGGGCCAGAAGCAGCTGGTGGGGCACCGTATCGAAGGCGGTAGAGAGGTCGAGTAGAATCAGAGCCGCCCTGCCGCCCCCGTCCAGACACTCCCTAATCGCCTCAGACATCTCCACCAGAGCGGTCTCCGTGCTATATGCAGATCTGAATCCCGACTGAGCTGGATGCAGAGCACCTGAAGATTCCACAAAGTTCTCCAGCTGCCTAAAGACCGCCTTTTCGCAGACCTTGGCCAAGGCTGGAAGTAGCAAAATCGGCCGGTAGTTGGCGGGGACAGCCGAGTCAAGTGAGGGTTTTTTAAGGAGGGAAAGCAATTTAGCCTGTTTCCATTGGGCTGGGACTAAAGCGGTCTGAAGGGAAAGATTCACGATGTCAGCCACTGTTGTGCAGACCTCCCTAGCTACCCCCACTAGAACCCGTGCCGGGCAAGGATCAGTTAGTGAGCCAGACTTGAGGGAGACCAGGATGGCCTGGATGGCAGCCTTGGCTACAGGTACAAAAGACGTAAACTGATAGGCGGCCGTACACAAAAAGGGAGGGAATCCGAGGGAAGGAGGCTCCCTGATTCTAGGGTGCGAGCTGACACGGTTCTGAATCTTTGATATCTTGTCCACAAAAAAAGTGGACAACTCCTCACACCATTGGTGTGAAACAGGCAGCACCCTTTGTTCCGCTACGGGGGATAGAAAGCCCTTAATGATAGCAAAGATTTCCTTACTATTGCTCTGCGCTGAAGCAATCCTCCCGGCAAAGTAGGTGCTTTTGGCTAGCCTAATAGCCTATATTGGCTTTGGAACTGGCGCTGACCCCCTGCCTGATCCAGCTCTCAAAACTATCCACCGCCCCTTCAAGATCGGTGGCGGGGTTTGGACAGGACTGGAGTAGGGCCATCGAAAGCACCGGAAGATTAATCTTCCCAGGTTGAAGATCGGGCAGCGAGAGCGGGCTTCTGACCGGCCTGCCTGGGGACCAGGAGAATCTAATCAAATGGTGGTCTGGCCAGGGCACCGGCTCAGGCTCCTCAACCTTAATATGAAAATTCGAGCAGACCAAATCGATAAGGTGGCTCCCCACATGGGAAGGCAATTTCCCATAGTGAGTCAGCTGCGCCAAGTCCAGGGAATCAAGAAGCAACCCGGCATCGCGGGCGGCCAGGGAGTCCATATGAAAGTTAAAATCCCCGAGGAGGAGGAACGTAGAGTAACAGAGGGCACGAGGTACGATGATATCGTCAAAAGCCTTTAGGAACGCTCCAGAGGGACCAGGAGGACGACAGACCGAAGTGCCGCCCAGGGTAAAGTGATGGTAGAGGGTCAAGGTGAAGTCCAAGGCTTCCCCCCCTCCCAGTCCCCAATGGCCGCGCTGGTACAAGACCAGGTATCCCTGAACACCACTGCTGTCCCCCCTCCTCTCCCCGTGCTGCGATCCCCTCTGACAATTTTGTAGCCCCTTGGAATTGCAAACTCCACTACAAGAGCACAAGACTCACTGAGCCATGTCTCCGTGATGAAGAGCACGTCTAGTTTAGAATCCGGCAGAAGCTCAGAGATATCTGCTGCGTGCTTAACCAGTGAGCGCGCATTAATGAGCGCAGCCAGAATCATAGGTTCTCCAAGATCGGAGGTAGAGGGGTGTCTTGGGTTGGTGTGAAAATGGAATTTCCAAAGCGGGCAGGCTCTTGGGGAGCTGTGGTGGACATCCCACTGAGTGCCCCCGCCACAGCTAACCCCCTTAAGAACTAGCAGGTCATCGCGGGTATAAACAAGCTTCCTATGGCTTAAGTCCGGCACTACCTGACCAGAGTAGCTGGCGCTGGTCACTGCCGGGGCGCGGACGGGCGCAGACGGGCTTGCCTTCGGTGCGCCGGCGGCGCGCCCGCTGCGCATGTCCGCTGCGCGTCCGGGCTGACATGTGCGTTTTATGCCCAGGCCCCTCCCCCAGCTAGACCACTGCCTACGGTCCCGCCGGGCTACGGGACTCACACAAGATGGCGCCCTGCCCTCCACAACAAACGGCACAAAGATCTCCGGTGGACGGGGGCAGGGGAAGCACACTACAAGCAAAGGTAAGTGTGAGGGAAGAAAGAACTGTTGCCAGAAAGCGCACAATTTAAAAAAATGTAAAATATACAAACGGAGTAAAAAGCAGGTAGGGAGTGTGAGCAGAAGAGTAATCAATAACACAGAGTGACTCGCAGTCTGCCCCAGCACACGAGCAAAGAACGAGGATCTGCCACCACCCTCGATGTACCGCATCGAGCCCCACACTGCCAATCAATTTATGCCCAAGCCCCTCCCCCAGTTAGACCGCTGCCTATGGTCCCGCCGGGCTCCGGGACTCACACAAGATGGCGCCCTGCCCTCCACAACTAACGGCACAAAGAGCCGTGGTGGACCGGGGCAGGGGGAGCACACTACAAGCCAAGTGTGAGGAAAGAAAGAACTGTTGCCAGAAAGCGCACAATTTAAAAAAATTTAAAATATGCAAACGGAGTAAAAAGCAGCTAGCAGGTAGGGAGTGTAAGCAGAAGAGTAATCAATACTACAGAGTGACTCGCAGTCTGCCCCAGCACATGAGCGAAGAGCGAGGAGCTGACACCACCCTCGATCTACCGTATCAAGTCCAGGATGGTGGTTGGAAGAAGCCTGTACCTCTCATGGATTTCTGCCTCTGTGAGTTGGAACAGTGAGATGCGCAGTCTGTATACCCGTTCCTGTTGTCTCCAGATCTTTTGAGCTGCAGCTTGTATCCGTAGCCGCCTTGCAATGAAATAGATGGGCCGCCATTGTGTTCACGCAGATGCATTCTGGGGCTGTTTATATACTGTGCACCTGGTTACCACCTGCTTTGAGTTAGTGGTAATTTGCGACTTTTTTTGCGATTTTTAATGGAATCTGTATTAGCAATTTTAGGTACATTGTTCTGCGACTTTATTTAGCAATTCCTTATTTAGCGATTCGCTAAAAAGTGAGTCAGTGTGGCATAATCGCTAAATAAAGAATCACTAGGTTCATTCCATTGGTTTTAGCGGTTCTTTATTTTGTGATTCGGTGTTTCTGCCTCTACATTACGCATGGGGTTTTAGTGATCGCAAACATGGAAATTCTGCTACTTTAAGCGTTTGCGATCGCTAAATCACTACCTACATCTGGCCCTTAGTTTATTATGTAGGAAAGGTCCAATTCATCCCACAGACATATCCAGCGTCCGTTGTCAGGCAGTCAGGACACGCAATTCCAACTGTCAGCTGGCAGAGCGCTCATACTACCTTCATGACAACACACTGCCCACGCGAGAAACACTCACATGGGGCAGATACTACACACTGCTGTTCTACCAAAGACATTAGATGGTTAAACTTTTAGCTGTTTCTTCCAACAACCATGGAACTAGATAATATTGTCCAGTACAAAGCCTGCATTCTTTTCTTCCTAGTCCTGGTAATTGCCATCATACTCCTCTTCATCCACGACCTCACATTGTAACTTGTTTAGACTGGTGTCCTGATCAGGATCTGGGGGGTCTCCATCACCCATGTCTCTTGGTGTTGGAGGGACTAGTGTCTCTTTCTTCCGGTCAATCTCCACAATCCTCTTCCTCATATTTATGTATGTAGCGACGCCTCACAGGGCTGGCATATAACCAGAGTCGGAGGCCTGCTCCCAGTTGCTGAAATATGCCCCCAACTTCGAATCCAGAATCTGTGCTGTCGCCAGAGTAAAGACCCGCACTGTCACCTGAGTGAACGTTCAGTGGCAAATGTGAATACAGTGGAAAAATCTACCTAGGAACTAGAAAAGTCAGGTCTGCAACTGAACGCTTGCATTGGCCCCATGATAGACAATGTGGTCAACGTCGTCATTGTCAATCAGGGTGCCACTGATTATGGTTGTTGATGGGATAATGGAGACACTCATTGTGGGCACACAGAGGGTTGTTCACAGTTTTCTTATTCAGTGTCAGCATGAGCTTCAGTAGCATGCTTGAGGTGTACACCTGGCGGTGTCTTTGTTATCAACAATAAGAACCTTGTTTATGACAGTTTTAGCAGGAGTACTGAACGGTATCAGCAGAGTTCGATTTCGTGCCATTATGTGCACAGGCTAGTTCTCTGCCTTTTTTTAATGCCTTTTCAGACAAAGTTTTGGTTTCACCCGTTGTCGAGGTGGATGTAGATATTTCAGAGAAGAACTCCAGTCACAGGAGGTCCACATTCTTCATTTTATGCGCTACGTTTGTGGAAGTGATTAGAGGAGCATTTGAACAAAATCATCCACAGAGAAGGGGGCATTCGTTTGAGAGAGGAACACTTTTTTCAAGAAGATTCAGGGCTAGCCTCCTTTCCATCTCCTTTAGGTTATTTGAAGGGACGATGTTACAGAGGTCACAGAAAGGAGGTCTGCGGAATGGATAAAGGCAACAAATGCCCTGATTGTGAGGATTATCTGCATAAGTCTCCTTCTATCCACAGCCTTAGAAAGAGATCTCTTTCTCTGTCATGGTGGTAATTAGAAATGACCCCATCAGACAGAGGCTCATTGTGTATAAAACCCTAGAAGCAACTCACGGTTGGCTGGAGCTCAAGCTGGGAATGGCTGGAGTTCAAGCTGGGAATGGCTGGAGTTCAAGGAAAACCAATTACAAGTCAAATCCATAAAAAGCAGTGGCAAACTCAATAGGTCTCAACTTTAGAACCTATTGGTGTTGCCAGTGCCTTTTGGCGATGCTGTGCAGCGTTCAAAATGGCGGACACCTCTTGAGTCAGTAATTAAAATATATAAAGATTTGTTTCTTACAGTGAAAGTGCAAAAACAAAAAAGGACCATTAGTGGGTAAAGTAGGAGGAAATGGTGGAGGAGGGGAGCTGGTTGGGGCAGGGAGAGTGAAAAAGATTCACACTAAGGAGAGAGCAAAAAAGGGGCAGGAGTTAAAGCACACATGCAGAGAACACCGTAGGGCTCGAAGAACTTTTGGAAGAAATACATGATGTAGGAGACTGACTTAGTATTTGGTGCAAACTTATTTAAGTGAAGCACCTTGCACTAACCCAAACAACCCTTATGATGATTTTAGTGTGTTGTATGGCGTTTTAGGATCAGAGTGAATTTTCCCGATTCATGCCCTTATATAGGTACAATTCACACTGCCCTAATATAGGCCTTAAAATCATTCCCTTATTTAGACATAGCCCATGCAGACCAAATACAGGCATGGCTATTTCCACCCGTATCAAAACGTCACGATTTCTTGGAAAATCGGCTTAAGCAGTCAGGAACCTTCCCCTGCTTGAATATTGATTTGTCCAAGAACTCATCAACTTTACAAAGAACTACTATTCCCTTGGGGTTCTTTCCTGACGTTATTATGCCCGCCTTTACATCAAACTAGACACCTTCAAGGTATAAATATGCCTTCACTTGCTCTAGCAAGACACAGTGGTTCGGAGCAGTTCGACTGTCTACTTGCCAGACACAGCTCGCTACAGCAAGTGCCAAAGGAAGTCGACCCTCCAGCGGACTCACTGATCGAGAGGCTGCATTTTTCTTGGTGAGAATCCAGCTCCAGTGTTTCCAAGCTCCCCTTGCGGGGTGTTGGGAAATCGAGGACTGAGATACCAGACCTCCTTCATTCTAAACTAAAGGTATGGAGCTGACTATAACCTAGAGAAACCTTGGATAGATTCTTGGCAAAGAAAAACTAACCTTATGCTACACCACACTTACTTCTTCCCGCGTACTAGGCTTAGGTTAAGTACATTGGGGTAGGCGTATTTTCGAAGCACCAGTTGAGTACTTTTAGCCCTTGTTATTTATGCATGTATTTATATATGGTTTGAAAACCATACAATGCTCTTACAGTAGTATTTTGTAATATTGTTCTTGCTGTACGTATTATACTTTGCAGTCTGCATTATGATTGTAGCAGTTCACTTGCATGAGAAAAAAGACTGTTCAATAAAACCTTTTATTGAAAACGCCGGTCTCTCTATTTCTCTGCACCTCTGTAGAAACGAAGCATGCACGAGTGACTGAGTGAAATACTTATCTGTTGCTTCCACGACTCTAGAGATACTTTTCTTATTCTTGGGAAACAAAGTTGTCACGTTTATTCGGTTGTCAGAAACTAATCCCTTCTTGTGACTTCAAGAACGGTTCTAGTGACCTCTGAGCCAGCTGGCATTCACTATTAAGTTTAACATATCCAATAGAGACCTAGTCGACCTCAGTCCTACGTCTAATATATAGGATATAATTAGGGCTCCCGGTTTTATGGTATTTCTTTTTTTGCCATTTCCGTCTGTATTTATCCATATTTATTTTTTGGGCATTTTATCTGTATTTATCCACATTTATTGTTGCGATAAGCAAAAGACGACGCAACAGCTAGTATTTTTCCACATTTATTTAAATTGATATAGGAAGGAGGCTGTAGGACATAAATACCGGTTGTGACAGAGCGAGCCCCATGCTAAACATTAGCTCTAATGTGGCTTTAAGTCAGCCCAATTGTTTTTACTGGAAGCGAGTGGACTAACCCATAGCTGCCAAGGTTTCAGATTGACATGTGTGACATTTTCATAATTTCAGTGAAATTATGAGATTTTTACTATGAGTGGCTTTGTTACGAGCAAAATCAAGCAGGCACACTTACTAATCCAACTCAACAATGATGCTGAGTTAAACCGTCCTTAGAAGGATGAAAGGAACAGCCAGCTCTGCTGAAACCTTAACCTAAACCTGATCTGCAGTTAATTATGTGAAATGTGCTCCATTGCTGACTACATCCTCCTAGGAGACCTCAACTTCCACCTGGAGAACAACAAGGACTGCAACACCACCGCCCTGCTGGACAACCTCGCCAACCTCAGACTCAAGCAACTAGTGAACACCCCCACCCACTACGCCGGACACACGCTTGACCCCGTCTTCTCCTCCAGCAAGCACATCTCCTTCAGCCATTCCACCAGACTACACTGGACAGACCACAGCTGCGTCCACTTCAACTTCAGGAGAACCACCACCCACCACCACCCGCAACAGGTTCCCCGCAGAAGCTGGATCAAGATCACCGTCGACCAGCTCACCACAGCCCTCAGCCAGAACCCGCCCACCAACACGACGGACCCCAACGAAGCAACCCGCAAGCTCACACAGTGGCTCACCGACTGCGCCGACGAACTCGCACCACTGAAGAATCCTCCCAGCAGACCCGGCAGCAGGAAAGCCTTGTGGTTTACCATCGACCTCAAAAACTCCAAGAAAACCTGCCGCACCCTCGAGAAAACCTGGCGCCATGACCCGACAGCAGAGAACATGACCGCCCTCAAGAACGCCACCCGCAAACACCACCAGCTGATACGAAGCACCAAGAAGACCACATTCAAAGAAAGACTGGACAACAACACCCGAGACAGCAAGTAGCTCTTCAACATCGTCAAGGAGCTTTCAAATCCCAGCGCCTGCAACACCGACATCACTCCCTCGCAAGACCTTTGCGACGCTCTCGCTTCGTTCTTCCACCACAAGATCGCCGACATTCACAACAGCTTCGGCGCACAAACCACGCACCCAACCGCCAAACCAGCGCCCCCAACCACCACCCTCTGCACCTGTACCCCTGTCAGCGCCGAAGACACCACCCGCACGATGAACACCATCCACTCCGGCTCCCCCACCGACCCCTGCCCACACCACATCTTCAACAAAGCAGACTCCACCATCGCACCCCAACTCCGGAACATCATCAACAGCTCCTTTGTATGCGCCACCTTCCCGGAAAGCTGGAAACATGCCGAGCTGAGCGCCCTCCTCAAGAAACCCACCGCAGACCCCATGGACCTGAAGAACTTCCGCCCCATCTCGCTCCTCCCCTTTCCAGCCAAAGTCATCGAGAAGATCGTCAACAGACAACTCTTCGCCTTCCTCAAGACAAACGGATCCCTCGACCCCTCACAGTCCGGCTTCCGAGCAAACCACAGCACTGGGACCGCCCTCATGGCAGCCACCGACAACATCACGTCCCTGTTCGCCAATGGGGAAACGGCTGCCCTCATCCTCCTGGACCTCTCAGCAGCCTTCGACACCGTCTGCCACCGCACCCTGACACAGCACCTCAAGAACACTGGAATCCAAGGAGCTGCACTGGAGTGGATCATTTCGTTCCTCGCCGGAAGAACCCAGAGAGTCCACCTCCCACCGTTCCGATCCGCAGCCACCGAAGTCATCTTCGGCGTCCCGCAAGGATCCTCACTCAGCCCCACCCTCTTCAACGTCTACATGAGCCCCCTCGCAGCCATCGCCCGCCAACACAACCTCAACATCATCTCCTACGCCGACTACACCCAGCTGATCCTCTCCCTCACCAACGACCCTGCCACCGCCAAAGCCAACCTCCAGGAAGGAATGAAAGACGTCGCGGAATGGATGAAGATCAGCCGTCTGAAACTGAACTCAGACAAGACGGAAGTCCTCATCCTCGGACCATCCCCTTTCGCCTGGGACGACTCCTGGTGGCCCCCTGCCCTGGGCAGCGCACCCAAACCAACGGATCACGCACTAAACCTATGCGTCATCCTGTACTCCTCTCTCACGATGACCAAGCAAGTAAACGCAGTCTCATCATCCTACTTCAACACCCTGCTCATGCTCCGAAAGATCTTCCGATGGAGCTCCACCGAAACCAGGAAGATGGTCACCCAGGCCCTCGTTATCAGCCATCTGGACTACGGGAACACCCTCTACGCTGGAACCACAGCAGCCAAACTCCAGAAAAGACTCCAGCGCATCCAGAACGCCTCAGCACGACTCATCCTGGACATCCCGCGCCGCAGCCACATCTCTGCCCACCTGAAAGACCTGCATTGGCTCCCCGTCAACAAGAGGATCACGTTCAGACTCCTCACCCACGCACACAAGGCTCTCCACGACTTGGGACCGAAGTACCTCAACAGCCGTCTCACGTTCTACACACCCACCGCCAGCTCCGATCCGCCAGCCTCGCCCTCGCCTCCGTCCCAAGAATTCGGACATCCACCGTCGGAGGAAGATCCTTCTCCTACCTGGCAGCCAAGACATGGAACTCCCTCCCCACTCACCTAAGGCTGACCCAGGATCACCTCTCCTTCAGGAAACAACTCAAGACCTGGCTGTTCGAGCAGTAGCGACCCCCCCCCAGCGCCTTGAGACCCTTACGGGTGAGTAGCGCGCTATACAAATTTTGTGATTGATTGATTGCTGCCTTTAACTGGGGGTGGGGGAGGGTATCCCAAAATTAAGGAGATTTTCACGCGATAACATGCTCACTGCGTCCCTTACCCAACTGGTGTGTGATGGGCGTACACCCCAAATGAAGGTGCATTTCACGTCACTGCAGCCCTTACCAGCCTGGGGAGGTGGGTGAGTGGTGTGTTGGGTGGAGGGGGGGGGGGGGGGGGGGGGGGTCAGGCATTCGATTGGGGTTCACTCTGAAATCAAGGAGATTTTCCAGTGATAGTAGACACTTTGGGCCCAATGGATGAGCTTCTGTTCAAAGTCCATGTGCGTTTCACATGAAAACAGACTATTTGTGCCATTTACTGATAAATTTTGCTCCGAAATCGGGTACATATCCTGAGATATACACCTCCTTTCTGCAGCGGCCTACAGAGAGTTTCACCCCAAAATGAAAAAGCATTGGACGTGATAAATGGACTCGCTGCCAATTTTTATGAGGGATATCACCCCAACGTTAGGTTACACTTCTCATGATATTCAAACAATGGGAATTTGTGCCGCGTCCGTTTCATAGTAATTCATTGATGAATGTGTCTTTAAAAATGCATGTGAATTTTGTATAGCCATATGGTGACATTTAACCACATCCCGATAAACATTCTGTGCACTCTCAGAGCTCTGACGGCCTCGCCCACAGCTCGGGCAGTCACTCTCTGCACAGTGACATTCCGTGCACTCTCTGCACAATGCCATTCCATGTGAGTTTCACATGAAAACAGACTATGTGCACCATTTACTGATTAATTTTGCTCCGAAATCGGGTACATTTCCTACGATAAATACACCTCCTTTCCGCAGCGGCCTACAGAGAGTTTCACCCCAAAATGAAAAAGCATTGGGCATGATAACTGGACTCGCTGCGGATTTTTATGAGGGATGTCACCCCACAGTTAGGTTACACTTCTCATGATATTCAAAGGGAATTTGTGCCCTCTCCGTTTCATAGTAATTCATTGATGAATGTGTCTTTAAAAGTACATGTGAATTTTGTATAGCCATTGGTGACATTTAGCCATATGCTGATAAAGATCTCAAACTGTGATTGACCGCCAGCCGCACCCGAGTACTTCACAGGTCTTTAAAAAGACCATTCACTAGTTAACGAGGCTTTGTTGTTTCTTTTCACGCCTTCTTACCAGACTGCAGGCAGTGTCTACAGGACTCCCCCTGTGCTCAGTGGCTTAAACACCGAAACACGTAAAGAGCTGCCTTTTACAAAGGACAGCAGAATTGTTTACTTGGAACCTTTGTAGCAAAATACTCGATGGCAGCGCGGCAAAACTTGCTAGTATTTTGCAGTTTCTAAATATAAATACAGACAAAGGAAAAATAGATTTCCGTCTGTATTTATATGTAAAAATCGGTAAAAACGGAAAACCGGGAGCCCTAGATATAATATTCCAATGCGCAGAACCTATTGGGGATATAGGAACTACACTACAAGTGGTCTTAGACAACCATAGAAAGCGCTCTAAGTGGTAGCTGTGGAGAGCAGCCTTGAGGCTTAGTCCAGGAGTGTTAAGAAGCTTGTTTTATGTGAACTAATCATATAGTGTAAGTTAAACGGAAAAAAACCACAGTAGTTCTAAAAATTAGGATATTTATTATACACTATCACTAGCACATTGGTATAACGCCTACCAAGAGAAATCAAAACATATTTCAAATGGAAACAGATAAGTAAGCACAAATACACAGTGGTCTCCAGGGTGAGACCAAACCCTATACTAAAGAAGTGAAAAGTGAACTGGGACCGAAGTCGAGACTTGAACCAGAAGACTCAGTAGAGCTGGGAACCCAATTAACCACCCAAGGTAAGTACCCAGGAACCCTACCGAGGCTGTGTGCATGGTTGAAACACAGCTACGTACTCAATGAAAAATCAATGGGAAAGCTGAGGTTTCAGTTTTTAAGAAGTAGGACCATTCCCAGTGGACCCTGAAGAAACCCAGATGAAAAGTTGGAGTCACCCCACCCGTGGATACCACAGGAACCAGTATACCTACACCAGAGAAGTCACATCGTAAACTGCCGTAGACTACAATGGAGGACTTCAGTAAAGATGCAACTGGCAAAGAAGGTGAAAGAGTCCGGTAAATTCAAGGAAGGACTTTTGAAGAGGAGTACCAGCAAGCAGAGGGCACAGTCTATGCTACTCGGGAGTGACCAGGAGGCACAGAAGACCAATGACCAAAGATGCAGGAGTGATGACGGAGACCTTGTTGTAGCAGCTGTGAGGACCAGGTGACGCTGGGGAAGACCAGGAGCCGTTCAAGAGCTGTCCCACGTTAGAAGTCAAGAACCAGGGGGTCAGTATCTGGCAGGAGCACCAACAAGCCTTGTCAGCAGCAACAGACGTGGAAGACGAAAAAGGTGCAGCGTTGGGATCAGCAAGGTCCGAGGGACTCACCAAGTGCAGGAGAGTCAGAGCAGGCCCGACCAAGCAGGGGAGCCCACTGAAACCAAAGAGGAGCCTCAAGAGGACCCACCGGCTGAAGGCATGGGTGTCGCAAGAGGACCTCAAGCTGCTCATCAATGATGCAGACCCACAGTGCAGAGGATGCAGTGACGATGAAGATCTTGGCAGTAAGAAAAGTTGGAGGCAGGAACTTCTTGCAATCCGAAGATCTCTAGAGGATACAGTCAACAAGTCTTGGCAACGGCAGGTTGATGCAGTGCCCAGGGGTTCCGTTAACACAAGGAGATGTTGAACGGAGCGCTGAAACTTTTGAAACACTCACCCCCAGTCACAGATCTGGGTTGAATCCATCATTATTTTTTGCTCACTTCGCCACCCCAGTTTAGACCCAGCCATATGCAAATCAGGCTTGACCCTGTTCCTCATAGGAACAGTTCAGCCCAAACAGCCAACCAGGTCTTCCCTGAGCTAGAAACAAGCCTCCTGGGACAGGTTTAACTGTCCCACCCCTCGTCAGCCAGGCTAGCTTGAATCCTGAGGCAAAGTGAGCAAGGAACCCACGTCTAGGCATACCCTGCCAACTTAGGGCGAACAATGCAAACAGAAAGAAATGATGGCCGGAGCGCTGAAACTTTTGAGACACTCCGCCCCAGTCACAGATCTGGGTTGAATCCATCATCGTTCTTCAGCTCACTGCCCCACCACCGTTCATACCCAGCCATATGCAAATCAGTCTTGACCCTGTTACTCATGGGAACAATCCAGCCTGAACTGCAAAGCCAGGTCTTCCTTAGACCGAAACATGGCTGATGAGGGGTCAAACCCCGAAACCGGTCCCAGGATGCTTAATTCCGACTGAAAACCAATAGCATTTAGCAACCTTTTGTCATTGTTTTAAAACATCCAAACTTTAGCCTATCAGCGCATAGAGTATCCATCCCCTGCAAGGCCACCATACCTCAGAATTCGAGCACAAGTATAAATAGAAGAAGAATAGAGGTATGGAATGGTGAATCTGAAAGGGGGGGAGGGTGGGCCGCATATGAATCTATGCAAGATATCAATACTGGAGAAGCACAGTGTACAGGTAAGCAACTTGTTTTCCTCCAGAATGGTTTCTTTTATAGATTCACATGCCTGATTCAGAAAAGTAAGTGGTTTCAAAATGGCAATGGAGGTGGGCAAGGTGAACCATCCCAGCATGCGACACAAAGTTAAAAATAATAATCTAAAGCAGATGCTGTAATTGCAGAAAACAATAGGCATAACGCGTAGCCTTTATTCATTAAGATGAAGGTAACCAAAATGCAACAATCACAAATAGTACAATAAGGATAGAAAAAAGACATTAGTAGGTGTATACCTTATGCCAACTGACATCACAGGTTATCTTGTCTGACTGCTACATCCACCTTCTGCCATGCATCCAGGCAGTAATGCTTTGTGAGGTATGGACTTTCGTCCAAGTCACCGCCCTGCAGATGTCTGGTAAGGACACTCCGGCAAATAGATGATTGTGTAAAGGCCTGACAATTCCTGAGGACAGAGAAGGCGATAAGAAACTGAGTAAATTTATGGAAAATCTTAGTTCTTTGCAAGTAGAATTTTAAACAATGTTTAAAGTCCAGCAAGTGGAGGGCTCGTTCTGTAGGCGAAGATGCAGCTGGGTACAGAGGAAGGCAGAATCACTGGTTCATTTAGATGAAATGTGGAAGGCACTTTAGGAGTAAAAGGATTGGTGCAAAGGACCACTCTGGCCTGATGAAGCTGCAGGTAAGGCTCTGTTGCGGTAAAGGCTTGGATCTCACTAATGTGTCTAGCAGACATGATGGCCAATAGAAAATCTACCTTCCATGAAAGGTATTTTAAGTGGCATTTGTATATTTGCTGAAAGGGAGACCTCATAAACTGCAACAAGACAAGGTTTAGCTGCAAGAGTACTAGAGGAAGCTTTATCAGCGGGTAGACCCTGAAGAGAGCTTTCATAAACTCCTTCACGTCTGTTAGACCACAAGGACAAGTGACTAGAATGTCATCTGTATCTGGATATTGCCGTATGGTGTACCCTAATGAACAAATGGGTATGGCCAGACTTGGCGAGATATAACAGATTGGGGAGAATGTCTTCAGGAGGTGAATAGAGAGAATGACCAGATCGCTCAACACACCATGAACAAAACCTTTTCCATTTAGCCGAGTAGGACTTAAGCGTAGACGAGCTCAGGCTTGGTGAGGAGCCAAGCTGACAAATGGAGTGTGTGAATTTTGTGGATGAACCACTGGGCTCTGGTTCATGGAAAGGAGATCCTCTGCGGGCCGGAACAGGATTGGAGAAGACTTAGATAGGCGATACAGCTTGGTGTACCAGTATTCCCATGCCTATGCCGGGGTGGTGATGATGATGATGATGATGATGATGATGATGATGATGATGATGATAGCAGGGCTCCTGCTCGAGTCTCTGCAGAACTCTTAGAATGAGAGGAAACAGAGGGAATGTGTAAGCAAATGTTCCTTCACAGGAGAAATGGAAGCATTCCCCAGAGAGCCTGATTGAGGAAATCTGCTGGTGTAGAACCTGCATTTTTTTGTTGAGGGATTTAGTGAATAGATCTAGGGTTGGAAACCCCCAACACTGACATACGCTTCCAGAGTGGACCACTTTCTGTGGATCTGCAGATCTTGTAGGTGGGCTTCCCAACCCTCCATGGACGCTTCAGACGTCATCTCCATCTTTGGTTTTGTCGAGAGGAAGGACAGACTTTGAGAAAGGTTGATTTTAACCATCCACCAGGACATCGCTGATGTGATTGAAAGAATGTATTCGAAGGAACCTCAAGATTAAGTCCACTGGGCATCGAGCTGCTCCTTGAGGGGTCTCATCTGTAAGTGTCAGTGTGGGATCAACATGATGCAGGATGACATCCTCTCTAGCACTGATTTCTAAGTCCTTAGTAAAACACACTTTTTTGAAGGCAGGAACTGTTTTATCTTCTGCACACGTAAAATCCTTTCCTCTGTGGGGAAAGCCTTTGAAAGCGTGGTATCCGGAGTGTCTCCTAGGAACACCAGCAACATGGAAGGGACAAGACAGTACTTCTCACTGTTGAGTTTGGAGACCTAGGGGGCGAAAAAGCAGAAGACAGGCTTCCGAAGATCTTCTGGCAATTTGGAAGGATGGGGCCTTGAAGAAACCACTAGCCCAGGTAAGGGAATACCTGGTGAACAGATTGTTGGAGAAAGGCCTCCACTTGGTGAAAACGCTGGGTACTTACTTTAGCTTGAAGGGCAGCACCTTGAATTGGTAATGGCACCCTGCCACCTTGAATCTAAGAAAACGTCAGATGTATGGCGATGTGAAAATACGCATCCAGAAGATCGGGGGAGGACAATCTCTTGCATCCATGAGAAGCAAAATATCCTGGAGCGACAACATCCTGACGGGTTGATTTCTGATGAACTTGTCTAGCAACCTGAGTTCCATTATTTGCCTCCATGTTCCCGTCTTTTTCTGTATTAAAAAGAAATTAGTAGAAACCCAGATGGTGCTGTTTGGCACCTACTTGATTGCTTCTTAGGAGAGGAGAGACCGGATTTCTTTTTTGAGAATTGGGAGATGACGATGTGGCGTTGTGCGTGGAGGGTAATTTGGAGGCGGATTAAAAAAATTCCAGGGTGTGAACATGGTGGATTACGTCTAACACCCATTTGTCGGAAGATATGAGTTTCCATTGACTGAAGAATTTGGAGCAAGCACGGCCGCACTGAAGTGGGACTGCAGTGACAGGGGCCTGTGAATTCTCATTGTCTCTTGTTGGCGTCATGAGAACTTTCTACTGACACTGGGCGTCGACGTGCTGATGCTCTAGAATAGGCTAGTGTCTAGGTGAGACCCATAGAACACAATTGGTGTCACAGTGCAGTGTTGAGTCCATCCAGATATGGAGGTGGGAAGACAAGGGTCACCATAGGCACCTGAGTAAAGGGTATTTAGGATACACCCAGATGTTGTGTAGATGCAACCCAATGAAATGCATACCCGCCTCAGATGAGGGTCTAGTGTATTACTGCACCGTGGTATAAATGCAAACCAAGGAATGCATGAGTGCTTCAGTTGTGGTCTATGTTGTACCACCCAAAGGTTAGAGGCTCAATAGACATCTCGTTACAGGGTGTATGGGTTTCACCCCAAAGGGAAGACACCTTTTGGAGATTCCGACACCTTACTAGTGGGTCCAAAATGTACCACCCAGAAGTGGTCGAGGCACAACTCAAGGAATACCATGGTCACCTCAGGAGTGGGTTTATGTATGTGTTACCCTTGAGCAGTGAAGGGCCTACTCACAGATGTGGCGATTTTCAGAAAACCTGTGGAAGGATTATTTTCGTTTTAATAGAACAAGGAGAAGTAGGGAAACGTTTATGTGAGAATTACACAGACCAACAGGATTCCAGGCACAAGGTATTTTCAAGGGTCTAATAATGAAAAAACTACAGAAAGGTGTCCTTATCTGACTACTCTTTACCAGAATGCCCTTGTTAGAAGGCTTGAGAAGAGTGGGTAAGTAAGGGATCATTAACCCCAAGTTTCAGAGACCTGTATATGGGAAAGAAATACTTTAGAACACTATGCCCCAGGTGAAACTTTACAACAGTAAACAGTAGCTTCAGCCTCACTTTCAACCAAATCAATAGGATTTGGCTGGAGAAACAGCTCTTGGAGTAGGCCACTCCATTAGCACGTTTCTCATGTCTCGACAAGGGCAACATGTATGGTCACAGGTCTCTTCACTAGTACCTTGCCTTTGTCAGTGTTCTGCCAAATGTAGCTACAGGCCTGGAAGAGTGACCTCGGGGTAAGTGGGAGGAGAATAGCAAAGGTAGAGGCCTGGACCCAGTGCTGCTACTGAATGCCGCTAAAGAGCATATGTGCTAAGAACTAAACGAGCCCCAGAATCTGTGATCTGAGTCCAGCAGAGTGGCGTCGTAGAGGACGATGGCTGTTCCACTGATAAGTGGACTGTGGCTTATCGGCTGGGGGAGGGGATAACTTCTTTCCCTGAACATACTCCTCTTTGCCTGCCTGCTCCCTAAGAATGATGAGAAAGACAAGGCTCCAGCCAGAGACTTGAAACAAGCAGGCACCTTCGCCTTCAAAGACCGGAAGATCTTTGATAGATGGCAAAGAGAAGGTATATGTGGTACTGCTTGTGTAGTACTCTGGCTTAGAAGCTCCTCAAATATCCTTATTCTGCTGGAGAACTTCAGTATCTATGGCTAGTGCCAGCCTTGATGCTGGAGGTATTGTGGTCACTAAGGTAGAGATCACTGTGTAATAACCTCCAGCAATCAGTATTTGTTCTTATGTATGACATTTTTAGGTCTCGCTGGTGTTAGCAGCGCAAGGCGCTGCATCCAGCGAAAGACCTATTGTTGTCGGCTTGCCGGGAATGTGGGAGAGGGGATGTGCACGTGCAAGCCTTCGGCGATTTCATCTCGTGGGCGCGCACGCCCAGCCCGGCGCTGTGCACATCTCCTGTCTCACAATCTGCTGGGCGGTCGCACAGGGTTGTTTCTGATTTCAGCGTGTGTGCGCGCTTTCGGCAATCTGGCTAAAGCCCTCAAGCCCCTTCCCCTTCTCTCTTGATACTTCTGACAGCAGCCCCTCCCCCTACTGATCGCAAAAATACATACATTGGGCAGACTTCATGTTTTCATTACAGGTACATTGCATTACAGGGTGCGGGTGCTGTGGTCGGCGCTGGCAGTTCTCAGCTTTTTATTATTTCCGGTGGAACACGTTAAAAGTTGTGGGGGTCTTGCTTGACACTGGTGTTGCAACAAGTGCACAACCCCCCCCCCTCCCCCCCCCAAAAAACACGAGTTCATTTGCATACACGCAGATACTACTCCCCCACCTGACCCAGAGGCTCACAGGCATACACACAGTTACGCACGTACACTGCCCTACCCCAGTCAGTGAGGCCACCCCGGTCTTTTGCGATTTAGACTGCTGTGCGTTGGCGTTTTGCTGTTCTGAGTGCACTTCATAAGCTGCCTAATATGTTAACACAACAAAATCTGTCCTAATGTTGTTGGGCAGACTTTAGGTTTTTATTTCAAGTAGATTGCATTACAAGGTGCGGGTGCTGTGGCCGGCGCTGGCGCTTATCTCAGCTTCTTATATTTTCAGGTGGAGCACGTTACAGGCTGTGGAGGTCATGCTGGACACTGGTGCTGCAACAAATGCACAACCCCTCCCCCCCTTCTCCCCTTCCACCTACTACTTACAGGCTCACTTGCACACATACAGCCACGTACGCACCTTCACCTCTATCACAGCCACCCTACTCACGGGCTCACATGCACACACCCACTTACGCACACTCACCCCCCTACTCACAACGAGCCAAAGTGGAGACAAGAGATAAGCACACGCAGCCTGTCGTAATCGGATCAGGTCGCGCGCGCGTTCACCATCTCCTGTCTCCTTTAGCCTCCAACACACAGGCACACCTCCCCCTGCTTTTGCATACGCACACGCACGCACAGACACACGAGCGCACATACACACACAAGCGCACATACAGAGACACACATCACACTCCCACCCCACCCCCGCCGCCGCCCCCACACACATAGAGACCCCCCCCCCACCCCCCACAACTAACCCCACTCACCGCATCTGTGCCATTCCGGACTCTGTAAGCCTACGCGGGGCTCTCTCTCGGGCATGGGAGCCCCGCGTCACCACTGCTCCTCTCTGGGCCAGCCACTCCGTGGGCGCGGGCTTCAAAAGACGGAAGTCCCGCCCCACAACAGGTTTCGGTTTCGCTCACGTCTTGTTTATAGTGTGCCCGGGCCGATTTCCAATCCCAATCCAACCTTGATATTGACACGCTAAAATGGGCCGCACAGCAAGTTAAAGTCATAGTCAGCATGTTTGTATGAACTATGCTGCATGTCTGGCTTTAAATCAATGTCATATTAAAAGTGGTAATGCTGCAAGCTAGGGTACTTTGAAAGATTTGAATGAATGAAACGCGGGTGATTAAGTGATTTGCCGAGAATCACAGGACGTTAAGCCGACACTGACACTCAAACCCGGATTCTCAGCTCTGGAGTATGCAGCTCTGGCCGTTAGGCCACATCCTGTGTTATCTATAGGCATTACCTAAATGTTACATCACTTTTGTGTAATTTGGCATAGACAATTGAGCCTACCAACCAGTGCTAAAAAACATGTGCACCTATCCATTAATGCAAGAATGAAAGTGACCAGAGTTAAAACTGCACTTTTGCAGTAGTCGTGTAAATGTTTATTTGTTCACTGGACCGTCGCTGCAGATGTTGTTGCACACGTGCAGTGTTCTGCAGCCTGGCCTCGCGATCCCTTCTCAGCGGATACCATTAACATTCCCGGCATGCCTTGCGCCAGTGACAGGCTGGGGGCCTCGGCGGCCGCAGGTCCCTGTTTACTGACTCCAAGGGTGACAGACGCAGAACGGGCTTCGCAATTTCTCCATCACGTGCTAACAAATAAACGAAACTGTAGCCGGTTCTAAAGATAACATCTCCTTAAACTCTCAAGCACACGCTCCTGCACCCTGACAGGAAAACATGCCATTTTCCCAATTATCCGCGCTGTCTGGAGAGGGCGTCTGCCTCGCGAGCTGTTTAACCAGGAGTTTATAAACACTGCAATTTTCCATCCCACTGGACCACAAATAAAGCTCTCCTTGCTGCAGAGGAGGGGCTAGTTAGTATGCCAGTCCCGCCTACCCCAGGGCCTGGTTCTGGCAGGTGTACACTTTGGCTATCGACGTATATAGACCTTTGGTTAACATATAATGACTCTGAGCCACCCTCTGCATTCCTGAACACGTGCCTTCCCATTGACTGGGCCACCCCTTATTAAGTGGCGCATGCCTCTGCCAGTTTGTATTTATTTACAAGCGTGCATGAAGGTAATTTCATAAAAATTGTGGTGGTAGTGGAATTAACATCACATGTCCTTGGCTTACTTCCCAATAAGTGCATTTCTTTGACGTGAATGACAGACCATTGTATATTTAGGGCCTGATGTGTGCATATTTACGTTATAAATAGTGGGTGCAAATTGCACACAAGATCTTTGCTACCTCCTGGTCGTTTTGAGATGCAACCTATGCCCATTTGGAGAGGGTTGTAAACAACCTGCCTAGGGGTCATTAATTTCTCACAGTTCCCCGATTCATAAAACAGCTAAGGTGGATGGGGGGGGGGGGTTCTCTTTCATTCAGAGCAGCTAACATCTGGAATCAGATGCCTGCACATCTAAGATCTTTCATGGAGGAGACTAAATTCAACAAAGAGCAGAAAACCTATTTATTCAAACTGCAGGGATATTAGAACTTCCGACGGACCAGACCCCTATTTCCGTCCCTGACTGCCAAAGTGCCAGGGCACTTCTGGAGTAGCCAAGCGCTACATAAGTAAACGTGGCCCTTAATTCTTAAACAATCTAAATTGAACATTGTAGGCTTTACCACTTTAATAAATAGTCACTTGCCATAGACCTCAACAACTAGGTTCTAAAACTAGCAAATTCTATCGACGCTTGATTATGAATGTATCATTAGTTATGATCTGTAAAATGACAAGTATTACAAAGTAGCCTAAATGGATTTTTAATGTTACCATAGAGCCCACCTAGATACTGTCAAACGGTGACTACAGAAGGCACCCAAATTATCGAGTTATCTTACTGGAATTCTAGTTCTCTTTCATCACAACCCACTGAGTTACCTTAACAATATTTAAACTTGTGACCTGCAGGATAGCCCAACGGCCAGAGCTGCCGACTTTGGAACTGGGAACCTGGTTCAAGTCTCGGCGTCGGCTCAATATCCTATGGTTCTGGGCAGTTCATTTAATCTCCTTGTACCAATAAATTAATGTGTCCTCGTGTAATGTAAATGGTGCTCATGTAAAGGGCTCCAATACCTTCAGGTCGAGTGCACGCTATATAAGACTACAAAAAGAAAAGCATTTGTAATGCAATCACTCTCGCATTTATGCGAGTTTGAGCTATTGACATTGTAAATGACAATGCCTTTTATTTATGTTTTAAAAACAAAAATAAATATAAAAGGCATTGTCATTTACAATGTCAATAGCTCAAACGTGTGTAAATGCGAGACCTCACAATCACTAAGGTCATCCCTCTAATATGGACAGACCATTCTGCAGTATGCTTTTCAGTTCCCATTACTCCTTGTCCACCCTCCCAGACAAATTCTGGATCAACGAAGTTCAGAGACTGGAAGAACATTAATCTCAACCAGCTCACTCAGATCATACATGACAGCCCTCCGCTAAACAATCAGGACCCTGTAGCTGCTTCAGCTACCTACCTGGAGAATCTGAACGAAGCCTGTAACAAACTAGCTCCCACAAAAACCTCTCACAGGAACAGAAAGCTTCCATCTGCCCCCTGGTTCTCTGAATCACTCAGATTACAGCGTCAATATTGCAGAAACTTAGAAAGGCAGTGGCGCCGACATTATAATAACCCGGACAAGATTAGCTATAAAAACGCCCTCTCTAATTACAAAAAACTGATTACATCCGAGAAAACCACCTACTACACCAACCAAATTAATCAGGCCAAAAACTCATCAGGAAAACTGTTCCAGGTGGTAACATACCTGTCCAATCCTCTGCCACCTTCCTCAGAGGGATCCCAGGCCCTTTCAGATGCACTGGCCAAATTTTTCGAAGATAAGGTCAGAGCCATCTTTTCCACTTTCTCGCCTGACCCTTCCTTATCCTATACCGAGCACTCCATTGTCAATAATACTCCACAATTTGCAGCCTTCGAAAATGCCACGAAAGAAACTGTTCAACCCCTGATCGCCCGAACCAAATCCGGATCACCGCTTGACCCATGCCCTCCTGCCGTTCTCAACCTCGTCTCAGAAGCCGTTGCTCCGTCACTCACCACTATCTGCAACGCAATGTTCACATCCGGCACCTACCCTTCGGTATGGAAGGAAGCCATTATTAAACCGTTACTCAAAAAACCCAGTCTAGACCCTTCTCTTCCAGTCAGCTACAGGCCTATTGCATGCCTCCCTCTTCCGGCCAAAATCTTTGAAAAGATCATGAACCAGCAATTGTCAACATACATCCACAACAACAACTTATTGGATGATACCCAGTTCGGGTTCCGTCAGGGACACGGCACGGAGACAGCACTCCTGAAAGCTGCGGACGAGATACGATCCACTATGGATAATGGAGGAGCTGCAATCCTCATACTTTTAGATCTGTCCGCAGCCTTCGACACGGTCGATCATACCACACTGATCGACCGTGTCGCGGCTATAGGAATAAGGGACAAGGCTAAGGAGCTTCTCGCCTCATTCTTGTCCAACCGCCCACAAACGGTGAAGTTGGGACAATACACCTCCCAGACTTTCTCCTTGCCTTGCGGTGTACCACAGGGATCCTCGCTAAGCCCGACACTGTTCAATATATATGTGTCTGACTTAGCGAGGGTCATCAAATCCCACTGAATTTCTCTCACCACGTACGCAGACGACACACAACTGGTGTTGTCCGTATACGATGATGGCCAAACAGTAGCTGCAAACTTCCAATCTGGTATGAAGGCAATAAGCTCCTGGATGTCATCAAACTGCCTCAAGCTAAATTCTGATAAAACAGAAGTGATGACATTCAGGAGACTACAACCAATCTGGTCTCCACAATGGTGGCCCCAACAAATGGGACAACCTCCAGAACCAGTAGTCAAGGTACGAAATTTGGGGGTTATCTTTGACAACAAATTGTCCTTCCAGCAGCATGCCAATTCAGTGGTTTCATCCTCCTTTCACACCTTAAAAAAGATAAAAAAACTCATTCCTTATTTACCATCTTCTGCAGGCAAAACTTTAGTCAGCACATTAGTCTTTTCTAAAACGGACTATTGTAATGCCTTGCTTCTAAATGCACAACAAAAGGTCCTCAACAAACTACAGACTGTACAGAATGCAGCAGCCAGGACCCTGCTACCCATTCCCAAATTTGCATCTGTCTCCCCCTACATCCAACAGCTACATTGGCTGCCGGTGAGGAGCCGCATCAAATTTAAAGCCTTGTGTATAGCTTACAAAGCGATCCACAATCATGGCCCCCTATTCCTAAAACAAGCCTTCCGCCCGCTCGAACAGCAAAGAACACTGCGTTCATCCTCGGCCCATCTGCTAACAGTCCCCCGCACAAGAAGAGCTAACTGGGGAGACAAACGCTTCACCGTTGCCACAGCTAGATTGTGGAACACACTCCCTCTCCACATCAAATGTGCACCAACTCTGCTCAATTTCAGAAAAAAACTGAAAACATGGTTGTTCCAAGCCTAAACCCCCCTTCTCCGACAGAGAGTTCTGTAATAACAGCGCCGAGACACCCTCGGGTATTTGCGTGCTCTAAAAATCGCCATAATAAATAAAATAAATTGCAAATGCTTGTTATGTACATCTCGTCAATAATTTCAAAAGGGTTCCTGGTGCTGCCTTGCCGGACTTTCAACCACTCTAAATGAACCACAACATGCGTTTGGTCTAGAAGTTTGCAAAAAATCTACAGGGCACTCCTAATAGGACAGAGAGAGACCCTCTATATTTATTAGTAATTCAACAACTTTTAATTGATATTCATTTTTGCAAGTAATCATAAATCTCATTTAAATCATGGACATTCTTTAAGAAATCAATTCTAAAACATTTCTTTCCGCACATCCATGTTTAATGAAAGCATAGAGAAATGTAAAACTTGCAGCAATAATGAAACTGTGCATGGTTTAGCAATTGCAAAGCAAGCTGCTCCATGTCTGGAGCATCGATTAGCTGGGTGTGTTCAATCTCAAGTCCCCAACTCTGAGGGAGAAGCAGACAAGAAAATCTGCATCACACTGGGTTCCGAGGAGATGGACTGCCTGTGACAGGACATACTCCTGAGAGCCTAGGATTTTGCCAGGAATACTAACGCCACTTTTGCTTCCACATCAATTGAACTGGCAGGTTTGGTAGAAGGGTTGTATTGACTTCATGAAAGGATTAGATGTTCAGTATCCGGAGAAGGTAGGATTGACATGGGCCAGTGCTTCCATCTTTCCTTTACCTCTTATGTTTTTGGGGAGATACTTATGGCGTCCTTGAACTCCTGCAGGTCATCACAGCATGAATACCAGACTCAATCATGTGGGCAGGTGAGTCAGGGGTTGAGCCACCTGATAAGACAGAGACTGCAGTAAAGACAACACACTGCAGTAGCTGTATGGTGCTGCAGGGTGCAAGTCTTCAGTGATTGGAGTGGGTGGAGACCTCGTCCAATGATTCAACCCTAAATTTGGTGCAGCGGCAGATTAGAATCTTCCCACCTATATGAGGAAGTACACTTGACTTGACAATGCAAAGTAGTATCCAGAGGTAGATAAATTCTGAGGTTCTCTGCTCCCAGACACCACAACATCCTTTGGCTTTAACAAGTAAAGTACAGAAATAAAAATGGTCTTGCAATCAGGTACTTTTATATTCCTCAGTGCTACTCTTACCATTTGTACAGAACCAGTAAGTGTCACTTTCCCTTGATGGATGAGAAGCTGTTCCTACATATTTCTTCAGAAATGTCTTATGGGTGATGAAATCCAAAATCTTATAGGTGAACCCTTACACTGTATGCAAGCTGGATGGTTCCAGAGACCTTGTACTAATGCTACGAAAGAACATGAGCGTATGTCAGGCTTAGGACCCAGAAAAGTAATATTTTGAAAGTCAGTGTTAACAGGGTGTGAGAGATTGCGATTTTACTTTAAGGGCTGTAAATTGAAATTACTCATGCTAGAGAAGTAAAATGTGAAATCCTCTGAAAAGCTCCAGGACTACGTGCAATGATTAGAATTGCAAAGCGACTTGGCCTCACACAAATTAGGCTTGTAAAGAAACCGAATGGAAACATTTGACTGCCTTCCATGGGCTTCTGTTACAGAAACACAGCCCATGTTCCAGAGCGAATATATGACAAGCTGCACAGTATTAGTACAGAGAAAAGCACTGGAGGAGATGGTATAAAGAGCACAAAGGATATGGGTCGGACAGACACAAATACTGGTTGTTAGAAGGACATCATGAAGAACCCCTTTCTGACTGCAGATCCAACAGCTTTTTCAGGTATTTGGGTATGCTTTCATAGCTTGGCACATAAACAGGGAATTCTAATAAGCATTTGGCCAGCCAATACAATGGCCAGAAGGCTGATAACGTAAGTAGATATTAGGCAGGGACTATACTAATCTAATGGAGAGAGCCGAAGTGTGTGATGTAAAATGGTTGAGGTATTTATGATATTCATATTTCTCAGTATTAGGACTGCTGAGATTACCGTGATAATTACCATCATTCTGAAAAATACAATTTTATTTTTTTGACAAACCGTGCAAGATAAATCACCTTTTATTGTATTAAATCACCTTTTATTGTATAATACCAACAACTTTGGGTTTCTAATGCTTCTCTATGTATATTCAATATTACCCTTGCAGGTCAGACATATTCCGAAAGAGTTGTCTGACACCTAACACTCCTTATGTAGATCAGCAGAAGGTATTGTGGTGAAGACTGAGGACGCCTGCCCATTCTCCTGTATTAACTCCCTAATAGGGAAACTTATTTGGACGTTTTAGTTCCCGGAGATGGCAGATTCATTAATATAAGACATTAAAGAACAATTTACTGTACAGGAATTTGTAGAAGGGTAAGTAAAAGCTACTAATGGTGATAGGAGAAAAGCCCCTAGCAGAATTTTACACAGAAAAAGTTGAAAGCAGTTATGTCTGTGTATTAACAAGGCAGTTCTAGCAGTACGAAATTCGGGCAGTATTTTGGGGCAAACAAAATCATTCTAGACTGTAAATTGTTTCGAAATATGTTCCTCTTAAATGTGGAAACTATGATATGCCAATCATCGGACTAACCAGCTTTTGGTGTTAGAGAACCGATGTTTTATTCCCGACAGCATAGATCCGACACCACCGAAAACTTCAATCCTTCTCTACTGGATCTAGATCCCACAGAATATAAACGTAACAGCAATTGGTATTGGATCACAACAGTTACTCTAGAATACCAGAGTGATTCATGGGGAAGCTATGCCTGGGCTTTTCTAAATTTCGTGCTTTAGAAGAGGGCAGCTCTAAAGTGAAAGTATTTATGTTTGCTATGTGTGTTCAATACATAAGATTTACTGAAGTATAAAGATGACAAAACGTGAATATCAACTTGAAGATTGTCGGGTTAACTAGACAGTTTAGTGAATATACTTGTCAAAAACTGGTGTCCCAATGAGTGGTTGCTTCCACACCGATCTGGGAGATCCAAAGTTATTGGAAATTTGTAGGGGGGAATGATGAAGTGGAAAGCGACAACATCCAACTTCTGGGAAATTCATAGCTTGTGATGTTAAGAAGCAGTTAGTCCATTTCTTTAGGAAAAGCTTGAAAATAATAATACATTTTTGATAAATGCCTAAAATTGTTGTTTATATTGTGTGAAAGATGAAAGCTGAGAGGGGTAAAAGGCCCTACTTAGACAGGTTCTGTATCTCTGCTAGAGGAAAGACCTCAGGAAGAGTTAAGGTTAGTAAAATAATTGTATTTAGGGGGCTAGATTGGACTGAAAGGAGGCTGCTGTCATGCTAAACTTCAAACCTTCCATTAGAAACACTAACTCAAGATAAAAGAGCAGCTCTTTCCCCAAGACATTTAGACGAGTTATCCAAGCTATTATGTACGTCGATTCCCAGGTGATCTCTCACCTCACTCGACTCCGAAGTACATGCAGTTTTGTCAAGTGATCCCGCTCATTCCCAGTCTCTGAACTCAAAATTGTTGTGCAAGTTGCATATGTACGCCAAAAATACTACAAACAGAGTAAAAGAGCTGCCTGCAAGCTCAGATGCTGGTGTTTATCTTTATTAAAGTTGCCAATACAGTTGTAGCAATAATGTACAGAAATACAAAATTAAGATGGCGAGAAAACAAATCAATTGTAGAAAAAGGCCAACTAAAAAGCAGCCCAAAAAATATAAAGAAGCCAAGATAGGCATCCTTCCAGCTCAAAAGTGAAAATATTCAGAGCATTAACAAAGCCCAGAACTACAATAAAATACATTTGTCGGTCTGCTGTAAAAGGAAATTTCCACTTTTGAACATGAAAGCAAACTTAAAGGGGGGTACAAAGTGCATTAAGCCGCTTCAAATGAGTTTAAGTGTTGGAATTAACTGACACAAAGCACCAGTAATCCATATAAGAAAGCGAAAATAAATGTCGAGACCCAAGCACGCTCAGTAGTTATGACAAAGTGATCAATTCAGGTAAGCTATATTTATCATAAAACATCACTTTCAGTCAAGATACCCAAGAGTGGATACCTCCCAATCCCAAT
Organism: Lissotriton vulgaris; assembly: GCF_964263255.1. Lineage (NCBI taxonomy): Eukaryota > Metazoa > Chordata > Amphibia > Caudata > Salamandridae > Lissotriton > Lissotriton vulgaris. The sequence goes on from NC_141697.1 coordinate 762,720,454, forward strand.
AATTTAGATTAGATGACACATAACAGGGTTATGCAGACTAGTACTGCATCCCCAGCCGTTTACAATCGGCCACAACTTAAATGTACTGCGTTGGGCTACATAATGGCAAATGCACAGTGTATCTTTAAACCATGATATACATTCTTTATGGAAAAATATATCAGTCGCTAGAGATGTACAAAGTTAATACATTTTATGACCAAGCTAGCAAAACAGCAGCAGAGCTGAACAAAACAAAACGTGCTAATAGAAAGGTAATTCAAAATCCTACAACTAAGCTAAATAAGCAGGTTACTCTTATGCTAGAAAATTTAATATATTACTATTTACCCCATTAACAGCCCTCTATCCTTAACTTCACTCATGACACAAATAAACCTTTTGTGTTCATAAGTTGTTTATTCTTCATTAAAGGCAGCTTTGATTAGAATTGTGTAGCAGTGAAAGGCCCCCTCTACTCAGTCAAGGGTTTTGGAGTGCTGCTGAGACAGCTGTCAAAAGCTTTTAAACATGGTGTGGGAAAGTGCCTCTGAATGGATCTCTGCAAACAGAACGATAATGTTGCTGCAGCTCGGACGGTTCCATTCTACCACCAGTAGGTTGCTTTTTCCGTCACTCCAACATCCAGTCTGTTAATAAGGCAGCACAACTGCCTTGCCAACGTTTAGGGGCACCTTCAGTTTCATCAAAAGTCGGCCATTCCACGTAGAAGAATTTACCACACGTAGAGGGTTGGTGTAGTATCCTAGAATTTCAAAAATAGCAATGTGGTCTTAAGGTTTTCTTACCAAGTCCGTTAATTTCTCCTTTTCTGTCACTTCACATCCACATCCAGAATATTTGCAATGGAGTATCAACAAGCGGAGGAACTTATGTAGGTAGTCTTTTGGCAGTAAATAGAGTCACTGAAATATTCTATAAAAACTGGAATTGAACACGTTTGAGACAGATGTGCATACCAAGATGCTAATTTCCTACAACTCTTTTATTTGCCTCATCCTCAAGTGTACTATTGGATCAAAAAATGCTTGGAGAAAACTGCGTGTACTTCCTATTTTATTGGTACAACAATGACGATGCATAAACAAGTCTACCACACAAGAGATGAAAATAGATGCAACAGGACTTTAAGTTAGCTCTACTCAGCAGACGATACTTTTCAAGTGTATGTAATATTACAGTAGGTACCTCTCTCTCTCTCAATTTGTACCTCACTCTCCCATCTTTAACTCTTTTAACCCCAGAATTTCCAAACACACGTCATAGGATTACAGAAATCCTCAGCATGTCTGAAGGGAAAAGGGATGTAAAATCTAGAAATCGTTATCTATCAAGACACACTTTAAGACAGACATCAGAAGGGGCAAGGGCCATGCATCCTAATAGTAGCTCAGTCATGATAATGCTGTCTCGCAGCTCGTGGAGGCAACGGTCCCCTCTCTGGATGATCCAAGACTTAAGAATGAAGTGTCACTGACCACACAAGAATGAAAATCCAAATATGATTTCGGAAGGAGCAGAACTTTCTTATCCAACCAGAGCTTTTTCTGAGAAGGGAATCAGATTGGCAGTAAATTAACCAGGATGGAAGGAGGGATTTGAACAATACTGACACAGAACGGTTGCATTTTAGTAACCGAATATGAAAGACAGCAGGACTACACACTCACCTCCCGAGATGCAGGGTGCACTGATGGAAGCCCGACAAATGATCAAGCACACGTTTGAACCAGAACCATCATTAATTTGACCTCTTGCAGGGCCCTGACCAATGAATAATGCAGAAATGTGTGGATCATCACAACCTACCCAGCTAGCTTTACAACTGAAAATATTTATGGAAAAGAGTTCCTCTTTTTTGGTATCGTAAACAAAAAATGCATTATTAGCAATCACGTGCCTGAGCTGGTGCCAAGGAGTTCTATCTCAATTTGAAGCTAAAATCAAATTGTACTACCACAAATGTCAGGTTATACTGCTCTTAGGAAACACAATTCAGCTGTGCCTAAAGCAAAGTATAATAGCTTCAGTTTTTTGGTAAACATAAAACCGAAAATAGTATGCCTCCTCATACGAAGCTTATTGGTCAAAGAGCTACAGATGTAGGGAGGAGGCTCTACAGACCAAGAACCTCAGAACATTAACCCCAATTATTGTGCATTGAGATCAGTAATGTAAGACTTCACTTGGCACAAAGAATTCATGTTAGTTCAGACTCTCACACCCCCTACAGTTCACGTTGCAGGTCTCTTTCAGTTATCTAGATTCCGTACAAGAATCAATGCAGCGCTCAAGCAATGATTCTAAGCTGTTGTGGTGTCTGGGTGATTATAAACACACAAAGAACTACAACTAACAATCACCATAAATTTCCTCCTAATGCTTAATTTAACTTCTAGATATCTATGTATTTTGATGGAAGGATTCAGAATTACACATCACTCATTCAGGCACCCATACACTGGGGGATGGTGGACACGTGTTTGTCCAGTCCACTATTCAAGCCACCATCTTCACACTTTAGTATTAACAGCAGCACTGCACAACGTTCGCTCCATTCTTGCATTTGAACTATCTCGGGAAAAGAATAACTAGGTTGCATGGCCTATACTGAGAAGCAGATGCAGCGGTCTGAAACAGCTCTCCAACTCTGGCATTCAGGATCCATTTTGGCTACTTTTTTAAATTGTCCTTAATACATCTTGTTGTTTCTTCTAACAATGTTATCACCTGAAAGAAGAAAGATGTGATGCTCCTAAATCCCAAACAGCAAGACTTCACAGGACAGGTCCGGCATCACGAATGCCAAAATGTAAACTGAGTTTCTGACCACCAGCAACTATTAATCCCAAATCATTTTTTTACCTGCCTGATATACACTGACTCAAAGGTTTGTGCCATTCATTACACATCTGCTTTTGACCCTCACAGAAGAATAATCATGTTCATGGCAATGTAGATTTTGCCTCTACCGATGGCCACATTAAAAAAATGTCTGGATGGTGCGTTTTAGGTTCTAACTAAAGAGTTGCTTTAAGTGTAAATGAGTATGTTTGAAAGGATGAAGTGAGTCCAAAAGAAGAACATTTTAATTGGTCCATCATCCGAAACTTTAAAAAAGATCGCAGATCAGTTTCTGTATCCAATTGGATTTAATTTTTTGTTTAATAAAACAGCACTAGTGTTCCTACCAAACCTAAACAAACGTGGTAATGCAATCAATCCAAGGTGAGTGTTCTGTTTGGACATTGTGATTCCTATTGTAGGGTGTGATGACGTTCTTGGTTCAAGATGACTGGTACGGTTACAAGAACCATGGAAAAGTTGAAGTTGTAGCATTTCTTCAATTGCTAGGGGTACATCATTTCCTTTATCATAACATATCATATGTTAATAATCATATGGTGATAATATAGGAGTTGTTAGTAAACTAAATTGTAAAATAGTAAAAATGTGAAATGACAGTTGGATGTTTAATTAGAGAGTAGTAATCTTTGCTCAAGTGAGATTTTAAAAGCCTTAATGTCTTACTTTTACTAAGAAAATGCAGTTAATAGGTATTTGCGTTCCTTTCTGTATGAATGCTTCATGAGACCAAGAAAGTCTGGTCCCCAGTGCCAGTCTGCTCCGAAAGAATCAAGCAAGCTGATACTGGGTGTATATGTACCACAGCTATAGGAGGAGACACATGACAACTTGGTGGTTTTGTGTGGGGGTGTGGGTATACACTCCTGTTAGACATGTCTCTGTGCTCAAAGAGAACTTGAAAATCTGGTTACACTTGCTGTGTTGGATCTGTGAGACTAGCCTAAAACCATATCTAGTTGAAGTCTTCGAATTTCTACTGCTAGTGGCTGTGTGGATGTACTTCAAGAAGTTGAGTTCTCGGAGAGAATTAGCTCCACCTAGGGTGAAAAACCATAATTTGGAGCTTAGGATCCATTAATTTCCAACTCACGCACTAGTGAATACACAAGTATGGCTGCAGCAGTTCTGCTTTTATCAAATGAACTGCAGGTCACTCTCCCTATCTCTCGAGTAAGAAGTGCACTTGCCATTATACCCCTGTCATATTGAACTCAGTTGTGTTTCACCTCTCATAAGAGTGCATAGCAGTAGGACTAAAAAGTGCGAGACACGTGAGGAGGAACATGGAGCCCTACACATCTGGCTATCCTTCTCTCTTCATTGCCTACAGGACAGATCTACAGACCAGACACATACAAGGAACCACACTGATTATCTGCTGTTGCATAGCATTTTTTTAAATGCTATAAATCTGGAAAGGAAGATGAGGAGAGCAACAACTTCTTCCCCCACACCACTACATACAAAATATGACATGCCCAATCAGATGCCTAACACAGGTCCGGCAAGGTTACAGCAATATTTTAACTTGTCAAACAAATATAAAAAGCTCCAACCCCTTCCTCAGACACCCAAACATCAGTAGGAAATATGAATTCAGCACTATCCAATCTTACCTACCGACCAACCAAAATTTATTTACAGTTTAAAGAAAACATGGGAGAAAATGGCCAACCAGGCCTCACCATTAGAAAACAGACCTCCCAAACCCAGTAGCCCAGTGGCCACTGACGTATAGAAGCCCAATAGGCATGTTTCCTTCTTCATGATTTGTTTCTTCTCCTTGGTCAATCCTGCCGCCTGCCCAAAAACACAAGTTTAAATCAGTTGAAGTTTAAGGTGAGATTGAGGCCCACCAAGAGAGGGAGGAGGGAGACACAGAGGAGCATTGTATGGAATGGAAGGAAGGTTAATCACTTGGGACAGACTGGGTATTCAGTCAATATGCTCTTCCTGTCTGTCTGTGTGTGAGACACGCAGGTCCAGGGCTAACCCACTGAAGGGCAAACAAGAATGAATGGAGGATTCTTGGGGCTTGCACCGTGAACAGGAGAGCCTGGACAGGCTTGGAATTCTGTGCGTCTTCTCTCCTCCCCCAGCAGCAATCATGATCCTCCTCCACTGGATGGCTCTCCTCAGCAGCAGCCCCCACCAGATGACTTGACTGGTGTGCTGTCGATCTTCAGATTAGTACGATCGCCGCCAGCAGTGGCGCCCGGGCCCATGCGCTTCTTGATCTCTGCAGCCATTGTCATAAAGGCCTGCTCCACATTGGTGGCATTCTTGGCGCTGGTCTCCAAGAAGGGTATCCCAAGGGAGTCTGCAAATTCCTGCATGAGAAAGAGGAGAACAGAATCAGTCTGGGAGGATTGAACGTCTGCTCCTTCTAACAATTCTTCTCCAGAAATTGGCTTCCCAATAGTTCTTACATGCCAACTTAGAAAAGGACATGGACTAAGCTCCCCAGTGGGGAACAAAGTTTGGTGGTTTATAATCAACCTGCAGCAATTGCGGACGCTAACCTTTTGTATACAAAAATGCTCTTTTATGTTGCACAAACAGAAAATGTATTTGCTTGCTGATATTAAGGTGCCATCACTGTTAGACAGAATTTCTAAAGCAGACACCTTCTATCGTACACAGCTGGTATTACTCCAGAGCTAGCAGCTTTGCCATCAAGGCAACTAGCTCATCAGAATGTAAGGAAAGGTTACCTTCAGACACTGGTATTCTTGGACACTGCTCCCTTTCATTAACAACTGGTTGGGTATTGTCTGTGGAAACATACAGGACTAGAAAAGGCTACTTTAAAGGGAATGCTGTCCCTAAGTGTTCGAGGTGTCCCTGTACAAACAGTACTCTGCGAGCATGAGCTCCACGGCTCACCTACCTCTTGCTCCTAATTGCTACACGCTTTTACAGACATGCAGGGTTTTAGCATGGCATAGTCTCTAGCAGGACTGCTGAGTGGGTGTTGTATGAAGGGAGAGCAAGGTACAAAATACAGAAAAGCCATGAAAGTTTTTTTTCATACTCAGTCACTGTCCTCTTTTTCTGCCATGCTAATTTCTAATCTGCACTACTAGTCAGAGGAGATCCGATTTCCCATGCTAAAACAAGCATTTACAATGCAACGGTTTCGCCTTGGGAGAAGTTAGAGCTAATGGCATTGTAAATGACAAATTTTGTAAATATGTGTTGGTTTTGAAAACAGATAAATAAATGGCATTGTCATTTACATTGCCAATAGCTTAATCTCTCGCAAATGTGAGAACTATTGTACCCTACGGACGAGCTCAGCAGACAGCAATTACTACCACCCACACACACACCCAGAGCCACACACACACACCCAGAGCCAGCCACACACACCCAGAGCCAGCCACACACACCCAGAGCCAGCCACACACACCCAGAGCCAGCCACACACACAACCAGAGCAAGCCACGCACACAACCAGAGCAAGCCACACACACAACCAGAGCAAGCCACACACACAACCAGAGCAGTCACATACACACACACACTGGAGCAGTCACATACACACACACACTGGAGCAGTCACACACACACACACACACACACACACACACACACACACACACACACACTGAAGCAGTCATACACACACACACACTCTGGAGCAGTCACACACACACACACACACTCTGGAGCAGTCACATACACACACTCTGGAGCAGTCACATACACACACACCCTGGAGCAGTCACACACACACACACCCAGGAGCAGTCACCCACACACACACACACACACCCTGGAGCAGTCGCATGCACGCACACCTGGAGCAGTCACACACGCACACACACACACACACACACCCAGGAGCAGTCACACACACACACACACACACACACACACACACACACACACTGGAGCAGTCACACGCACCCACTCGGGATCCCTCATGTATAGACAGCGGGTGAGATCGTTGGTGTTTTCAAATATAGAACGGGCAAAATGGAAGACTTTACTAAGGTCTAGTGCTTATAGAAATAGTAGAAGTGCTATATAAAAAACATGAAAGTCGTGTGGTCACACAGGGGAGAAGGTGGACTGTGTGCATCGATGGGCTGGCGCTACCAGTACAGGATGAGCTACAGGACAAATTGCAGGCACCTAGTAAAGCGCACATCTAGAGAAGAACTTTAAATGAGTTTGCGACTTAGGGCGGATACTAAAAGGGAACGGGCGCCCGAGGGAAAATTCATGTGAGACGAGTACTTACACAGTGTTTATTTTACAAACGTTTTTCTCTAGATTACCAGTCTACCACCCTCTTTTCACAACTTTTCTTAAACAGTGCGAAGCGCCTAAACTTACAAATCTTGATAAAAGCCTGGCATGCAGGGGCCATATTACTCAGTCATGCTCAAAGGGCCCCTGCATCGCCTTAAGTGACATCATCGATTTGTCAAATAAATCCGGTGGATGAAACGCTCACTGTGACATCTTCGCGCAACCTGCAGCCCACAGACTTGAATCACAGCGAGACTGTCAGTCTATCATTCTTCTTCCAAAAGTGGACATGATCGTTCACTTCAGTAACAGCAACACTTTTGACATGCAGTGCTACGAAACTCCAGTTTTGTATTTCCAAACGCTACCCTACATTTTCTTAAAGCTTCACTAGGCGCCGGCACCGTAGAACACTGGTTATCCGCTTTTAAAAAACAAATACAATTCTTTACAACTACTCCCTCAATACGGCATGTGCCCCACGTCACGTGCACTGCGCGGGAATCGCCGTCACCCAATAATTGTTTAAGGGGCAAGGCTTTACTCAATTTTACTCGAAAAGCAGGGATGGATAATGAAGGGAAAGTCCTCTGGAATGAGACTACTCTGCAAGTAGTAAGAAACCACAAACTTCTATCGACGCTCCGCGGTGAATCCCACCACGCTGCAGAAATGACATCAGGGGAGCTAGGGAGGGAGGCACACGGACAGCGGGAGGCACACGGACAGCGGGAGGGGGCGGGAACGGGGAGAAGCACACGGACAGGGGGGCGGGGGGGGGGGGGGAACGGACAGCAGGGGGGGGGGTCGGCAAGGCTTCCTCCGTTGGAGGGGGGTGCGGGAACACACGGAAAGCACTCACCTGGACTTCCTCCGGTGGCGGAATGACGAAAAGCAACCTCGACAAAAACAAAAATAAACCCCGCCCACGGTCGCGATGACGACATCGCAGAGGCGGAGAGCGAAAAAATCTCGGGAACGCCCACGAATCTGGTACGGCCATGACGGACAGATCTCTGTTCCAATGGCTAGCCTCCATTTATGGAGCTAGCCAATGGAAGCAGAGGCGGGACTAAGCCCCACACTGTAGGGACATAAGATTTCACCTGGGCAGAGCTAGGAGCTCCGGCCCCAGGCGAAACCTAAAAAGGGGAAGAAAAGCAGGATAGAAGGCTCCATGAAAATATATATACGGAGCACGTGAAGTAGCACAATTGCCCAAACAGTGTCTACAATGGATGCAGAAAACATTTACCTGTGACAATAGCCTTGACCTTTCCAATTATTCTAGACTGGGGTCACCAACCTTTTCTGTAATAAGAGCTACTTTTGTTGAATTAAAATCAGCCCGGGTTATGAATAATATTAGTATTTTGATATTGAACACAACAGTTAAGATGACATTAGTGGCCACAATATGGAAGATACAATCAGGGGTCATCTCAGTTCCCTCAGTTAGGTTTGCCAGCAGTAATGTTAAACTCTGTCCTTTTGTAGAGCCTCTATATGGTGATAAATAACACAATTATCTGCAATGCTCTGGCACCAAGATAAAAATGCATCTCCCAAATGTCACATGGTTTTTCACTCAGAGATCAGGTTTAAATATATTTTGGTAATTTTGCCATTTTTCAATAAACATCAGCTCATTAATGCACTCTCAATTTTGGTACACATATATCAATTCAACCAAACAAAAGCTCCAAAATGTAGTAGGCTGGGTAGCACACAGGAGAGCTACTTTGAAGATGGTAGCTGGAGAGTTATTGGTTGCTCACGAGCTACTCGTTGGAGAAGCCTGTTCTAGAATCATATGCTCCGTATTAGTCCACTACCTCGTGGGTGCGGGTAGAAAAATATTCAAAAGCAATGTGTTTGCCTTACGAACGCAGCCGACCTTAAGCCACAATACAATACCCATCTTCAAGTTATATTTTCCTTGATGGTTGTATGCGAGTGTAAGATCTCCTAATAACTGAAGAATTGATGTGTATGCAGTACTATTCACCAGGGAAACAGGAAAGCCTCATGTGAATCTAAAATAGTCTCACTTTCAGACCTAATATTACAGCTAAGAAGCAATTTTTCTTTTGCAGCATGGAGCCCATTCTAGAATTGCATGCTGTGCATCAACCGTAAAGCTGTGCCCCACCTAGGTTGGCGTGTGATGTCTTAGTATTTGCAAAGAAATATTGTAATCCTGCCTTCCCCCACTATTCCTTCTAGTGTTTCCTCTACATCGCTGCAACAATGTTTAGTAATAGCGTGCATAGATTATCAGTTACTGAAACATTTCGACTACAAGGAAGTAAGTTCTTTTTAGGTCTCGGGGAGAGTGAAGAGGGGTCTTCAGATCCAAATACACAAAAACTGCCATCTTATATCTATCAGGAGAGATGCACGTGTCACATGGAGGGCATGACCCCCACCCCTTATTCTGTGAACCTACAAGGTTGTAAGAATGTGCAGAGAAACTGTAGTGCAAGGTTAGAGTTAATAGATGTTAATATTAGCGTTGGTTAGGGGATGTGTGAATTTATTACCAAGCATGGTATTAATACATTGCATATTTTCATTCCTTAATTGAATACAGAATGAGGAGAGAAATTTCATGTACAATAACAATAATTTATTCTGTAATTCTTCAATATGTAGAATAGTTTATGGATTATGGATTATGGATAGAATAGTTTATGAATGGTGTAATCTGCAACAGTTTAAAATGGCAATAAATAGAAGTAAAAAAAAATGCAGAAGCGTCAGCCAACAAGTGTTTTGCCCCTTAATGGCACGCAGGCCTGAGGCTTTTTCAAGGCGTAGAGGGTTGTGAGAAGGGGGAATCACTCTCACTGCCAATCCAGATCTTCCAGTATGCTAAAAAAATCCTTTGTATCCCTAGTATATGAGGAAAGACCTATGGATGTAGCGGAGTATCAATATATTCACCTACATGGGAAGAAATTCAGTTGATTCCACTTATGATTGGGCATCCTGGTGGTGGAAACCTCGTTTATGTATTTTTGGTAGGAGATAAAATGTTGCCATGGCTGCATGTTCAATATGTAGTGCGGTTTCTCTACAAAGGTAAGCAGTTATTGATTATACGACTCCTCTGGTTTATTTTTAAGTTCGGAATTCATTTCTTTGGTGGGATTATGTGAAACTGCAACAAGTAGGTTCTCCCAGTTGACTTTTGCTTTTATTATGTAGTACCATGTGTAAAATGACAATGTTGCCTCCTTTATCTGCTTTCTCTATTATGATATACGGGTTGTTCTGGAGGTCATGACGGCCTGTTTCTCATCACCTAAGCTGTTCCTGGGTAGGAATTTGCCTTTTTTGTGGAGCTGCAGAGGAGCATTGGAGAGAACACAACAGGAAAAAAGCAGAAAAAAGGGTATGGAAAAAGGAAAGTAGAGCAGTTAAGTCTGCATTTAGTTGTTTTATTTAACACGAAGGACCCTACCACTGCTGGGTCCGAGGAAGAGGATTCACCTAAAGGCAAGGAACCATTGTTTGTGTTCTCCCTATCAATATAACTTCCACCACAGAAACGAACAGGTACCTAGGTTTACTAGCCCAGCCTCTTACGGGGGCCTTATGATATAGATGTTCCTTCTCCAGACCCCCCAGGATATAGCGGCATGGATTAGCAAATTTAGCGGCACAAAAATGGAAATTTAGCGGCACAAATATGGAAATTTAGCGGCAATTTAGCGGCATTTTATTTGGCGGTTTTTCCTACAACAAACACAGATATCTGTGTGTGTTGGTCCCTGGTGTGTCTGTGGTCTGTGTGTGTTAGTCTCTGGTGTGTTTGTGGTCTGTGTGTGTTGGTCCCTGGTGTGTTTTATGGTCTGTGTGTTGTTCCCAGTGTGTTTATGGTCTGTGTGTGCTGGGCTCCAGTGTGTTTGTGGTCTGTGTATGTTGGTCCCTGGTGTGTTTGTGGTCTGTGTGTGTTAGTCGCTGGTGTGTTTGTGGTCTGTGTGTGATAATTACGGGTGTGGAGTTTCTATCCTGCACTTCCTAACGAGGGCTTCAGATGGCACCTGAGATTGTTGGGTTGATGCTTTGTGATCACTTTGGCAAATTGTTTTAGCTTGGCAAATGTACGAACCATGTTTCACTTTCTCCAGGTAAATACAAATAATATTGCTAGCATGCAATGCAGGTTTTTATTTATGCAAGTAATTACAGATGCCAAGTGGAAATCGTCATATTTACTATGTGATGTCATCTGGAACAGACATATTTTGCGGGTATTCCAGTGTACTTGCAGGAGTAAAGAAGGGAATTACTTCCTTTAGAAGCGGTCATCGAAAATGCTCTAAAAGGATGTGAAAAAAGAATTAGCATGTATCACACCATTAAACATATTGTCCCTGGCGCCAACCCAGAAGAAAGAACTGAAGCATATTTTCAATAATAACAAAATGGTGCCAACGGCCTAATCTGCATCCTTTTAAGTACTGTTTGGCGTTATTACAGTGCTACGGCCCCAAAGTGCGCCAGAAATTACACACCAGGCACATGGCGCCCCCTGCTGATCTCCAGCGGCAGTGAAAGTGTCATTTTCCCAGGCTTCTAAGTCTGTCTCGCCTCCGCAGTGCAGAAATCTAAACCAGCTATTCCAGACTTTTCAGTGTTCAATATGAGTAAAGAATGATTGAGATTTGCATAGATATTCCAAAATGCAAAACGTACGAATTTCCTGCACATATTGTGACAAAAGCAAAACTGTGCAGAAATCTAAACCAGGTACAAAAGACGAGCAAACTATCCTCCGCAGACAGCAAGACTCTAATGCCTGTGGTCAGCGAGTTTTTTTTATGGACAAAGGCGGGGTTTTAGGTTTTCGCATCTGCAGGAATCGGGATATTTTTGTGGCGCTGTGTTTTCCATTTCTTTAGCTTTCAGACTTTAATCTGCTTTCACTTCACTGGCGCATGGAAACCACCACAGCTTCTATTTATCCACCGACCGACCACTATATACACGGAGTGGAAAGTTGATTGAGCAACTCGGCCCTCTCCCCTCGATCATGGGATCAGCTGAGAGCACCGCTGGAGGGTCCCACAGAGCGGCCCCTCCCCAGATGGCTCTTTCCACTAGGGCCCTCACCCCTCCGCAGCCGGCCCCGCCCCTTTGAAAGGGGTCTGGATGTCTAGATTTCGCGGGCACTTTTGTAGAAATCCCGCCATTTTTACAAAAGTGTCGATTTCGCGGGCACTTGTGTAAAAATCGCGGCATTTTCACAAAAGTGCCGATTTCGCGGCAAATCGCGAAATCGCGATATCCTGGAGGGTCTGCTTCTCCGAGGAAAAACTCTAGCTACTCTGTCATCCAATATTTATGAACCCACACAATTGTGCGAGAGAATTTACAGGATGACCACACACACCATCCAGGTGTCAGGCTTCATCATCAGCCATCCCACGTTCGCCAAAGAATCCTGTAATGGCCAACGAGCCCATACTAGGGCTGTGGTTCAAACATTTTTTTTTTTTTTTGTTATTCAAAAACAATGGTCTCAGACAATTATTTCTACTCAAGATAAATCAAGTGAATATTTATACCCTTCTCTTAGTTGTGGGGCATGTCCAATAGAACAGCCCAAGCACATTCAATGATTACTTGTATACAATCAAACAAAGAGCAACAGCAATAGTTATAAATCCAGGGCAATTTTAATTCATTGCAGTCATGGCTATCTCAATGTATAAAAAGAATTTTGGTTGCCCAAAAGAAGAATGCGCAGAAAATTGAAATGTAGAGTGCTAGAATAGAGAAGTAGAAAAAGAAAATAGAGTAAAAAGTTTTTCAATTTTTATATACATGCAATAGATTCGCACAATATACAATTTACAGATGGCCTGGCGTGTAATAAATTCTCGACACTTTCTTATGTAGACATTGCTTCCAAATTTATATTGCACAAAAAGGTGTGTAACACCATCCAGGACAAAAATTATACAGCGTCGACGTTTCGACTCGTCTTGAGGCCTTATGGCAGATTAGACATTGGCCATGCGAGTCTTCATCAGGACTATTAATGTGGGCAGCCAGAAGAGCAGCACAAGCCCTAATGGAGGTAGGAGACAAGGAGGTAATGTTTTCACTCTTGTTCACAGAGTTAGGGAATTAATATCTTGTTCATAAGGCGGGCCTGAGTGGTTTGTTAAATCAGGTGTTGCAGGCTCTAAGTCTCTGCCTCTTCAGTTCTCATGGAGATTAATTTGATCCCGTTCTCTAGCCACCAGACAGCCCCTTCAATCGGCCAGCTGGAGGATTAAATCGCAGTCGCTAGGGTGATTTGAATCTGCCCTTCGGCTAATTGGCACTTGGTGAAGAATTTAGACGAAAGTCTTAGAGATCCACCATTGTTTGCATTTAAAAGAGAGAACAGTGTTGCAAACCATTTGGTGAGAGCGGCTATGCCAATGCAAACCCAACCATCCCTTCGCCAGATGATGGGATTGGCCCCCATACTGGGGCACCACAAATGTGGTACATGCCTCTGTTGCGAAACCACCATACAGGGCAATGTTTTCCAGCATAAGGGTATCTCTTGGAAGCACGAGGTATTTAGTAACTGTAAATCCAAATTTGTAGTCTATGGGATTAAGTGCCCGTGCGACCGCTTGTACATTGGCAAAAGCGAGCAAGAAGTGCGCCAACGCATATCGCAACATAAGTCCAGACTGAAAAGAAACGTTGAGAATGCTCCGTTGGTAAACCACTGGACTAGGATGCGACACGGGCTCAATGAGTTTAAATGGACAGTCATCTCCAGGATAGAAAAAGATCCACGGGGGGGGGCGACTTGAGCCTCAAACTATCCAAAAGGGAGGCACTTTTGATTGTTAAGTTTGACAATACTGTGTCAGGCTTGAATGAATTATCAGAGATATTCAAACTATGACCACTGTAAGTGGACGTGCCACATTTTATGGCACATAGGGATAGAGCTATTCCATTTACTTGACACGCGCGTTCCTCCTTCTGTTTACTTTATTCACACTGATCCTTTGAAGTTTTGAGTTTGTTCTGGTATAAGTGATCTATTATGTATCTCACTCGAGCCCAGTGCCTTGAATTGGAAGTCATTCTTGTGGATTTTCCCATTTTAGAGTTAATGGTTCGGTATTGCGCATGCTCCAGTGACTAGCATTGGGAGTCTCCTCTCTATAGCGCCGACAACCAGAATCCCTCCCTCCCTCCCTCCCCTCCTCCGTCTTATAGACCTATCAGGTCAGTTCGCAGCCCTAGGACCGCCCCAAATTACGAGGAACCACTGTAATCTACTCGTTATAAAGGAAGATTTCCACACAGCAGGATAACGCGCCTGCGTGAGAAGCTAGTGCTAAGTGAGACGCTGACGGACCCAAGCCTGCTGGTAAGAATTGCTGCCAGGGGACCCCCTGTTTGAAGCTTTGCCTTGGCCCCCCTCATGTTGTTGTGATGTCCCCAGTTCTGGCTCCTATCTAGCAGAATTGCGACTAATAGCGCCCTTACATATCTTCTTTTCTCAGCACTCGCGAAGGAGCATGAATGTGCTGACGCTGCCCAACCTGGTACCGCTACGGCGATAATTCCCGTTTAAATTCCGATGCCAAACCCCTTTTAAAGGTGATGCAAGCACGGGACCGTGTATTTGATTTAATTTTTTACATCATTTTGGGGCCCCACGCTATTGGCTCTTTAATTGGGCACCAATCTTTCCCTTCTCTCCCCATTGCAGAAAAACATCGCCTAGTTACCCAGCGCAGCATACGGTCCGTAAAGACTAATGCCAGATACATTCTGCTGCTGGATTTGTTCCACAAGAGGTATTTCAATTCATTTATTTATTTTTTCACCCAGCAAGTTCGAACCCTGTTTAGTGTCATAGGCTAATTGGCCTCACATTAAGGATCTTTTTTACTCCATTCCTCCGTGTAGGTTCATCCATTGTTCGTCGCGCGCCACCAGCAGATTACCTCGAGCCACTTACGTTCACACTTTTTGCCTCATAGTGGTAAGGTTTACACTTAGATCCGCTATGTTAATTACTTGGGTTCCACCCCAGACGCCAGAGTCAACCTTCTCAATTCTTTATTTCCAGGCTTTGTAATCCCAGAGAAGCCTATCCTTACCTGACCCCCCTGTGATTAATTTTTCGTCTATTGGGTGGTAAGTATTTGGTAAAATCCAGTGTCAATTTAGGTACTGTTTCTATCCCCAGGAATCCAAATTTAGACAAGTGGGTCGCAAACCCTTCTAGCACTGTATTCCATCTGGTTCCTAGTAGGGTTCACTGTAGAATATACTTCTACATAGTTAGAATCATAGTTTAGTGCCAATCTATGACAGGTGTATTGCAATTGAGTGAGACTCCTGATGTGTCCTTAGAATTAACCACTCTTCACACGTTAGTAATACTTCATTTTCTCTGTTCTAAAATTCTCTTTTATGTTTTTTCTCTCTCCACTTTTGCAGTGTTTGAGGCCCTGATGAGAATCCCTCACGAATAGAAGGGGATTTGAAACGCGTAGGCCATGTCTTAACTGGTCTGCTTGAGCATCTAGGAGTTATTACTATTCCCGGATTCCTTATTATTTCCTGTACATTACCTATCATTCTATTAATTTCTAATGAATGGTGCAAAACTTCTGCAGATCCAGTTTGTATTTCCTTTTCATTGTAGTATCAGTAATGTAAATGTAAATGTAAATGTAAATGTGGGATACTTGTATAGCGCACAGTTACTCTACCCGAGTGTCCCGGCGCTGTAGACCGCTGGGGAACCCGTCCTGGTTTTCCCTGTGAGATGGTCCCTTTTCTGGGTATCTCCAGGGTGAAACCAGGCATCCCTGGCGTCTGTGGGGGGCCGTTGTGGAGATGAGGCAAGCTAATGCCCAGAGTTGCCGAGTGTGCTCCCCGGTCGGAGTAGGCACCGATGCGAGAATTATCAGTCCGCTGACCCTGGTCCAAGACCCTGCCGCGTCGGGAATCGAACCCTGGTCCCGGGCCGTTCTCTGCACTCGGGTCTGCCGCCTCTAACCAGTGAGCCACACCTCTCCACTGAGGTATGTGTGATGTTATTGAGGTATGAATGCGTTGAATGCTTTTGACTGTGACATGATTGAGGTTTTGGGATGATTGAAGTTTCTATTGAATGTAGTTTGATGTGTTCTTGATTTTTCTAATGCTTCTCTTTTTTATGAAAAGATAAATTATGTAATGACTGTTGAATTTCTTTAAAATAAAACTGCGACTAAGTAGCAATACCCTATCTTGAATTATTTTTCTTGATGTGGATGATGAGTTTAACCATGGAAATAATGTTATCAGTATTGGCACTTCCCTTTGTTATTTGACATGTAGGCTCAGCCTTGCTGATTAGAGCCAACCCCATTTTGTTTTACACTACATTCAGAACAGCTTAACATTGATTATCCATTTTTGGCTAATTCAAGCCTTCATTCTGCCAAGCAATACTCAGTTATAGGTTACATTTTCAGAAAATGGAACATATAAAAACAGCAGAAAGCCCAAACTGTTGAACATTCTCCAGCCCAATAGTAGCAAAACAAAGGTTTGAAGAAACATGAATAAAACTATTTATTTTAGTCTGTGAATCTTGTTTTATGTAGTTGCTGTGCAGCATCAATATTTTATGTGGAATTTACTGTCTAATAAGCCTGTTCCTTTCATTGTAGGAAACAAAATTAGTAACATCGACTTGGTGGTTGCTTAGTGGACTAAAGCATAATATAACATACTCACATTGAGCTCTGAGGTTGCAGCTTTAATCAGTGGCTATTCGTAATCAGCAATATATAGCTAGCATTCTTGCAGCAACAGGAAAAATCAAACCACTGATCTCAGAGGTTTCAACCATTCCATCAGGGTAAGTCTAATAATTTTCCCATTAATTCTCTTACATGGTATGTCCCTTCGCCACATCCATTCTATGTGTACACTTCTCTGGCTAGAAAGTGACCATCTCTTTTGAATAATAGAAACATGACGTAGTAGGAGACAGAAAGCACAGAATAGACTAGCAAGAAATGTGAAGTAGAGTGAGAAAAAACTGTAGCTATATTGATGAGGTAGGAGGAGAAGTAAGGTTAAGAGAATGGTGAGGTAGCAACAAAAAAAAAAAAAAGAGGGACAGCAAAAAAGAGGAAGAGGTAGGCATAGAAGGAGGCATAGAGGTAGGTGAGGATTTAGAGTGCGGTAGAGAGAGCAAGAGATAGAAGGAAAAGTGGAGCGAGGGGTCGGGTACACGAGTGGCACAGAGATAACGGTAAAAAGAGGTGATGTGGAGGGAGGTAGACAGGCAGAGAAGTCAGGTAGTGAAAGAAGTATGAAGAGGTGCACATTCGATTGAGTGATGGGGTAGAGGGAGGGCGAAAAGATAAGTGAGGTATACAATGTAATGGCTAGTAAATAGAGTTGAGAGGAAGAAAATGGTAGAGGGGAGTTGAAGGGTTGAAAGACGTGTAGGGAGAAAAAAAGGAAGGCAGAGAAAAAAGTGAAGTTGTTACAAAGGTAATAAGCAAAGGTAGCGAGAACGGTGTGATAGGGTGGTGATGTAAAAGTGAGGTAGAGACAGGTGATTTAAAGAGGTGCATAAAGAGAGAACGGAGTTAAAGAGCACAATTCGAACAAGAGAAAAAGGTACGGAGATATCAGAGCAGGCAATTGAAGAAAAATAGTTAGAGAAAGATGGGTAGGTAGCAAGAAAGGAGTATGGCAGTGGGAGAGGCGAGATAAGAGAAACAAAGGTAGAAGGAGAGAGGAGACGAGGTGGAGAGATGAGGTAGCAAATGAATGATGGAGAAAGAAGATTCAGTGAGAAGGATAGGAGGTTGAAAGGTATAACGTTCCTAGCTGATGTGCTGGAAAGTAAGAGTCTATTAAGAACACACAAGCAATGCTGATGTATTTCTTTTATGTCTATCATGTATTTCTATGGTATGGTCTGTAAAACATGACCAACAGAATGGATTATGTTACTTACCCAGTAAGTGGAAGAGGTGTGGCGCAGTGGCCAGGGTGCCCGACTCTGGACTACGGGGTTCACGGTTCGATCCCCAGTACAGGTGACAGGTTAGCCCAGCATCATGTGACTCTGGGCATTAGCTCACTTAATCTTCCCAAGGGCCCCCAGAGCCGGAACACCTCTCCGGAGGTAGCTGTGCACTTTACAAATGCTGGTATTTCATTATTTCATTTAATCTGTTCTTGGCATGTAGAGCTGTAGATTAACATGCTTTGCATACTCCTGTCATCTTGTTTTGGGTCTGGATGTTTGTAAGTTATTTTTCTTAGAAGAACTCTTTCCAGTCACGGTGCAAGATGACTCCTCCTTCCGGTGAAAGTGCGCATGGGCATCGACTCCATTGTTAGATTATTTTACCGCAAGAGGGTGAGAATGGAGTAAGTGAGTGTAGTGAATAGATGTCCATGCGTAGCTAATGTAAATAATTGGAACTGCAACAATACAGGTGTCCGGGGAGGTGGGAGGTCGTATCTGAATCTACAGCTCGACATGCCAAGAACAGATGCTTAGTTGGTAAGTAACATAATCCGATCGAGACATGTGCTGTAGATACACATGCTTTGCATAGACTACATACAGTATTCTCCCAAAGCAGTGGCTGACCAGTAGATATTGCAGTTGTCTGAAAAAAGGTCTCTAGCACTGCTTGGCCTACATTTGCCTGTAGGCGTGCTGATACATCCACACAATAGTGCCTGGTAAATGCGTGTGGTATAGACCATGTTGCTGTTTTAAAGATGTAAACTATAGAGATGTTATCTAAAAAGGCCATGGATGCCCCTATTTTGTGAGTAAAATGCACTCTAAGGGGTAAAGATACAGTTATTTTAGCTTTTGCGTAGCAAGTTTGAATGCATTTAACAATCCATCTTGAAACACCAGATTCGGAAATAGGATTGCCTTTGTGAGGTGCTGTAAATTAAACAACAGTTGCTTTGTTTTACGAAAGTCTTTTGTTCTTTCTATATAGCACAACAGAGCTCTTTTGATATCAAGTGTGTGAAGAGTCGTTCTGCTACTGAATCAGGTTGAGGAAAGAACACATGTAACTCAACGAATTGGTTAATATGGAAAGCAGAAACCACTTTGTGAAGGAATCTGGGATTGTTGCGAAGAACAACCTTGTCTTTATGTAGTTGAAAGAAGGGTTCTTCGAAGATTAATGCTTGTAGCTCGTCAACTCTCTAATGAAGTTATTGCAATGAGGAATGCAAACTTCAACAAGAGAAACTGTAAAGAACACTTGTGAAGGGGTTCAAAGGGTGGACCCATGAGTCTTGTAAGTACAACATTAAGATTCCACACTAGTGCAGGGGGAATTTTTGGTGGTATAACGCTCTTCAAGCCTTCCATAAAGGCTTTAATGCCAGGAACTTTGAACAAAGACAAATGTTGTCTGTTTTGCAAATAAACAGCTACTGCTGCTAGATGCAACCAAATTGATGTGTAAGCTAGCCCACATTTCTGTAGATGCAGAAGGCAACAAACAAAGTTTTTAACGGAAGCATCTAGAGGTAGAATTTTGTTTTCACAGTAGACAACACATTGTTTTCGTTTTGCTGCATAGCAAGCTCTGGTAGTAGGTTTTCTTGCTTCCTTCAGAATAGTATTCAGTCTGGTGGCATATTTAATATTCAAACTATTTGACTTCTGGATCCTAAGTTGAGCTCCTTGGGATTTGGACGCTTGATTTTTCCATGCTTCTGAGTAAGGAGACTGGAGGTGTGAATGTAGCTTTTGATGTGGAATTATTGAGACCTCTATCAGGGTGGTGTACCACGGTTGACGTGCCGATGTGGGAGCTACTAAAATCACTGAGGGCTGATGAGAGGTGTTACCTCGAAACCGGTCCGGTCCTCGGATGCTTGATTCCGTTCTGGGAAGGACATGGCTTTTGTAGTTCGGACTGGACTGTTCCCATGGAGCACAGGATCAGAGCTGATTTGCATATCGCCATTGTCTAACCCAGGGTGGTGTGGAGTGCAAAAAAACGATGGATTTGGGCCCAGATCTTTGGACTGGGGTGAATGTGTGACATTGATCCACATTCTGTCCATCACCTGTTTTGTTTGCAAATTCCGCCATAAGTGCGCTGGGGATGCTCAGACGTGGGTCCCAGGCACTCCACACCACTGGAGTCAAGCTAGCCGGGCTGATGAGAGGTGTTACCTCGAAACCGGTCCAGTCCTCGGATGCTTGATTCCGTTCTGGGAAGGACATGGCTTTTGTAGTTCGGACTGGACTGTTCCCATGGGGCACAGGGTCAGAGCTGATTTGCATATCGCCATTGTCTAACCCAGGGTGGTGTGGAGTGCAAAAAAACGATGGATTTGGGCCCAGATCTTTGGACTGGGGTGAATGTGTGACATTGATCCACATTCTGTCCATCACCTGTTTTGTATGTGAACAGTTTAAGCATCTTGTTTACAAACCATAAACAGCTGTACTTGGGACCAACGGAATCCAACAGAGTGCAAACTAGAGTGTTCCCCAGACAAAAAAAAAACACTCCACTGGTCTATGGTCTGCTGAGATGGCTATACTTCAAGGAGTTAAGCGTTCTCTAGGCTATTCTGCCCTGCACCAGTTCTGATAATGCTGGAAATAGGGGAAGAATGCTTTTAATATCCTAGTAAAGTCCAATACTGGTAAACATCCTTGAGTTCTCCCAAAGAAGGTGCCACCCGAAAACAAAATATTTTTCCTTCTGCCTCCATTTCTGCACTGTACTCCGCCTACTGTTGCAAATGGAGTGAAAGCATGATTAACAGTCATCTCCAGTTCCTGCAATATGGATTGTGGGGAAATATGGTTAGAAGAGACTAGCCCTTCTCCAGTTTTTATTAGCCTTTTTAGCTTGAGTTAACACTGGTACTGAGTTGTGTAAGATTGAATTCCAGGTGCTGGCTCTGCTGATGAGGCTCCTTTTTGTGAAACTGATGTGTTTTCTAAATCTTGTGCCCAATCCAGTTCAGTGAAATTATAAGGTGAGTACTTCACTCCTACCAGTTCTGAAACCAGGCCACACCATGGAGCATTTATCGGATTAATAGTTACTTCTGATGATTTAATAAATATATGTGACATTTTCCTGTTTTGGCGCAGCTCTCTTCCATTTCCATTCAGTAGGTTAACTGGTTTTATTATATTCTAAAATCACTTCGAGAAATTCATTGCAGGCGGCACAGATTTGCAGAGCTTCACACTCTCAGGAGAGGGCTCACAATGTAATAATTCAAACCACTGAGAGGAGCTGTAATTCCCTATTCACTTCTTTCGCACTCTCTCCATCTTCCATTCGTGAGTGCATTTAAATAGATGGGTTTCAAATTCTCTTGCCTACTCATCTTCTCTTTCTTCAACTAGCCACCTTCTCACAACTGACTATGGAATAGGCAGCGTTTACTTTCTCAGGGGTGAATGTTTGAACTAAGCAAAGGCTTGGGAGCTCCTCTACCTATTTCACCCCAATCTTACTCTAGGTTCTGTGTTCTGATTCATAGTTCCTTATTTTCACATCAGAAATACATTTGAAGTATAGCCATTATTTTATATTGCTTTTAAATCTCTCATATCTTTGGTGAGTGAGGACCATTATTTGTCAGGAGTGTTATGAGAAAACAACTGAATGTAAATGATACATTTTGGATATTAACAGGAGCTTGTGAAGCAGATAACAAAAATGTGAAAACTAACTAATCAGATCCACATAATACAAAGGTGAACATAACCATATTTACTCAACTCTTAATTGGGTACTGTTGCAGAGCATGTACAACAACTTGACCTTTGGCTAGGGACTCTCACAAGAGTTCACAGGTTCTCACTATGGCCAAAAACAGAGAACACAACAGTATGGTGCAACCAACTGCTCCATTCGCGTGCATGCTTGCAACTGTCTGCATGTGTGTCCATAGCTGTAGACTTCCGAGGGATTTTGAAAGCCCTGATTTTATGATTGACAGACTCCTCAAATGTAAGATTTGTACGCTTACTGTATGTAGGTGTGTGTTCTTCACTATGCAACTATATGTCCAGCGTTAGGAACAATAGGGATACTGTTTTGCCCATTGTCCAGTTCTGGTGGCACAGAAGATAAGGCAGTTTAACTTCAGCTTTTTTGCTTTTGAAGACGAGTACCTGCTCCAAATAAGCCTTTAGATGTGTAGATCGAGTGAGGCAGGCATAGAGTCTTTGCAGTGCAGAGTCACAATTCAAATGTTATGCCCTTTCAGGATCAACTCTTGAGGGAGAACGTACTTCAGGCTGAGACAGTAACAAGGCATGGTCTTCTCCTTGTGACTGGGCCCTTTCTTGGAGCTGAGACTTTCTTTGCGGTAGTACCTCTCAAGGCTAATCCTCTTTTAAGACTATAGTCGGTGCCCTATCCATAACCCATGTGCACTGTTTGGTAACACAAGGGATCAAAACGTTAAGATATTTACCAGAGGAAGTGACTGAGAAGCAACAGGAGAGCATGATACTTTCCAGGCTGCTATGTTAAATGCCAAAAAACATTTCACAAAAAAACAAACATTGTTTTCCAAACAAGAAGTGGAGAAGAGTTTATAATTATATAGAATCATGACGTAAATGATATGAGTTGTTCAAAGGCATTGTAGTGAATGTTATGGTGGACTTGGGATTGCTGCCACAGCATTTTTTATAAAGCTCAAGATGGGTCTGATTAAGCTGTTGAACATAGTTGATATTATTGCTTGTGGGTATGGAGAGAAACAGATTGTCTTTGTGTGTTGCTTTCATGTTCAACTTTAAGGGGGTGGTCTAGGATGGTTAGGTTTATGTGACTTGAAGCATCAACATGCTTCAAGTTTGATCTTGTGCCCTATTTGCAGTATCGGGGATTCTGATGTTGGTGAAGTTCTGTTGCCAAGGAATACCCGAGGCCTGCTAATTAGGTGAGCTAAAAACAATTTTGCCACAAGATCATTTTAAAGAAATCGGTAATATCAGTGTGGAAAGTATGTGTACCTGTATAATAACTGAATTTGGAAGTTTGGAAGAAAAAAAAGGTTATCGAAGCAAAAGAGGCGTCTGGGATATTCGCACCAGTAATCGTAGTGTGTAAGGCATGTGGTGAGATCGTGTCGTTTTCTATAGATCAATGAAATGTTAAGTACCATTAATCAAGCTGAATGCTTTTTGGCAACAGATTTGACCTCAACACTAGCCCAGATACTGTTACAACTGGAGTCTCAACATCTAATTTCCTTGGTGATGCCTAATGAAGTATAATTGTTTCTAGCAAGTGCGGTCTGGGTTGGTATCAGCCAAGTTCCAACAGGCCATACAGGGACTATTTGGTGGAACTTCGGTGGAACATTTTATTTTTTTTACACATGGCATATTGGTGTGAAAGGAACAGGAGCACAAATGTACGACAAAGGGTTGTGGTGAGAAGTCAGGTTAGTGAAAAGAAATTGCAAAGGGGAGTGTTATGATAAAGGTGTATTTTAATTTAAGTAGTGCAGGACTGCACAAGGTTTACTTTAGATATTCGCCAGTCGCATATAGCATGCCTGCTACAACATAGCCATGGCCTGTTGCGGGTATTTCTGTGATAAACTTCTCTCATATGGTGTTAACATTGCTTATGGTATGTACACAAAACAATGCATTTGCTTCTAGGCACATTTATTAAGTCGTACTACACCACGAAAAAGATAATGCCATTATTATACAGTAAGGAATATGCTACTTACAAGTATGCATCTGTTCTTGGCATGTAGAGCTGTAGATTTGTATACTTGTGCATAGATCGCCATCTGGTGTTGGGCCCGGATGTTTGCACTTTGTTTTTGTCTTGGAAGAGGTCTCTGTGGTCACGAGGTAGGTGACTCCTCCTTAGGACGATAGTGCGCATGGGCATCGACTCCATCCTCAAATTGTTTTTCGCCATGATGGGAAATGATGGAATTAGTAGAGGTAATGTAAGAAAAAAGGATGTCCATGCGTGTGCATCTAAATAAGATGAAAAACTGGAACGGATACAAGTCCCGGGGAGGCGGGAGGGCATGTACAACTCTGCAGCTCTACATGCCAATAACAGATGCATACTGGTAAGTAGCATTTTCCGTTCGAGGCATATGAGCTGCAGAATGTACACTTAACATTGATTGTGCAGCAGTGTCTCCCCTTAGAGGTGGTCACCTGTATCCGTTGCAGTTGTTTGAAATAAAGTTTAAAGGACAGCTTGGCCTACTGCAGTTTGCTGCTTGGCTTGCACATCAACACAATAGTGTTTAGTGAAGGTAGGTGGTGTAGACCATGTAGCTGCCTTGCATATGTCCTCTAGTGGTATGTTTCCTAAGAAAACCATAGAGGCTCCTAGTTTGCGAGTGGAATGCGCTGTAGGAGGAACTGCTAATGTACGTTTAGCTTTAATGTAGCATATTTGTATACACTTTACAATCCACCTCTGGAGATGGGGTTGCCTTTATGAGGAGGAGAGAAAGCTACAAACAGTTGTTTTGTCTTCCTGTAGGATTTAGTTCTATCTATGTAGTATAAAAGAGCTCTTTTAACATCCAATGTGTGTAATGCTCTGCCAGAGTCTGGGTTTTGGAAAAACACAGGTAACTCTACGGTTTGATTTAGGTGAAAGGAAGTGATGACCTTTGGAAGAAATTTTGGATTATATCTAAGAACCACTTTGTTAGGCTGTATTTGAAAAAATGGTTCTTGTTTTGTGAAAGCTTGTATTTCACTTACTCTCCTAAGAGAGGTAATGGCAACAAGGAAAGCTGTTTTCCATGTTAAGAATTGCAGTTCACATTTATGTAAAGGCTCAAACGGGGGTCCCATGAGCCTTGTGAGTACAATATTTAGGTTCCACACAGGAGAAGTTGGTAACCTTGGTGGGATTATTCTTTTTAATCCCTCCATGAATGTTTTGATTGCTGGTGCTCTAAAGAGAGACAGATGTTGTCTGTTCTGTAGGTAGGCTGCAATTGCTGCAAGGTGCAGGCGTATGGAAGAATATGCCAAATTAGACCTTTGCAGATGTAAAAGGTAACAGATGATATTCTGGATGGATGCATCCAGGGGATCAATGTGGTTATTTTTGCAATAAATTTCAAATATTTTCCATGTAGCGGCATAACACGCTCTGGTAGTGGGTTTTCTAGCCTCTTTAATGATGTTCATACAGTCTGGTGGTAGGTTTAGATAATCAAACTCTAAGACTTCAGGAGCCAGAACGCCAAATTCAGTTGGTTCGGATCTGGGTGTCTGATTTCTCCATGGTTCTGTGTTAGAAGGGATGGTGTGAGGCGTAGCTTTTGATGCGGGGCTAGAGAAAGATCTAGTAGTGTGGTGAACCACGGTTGGCGTGCCCATGTGGGAGCCACAAGGATCATTGTGAGAGACTGTTGTCTGAGCTTGCGCACTACTAATGGAATGAGTGGGAGAGGCGGAAAAGCGTACGCAAATCTGCCTGACCAGTTCATCCATATCGCATTGCCTTCGGACCGTGGGTGTGGGAACCTGGCAGCGAAGGCTGGGCATTTTGCGTTTTCGTGGGTGGCAAACAGATCTATGTGTGGATGCCCCCACTTTTGGAAGAATGGCTGAAGAACTTGTGGATGTAGTTCCCATTCGTGAATCTGTTTTGCCTGCCGACTTAACAGATCTGCTATCTGATTATGGACTCCTGGAAGGTGTTCCGCTAACAGATGTATGTTTTGAGGAATGGCCCATCTCCAAAAACAACTTGCAAACATTCAGCCCCAACACTAGATGGCAGGAGTATGCTAAGCATGTGTATCTACAGCACACATGCCTAGAACATAATGTTACTAGTCTCTTCTATTAATTAGCCATTCTTTAGGGTTACATTAAATAGAATTCATGGCATTGCAGTGCTAGCCCAATGAGTAGCACAATGATGAAGAATGGCTCCTTTGGGTGGTGAGAACTTGTGCTCCTGTGAGCAGATGCTCCTAGTGACTGATTGGGTTATTAGTGTCCAATATATTGCCTTGAACCAGTATCAGAACAATAATATCTGCTGATTGTTTCTACAAGACAGTAGAAAGTATACTGGACTGCAAAAATTCTGTGTCCTCCAACGATTAAAATATTTAATCATATTCCACTGTCCAGCGTGCTCCTCAGAAGCATTCCCCAGGTAAAGGGAGGCTTTGTGTGAGCCGCATTCCAGGCAATTTACAGTGACGGTATGACGAGAGAGGCAGAGAATGTGATGAGAATTGCCGACCCACGGGCCTCCATTTTTGCTGATGCGCATGAATCTCAGAAATTAGTCTGCACACAAAGTGATAAATATATCCCCCTTAGCCGTTGAACCACTGGCTCTATGTGTTGCATGCATGCGTTAATGTGGCAGTCTATTTTGGCCAGCAGGCGCACTCACAACACAATGAAAATTAACTACTATTACCCAATGTAACGGAACTCAATTCATCCACCTTAGAAGCTGGAAGTGTGAGTTGGTCCTGCCAGGATGTGAATTGATGACCTTCATTACATAACTGCAGATGTATGCAGCGAGCATTTAAAACACAGAAAAATATTGCTGTTAATGTGTGTGTGTGTGTGTGTGTGCGTTTGTGTGTGTGCGTGCCTGCATGTGTGTGAAAGAATTAGCACTAAATAGCACATTTGTGAGTTGGTCCTGCCATGATGTGAACCGATGACCTTTATTACATAACTGAAGATGTCAGCAGCGAGCGTTTAAAACACAGAAAAATCTTGCTGTGAATGTGTGTGTGTGTGTTTTCCTGGTCGTGGTGTGTGAGGCTTCCTCTCAAGTCGGGGGGGGAGCAGGGGAGCCAGTAAGTGGGAGGGAATAGCTCTCGGCATTGCTGGGTGGGCGGGGGAACAGCAGCCTGTGGTGTGAGAGACAAATGTTGGGGTGAAGAGGAGGGAGGGGGGAGAGAGTGCGCTGCAGAGGAAGAGGCAGAAGGTGGGAGGGCGGTGAGATAGCGAAAGGGTGAGAGAAGAGGCATGGGGGCGGGGGAGAGCATTCCTTTGAAGTGTGACTCTCTCGGCATTGCTGTGGCGGGTCTGATGCGATAATGGAGGCGGCTCGGGGAGCAAATGGCAAGCGTGTGCACGGGCACATGCACTCGGCGTAATCCGCCTGGTTCAGCTTTCCTGTTTCCACCTCTATATGTCTCGACATCTGCAATGCGCAAGCGCATTGGCAGAGGTCGAGACCTAAAAAAAGATGTTACATGCATAACGTTACTAAATCATCTTCTCGTACATGTTGGTATTCATACATGATAGAGGAAAACATACAGTGCCAAAAAAACACATATACGAACACATGAAACTGCAAATCAAAATTGGTGAAATATATTTACAAATGCATTCAAGATACAAATTAATCCTCCCCTACGATTTTTGTTTTATGTACCAGGGTAACAAGACTCAGACTGTCCTTAGTACTGTTCAATTATTGATCCATATGGTGAATAGGTCAGAGCATGTCTCAAAGGAGTGGTTATAAAAGTGAGGTGAGGAAAAACGTTGGTCTTTTGTTGAACCTTGATCTATGTATCTTTTAGTTTGAAATTAATTTTGAAGACAGGACTATGGATGCTCTTGGCCTTAGTGAGAGGGGTGGTGGGCGTGCCGACACGTTTTGACCTTCATTCGTGGACCGTGAGGTTTCAAGGAGGTCTTCCGCAGGGCTGGGGTTTCTAAAAGTGTAGGATACTACTGTTGAGCAGTCGCTTTCTTAGTCTCTTGGGCTGGTTACATTTTAATGTCAAAGTCAGGATCCACGCATCAGTATAGGTCCACTCGTGTAGAAGTCATGGTTCCTTATTCTTCAAGTGCGTTCTTTGTGGCTTCCGAACAGAGCAGCTCCGTAATTTCTTTTAGACTGCAGCGTCTCGGGCCGCGTTTTCTCACTGATTCAGCGATGGTCGTTTGTGCGCCGAGTTAAAGGACTTGACTTTCGCCTTCAATGTCATTATGTCCAGACGTGCGTCTCAAACGGTAAACATTCCTCGGCTTCCTCTCGGTCGTCATGACAGCAAACTCCAGTACTTCAGCGGTGAACGACATCCACGTAGCTTACGAGTAGTGCGCAGAAAAAGAGCGAGAGGAAAGACACGCGTCTCTTTATCTGGATTAAGACAGATTTAAATACACTATGGCAGAACATACATTTCAGGAACACCTGAGAGGCCTAAACTCTGGTTAGGCATGATGAGGGATCGATGACCTGAGCAAAGTAACCTTCTACAAGACTAGCATTAATGAAGCCATTAAAAGAAGCAAAACACTCTTCAAGGAGGTCAGGCACAGAATGAACCAGCTCCTTTGTCCTCCAATACAACATTAACAAGAGCAACATCATAAATCACTTCTTACTGATAAGATTAGCAAAATTATGTCCCATATTAAAATACAAAAAAGGACATCCCCCTCTGTCTCCAGTCTCTCAAGATCTCACCCCCAAATGGGCTGACTCAATGCCACCTCCAAAGAAGATGAAATTCTACCATCACCCAGAGTGCTATCTTTACAGAGCATCTCACACTCCTTCACAACACAATCAGTCAGTCCAGGGACCTTCCAGGATGGCCTAAAACAAGTTACATTCTCACAAACTGAAGAAACCAACTCAGGAATCATATGATCTTGCCAACTGTCCTTCAACACACTTCTATGTTTCAATTGAAAAATCATTTGTGAAAGCAGCCTCCACCCAACTACAGGGTGAACTCACTATGAATAAGATTCAAAAGAACTACAGATGGCCGCACCCAGTACCCTTGAAATATTTTAAACAGATAGCAGCACTGGTGTCCACACTATTGTGGGGCAACAAGCCGGCCCGTATAGCACAGGCCAAATTACATCGCAGTTGGTACGACGGCGGGATAGCACTCCCGAATGTCCAGCTGTACTATTGGGCAACCCACTTTAAAATTGTTAATCAATGGCTACACGCCCCGCAGGACGACCCCGCCTATATGGCGGACAGGGCCCAGCTAGGCACAAGAACCATGCTCTCGGTGCTCTACAATAGGGACCAGGTCCCGAAAATAATAGGACCAACAAAACACACGGCTACCCTATGGCAGGCGCGACTTGGGTGGAAGGGGACGCTCGCGCAGCAGTAAGGGATTCAACCAATGGGACGACATAGGTATTTCCACAGTGGGCGACCTATGGGACAACGGAGGCGTGGTCCTGTTTTCCCAGCTTCGACAACAGTACGACCTTGCCCCCTCTGAGACCTTCCGATATCTACAGATCAAGCATGCACTGCTGGCGGCACTGCCGCAGGGTACGGAGGTCCCCGAGGCATCCCCACTAGAGGATAGGCTGTTAACAGACTACCTACAGAAACGGCTACGTCATTTACCTACCGTAAACTGATTAATAACTTACCAGACCCCACGACACCACTGAGAGACAAATGGGTGGACAATATAGGAGACATGGACGAGCCAGAATGGCAGGAGGCACTGGCCTCTCCCAAAGAAGGGGGGATACCGGCACGGCTGCGGCTAGTTCAATTAAAAATCCTGCACCGGACATACTATACCAGAAGCACACTGCACAAAATGGGCAGGTCACAGCATCCATATTGCCTTCGAGGTTGCGGGGAGGAGGGGTCCTTCTATCACACACTGTGGGACTGTCCCCGGATAGCCGGTTTCTGGAGGCGGATACTGAGAACACTGTCACAAGTCACGGGGGTTTCAATGGCTCCAGAGCCTCGAAAATGCTTGCTAAACGTATGGGAACCAAATGACCTCACACGCATGACACAAGCTTGGGTGACACTGGGTTTCATGGTGGCAAAGCGCAATATAGCGCAGAAATGGGGAACCGACGTTATGCCTATGCTCTCGACCTGGTGCAAGGATATGGGCTCCGCCATGATGGCCGAAAGAACGGTCTACATTGCCCGGGGCTGTCCCCAAAAAATGGACCCAAATATGGGCAGCATGGAACACTTACCGTGAGAACATATGTGAGCCTATACCTGATCATGATAGCGACAGCACTGATGAAGAGTTATGAGAAATATGGGGATGGAATACCGAGTCAAATGTATGTGATCTTAATCGCCGCCGACTGGGCAATTGTACGAGCTATTGCTGACTTATTGAAACTGATGTGCATATTAATAGTAATGATTGATAATTCTGTATTGTTACAATTGCCAATGTTTGGAATACACACAATAAAAACAGATTTAAAAAAAAAAAAAAAAAAAAGAAGAACTACAGATGGAGCTTAGGACCATACTGCAGCACATTGACAGCTGACATATAATTAGCTAATAAGGTCAAATTCAATTAAACAAACGACCTTTGATTGCTCATCCTAAGGGGCTTCTCTGCAGCTTTTGACACCGGTGACCACCAGGCACAGATACTAATCCTTGAAACATGCATGTACCTTTCCAACAGTGGTTCACTTATTACCTAGTAAACTGGCTACTCCAAATGGGAGACTGAAATGCAAGAAACTTACAATCTTCTGTGGAGAAACCCTGGGTACATGAAGCCTCTTCGTTCAAAACTAACATGCATTATAAACCTCAGCCAATATGCGGACACACGACTCCACCTCAATATCGAATCTGTTCACAACGTTAAGTGACTTCACACCTACCATAAGTCTATCCCAAAATGAATGCCATGTTCCTAGTAAATGGTGAAATCAATAAAAAACATAATTCCTCCTCTTAGTAAATACTATCAATTGACCATCGATGTTATACATCATCAACCACAGCAATCCCAATATTCAGCCGCAGTGCTTCTGCAACTTGTGGAAGAGATTCATAGGAGATATGACAGATGAGGCATAGGAGGGATTTAATTGGGGAGCCAACTTATGACAGAATGAGGCATCTTGTATTATCTGCCCGGTGGTGTCCTGCAAATACTATATTTGTCAGTGCATATGGCTACCAAATAGTGCAGAGACATGGTCTGTGTTAGAGGTCTACAAGGTGGGAGCCATGACCCCTACCAAGAATTAGGAGAAGATCATGATTACTTTTCCCAGGGTAAAGCATGTGCATCACACAAAGATTACACCTTACCGAAACCGGCTTACAACCAGAGATGTAACCATGTCTTTAAACTCCATAAATGTGCCACACAAAATTTGTCTTGCAAAGTTTGAATGACCTATTTCTTTTCACTTTCCTCTAGCAAATCTGATTGGCTCCCACTTTTAAACAGTACAACTGCAGCACCCAACCAAGTAAACACAAACGTGTATACAAAACAAAAAGCATACTATCCTTCAGAAAATAAATCGAAATCTTCATAAAATGCAAAGAAACCTTTACAAAACAAATGAAAGTATCCAGAAAAAAAGCACAGAATTCCTCAGAAAATAAGGAACTCATCGAAGCGTGCACCCCATTCTACAAAAAGTGACAATTTTGTAAATAAAATCTTTAAAATTAGCAAAACCCTCGCAATTCAAAATGTGTTCAGAATTCTTTAGCAAGTAGTGTTTTCATGCAAAGGACACAACATTGTGGAGTTGAACAACACTACAAGTACCTCTGAAGTGACATGCACCTATCCACTGTAGAGTCCCCCAATGCCTCTCTTTAAAAACAACAGCCAATGGAGAGAAACTCATTCTTCCATTAGCTTAATTATTGTTTTGGTTTAATTTAACAGACAGCTTAATTTTCCAGACTGGTGGAAGAGCAGGAACCAAGTCATATGAGCTGCAAAAAGAAAAGATATTGAGGGACAAGATGGGTAAGTGAGGAGTCATATTAGGAGTCGAATAACAACTGTTAGGATTGTAGGGTTCTGCACTTAATGTCCCAATTTCGTGCAGAAAAATTGAAATTCTTAGGACAAAAAGAAATTCGAAATACATAATTTTCAAAGCCAAGAAGTTGTCATAGGGTAACTTAAATGAAATGTAAGATGCCAAAAAAAACACATAATGAAACAGCACATCCCTACATCAGTGGCTAACTAAATCACAATGTTGTGAAAAATGGCATTGATAATAAAAAGAAAAATACAAAACATGTGGAAATTGTCCATTTCTCTGTCAATCAGACACTTATTTCCATTGGCAAGGGAATCTCTGGTTCCCTGTCCACAACTACGCTCAATCTATCTGATAATCATTTCTTGTTTGGTTTTCGGAAGGAGTGATAATTTAATTACGTATGTATGCATCTTGACTTAAAAGAATACTGGCAGTCATGTATGTGTATTGGTATCTGTACCTATGATGACCTATTTTCTCAGTTCTCGCGCATAAACTCAGCATATTTCATTAGTATGTTGATTCTGTTTGATGCACACATCAGCTGTCCTTTGCCCTTCTTTCTTAAATACGCACCTTAGCCGTGGTGAAGTCCACCACCTTCTTGGTGGTCAGGTCACACTTGTTGCCAACCATCAGTTTATTTACATTCTCGCTAGCATAGCGGTCGATTTCCTGGAGCCATTGCTTCACGTTGTTGTAGGACTCCTGGTGGAAAGAGAGCTAGAGTTACAGACGAACCCAAAACAGTCACACAATCAGCACAACATATTTTGACACTCACACTTTTACAAATACAGGGGCTACCATTCCAAACCTCACTTTCTATTCCTCATCTATAGTAGCTCATGTGAACTAACAGCAGAAACGTAGTCGAAGCTTTGACTTTATTTACGTATTTGTGTTAGATCTTAATAAATAGCATTAGAAACTACAAAATGTCATCTCAGTGTGCTGAGGAAAAGATGAGAAAGGGAGCCATGAGTCAACCTAGTCTCTCTACCCCATGGAGGGTTGAGGAAATGACATACTGCAAAAGAAAAGAACTGCACATTTAGCATTTTGGATGGTAGAAGAGAGCATGGTTCATGCCTGGGAATTCAAGTAGCATTCTTGGGCAAAAAACCTGTAGAAATTAGTTGGGAGTGGGCAATTTTGAATTTTTAAATGGCACAATTGCACCACCCAACTAAGGAGATACTTAATAGTGCACTTATGTTAATTTGTGTAGGGCACTAGGGCATGTTTTAGAGTTGCCATATAATTGTGGAGTATAACAGTTCTCCAATCGTTTTAGCCTCAGTGCTAGAAGATTTGTTGCTGTTGATCTAAGGAACCTTGATGGATGGCAAGGGTGGAAGCGTCTCATTTAATAACTGTTAGCGCAGCAATAAGGGTCTTCTGGGTAATATATACAGTCCAAAAGATAGACCGAAATGAACATTCGTATCCCAGTTGTGATGTGTTCATTGCACAGTAGACGTGTTATTGTGGTAGTTCACATGAAACAACAACACAGCAAAAACCATTCTGCTCTTTCAGAAAAGCTGTGAAGCAAACATAGGTAATAGAAAACACTCACAAGCGCAATGGTAGACCGATTCATACCTTCTATACAGGCCATATTCTGGCTGAAGAAAAGTGAACAATTTGGAATCAACTGGGCACATAAGAATGATTTCTAACTGTTCAGGCTGTCACTTCAAATATGTTGGTGCTCCAGTGCACAAGTTTCACTCTGTGAACCCCATCCCTTAATGTGTGCAGTTGTCATGAACATAAGTCGTCCCAAAATGCTTTGTCTAGCAAGCGAAGTTGTCACTGCAAATGCTACTTTAGCAGGTGACTAGATTGGAGTTGTGAAGGAGAAATAGCAACGACTAAGAGTATAGGAATCCTTATAAGGATAATGATACTTACCCAGTAAGCTTCTGTTCTTGGCATGTAGAGCTGTATATTCACATGTTTTGCATACTCCTGCCAGCTAGTGTTGGGTCCGGATGTTTGCAAGTTATTTTTCTTCGAAGAAGTCTTTCCAGTCACAAGATAAGGTGACTCCTCCTTCCGGTGATAGTGCGCATGGGCGATGAAGCCATTGTTAGACTGTTTTCCCGCAGAGGGTGAGAATGGAGTTACTAAGTGTAGAATATTTTATTTATAACGTTTTATATAGCGCAAACTTGATCCCGAAGGATATCAGAGCGCTTTACAATTTGAGGCAAAGGTAACAAATAAGAACATTAGTCTAACATGGGGAATCTAATGAATAGAGATGTTCATGTGTATGTATGTAAACTGAGAAACTGCAACAACTACAGGAGACCGGGGAGGGTGGGCGCATGTGAATCTACAGCTCTACATGCCAAGAACAGATACCTACTGGGTAAGTAACATTATCCATTCGAGGCATGTGAGCTGTAGATCACATGCTTTGCATAGACTATACAGCAGTAAACTCACAAAGATGTGGCTAACCTGTATTTGTTGCAGTTGTCTGAAAGAGGTTTAAGTGCTGCTTGGCCTATATTAGCTTGTTGCCTCTCTAACACATCAACACAATAGTGCTTGGTGAATGTGTGTGGTGTAGACAATGTTGCTGCCTTAGAGATGTCAGCTAGGGGAATATTCCCTAAGAAGGCAATAGTAGTCCCTATTTTGCGAGTGGAATGCGCTCTAGGGGGTATTAGCAAAGTGCTTTTTGCTTTCTGATAACATGTCTGGATACAATTTACGATCCATCTTGCAATGCTGATTTTGATATGGGATTGCCTTTGTGTGGTGGAGACAAACCAACAAAAAGGTGCTTTGTTTTGCTCTGCTAACATCAAGGGTGTGCAGAGCTCGTTCTGCTACAGAATAAGGTTGAGGAAAGAACACAGGTAACTCAACTGATTGATATGAAAGGCAGAAACTACTTTAGGGAGAAATTTAGGATTGCTGTCAAGAACCACTTTCTCTCTATGAAGCTGAAAGAAAAGCTCTTGTATAGGTAATGCCTGAAGTTCACCAACTCTACTCAGTAAAGTTATTGCGACGAGGAAAGTAACCTTCCATGAAAGGAATTGTTTAGGTTCCACACTGGTGCAGGTGGGTCTCTTGGTGGTTTCACTCTTTTTAATCCTTCCATAAAGGCTTTAATCACAGGTACTTTGAAAAGAGATACGAGTCTGATTTGTAAGTATGCAGCTACTGCTGCTAGATGTAAGCGAATAGATGTGTAGGCTAGTCCAGATTGCTGTAAATGTAATAAATGTAACAGGTAACAGATGATGTTCTGTACAGAAGCATCAAGAGGATTGATATGGTTACAATAGATAACAAATTGCTTACATTTTGCTGCATAACATGCAATAGTAGTAGGCTTGCTAGCTTCTTTTAGGATATTCATAAAGTCTGGTAGTAAGTGTAAATAACCAAACTCTGACTTCAGGAGCCAGATTGCCAGGTTATGTTCTTTGGGATTTGGAGGCCTGATTTCTCCATGGCTCTGAGTGAGGAGACTGGAGGGGAGATGCCACTTTTGGTGTGGAGCTATTGACATCTCCAACAGGGTGGTGAACCAGGGTCAACATGCCCATGTTTGAGCTATGAGAATTAGTGTGAGGGATGTTTGCCTGAGCTTCCGAACTACCAGTGGAATGTGTGGGATAGGCGGAAAAGCGTTGGCAAATATCCCTGACCAGTTCATCTATAGTTCATTGCTTTTGGAGAACGGGTGTGGGAACCTATAGGCATAGCCTGGGCATTTTGCGTTTTTTTGTGTTGGTGAACAGGTCCATCAGAGGAAATCCCTATTCCTGAAAGTAGGGGAGGAGAACTTGAGGATGAAGCTCGTGGATTTGCTACTTGTCTGCTGAGGTCTGCAATCTGATTGTTTACTCCTGGAAGGTGTTCTCCCAGGAGATAAATCTTGTGGTGTATAGCCCATTCCCAAATGGCTTGTGCTAGGTGTGACAGTTGGAGTGTGTGTGTGTCCCCGCTCTGTTTTTGTATATAGCACATAGCTGTCATGTTGCCTGTGCGGACTAGTACAGCTTTTCCTACGAGGTGAGTTTGAAAGGCTTTGAGCACTAGAAACACAGCTAGTAGCTCTAGGTGATTTATATGGAGGCTTATGTGCTTTAGACTCCATAATCTTTGGATTGTGTGATCCTGTAAGTGAGCACCCCAACCAGTGAATGATGCGTCTGCTGTTACCATGGTCTGTAGGACAGGGTCGATAAAGGGGTGCCCTTTGGATACATTTTGTTGGTTCCACCAGAGCGATGGGTGCAGCAGTCTACCAACACTAGATCGGTTAATTGACCCTGCGACTGGTTCCACTGACTTGTTAAGCATTCTAGAAGGGGACGCATGTGAAGTCTTGCATGGGGTACGATTATGATGCAAAAAGCCATCATTCCCAGCAGTTGTATGAAGACTCTGGCAGGTAATGAGTGGTTGGGCTGTAACTGAGTGAGAAGAGACTGAATACTGTGAATTCTGGCTGCATTGGGAGAAACTAGAGCATTTTGAGTGTCTGTGGTGGCTCCTAAATAAGTCTGTGTTTGAAGGCTGCAGATGGGACTTCAGCGCATTCACTATAAATCCTAGTTGGTGCAGTAAGCGAATTGTGGCTTGAGTGTGTTGGTGACATTTCAGGTAAGTGCTGGCTTTAATGAGCCAGTCGTCTAGATCGGGTAAGGCGTAGATATGCTCGCTGCTCAGATGAACTGAGACTACTGACAGGCATTTGGTGAACACTCTGGGAGCAGTGGGGACTCTAAACGGTAGTGCTTTAAATTGGTTTTGTTGAGCAGCTATCACAAATCTGAGATATTTGCGATGAGCTGGGTGAATTGGAATGTGAAAATATGCGTCTTTTAAGTCTACAGTAGACAAAGTCGCCTTGTTGTAAAAGTGGGAGCTCTTGTTGAAGTGTCACAATGTGGAAATGTTCTGACAGTATGTAGAGGTTCAGAGCTCAGAGGCCCAAAATAGGTCTTAACGAGCCATCCTTTTTGGCAATTAGAAAATACAACGCGTAAACGCCTGACCTATTGCATTGTAATGGTACCGGCTCTATGGCTCCTTTTAGCAAAATAGATTGGGCTTCCTGTCTGAGGAGGTGCAAATGTTCCGGTGATAGTCTGTGAGAATGAGGTGGAATGTTTGGAGGATTGGAGGTAAGCTCCAGGCAATAACCATGTTGGATAATTCTTAACACCCATGTGTCTGTTTTAGATTGCCAAATGTGGAGGAATTGTAGAAGACGTTCCAAGACAGGTGTTAGATGATTGGAGGGCAAGGGTAGATAAGTCCCTGCTTGTTCAAGGAAGGGGAGTTGCGGGGTGTGGAATCCTTTTCTCTACCCATGCCGCTGCTTCCTCTATATCCTCCTCTAAAGAAACCTCTGGTGGAGGAAGGTGGATTGTTGCCTTATAGGAGGAAACATTGGTGTCTGAGGACGTAGTCTTAGACCCCACACGAAAAAAGGAGCGACGAAAGGAGCCCCGGTTAGGAGACTGTAGAGCTCCCATAGAGTTAGCTACTTGAGTGTATTTATAATTTTTTTCTAATGCCTGATCAACTTCAGGTCCGAACAGATGCTCTTTATCAAATGGGGTGTTTAAAATGAATTGCTGGACTTCAGGTTTGAAACCGGAAATCCTTAACCAGGCATGTCTCCTGAGCAACACAATAGTGTTAATCTCTCGAGCTGCAGCGTCGGCAGCATCTAATGCACATCTAATAGATAAACTGGAGATGAGCTTTCCTTGTTGTACTAAATCGTGTGCATTAGCTTTGTGCTCGTCTGGGAGATATTGGAGCAATTGCTCCATTTCGTCCCAGTGTGCTTTATCATACCTGGCTCAGCTGGCCTGGGTATTTGCGATGCGCCAATTATTAGCGGCCTCAGCAGCCATTCATTTGCCAGAGCTATCTATTGACTTTGATTCCTTGTCCGGAGGGGGGCATCCCCACAGGTTTGTGAATTAGCCTGATTACGGGCATTGGATACATTAAGGGAGTCAAGGGGAGGTAACTGACCCTTAACAAAGACTGGATCAGCAGAAGCAGGCTTATACTTTTTATCTATTCTGGGAGTCAGAATGTGAGCACGAACAGGGTCTTTGAAGTTGTTATCAGTATGTCTATCAGTACGTCTCATCATGCCTTTGAGCATAGGGAGAGTCTGGATAGATCTGTGTGTACTACTTCAAGTTTCGAACAACAAATCATCTTCTAGTGATTCTTTGTTTAGTTGTACCCTGTGTTCTTGTGCAGCACTAGCAAGCAACTCTAAATATCCTACATGGTCATCAGAAGGGGAAGGCTTTGCAGGGTAAAGGTCTGGTTCATTATCTGAAGGTGGATAAATAGTTTAGATATACAGGTAAATGAATATCCTCATCATCTCCATCATCATCCTCATCATGCTGTGAGGGTGGAGAATTGTGTGGTGTGATAAGTAAATGTTCCAATACTGGAGAAGGCGGTGAAGGTGTAGGGGAACATGGCAGAAGAGGAGGAGGAGGAGAAGGGTTGGTTCCAACAGGTTTCCTCTTTAAAGGAATCTTTCATTGTATGTCCTCTGACTCAGGCTTGCGGTTATGAGGCAGTTTGGAAAGATGATGTCCTGTTTCAGGGTTGATGTAAAGTTCCTTTTGTTTAGGATCCGATTGGGGGGGAATTGGATCTTGCAGCTTCGAAGGAGCGTTTTTCGGTTTCGGCATATTAGACTTCGGTGCCAGGATGGAAAGACCTTTTGGAGTGGAAGGTTTGGGCTCCGAAGCAGTTTTTAATTTCGGCATCGAGGATTTCGTTTCCGAAGCAGTCTTCGGCTTTGACTTCAAAGGTTTCGACTCAGTGCCGAACTTTGGGCGACTCGATCTTGAGCTGGAAGGCTTGAAATGGGTTTTAGAGCCGAGCTGGGAGGAAACAACTTCTCGTTCCGACCTTGGCCTGGAGGTGAAGGTGGAACCAAAGCCTTTTGCTTCGTTTGAGTTGGATTTCGGGGCAACTGGTGTTCGGTACTCAGGGGACCTTGACCCTGCGGTAAGTTCTCCTCCATCTCGGAGTACAATTCAGGGATCGTTAAGGGCTGCTCTTCCTGTTCCTCTTCGGCCCCTTGTGCATCAAATTCTTCTTGCTCGGATCCTTCACCAAAGTGGTCTGGCTTGTATTCAATGTTCTGGAGATGTTCTAGAGATGCTCTGGAGATGAGCACAAGTTGCACACTTTGTGCAAGTCGGTGCACAGATATTTTGCGGGGCACAGAGGGCAGAATTTGAATGGAGTCCATTTTATCGACTGGAAGGTGGAGCGACGTGGTTAGGCCTAACGGCCTTCCACGAGTTTTATCAATAAAAAATTACATTTTCTATGACCAATACGATACGCGGAGAAGAGGGATACACGTACGAAACAATACAGACGCGGGTTTCAAATCGGAGCGCAGCAATTCACGTTCGCACCAGATGGCTGAAAAAAATTATCTAACAATAGAGTCGATGCCCATTTTCACTATCACCGAAAGGAGGAGTCACCTTACCTCGTGACTGGAAAGACTTCTTCGAAGAAAAATAACTTGCAAACATCTGGACCCAACACTAGATGGCAGGAGTATGCAAAGAATGTGATCTACAACTCACATGCCTCAAACCTATTTTTTCCCTTTCTAGCTAGTAAATAGAGTGCACAGAGAAAAGGAGCAGAACTTCCTGGTCAAAAGCAGTATCTTTTTCCGAACCAGGTTAGAGAGATTCCCCTGATGCTGCGCCTTCAATTCCCACTGCAGAGCCTGCATATGCCAATGGGCATGTTTTACCAACAGAAAGCAGGAGGAGATGACACCAGCCTCAAAGTCAGTCTCACCAAAATCCAGGGTAGAAGCTGAAACATCAGAATCATAGCTCGAATATCCTGGACTCACCATTCCAGAGGATAAGCCCAGAACTGCACTGTATCCAGAACAGCTCTGATGAAAGGGAGCATCTGGAAGGTAGTCAGATATGACTTTGGCTTCCTTGAATGGTCCTAAGGGGGATACCCCCCCCCGTTGAAGCACCTCCATCACAACATATGTTTTGACTTGAACTGTGGCCAGCTCAAGGTCCAGGACCTCATCTGCCCTCCAAACTACTATCGCAAAGAGACGCCCGGTTGTTGGTCCTAACCTCATATCACTTATCATCAGTAAGGAATCTCTAAAGGTTCAGCACCACCAGTAACAGCACCATTGGAATGGTTCTTAAGGGGAGGTGGCCAAATTGCAGCCGCCCTTATCCATTAACAAATTCTAGGGGGTCGACTGGCATGTAGGGCGAACCTGCCAGCAGTGGACCAGATTAAAACCCTTCTAAATCCAAACTCTCGGAGATGGGCAGGGGTCGCTCCAGCTCTGGGAAAATTTAAGGAAGCGCAGAGCAGACCCAGTTTCCGACGACGGTTGCACATGGACCAAATGCAAGTGCCGTCAGGATTGGGAGCATTGTTCCTTCACGTTGCTCAAAGAATGACAGTGACGTGGAGAAGGCAAAGAGTGCTTCGATTTCTTGCACTTTTTCTTGTGAAACTTACCAGAAGAATTCCTGGAGCGGGACGAGAACAGACATGAGAGACTCCGAGAACGGTCCCGAGCCTCCCACACAAAAAAAAAACCTGGAGTGGTGTGAAGTCATATGACGAATAGCTAAAAGCTTCATGGGCTTGCTCATGGATTGCCTTAGGGTTTATCGTCTACCACTCTGCACATGACGCAGAGTTGTGGTCCTTCTTGAGTTACCAAAGCCATACCAAGTGGGGGGGGGGTCTGTCACCGCCATCTGTCGATGACAGGCGCCACAAGGTTTGAACCTGGTGAGTTTTTTCGGAGTCATCTCAGAAAAGAGAGCAAAAAAGGAACTCTAGTCGTCGACAAAAAGGTCGAAGCCAGCCAAAAAATGGCTGAGGGGAGCTTGATCCACATCCGAGCTGGTTACGCTGAATAGAAGGAACTGAGGTCCATCTGCTGTGGTGGCACCTAAAAAGGCATTGTGCACATCACTTCCAGCGCACAAGGAGATTGCTAAAAATAAATAAAAAAAATGATCCAGTCTAATGCCTGTTCTAAGATAAGGAATCAGCAGCCAGAAGTCTCTATCAGATGAATACATCAGTTTAGCAGGAATATCCCTTGCCAGCAGATGTCAATAATCAACAGCAAAGGTAGAGAGATTTGAATAAGTGGCAAAGTAGAGGAATATCTACCAAACACATTCTTTAACACTGCTTAACCACCTGAGGTGTCAAATCTGACCTTTCAACTACCCAGTAATGTTACCTGGTACCCATTAGCTTGGACTTTGCACTAAGACCTATAAAATCTCCTTTTCTCTTCTAAACCAACGGGGTCCCGGACTCTTTCTTTATCTGTTCAATCTCATCATCTGTATGAGATCGGAAAGGGACTGACCCAGTAAAGGGAAGACTCATGGTTTTAAATAGTGTGCCCAGATACTTATAACTTGGTTTAAACCTAACTGACCTTCTAGCATGATCCCGGGAAGTCTTGTCTTCAGTCACTAAGAAAATTGTCCGCAAAAGCCACCAGTGACTCTCACAAAGCTTTCTTATATTGTCCTAATAAAATGTAAGCAATGGCTGTTTGGAAGGTTGTTGCTGCATCATCACATACCCTTTGCACCCAGCACCTTCAATGCAAGCATCTGCTCACACTGTCAGTACAAATGTTTCCGGAGCATAGGGATGTCTCTTTTTTACAGATGAAACAATAACATAAGTCTGGCGCTGCTTCTGTCACAGATATGGTGCGTTTTGGTCAGAATGACTTCTATTTCTTCAACAGCCTATGAATTGCCACTTTGTTCATCACTGGTGATAAGAATCCTTTTCTTTGAGTTCTGTAAAACCATAGACTTAAGAAAGTGTTGGACGTGGGTAGTAGAATACTGTGGGGGCTCCACGTGGATGTTTCATTTTGTTGTTCAATAACATCTTGAAATGTAGTGATATCATTCGCAGGTGAGGCTTGCGATGGAGAAGCTGCAGATAAAATTAGTGTATATGATGAGGATGAATTAGAGGGAAAACTCATTGATTACAAAGAAGAGCTATATTGAGAACTTTCCATTTTGTGCCTCCGTGAAGTTGCAGGGGTGGCATCGCTGATCCCACACCAGGGGCATTTCACAAAAAAAGGAAAGCACTGTGAAGAAAATACCCTCAAAAGCTACAGAAAAAAATAAGGAAAATGCTGTAAGACATGCCTACTCGCAAACATTTTCTCATGGGCCAAAAAGTACAGTTTGGGTGTGCTCAAGGTCTGCACCAATGCTGTGGCACTCCCCACCCTCAACTCACTCCGCCAATCCAATTACATAGCGCATTAGCGAAGTATCAAAAAGCGCATTAGAGCTATATATAAAAAAGTGCATTTCGCTCAACTTTGTTTTAATAACTGAATTTTACTTTTTTGAAACCAAGACCACAATGTTACATAATATCGTTCCCAATTACGATAACCGATAAACATAGGCAATGCACCATAAACAGCTGGATACCAATATTTCAAATCAGTCCCCAATATGACAACCACTTTCCCCATTCCCTTCTATGTTTCTTGGGGTACACTCAAGATATGTGAATTGGTTCATCTGTTTGAAGCACCAAGCCACTGCCCGCTAAAGTGTGTGTGTTGGGGGAAGGGAGGGGGTTGGGGTGTAGAGTCTAAAATTTGGTAAAGTCTCCCTTGGCTAGAATAGTTCCAGTCCCCACTAAGGTTTGGCCTCGAAATGTATCCCCCCCCCACTCTAGGAGGGCCAAATTTGTGGATGGGTTCATGTGCATCCCCAACACCCTGAAAGGGACAGCTAGCACCACCAGCTAGTATTGAGCTAGCCAAGGACATTCTCATACCACATGACAAAAAATGGGCGTGTGGTTCCGGGCAGTGACAACAAGTCTATATAGTCTCAATGGTGTCAAATAGTTCATATGCAGGAAGTCAATCTGGATAAGTCTGAGCCACGAGGAGATGATCAGCACCCTGAGAGACAGACATGCACCCCTACCCTACAATCAGAGTCATCCAGGCAGCCCAGCCCTTCCTCCCAGCGGGACCACAGTGGAGTAAAACTTTGTAGACCCACGAGATGCTCATCTCATCAATAGGACCAATAAGAATCCTGGATGGGAGGGTGCCTAGCTGCGGGATGGAGCAAAGGGATCCTATGTGTTGTTTGAGGGCATGACAGAGCTGTGGATATCGGCAAAACAGGGACCTTTTCAGGGGTTACTCGGATAGAAGAGTATGGAAGGACTGAAGATGTGATCCCTGCCACACGTCCCCAACCATAAATATTTCAATGTTGTCCCACCACTCGAACCCAGAAAGGGAGGATGAATGGTGTAACCACAGCCCCTTCCACAGCGGCTACACAAGCGGGATCTTTTTATCTTAACATTTCACTCAACTTTTATTTACTAATCCATCTGTGATTTGAAAGGATAAATAAATTTAAAAAATGCTCACCTCTTTTGTATGCGCAAGCATCTATGCCAGTGTGTGCCAATAAAATGACAAAGCCACGTCATAGCACCTTTTTTGTTTTACATTTCCAGCTGCACTGCTCTACACCATGGCAAAAAATCACTGCCAACGCCAATAGGTCTCATGAAATAGACCCATTGGCTTTGTGAATGCTTGTTCAGTTAAGGTACCTGTATTCGATTTTATATTCAAATACATGTAGGTTGAAACCATATCATTTTAGCTACATAAATTAGTTTATTCAAGCTACTTGACTTGCCCTTTCCCCACACTCACTGACCCTGCCCCATCGTGCTCACTATCACACTTCCCATACTTTTTATGCACTTCTTTTCTCGTATGAGTTGGGCTGCCTTGCAGAATTAATGAGCAAGACTAGCTCTAGAAACACAGCCCTTTAGCAAAATAGCATAAAAACTCACCCTTGCAACATATTTTTCCTATCCTGGGCTTTGTGTCTACAGTCATTTCAGCTTGCTCAGTCAGCAGGTTAGCCAAGTTCATAAAACAAGCTATACTAACGTAAAAAAGGCAAGTATCACAAAACAAGGTTGCTTGGCTAACATAAGCAACAACAAAAAACAAAAAAATGAACTCTAGCAGCTTTCTTTACTGCAACTCTCCGCTTGCCACTAGGGGCGGGGGGGGGGGGGGGGGGGGGGGGTCCCAGAAGATGATTTGCAGGTTGGATAGGAAGGTGCGCCAGACCGCACTTTCAGAACCACTGTTTTAATAACTATACTAAGTCCAGTAAAGGGAGAAAAACTCGAATTCAAACAAAATGGGGTGAAAGCCCCTGAAGTGTTCCACAATCCTCTCAGCACGACCCGAAAAA
The DNA here is from genome assembly GCF_964263255.1 of Lissotriton vulgaris. Lineage (NCBI taxonomy): Eukaryota > Metazoa > Chordata > Amphibia > Caudata > Salamandridae > Lissotriton > Lissotriton vulgaris. The sequence continues at coordinate 762,764,770 of NC_141697.1, forward strand.
AAGTAATTGAGTCTGTGCAGCAAACTGCCAGGGTAGGAATTTCTGGGTCCTTAAAAAAGCAGTGTAATGGACTAGAGCTGGCATGCACTTTTCCCTTCATTTTTCTGTTCTGTAATGCAAGGCTTTACAGTTTAGTTATCAAAGTTACATATTTTTCAGCAAGGTGCTGAAACGTAGCATTTCTATTGCTTTGAATTGGCTATTCCGGAGAGAAACATTCAGTAAAAGCTGATCTGTTTATCTATGTAGGCGGCAAATAATTTATGAGAGTTTGAATAAGTGTCCACGTACAGTTCAAGCTGGATTCATTCTACAATCATTAATGGCAGGAATATTCTGCGTTTATGAGTTCCGCTAAGATCCTACAATGCAGAACTTTTATTGTCATTCACTACCAGTTTTCCGGGGGCCCCAGAAAACGGTTTCATTTAAACAAAAAGAACATGTACTCAGTTACAGCACTTGCCTCTAGGCAGTGTGGGTTCAAGCAGGCAAGGGCTCTAGGAAGTGGTGAGTAGTTAGCAACTCAAACACTCACTTGCACCACCAGGCGGTTCTTTGTTTTACAAAAGCAAAACATGTTATCACTGTTAAGAAAAATGTTCAATCATCTAAATCTCGCAAGGCAATATTACTTTCTTTGACGACGACACCAAATGCTGACTTTGCTATCTCGGACCTGAATTCACTCAACTGGCTTCCCTTTGAGGCAAGGATCCAATTAAAGATTTTTTGTATGACCTACAGAGCTCTTCACTTCAATACCCCACTCTACCTGGCAAATAAACTGGAACTCTCTGGTGGATCCCTGCACACAAGGAGCACCGGCACCTTACTGCTCAAGCCAAAGTAATTCAATAAGCTTAAAACCTACAACCGTACATTCTCAGGCATTGCCCCGAGAATCTGGAACGCCCTCCCAGTGGAGAAAAGGCTTATTCCATCCACCTTTGTTTTCAAAAGGGAAATGAAAGGACTAATAATGAACAATGCGCTGGTCTAGAAACTTTGCTCCTCTTACCTCGAGTCTTTTTGGTTATCCTAACTTTAATATGTCATCTGTTGCGACCCATTGTTGCCTGCCATAATGTCCCTTTTGTTCTTGATATATATTGTCCTAAATTTCCTGTTGCAATTGCCTTCTACCTATTGCCCTCCACTATGTAATTTTTACTCTTGTGACACATTGACCTACTTGTAACTTGTTATGTCTTTGAACTATGTTCCTTTTTCTCCGTCATCCTTATGTAAAGCGCTCTGATACCCACTTGGGTCATGTTCACGCTATACAAAACTCACAAATAAATAAATAATCCTACACTGTAGACAGCCAAGCTTGACATCCCCAGGTCCAGCCCTTTCCATTATGCACAGAGCTATGCAGAGGTGACCATGTATTCCTGTCTCATTGAGCCAGCTTATGCCTAGAATCAGTGACAATTGTTGTTAGGTAAACAGGCCACTAGTCAAAGTCATGCTTGACATTTTGGAGAGTTGCAATCCACTCAAGTACACCCTCCTGTGGGTAAAGTTTAGGCTCCTAGAAAACAGTTGTATAATAATCACTGTTCCTCTTGGTCCATGATAATAGCAAACATTCAATAATGCTTAATGAATTTGCGAAGCTGTTCCAAATACTCCTTAAGCCATCAATAATTGAAGGCTGGTTCAACTTTCCATTCCAGGACAGGACAGAAGATTCATGAAATAATCAGACAGCCCAAATTTTTTGTTAAGGCATTTCTTAATGACCATGTACTTTTTCAACTACCAAGGCAATAGCACCAAGATCTTCATGTCTGTCTATTGCTCAGGTGTTCCTTCTCTTAGACCTCAGCCTGACCCACTTGAACTGGCTTAATCTAATGAAGGAAAACACAAAGAAATGGTCCTGCTCCTTCGAGGCAGGCGTACATTCATAAGGGTTATGATATCTGTTGCAGGCAGAGGGGAGAGCAGACCTGGTGAGATGCAGTTAAGGGGAGACAACAACATTCCTTATCTTGCGCTATTCTTTTGAATCACCCTAAAAAGTCAGGGCAACATACAGGGGTTACCCACTGTGGAGTATCCCACTCCAAGTAGACAGGTACTCCTCCTGAACACCACTCGTACTATAGGGTATTGAGAAGGCCTAGAGACAAGACAGTATATAACTTTAACAAGGAAAGCCAGTAGTCAATATTTCTAACTTGGGGAATAGTTTTTCATTTTTTCATAACCTTTATTTCGATTCATCCGAGGAATCATAAAAGTATACATTTAAGTAGAAAAAACAGATTTTACAAATGGTTTTCAAATCTGCAGGATCAAGTTATTAACATACAATGAATTTCTTAACCATATTTCAGCAGATCACCAGAAAACAATTACAATCCCTAAAAGTTAACATAAATCATAAAAGATAAAAAGGCCCAAATATGCAACAGTAAAGTGCGTTCTGCTATTACAATCCATAAATATCAGATGAAAAACCGATTGAACCTTTCATATTAACCTGTAATCTTACATCAGATATTTACTCAGTATTCCCACTAGAGCATCAAAAATTTTCAATATCGATTCCTGATGGTAAAAGACAATTTAATAAAGCTAAGCATGGCGTTACATATAGCAGCAGTATGCAACGATTTTAGATACTCATAGCCTTCTTTGTAATTACAGGGACGAATATCCATTAAGATTGGTTTAATAAACCGGTTTCTTGGATTTTTATACAAAGTGCAAAAAGAGAACAAACTGCATTGTTGAGCTTTGTTAACACATGGACAAGGGGGTAGCCTTTCACACCAACCCCCTTGTTTCGGAAAAGCAAAAAGAAAATGCAATATATTTAATCGAAATCGCGTCAAATAAAATCACCATTGCGTACGTACAGTAAAAGATAGATAAAATTGGTGCTGCAATTTACCCTTTTGATATTGTACTTGTTCATTGTATTTTAACTGACCCAAAGTATCACGGTAAGCATTCCTAATTACAATCCTTGTGTCCTGCTGAATAAATTTTGGACTTTCATAAATATGACCTAGACCAATTTTATAAAAAGTTTCCTTCACATATGACAACCATGGGATCAGCGTAGCATGATCCAATCTTAAACAATCTTTCAAGATTTCTTTCTAAAGCGGCAAGTCCTCAGATAACCAAATTTTCCCCCATAGGAGTAATGGAGAGACATGAATAATATCGCTCACAAATTCTATACCCATCTCCATATGGGAAAAATCATTTGGTGAACTAGTTGGAATTGACAAAAGACGCTTTAAAAACTTGTTCTCCATGACTTGTATTTGGGTAGATTTATGTGTCCCCCACACCATCGCCCCATAGGTGGCAACAGGCAAACATTTGGCTTTTTTGTTTCAGAAACAGTCCTGTGTTGCCAGTGAAAAAAGTTGTAAAGACATGTCTTAATTTACACATGAATGTAACCTAGCAGCTGTTGTATGCGCAAGAATCCGGGGGCCCCTGGATTTATGTGGGAGCTCTGTTTGTACCTTGACTGTGTCTGTCAAAAAGAGTTCTCACGTGCGAGTGGAGCTGCGATACTAATCCACGTTTTAATGCGCTCCTGAATGCGCAAGACACTAATGGCTCGTGGGTTTAAGTATGATTCTTATTCACCCATACATTGTGTTTGCTCAAAGTTTCGCTTGAAAGCAGAAGAACGATGTTAATTCACGCTCTACCCGTTTAAGTGATTCGGTCTGTTTAAGACATAGAAACGGAACAGTGATCACGTGATCGTGATACATGTCGTTCACGCATTTACAAAAACCATCGTCCCCGCGGGTCCCATGTTTCCAGGCCGTGGATGTGAACAGATTAGGCTCCTTGAAGGGCAGTCGCCGGGAAAGAAGTGAGTGAGGCGGTAGCGTGTATTATTTTCTCTGTTACCGCTTGCTGCTTAATCCGGGCACATGCTCCCTTGATAGAGCTTCTGATGAGAGAAACAACAATAATTACCGGCCCGGTCTTTAACTTTCAGATGTCCCGGGCGTGAAGATTTTCCCCTGCCACGAGCCCATGGGAAACTGCTCCTGATACTTTTGAGTGAGTTAAAGACCTTAGGTCTTTTTTGACTGAAGGTGTAGTTTGGTTATTTAACGGGCACTTTTTGACTTGGATTATGATAACACCTTGCGGCTTACACATCATAAAGGTTTGTGTTTGCATCGACAAAGGTGATAATTTGCAGGCAATTATGCCTCTTTGAACACTGCAAATGCTAATGCATTGTTTTATTTCTAAGGGGCATGACATGTGTTAAAGTTAATGGATATGTCTCCCCAATGGACATTATATGGTGGGATATACTGAATACCATAATGTCACTATTATTCATTGACAATTAGGTGTGTTTTGCTACTTTCACTTTCTGATAAACTGTGAATTCGCAATGATTGCATGAGTAGGAAATGTCTCACCTGCTTAAAAAAAATTTCCCCATGTTTATTGATTTATTTCAGATTCATCATCCCTCACGCACTGGAGGGGTTGCACGAGGAAGTTCCTGTGCACCGGTTACACACAAGTTTGTAATCTTTATGTCCTTCCCGCCCCAGGTGGATTTGGCGCCTTAGCGTGCGCTACCCACGAGGCGAGGATTTGTATGGTCCTGACGAATGCTGAGCTGACTAGTGGCTCACCATAGCAGAAACATGTCGACCTTTGTATTTTTATGTATAGGACTTTTTGGTTCAAATTAACACAACCATCTTTATGTCCGCCTCTCACTTATGTTTTTAATGGAGTTAGAACTACCCCTTTATTAAATGAATCATTCTAGTTTGGGGAGTAGTCCACACTCCTTTTAACTCACTTTTCACCACTGTTGGGTACTACTTTACGTATTCAAAACAAGAACCCAATGAAGACAACTGGCAACAGACTTTCAGTTGGTGCCTGAGGGTTCTTTTTCTGCACTGAGTCTGTAAAACCTACCTTATTGCTCTTTCTTTTTCTTGAACTCATGTTTTGGTGGCAGTAATTGAATGTCTTTACCTCCATCTTCTTATGTGTGTTTTTTCGTTTTTAGTCACTCTTCCGTTGATTTGGATTAAACATTTGGCTTTATACAAGGTCTTTAAATCAGCAATTGGTTTTTGACCCAATTTACTTGCGAAGCGAAAAAGGGCCTCTATGGATCGCGTGGCTTTTTGTACTCTGCCGTTATTAATGGATCTCAGCTCAAATTTTTATTAAATAGATTGCCTAAAAATTAATATTCTCAACTTTTTCAATAATCCGGTTATCTACAACAAACCTACGGGTTTTTGTCCCTCTAGGGCCGCATACCATAACAAAAGACTTTGTAAAATTGACCCTACGGTCTAGGTCCTGCATGAAGTCATTCAATGTAATCAAACACTGTTGCATGCTATTAGCAGTTAGGGTCATTAATACAGTGTCATCAGCATAGGATAACAAAGGTATCTGTTTACCATTTACTTTAGGGAAATCTGAACAATTATCTAACAAAAACGTTTCTAAACCATTTGTATAGACTAAAAACAAAAAAGGGGCCAAAATACAGCCCTGACGTACGCCTTCAGTTGATGGGATGGATTTTGTTTTTTCTCCCCCTGGGCCGTATCTAATCGACACAGTAGTAGCAGCGTGTAGTCTGCGAAGCAAGGTAACCAAAGGTTCCTCAAACCCCATAGCATCCATCATCCGCCATAGCTTGTCCCTACATACAGTGTCAAAGGCACTGGATAAGTCCAGGTGTGTAGGAACACCCCTGGCCTTCATGTACTTACCCATTACTAGGGCCAAATTAAGACACTGCTCTGTTGTCCCCTTACCTCTCCTGAACCCATACTGTGAGTCTACAATAAGGCCAGAAGAGTCTGCCCAGGTCTCCAGGCGGGATAGTATAACCCTCCCCATCAGTTAACAGGATGCATCTATTAATGAGATCGGCCTGTAGCAGCACGGGTCGCGTTTGTCACCTTTTTTAAAAATTGGTACAACTACCGCCTCTTTCCATGACAAAGGAATGCGCCCAACGACAATCGCCCTAAAGACATTAAGTAGTAATGGTGCCCACACATCAAGGTTACTTTTAAATAAGTCCAAAGGCACTGCATCTGGACCTGGGGCTTTTAATAAAATATCTTTCCTTAAGGCCTCCTCAACTTCAGGGAGGGAAAGTGAGAGACTAAGTGCTAAAGCTGTTTCATAATAGGAGTCAATATGCCCCTCACTATTAGTAGCTAAACAAACACCCTTTGGATTAAAAATGTTGGCATAATGGACTTTCCAGGTTTCTCCCGCTAAATAGGTAACCATACTACCATTTTCCTCACTATTGAGGAAGGGGCGATTTATTATCTCCCAAAACAGCCTACTATCCCTCAAATCTGAGGCTTTCTCCAGATCATCCCAAGCCTTCTTTTTTAATTCCAATTTCCACTTCACAATAGTATCCTTATAAGATTTCCTTTCACTTTTGACCAATTCCTTGTCCTGAGGTACTTGGTGTAACGCCTTTTTTAATAATGTTTGTGCTGCCGGACACTCAGCATCAAACCATTTGTGCTCCCTTGGATCTCCCTTTCCTATCGGTTTAACAAGGTGAGTGGCCACACTTCCGCAAAGAACTTAAAAATTCTGAATTATCGTTTCTGGCTCGGATGTGGACGTTAAACAGATATCTATCTCTAAATTATTTGCCTTGAAAATCGTTTCTTCCAACTTTCTCACATCAACCCTGTCCCACTTTAGGGTTAAGCCTTGATTTTGGCTAGATTTCGTTGGTTGCTCAGTGGGCTGGCTTCTCTCAATCACAGGGCACAATTTCAAAACAAGGGGGTTATGGTCACTAGCAGAATTTACTTCAATTTTAAATTCATCAACAAAATGAGTATACCTACTAGGAACCATAGCAAAATCAATGACACTCATTTGGCCCCCCGTCCCTTGGAAAGTTGGTAATGGCAAACATTCAAAAGTGGATGGCATATCTAAAATACTACGGTCATTTATCACAATAATGTTATTCAGTGCCTCTCCTTGTGACGTGTGCTTAAAATGCGCCAGTGGTTGCTCATTCGTGTCAACCAAACCACAAGCCCTGGACCCACTAAGTTTACACAGAGAACAATTAAAGTCCCCTACCCACATAATGAACAGAGAAGATAAGCTGTTTGTCACCTTCGCTATCTCCTCCTGTAACGTATCAATAACAGATGTGGAGTTAGAGTCAAAGATGTTATAATACCAGTTGATCAAAAGCAAAGGAACTGGGAACAGATGCGTAATCAGAAGCAGTTGGTACCAAGGTGAGTCCACTACTTTAAGTGTTTTTACGGTGTTATATTTTACAGAAATAGCAGTCAGTAATCCACCCTTTGCCCTTCCTGCCTGTGAAGGTTCAGCATGCACATTGAAAGATTGGTATCCATCCAAGTCTCGATTATTTCTGCTCCAAGTTTCTTGGAGGCAGATGATATCGAAACTTGCTATATATTTGGACCATGCCTCATCCTGTAACCTACGAGAAAGACCTGCTATATTCCATGAGATTAGGCGGAAGGTACACCCATCTAGTTGGTTACTTAGTGAAACTGGGCACATACGTTCCACACTTGGATCCGTATCACTACCAACGACCGTTTATGCCACTGCTGATCTTTCCACTGACAATCTAATTGAGCTTCCAGAAGGTACTCACCAATTTTCTTAGCTACAGTATCCCCACTAGGGCCATTTACGAGTCAGTCCACCCTCTCCAACCCTCTGAGTGGCTCAAATCGATTTCTCAAGGAGAGATACTGGGCCGCCCAGTCAAGTTGGTTCTCACCGTAAGGTCTCCCCCTACAATGATTATATATTGGGCGAGATGGACCACAATTCACATAGGGATAAAAATAGCTTAAACCTATGGATTGAATGTCTCCCACTCTACCAAACCTTGGTTCTTGGCAAATATAATCGACTACCCAGGGATATCTGAAATTGACAATAACGCAGTCACCCTCAAGGTCCTTCTTACTGCAACCCAACCAGCTCACCCTTCTGACACTTAAAATCTCTGTATTAGAAGAGGGGGGAGCGTTCTATTTTTATTCAGCCAAAAAATGACTTTATTTTTCAGCTCCCTGCGTGATTCTGATTGGTTTGCCCTAATACCCGGGATGCCCGTCAGTATGATTGTATACGGTGCTGATTCGGGGGGAAGGTTTACACAAGGCAGCTGCTGTATAGAATCATGATTGCCCAATAATTATTGTCCCTTTGGCTGTCTTCCCAGTGGTTTTGCAAGCGATACGGGCTGCAAACTAGCCGCCCTGCCTGCCCCTGTACCCCTATCACAAATAGTGCGTGGGGGATTGCTCACTACCGGGTTTTTCTCTACACATGGTTGGGGATCCGGTTTTTTAGAACTTACAGCGGTGGCTAATTGAACGGTCCTACTGGGTTTGGTGGGTTTACTAGGCCCTAGGGATAGGGGAGCCAAGGCTTTTGCGCCTTCTCTCTCCAAACCTTTTGTCAGCACATCCAACATGGATGTGTTTACACTTACTAGCTTTTCCAATTGGTCAAGTTTTAAGTTAATTACTTTCGCCCTTTCCAATAAAGGTAGCATCAATGATTTGACAAGTTTTTCTATTTCACCCAGGAACCCCTCATTTACACTACATTGGGTCAATAATTGGGTAGAGGCAAGGGATACCTTAGTCAGGCTAGGGGATTGAATTACAGTAGGTGGGGCCTGGGTTACATTTTGTGTTTTTATTATTTTTGCACAACCACCCTTCCGATGTCCTCCCCCTCTTTTCCTTTTACTAGTTGTTAATATGTTTGTAGGATTTTTACTCACTCCTAGAACCTGGTCTTGAACCTTTGGAGGGGATCGCTGTGGTGATAGAGATTTAGAAACTATGCTACTCGAGGCACTTGAATCAATACTGGTTGGGGTAGGGCTTACGGTGGAACAAGCCACCAAATCATCAGGCCCCTCCAACAATGAACACGAGCTCGGAACGACCAAGGGGTCTGTTGGTCTACATTGTTCTGGAGTGGCAGCTGACCCAATAGTACCCAGAGAAGAACGCTTCCCAGTTAGGTCTATGGACAGGCGTTTTTCCGTAAGGGCTATTTCTTTTCCAGGATTACCGTTGCCCGTTTGATAAAATGATCAAGGGTCCCAGTGGCCACCCCGCCATTAGTAGAGAGGGTGACCTTTTTTCCCCTCCCTGAACGTAGCACCATTAAATAAATTACCAACCGACACTTAACCGGCAAGGAGAAAAGACAACAAAATGTTTTCAAAACAAAATAGGACAACAATATAACCCTTTGCTACCACTCAATGGCAAGAATAATAATTATGAAGTAAAACACTTCACAATACCAAAGTTTAAGGGGGGTTGGCCCAGCCCGGCCTCGATCGCCCTCAGACGGTCCGCCCTTTGCCCGGGGCCCACACGGGCACGCGGAAATGGGTGTGCTTAAATTGGAGGAGGTGGGGGCGGGAAGAGGACCAGCTGCGGCAGATCACAAGCCTCTTAGCACGCTGGTCCTCGCAGTCCCGCAAAGCGCCAAAGTGTCCAATTCCAGCCCAAAAATCGGCAAGATGTCAGGTAAATGCGGAGCAGTCCCAGGCTTCTGCACTCTCTCCTTACACCCACAGCTTTCACTCCGAGCGGCACCCGTGGAGCGGGAGGCCGCAAGTCACTTTCTACTGCGGGGCGGTGGGGGCAGGAAGAGAACCAGCTGCGGCAGATCACAAGCCGCTTAGCACGCTGGTCCTCGCCGCAGTCCCGCAAAGCGCCAAAGTGTCCAATTCCAGCCCAAAAATCGGCAAGATGTCAGGTAAATGCGGAGTAGTCCCAGGCTTCTGCACTCTCTCCTTACACCCACTCCGAGCGGGAATAGTTAAAAACGACTGTACATCATAACTGTGGGCTGCCACTATCCCGGACAGAAGAGAGCAACATTAAGGATTACCTTACTTACCTTGAAAGCGTCTGTTTGTTGCATGTAATGCTGTAAATTCGAAATTTTTAAGTAACAAGATCTTGGGGACTTGTACTCTGGTAATGATTGCGCATGGGCACTGACCTTATTGTTAGATTGTTTCTCGTCCAACGGGTGTCAGTAGGAATAGAGTAGTGAGTAGTACAAAACTAGTGTCCATGCGTGTGAAAAGAGCAATATTAAGTCGAAGATGTCTGTAATAAATAGTCTTCTGGGGAGGAGGGTGAGCCCATGTGAATCTACAGCACTACAGGTAACAAACAGATGCTAACAGAGTAAGTAACATAATCCGTTGTAGCATGTGTGGCTGTAGACATACATGTTATGAATCAACTATTTACAAAGCAGTACACCTTCAAGCAGTGGCTAGCCAGTGGATGCTGAATAGGCCTGAGAACAGTTTTATCAACTCTAGCTTGCTGCCTTGCAAGCACATCCAAACAATAATGCTTTGTGAATGTGTGTGAAGTGTATCATGTAGTAGCTTTAAAAATGTCTGTATATTTTAATGGAAAAGCCACAGTAGCACCCTGTTTGCGGATGGAGTGTGGCTTGGGCAGGATAGTAAGGTTCTTTTAACTTTAGCGTCACAGGTATGGATGCATTTGACAATCCTTCTGCAAATCCCTGACTAGGAAATGGCCTGACCTTTATGAGGCTGTAAAAGAGCCACAAACAGTTGTTGCATTTTGCTAAAGTATTTGGTTCACCTATACTTTAAACCGTTCTGGGGTCACGGGCGGTCCATCAATCAATCAATCAATCAATCAATGACATTTATAAAGCGCACTACATACCCGTAGGGTCTCAAGGCGCTGGGGGTGGGGGGGGGGGGGGGGGGGGGGGGTGCCGCTACTGCTCGAACAGCCAGGTCTTCAGCTTCTTCCTGAAGGAGAGGTGGTCTTGGGTCAGGCGCAGGTCGGGAGGGAGGGAGTTCCAGGTCTTGGCGGCCAGGTAGGAGAAGGACCTTCCTCCTGTCGTCGCTCTTCGGATGCGGGGGACGGCGGCGAGGGCGTGGTTGGCTGATCGGAGGTGGCGTTTGGGAGCGTAGAAGTTGATTCGGCTGTTGAGGTAGCTCGGGCCTTGGTCGTGTAGGGCTTTGTGTGCGTGGGTGAGGAGGCGGAAGGTGATTCTTTTGTTGACGGGGAGCCAGTGAAGGTCTCTCAGGTGTCCGGAGATGTGGCTGGTTCGTGGGATGTCGAGGATGAGTCTGGCTGAGGCGTTCTGGATCCGCTGGAGTCTCTTCTGGAGCTTGGCGGTGGTACCGGCGTAGAGGGCGTTGCCGTAGTCCAGTCGGCTAGTGACGAGGGCCTGGGTGACGGTCTTCCTGGTCTCGGTGGGGATCTACCAGAAGATCTTCCGTAGCATGCGTAGGATGTTGAAGCACGCCGAGGAAACGTTGTTGACTTGCCTGGTCATGGAGAGGGAGGAGTCCAGGATGAAGCCCAGGTTGCGTGCGTGGTCTGTCGGTTTGGGTGCGGTGCCCAGGGCGGGGGGCCACCAGGAGTCGTCCCAGGCGGAGGGTGAGGGGCCCAGGATGAGGACCTCCGTCTTGTCAGAGTTCAGTTTCAGGCGGCTGGTCGTCATCCACTCGGCTACCTCTTTCATCCCTTCGTGCAGGTTGGCTCTGGCGGTGGCGGGGTCGTTGGTCAGGGAGAGGATCAGCTGGGTGTCGTCGGCGTAGGAGATTATGTTGAGGTTGTGTTGGCGTGCGATGGCCGCGAGGGGGCTCATGTAGACCTTGAAGAGGGTGGGGCTCAGAGAGGATCCTTGAGGGACGCCGCAGATGACTTCGGTGGCTTCTGACTTGTACGGTGGTAGGCAGACTCTCTGTGTTCTTCCGTCGAGGAAGGAGATGACCCATTCCAGCGCCTTGTCCTGGATTCCGACGTTGCTGAGGCGCTGTACTAGGGTGCGGTGGCAGACAGTGTCGAATGCCGCGGAGAGGTCTAGGAGGATGAGGGCCGCTGTTTCTCCGTTGTCCATCAGGGCTCGGATGTCATCGGTGGCGGCGATGAGGGCGGTCTCGGTGCTGTGATTGGCTCGGAAGCCGGACTGTGAGGGGTCGAGGGATCCATTCGACTCGAGGAAGGCGGCCATCTGCTTGTTGACGGTCTTCTCGATGACTTTGGCTGGAAACGGGAGGGGCGAGATGGGGCGGTAATTCTTGAGTTCGGTGGGGTCCGCTGTGGGTTTCTTGAGTAGAGCGCTGAGTTCGGCGTGCTTCCAGCTCTCAGGGAAGGTGGCGGTGTCGAAGGATGTGTTGATGATGTCTCGCAGGTGGGGTGCGATGACAGCGTCAGCCTTGTTGAAGACGTGGTGAGGGCAGGGGTCGGTCGGTGATCCGGAGTGGATGGAGTTCATCGTGCGGATGGTGTCTTCGGTGCTGATCGGGGTCCAGGCGTGGAGGGTGGTGGTGGGGGGTGGTTGTTCGGTCTTGGTGTGCGTTGGTTGGTTGTTGAAGCTGTTGTGTATGTCCGCGATCTTGTTGTGGAAGTATGAAGCGAGGGAGTTGCAGAGGTCTTGCGATGGGGTGATGTCGTTGTTTCCTGCGCTGGGGTTGGATAGCTCTTTCACGATGTTGAAGAGTTCCTTGCAGTTGTGTGCGTTGTTGTCCAGCCGGTCCTTGAATGCAGTTTTCTTGGCGGCGCGGATCAGCTGGTGGTGCTTCCGGGTGGCCAGCTTGAAGGTGGTCCTGTTGTCCGGTGTAGGTTCCCTTCTCCAGACTTTCTCAAGGGCTCGACAGTTCTTCTTGGAGCTCTTGAGTTCGTCGGTGAACCACGGGGCTTTTTTGCTGCCGGGTCTGCTGGGCGGGGTCCTCAGCGGGGCGAGTTCGTCCGCGCAGTTGCTGATCCACTTTGTGAGGTTGTCGGCGGCCTGGCTGGGGTTCGCTGAGCTGGCAGGAGGGTGCTGGCTCAGGGAGGTGGCGAGCTGGTCTGCTGTGATCTTGTTCCAGCTTCTGCGGGCGGCCTGTTGCTGGTGGTGGTGGGTCGTCGTTCTCTTGAAGGTGAAGTGGACGCAGCTGTGGTCCGTCCATTGAAGCTCTGTGGTGTGGCTGAAGTCGATGTCTGTGCTGGAAGAGAAGACTGCGTCGAGTGTGTGTCCGGCGAGGTGGGTGGGGGTGGACACCAGCTGCTTGAGTCCAAGATTGGCGAGGTTGTCGAGCAGGGTGCTGGTGTTGCGGTCGTTGTTGTTCTCCAGGTGGAAGTTGAGGTCCCCCAGGAGGATGTAGTCGGCGGAGGGGAGGGCATGCGGGCTGACGAAGTCGGCGATGTCCTCGCTGAATTGTGTGCGTGGTCCCGGGGGTCGGTAGATCAGGGTGCCTCTGAGGGTGGTGTTCGGGTCGGTGTGGATCTGGTCTGGATCTGGATCCATCGGTGGCAGTGTGTTGTGTTTCTTTCTTTGGAAAGCGCTTAGAGACCAGTGGTGATTTGAGCTATACAAAACTACAATAACGTAACATAACATGTAGTACATCAGAGTTCTCATGAGATCAAGTGTGTGCAGTGGCCTTTCAGCTACCAGTCTGGACAAAGGAAAAAAAGACTGAGAGATAGGTGTTCCTGGTCATAGAAGGGTCAAGAACCATGGTTCTTTGGTCCACATAGGTGCAATCAGGATAAGGGTGAGGGATGTTTGCCTGAGCTTCCTTAACATGTAAGGAATCAGTGGGAGAGGAGTTAAAGTATACACAAAATCCCTGATACGTTCATCCAGAGCATTGCCGATGAACTTGGGGTGTGGCGTTTTTGTCTGTGGCGCGTATGTCTATGTTTGGCCTATCCCATCTTTGAAATTAAAAAATTAGGACTTTAGGGCGGAATTTGCACTTGTGAACTTATTGCTGCGCGCGGCTCAGCAGGTCTGCGAAGTCATCTACTCCCGGTAGATACTCTGCCAGGAGATGACCTTGGTGGCGAATGGCCCACTGCCAGATTTGCTGCGCTAAGGCCGAGAGTTGACAGGAGTGTGTGCCAAGGAAGACCATGGCGGTCATGTTGTCTGTGCGCAAAAGGACTACTTTGCCTTGAATCTGTTGAAGGAAGGGTTTAAGGGCTAGATGAATAGCTAACACTTCCGAGTGGTTGATGCGGAAGTTCCTTTGATGAGGTGGCCAGAGGCCCTGGACTGTCATGTCATTGAGATGCCCTCCCCAGCTGACTTGAGATGTGTCTGTGGTAACTGTCACTTGTGGAAGTAAGCCTGTAAAGGGTCTACCCTACAACAGATTGTTTCTGTTACACCACTGCAGCGAGCAATGGGTGCCGCCCTTATCTACACTAGATCTTCCAACTGACCCTCTGCTTGTGAGCACTGGCTTACAAGGCACTACTTAATCGGACACATATGGAATATGGCATGGGGCACTACAGCAGTGAATGAGGCCATCATTCCCAGGAGGAACATCACTATACAAACTGGGAGTGGACTGAGTGGCAGAAAAAGAGGAAGAAGCTTCTGGAATGCCTGTACCCTTTGTGGACTTGGGAAAGCTTTGCCCACAACTGAATTCAGCACGTACCCTAAGAAGGGTGGAATTTGGAGCGGCTCCAAGTGTGATTTGGTGGCGTTCTTTGTGAACCTCAGACTGTGCAGAAGTCGGATTGCGGCCTGGGTGTGGGTTAAGCACCCCTGTCTGCTTGCACTCCTAATCAGCCTGTTGTAGAGGAAGACCAGAGGTACTCCCCTCCTGAGGTGAGGTGCTACCACCGAAAAACATTTGGTAAACAACTTGAGGGCTGTGGGTACGCCAAAGGGTAGCACCTTGAACTGGTTGTGTTGGCTACTTACCAGTGAAGTGGAGGTAGCGCGCATGAGCTGGATGGATTGGGATGTGAAAGTAGTTATCCTTCAGGTTGAATGTCACCTTGCTGCATAAGGGATCATAACATCCTGTAGGGTAACCATGTGGAAGTGTTCTCTCAGGATGTATATGTTTAACCAATGGAGGTGGAGGATTGGTCTGAGGGATCTGTCATTATTGGGAATGAGGAAGTATAGGAAGCAGATGCCTTTGCCCTGGTATTATAGGGCACTGCCTCTATGGCACCTTTGTGTAGGTGTGCCGGAACCTCCTCTTACAGCATTGTTAGATGCCTGAGCTGAGGCTGTGAGTGTCGGAATGGGATGTTTGGTGTAAATCTGTATTTGTAAAGCGCAAACTACTCACCCTTACGGGTCTCAAGGCGCTGTGGGCCGTCGTGGAAATTAAGTGAGCTATTGCCCAGTCACATGGTGCTGAGCTGCTGCCGGGGATCGAACCATGAACCCTGTGCTCATAAGTCAGCAGCCCTGGCCTCTGCACCACACCTCTCCACTGTGGCTGAGATGAGCGCTAGGCAGTAGCCGTGCTGGATGAGGACTATGACCCACCAGTCTATGGTGGTATCATCCCATCGGGGAAGAAACCCCTAAAGTCTCCCCCCAAAGTTGGTTGTGTTTCATGTTTATTTATTTGTTTGATTAATTAAAATCTTACAAAATGGATATAAAATGTTTTTATACAATAAAGTTGGTTGTGTGCGCGGAGAGATGCAAGCCAAGTTGTTTTTTGAAAGTCTTCCCTACGAGGTGTGCCTCTGCCTCGCGTGAAACCCTTGCAATCCTGGGAATGATAACACTTGCTGCCAAAAATAGGACTGGGCTTGATTTGGGGGAAGTGGCTTACTTACTGGCCTCTTGACTGTTGCTTGTGAAAGAAGTCCCTACCTGAAGGGACCTGAAAGACACCCATCGCTTTGGCGGTTTCCGAGTCTTGATCTTTTCAAGCATGGTGTATTCCTGCGATCCACATAGGTGTGCCCAGTCAAATTGCAAGTTGACTAGGTGCTGTTGCACTTCCAGCTTAAAGCCGAACATGCAGAGGCAAGATTGGCACCGAAGGATAACTGAGGTGTTGACCCTGCCGGCTGCTGTGTCTGCTACATCTAGCGCGCAATCGATGGTTGCAATGGAGATAGCCTTGTCTTGTTCACTATCTCTTCCCCACATTTGTGGCACTGATCAGAGAGATGCTGAAAGAGCTCCTCTATCTCTTCCCAGTGGTCTCCATTGTAGAGAAAAGGAGGCCAATGGAATTGCAGATGCACCAGGGCATTGCCGCACCGCACCCCCCAGATACCCTCTTCAGGGCAGCATCAAACTGCTTGCTCTCCTTGTCAGGAACTGGAGGCAAAGCACCTTCAGTGACCTGGGTTACTGCTCCCTTTCTAGTAGAAATGTGGTGGAACAAGACTCGGAAACAGAGTGGGTCAGACGGAGTCGGTCTATATTTCTTTTCAATGCATGGTGTCAACACACGAGTTTTCATCAGCTCTTTGAAGATCTCAGGGAGAAATTAATCATCTCTTTGAGCATCTGGAAATACTGAACAGACCACTCGGTCATTGAGTGGGTCTCTACTGAAATGTTATCCTCCTCGGGGTGGCTTACATCTTTGCCTTATGGCAGGTGACCGCACTTTGAATGACACTGTTGTACGCAGTGGTGTAACTTGGCGAGGAGGCCCTGACCAGGACATGTTCTAGGTTAGGGTCTACCTGAGGGTCCTCCTAAGGATCTACTGAGGTACCTAAGCAGACTGGGGCAAAGTCCTCGGCCAGTGAATAAGAGCTGGGACTACCAGCATCGGAGTATGACCTCAGGGACCGCATCGGTAAAAGCTTTAGAGTGAGGGAGGTGGTGGTGGTGGAGGGAGAGGAAGAGGAGGAGCAGTGACCTTGTCTTTGGGCCTCTTGGAAGGCATGAGGGGCACAGGAGTGTCTGATGGCAGAGCCTCCTCGAAGGCACTCCTGCATTCTTTTGGCATGGTAATGTGGGAGGCAGAGATCTTGCCTGTGCATGGGTGGATGATGATCCCCCTCTGACTTTCACTGAGCTCCGGCTGCAGCTTCTCGAAGATGGGAAGATCCTCGACAGAGTGGGCCTTGGATCCAAAACTGGCTTTAGGGCTAACTGCTTCAGTGCCAACGATGTTTTCGGCTTCGGTGAGGGAGCCATTTTCAAGGGTTCAGCGCCGACAGATATCATGCTCCGGCGAGAGGGAAACATTGACCTAAAGTTCAAGTACCTAGGAAGGGTCTTTTCTCAGCACCGAGGCTTTGCTGAGGGCGGTGGCACACCGGTAAAAAGGCAAAGGCTTTACACAGGGCTCAACGCCAATCCATGTGCTGCCATTTTCAAAGTTTGAGAAGGGCTTTGGGATCAGCAGTACCAAGGTGGACTCGATAAACTGAAGACTTGGCTGATGTGCGGGGAGAATTGGGCCATTCACCCAACGCTTCCTCTTCTTCCTCAGTATCGAGTGCATCGCCATTGCCGAAGATATACAGTGTTTCTTCCGAGGATTTGGCTAACCAGCTCTGGGCCCAGCATTGATCAACGCTGGAGCAGTGTCTTCTTGCTGCGGAATGCCGAAACAGCAGTTGCTGCGGCTCTCGTCATGCTCCAGTGAGAGGCAAAGATTGACCACGTGGAGGTTGGACCAGGGGTATTTGGAGTGGCACTGTGGGCATCTCTTGGAGGGCATCAATTCCATTACTTCATGTGCTGATTCTTCGATGGGTAGTCTGGAGTCCAAAGAGCCCCCAGGGCCGAGAGACTTGTTTTGAAAAAACACGCCAAAAAGTATTTTCGCACAGGATTGAAGGCAACAGTGACAGAGGCCGTGACGGGAACCAACAAACTAGTCGAGGACAGAAGCACGCAGAATCATGACCAAACCCAAAGGCAAAGCAAAACAATCTAACAACCAGAAGAGGAGTCACCAAGATCTTGTCACTTGAACAACTTCTTCGCAGAAAAACAAGTTGTAATCATCTGAGCTCAACAATAGATTGAGCATGTGCATCTACAGTAACACATACTACGAACCTAGGGCAAAAACAGCAAGCATTGCAAATGTAATAGGTCTCGGATTTATTTGAGTTAGAGCTAATGGCATTGTAAATGGCAATTTCTTGTAGCCATGTGTTATGGAGTGTATGCATGTGGTATGTAGTGGAATTATGTGGGTTGGATTGGAATTGTTAGTGTGTGTGTGTGGTTGTGTGCGTGTGGTTGTGTGCGTGTGGTTGTGTGCGTGTGGTTGTGTGCGTGTGGTTGTGTGCGTGTGGTTGTGTGCGTGTGGTTGTGTGCGTGTGGTTGTGTGCGTGTGGTTGTGTGCGTGTGGTTGTGCGCGCGTGGTTGTGCGCGCGTGGTTGAGCGCGCGTGGTTGAGCGCGCGTGGTTGAGCGCGCGTGGTTGAGCGCGTGGTTGAGAGCGTGGTTGAGCGCGTGGTTGAGCGTGTGTGGCTGTGTGTAGTTGTGGGTGTGGTTGTGGCTGTATGCTATGTTTTGTTATGCTATGCTAAGCTTTGTTGTGTTGTGTTATGCTACGCTATGTTTTGTTATGCTATGCTATGTTTTGTTGTGTTTTATGCTATGTATTATGTTGTGCTATGTTTTGTTATGCTGTACTTTGTTATGCTATGCTATGTTGTTGTGCGTGTGGTTGTGCGTGTGTGGGTGTGTGTAGGTGTGGTTGTGTCTGTATGCTATGTTTTGTTATGCTATGCTATGTTTTGTTATGCTATGCTAAGCTTTGTTGTGTTGTGTTCTGTTATGCTATGCTATGTTTTGTTGTGCTATGCTATGTTTTGTTGTGTTTTATGCTATGCTATGGATTATGTTATGCTATGTTTCGTTGTGTTTGGTTATGTTATGCTATGCTATGTTTTGTTATGCTATGCTATGCTTTGTTATGCTGTTCTGTTTTGTTGTGTTTGGTTATGCTATGCTTTGTTGTGTGTTATGCTATGTTTTGTTACTCTATGCTATGCTGTTTTTTTGTTATGCTATGCTATGTTTTGTTGTGTTTTGCTATGCTAT
This sequence comes from Lissotriton vulgaris, assembly GCF_964263255.1. Taxonomy (NCBI): domain Eukaryota; kingdom Metazoa; phylum Chordata; class Amphibia; order Caudata; family Salamandridae; genus Lissotriton; species Lissotriton vulgaris. Next base: position 762,783,626 of record NC_141697.1, read on the forward strand.
GCTATATTTTGTTATGCTATGTTTTGTTGTGTTTTGCTATGCTATGTTTTGTTATGCTAAGTTTTGTTTTGCTATGCTATGTTGTGTTTTATGCTATGCATTATGTTGTGTTCTGTTTTGTTATGCTTTGTTATGCTTTGCTTTGTTATGTTATGCTATGCTATGTTTTGTTTTGCTATGTTTTGTTATGTTTCGTTGTGTTTGGTTATGCTATGCTATATTTTGTTATGCTATGCTAAGCTTTGTTGTGTTTTGTTATGCACACACACACTGCTCACCCTGCACACTTGCACACTGCTCACCCTACACACTCGCACACTGCTGGCCCTAGACACCCACACACTGCTCACCCTGCATACTCACACACTGCTCACCCAGCATACTGACACAACTCACCCAGCATACTCACACACTGCTCACCCTGCACGCGCACACACACTGCTCACCCTGCACGCGCACACACACTGCTCACCCTGCATACTCACACACTGCTCACCCTGCATACTCTCACACTGCTCACCCTGCATACTCTCACACTGCTCACACTGCTCACCCTGCATACTCTCACACTGCTCACCCTGCATACTCTACTCACAACAAGCTCACCCTGCACACTGACACACTGCTCACTCTACACACTTACACACTGCTAGCTCTGGACACCCACACACTGCTCACCCTGCATACTCTCACACTGCTCACCCTGCATACTCTCACACTGCTCACCCTGCATACTCTCACACTGCTCACCCTGCATACTCTACTCACACACTGCTCACCCTGCATACTCTCACACTGCTCACCCTGCATACTCTCACACTGCTCACCCTGCATACTCTCACACTGCTCACCCTGCATACTCTACTCACACAATGTTCACCCTGCACCCTCACACAGTGCTCACCCTGCACACTTACAGACTGCTAGCCCTGGACACCCGCACACTGCTCATCCTGCACACTCGCACACTGCTCACCCTGCATACTCGCACACTGCTCACCCTGCATACTCGCACACTGCTCACCCTGCATACTCTCACACTGCTCACCCTGCATACTCTCACACTGCTCACACTGCTCACCCTGCATACTCTCACACTGCTCACCCTGCATACTCTACTCACAACAAGCTCACCCTGCACACTGACACACTGCTCACTCTACACACTTACACACTGCTAGCTCTGGACACCCACACACTGCTCACCCTGCATACTCTCACACTGCTCACCCTGCATACTCTCACACTGCTCACCCTGCATACTCTACTCACACACTGCTCACCCTGCATACTCTCACACTGCTCACCCTGCATACTCTCACACTGCTCACCCTGCATACTCTCACACTGCTCACCCTGCATACTCTACTCACACAATGTTCACCCTGCACCCTCACACAGTGCTCACCCTGCACACTTACAGACTGCTAGCCCTGGACACCCGCACACTGCTCACCCTGCATACTCGCACACTGCTCACCCTGCATACTCGCACACTGCTCACCCTGCATACTCGCACACTGCTCACCCTGCATACTCGCACACTGCATACTCTCACACTGCTCACCCTGCATACTCTACTCACACACAGCTCACCCTGCACACGGACACACTGCTCACTCTACACACTTACACACTGCTAGCTCTGGACACCGACACACTGCTCACCCTGCACCCTCACACAGTGCTCACCCTGCACACTTACACACTGCTAGCCCTGGACACCCGCACACTGCTAATCCTGCACACTCGCACACTGCTCGCCCTGCATACTCGCACACTGCTCGCCCTGCATACTCGCACACTCCTCGCCCTGCATACTCGCACACTGCTCGCCCTGCATACTCGCACACTGCTCGCCCTGCATACTCGCACACTGCTCGCCCTGCATACTCGCACACTGCTCGCCCTGCATACTCGCACACTGCTCGCCCTGCATACTCGCACACTGCTCGCCCTGCATACTCGCACACTGCTCGCCCTGCATACTCGCACACTGCTCGCCCTGCATACTCGCACACTGCTCGCCCTGCATACTCGCACACTGCTCGCCCTGCATACTCGCACACTGCTCGCCCTGCATACTCGCACACTGCTCGCCCTGCATACTCGCACACTGCTCGCCCTGCATACTCGCACCCTGCTTGCCCTGCATACTCGCACCCTGCTTGCCCTGCATACTCGCACCCTGCTCGCCCTGCATACTCGCGCCCTGCATACTCGCACCCTGCTCGCCCTGCATACTCGCACCCTGCTCGCCCTGCATACTCGCACACTGCTCGCCCTGCATACTCGCACACTGCTCGCCCTGCATACTCGCACACTGCTCGCCCTGCATACTCGCACACTGCTCGCCCTGCATACTCGCACACTGCTCGCCCTGCATACTCGCACACTGCTCGCCCTGCATACTCGCACACTGCTCGCCCTGCATACTCGCACACTGCTCGCCCTGCATACTCGCACACTGCTCGCCCTGCATACTCGCACCCTGCTCGCCCTGCATACTCGCACCCTGCTCGCCCTGCATACTCGCACCCTGCTCGCCCTGCATACTCGCACCCTGCTCGCCCTGCATACTCGCACCCTGCTCGCCCTGCATACTCGCACCCTGCTCGCCCTGCATACTCGCACACTGCTCGCCCTGCATACTCGCACACTGCTCGCCCTGCATACTCGCACACTGCTCGCCCTGCATACTCGCACACTCCTCGCCCTGCATACTCGCACACTCCTCGCCCTGCATACTCGCACACTCCTCGCCCTGCATACTCGCACACTGCTCGCCCTGCATACTCGCACACTGCTCGCCCTGCTTACTCGCACACTGCTCGCCCTGCATACTCGCACACTGCTCGCCCTGCATACTCGCACACTGCTCGCCCTGCATACTCGCACACTGCTCGCCCTGCATACTCGCACACTGCTCGCCCTGCATACTCGCACCCTGCTCGCCCTGCATACTCGCACCCTGCTCGCCCTGCATACTCGTACCCTGCTCGCCCTGCATACTCGCACCCTGCTCGCCCTGCATACTCGCACCCTGCTCGCCCTGCATACTCGCACCCTGCTCGCCCTGCATACTCGCACACTGCTCGCCCTGCATACTCGCACACTGCTCGCCCTGCATACTCGCACACTGCTCGCCCTGCATACTCGCACACTGCCGGGAGTTAGCACTCGTTTTTAACTTTGTGTAAATTGTTTTTACTTGCTAATTCCCCTGATTGAACTCGAGCAAAGCAGCAGACCGCCCAGCCGATTTAGGGCTGACGCGGCATACTGTTGCCAGGGCAACGCCGCCTCCTAGCTGCGGACACGCCCACACGCGCTGACCACGCCCCCTCTCACTATATGAGCGCGCGCTGACCAAGAGCGAGCGTTCACAGAACTCCACTCCTGAGGCGGAAAGCCGGGAGTTAGCACTCGTTTTTAACTTTGTGTAAATTGTTTTTTACTTGCTAATTCCCCTGATTGAACTCGAGCAAAGCAGCAGACCGCCCAGCCAATTTAGGGCTGACGCGGCATACTGTTGCCAGGGCAACGCCGCCTCCTAGCTGCGGACACGCCCTCACGCGCTGACCACGCCCCCTCTCACTATATGAGCGCGCGCTGACCAAGAGCGAACGTTCACAGAACTCTACTCCTGAGGCGGAAAGCCGGGAGTTAGCACTCGTTTTTAACTTTGTGTAAATATTTTTTACTTGCTAATTCCCGTGATTGAACTCGAGCAAAGCAGCAGACCGCCCAGCCGATTTAGGGCTGACGCGGCATACTGTTGCCAGGGCAACGCCGCCTCCTAGCTGCGGACACGCCCTCACGCGCTGACCATGCCCCCTCTCACTATATGAGCGCGCGCTGACCAAGAGCGAGCGTTCACAGAACTCCACTCCTGAGGCGGAAAGCCGGGAGTTAGCACTCGTTTTTAACTTTGTGTAAATTGTTTTACTTGCTAATTCCCCTGATTGAACTCGAGCAAAGCAGCAGACCGCCCAGCAGATTTAGGGCTGACGCGGCATACTGTTGCCAGGGCAACGCCGCCTCCTAGCTGCGGACACGCCCACACGCGCTGACCACACCCCCTTCCCATGTCAATCTCGGCTCAATAAATCATGTGCTGCAACCGGAAGCGCAGCGGACGAGCGCAGAGGGCGCGACGATTGCGCGCCGAAGGCGCGCATAAGGCAAGCTCGTCTGCGCTCGTCCGCGTCGAGGACGGGCCATGGGCCACCCCCCCTGCTGCTCCACTACCACGACTACCTACCAATACAGTGAGACTGACATACACCACTGCCGAATTACTACAACTCAGGCATATAGCTACTCTACCTCATGTCCTACCACGTCTCGGGTACTCCAGCCCCATCCTGGGCCCAGTCCCATGTCCTACTTGCACAAAAGCTGCCGCTAAATCCTCTACAACTGACCCTCCTTTGGTTCAAGCAGCACTATTAAATGCCAGATCCCTCCCCAAACACAAATTAGAAATCGCCGACCTGATTGACGCGCATAAACTGGATCTCTTATTCATCACAGAGACTTGGGGGGACGAAGCCTCCGGACCAGACTTTAGAGCAGCCACACCCACTAACAACAATGTTTGTAGATTTGACAGGCCAATAAAAAAAAGGTGGTGGCATTGCTATAATCTACAAAGACCACTTCAAACTTACGACGAAACCTTTTATCTGCCCTGAATATGAGTCACTCATTTTTACACTACGCCTCTCGGCCAAATCATCCTTCAAGGGCATGCTAATCTACCGCCCTCCTGGGTCAAGAGCCAAATTTCTTGCCAATATAGGCAATATAATCGAAGCATCTGCAGACTCCCCACACTTCACCATACTAGGTGACTTTAACTTTCACCTAGAAGTCACCAACAACCACGATACTACCCAGCTACTCACAGACCTATCAGCTGCCGGCCTGATGCAACTGATAACCTCTCCCACGCACCAGGCAGGCCACACATTAGATGGTATATTCACCAATAGTCCCCTTGTAACTGTCACCCAAATTATCCCCCTCATTTGGACAGACCATGCAGCAATTTGTTTCACTGTTGAAACAAGCCCTACCAAACCTACTCCCACTGTCCCCTCTCAATCTTCCTATAGAGATTGGAAAAACATCAACATAGCTCAGTTAGCAGAGATGATGCAGGAAATCCATATTCCCTGTGAGCAGGACCCCATTATAGCGTCCTCCAATTATTTGACGAACCTAGATATGGCCTGTAAAATACTAGCCCCGATCAAATCCTCCCATCGTAACAGGAAAATACCTTCAGCCCCGTGGTTCACTGAAGCCCTCCGGACTCAGAGACAATACTGCAGGAACCTTGAAAGGCAGTGGCGTCGCAATTACAACTCTGCAGACAAAACGACCTACAAAAATGCCCTTTCCATCTATAAAAGACTAATAGTTGCTGAAAAAAGTCTCTACTATACTTCCCAAATCGATCAGGCGAAAAATTCAGCTGGAGAACTATTTCGTGTGGTTACTACTTTGTCCAACCCCCCTGCCCCGCGCCTAGAAGGTTCTCAGTCTTTAGCAGATGCTCTGGCCAGTTTTTTTTAGGAAAAAGTTAGTTCCATTTTCCTTACCTTCTCGCATTCCTCCCCTTCACCCTCGCCTGCGGCACTCCCCATGAATACTTCGCCCATTCTATCAGCTTTCGACACCATTGACCAGGAGCATATTCAACGCCTGATAACCAACACTAAATCTGGATCCCCTTGACCCATGTCCCCCTGCTATCCTGAACCTTATTCCAGAAGCAATCTCTCCCGCGTTGTCTACCATCTGCAATGCCATGTTTTCAACAGGCATATATCCCTCAGTTTGGAAGGAGGCTATCATTAAGCCTCTTCTAAAAAAGCCAACCCTGGACCCTCTTCTCCCCGCCAGTTACAGACCCATCGCATGTCTACCCTTCCCAGCCAAGCTCTTCGAAAAAACTATGAACACTCAACTTTCGAAATTCATCAATGACAACAATCTACTTGATGACACTCAGTTTGGCTTCAGACAAGGACATGGGACGGAGACAGCACTGCTAAAGGCCGCTGATGAAATTCGAACAACAATGGACATGGGAGGAGCGGCAGTCCTAATACTCCTAGACCTTTCCGCGGCATTTGACACGGTCGATCATGTCACTCTGATCGACCGTGTCTCAGCTCTAGGAATTAGAGGCAAAGCAAAAGACCTGATTGCCTCTTTCCTAGCCAATCGCCCCCAGACTGTCAAGATGGGCAATTTCACCTCCCAGACCTTCTCCCTCCCATGCGGTGTTCCACAGGGCTCCTCGCTAAGTCCGACGCTTTTTAATATCTATGTATCGGACTTGGCGAGGGTGATAAAATCTTATGGAATTGCCCTTACAACGTACGCCGACGATACCCAATTAGTATTATCGGTGCACAACAACGGAGCATCTATCGCCGCCAACTTCAAAGAGGGAATGAAGGCGATAGGCTCCTGGATGTCATCAAACTGCCTCAAACTTAACTCCGATAAAACGGAGGTGATGACATTCGGGAGCTTGCACCCAGCATGGTCCCCTCAATGGTGGCCACCTCAGATGGGCCCCCCCCCCCAACCGGTGGTCAAGGTCCGAAATCTCGGAGTCACCTTTGACAATAAGCTAACTTTCATCCATCACGCCAATGCTGTTGTATCATCTGCCTTCTACACCCTAATAAAAAAACTACTTCCTTACCTACCACAGTCAGCGGGCAAAACACTTATCAGCACCTTAGTGTTTTCAAGAACCGACTATTGTAACTCCCTTCTCCTGAATGCTCAGGAAAAGGTTCTCAACAAACTCCAGACAGTACAAAACGCTGCGGCCAGAACCCTACTATCCATTCCTAAGTTTACCTCAACCTCCCCGTATATTAGAGAACTACACTGGCTTCCGATTAGGAGCCGAATCAAATTTAAGGCTCTGTGCATAGCCTATAAAACCCTGAATAATGCAGGACCACAGTTTCTAAAAAAAGCTCTCCACCCATTGGAACAACGCAGGACCATTCGATCTTCCTCAGCCTACTTGCTGAACGTCCCTAGGACAAGAAAGGCCAGCTGGGGAGATAGATGTTTCACAACCGCCACGGCCAAATTGTGGAACACTCTACCACTCCATATCAAAACTGCCCCCACGCTCCTCAAATTCAGAAAGAGCCTTAAAACATGGCTGTTCTCCTCTTCCTAACTCCCCCGTCATACCATTAGTGAGTTCTGTAAACAATAGCGCCGAGACACTCGTATGGGTATTTGCGTGCTTTAAAAATTGCAATAAATAAATAAATGAGTTCTAGTCCAGTGTCGTGCACACGCAGACGCTTGGGGACTGCACCGCACAAATAGCAGAGCTTCGTGCTCTGCTGCTTGCATTGGAGTACGCAGATCCGAGTGTGACGACTTTGATCGTAAGTGACTCTTACTACTGTGTCCAGTCTTACAATGAAAACTTGTTCTTTTGGATTCAGAATGAATTTCGTGATTCCAAAGGTAGCACAATAAAACATAAAATGATCTGGGTCCGAGTGGCGGAACTTAAAGAGAAGTTGCCACTCGTGTTTGTGATTCATACTCTCGGCCATCAGCGCGTGGGGGTCCACGCTGTTGGTAATTCGCTTGCTGATGAAGCAGCGAAATCAGCAGTATCGAAATACTTAGTTGCAGCAGTCACGAGGTCCAAAAGCAAAATAGATGATGACATCTTGGCAGCTGTTGCTGCGACCGCGAAGGGAAGTAAATATCCTGCGGGGTTCCCTTCTAAATACACATACCACTTAAGTCCCGATAAGGTTCCTTATGTGAAAATTCCTGATGTTGGCGAACGTCTAGTTCCCAACTCGGATCGCAGGGCTGCTTTGATTACAGCGGCTCATGAAGGTGTGGCGTCTGCGCATGCGGGCGTCTCAGCCACTGTGACTCAGCTACAACAAAGGTTCTGGTGGCGGGGACTGTAGAAACAGACGCGCGATTATGTCCTCCAATGTGACATTTGCCAGCAGATTAAACCTTCAACTGCTGCGCGTCCGCCTCAGTTGTATATCTCGAATAAACCGCTTGGATTCTTTTATTTGGATCACTGCGGTCCATTTTCTTCTGATACTGCATACAAGTACATCTTAGTAGCAGTTGATTCATGCACACGCTTTGTGTGGGTATGGCCACATCGAAGCGCTGATTCACGAACGGTCATCAAGGATTTGCGAGTCTTTGTAGGGATTTTTGCCTGTGGTACCTTCCATTCGGATCAGGGTCCGGCTTTCGCCTCTAAGGCGTATAAGGATGCTATGGTTTCGTTGGGGGTCCAAGTCAAATTTTCGAGTCCGTACAGACCCGAGGGTAACAGTGTAGTGGAACGAATGAACCGTGACTTAAAGCAATCTTTGACAGCTCGAGTTATAGGCACTGTCAGAAACTGGCTAGCCCACCTCAATGGCGTGCAGCGTGCGCTTAATAATCTCCCTAGAAGGTCTCTGGGTGGGCGGACCCCGTACGAAATGCTCTTTGGTATCAAGATGTACGTCCCTGACCTCGACGGTCTAGACTGCAAGGCCCAGGCCACGGCCTTTGACGTAGATGAACATTGCAATGTTTTACAGGATCTACAAAAGACCAGAGACAGTCTAGCAAAGGAACATTTGCCCTCCACATCGAATGATGCGTTGCAGATCCCGGTAGTTGGCTGGCTACCCCAAGTTGGAGAACTGGTTCGAGAGAAGATCGATAACAAGAAAGAGTTTGGTCCCTCATATCATGCACCGGTTCGAGTTCTTGGAGTGAAGGGCACAAGAACAGTCATTTTACCACCACTTCCAGGTCGTAAGGAAAACAGATTTATTTTTTATTGACAATGTCAAGACACACAGGGTGGCCGATTCTTCATAGCATGACACCGGCTGTATCCTGTCCTTCCATGGTGAGGCATTCTGTGCTGGCAATAACTTCTGGTGCAGAACAGGAGGTGTCCCTCGAGATGCCTGCCATATCCAGTCCTTTGTTAAATACTATTCCTGTTACTAACGTTGATGAGCTGAACTACACCTATCCTGCTGACTTATCTATGCCAGATTTGCAGATTCGTTTGGCCGACCAGTCCAGATTCTCTTTTGACTCTGTTTCGGAACTTTCAAAGAAACCTTCAACTATAGCAAAATATGCCACCTTATTTAAAAAACATTTTTTAATTCCCCCTTGGACATACATTTGGTTGATTCTATTTTCATTTTACCTTTTTATGTCAATTGGTTTTGTGTTTTATTTTTTCCGCCTGATCGATGGTCACTATGTTAAAGAAAGAACAGGAATTCGGTACCTTAATGGAACATTGGCCCCTCTTTCCTCTTCACATTCAGCACACAGACTGAAACGAAACTTGAATACAGTCAACATTACTGCTTGGCCTGTCCTTGATGGGATTGTGTGGGATGCGGTTAGATTTCAAATACATGGGCCCACTGAAGTGATTAATGTTCCGAATGTGCTTAGAGTAAACATGGGGGATGTGATTAAACAAAATATACTTTCTGATTATTGGCTTATTCAGTCCGTAGAAGCATTATTCTCTGATTCGAAATACTAGGCTGCCTTTGATGCCGAGGATCTGTATTTAGATTCTATTAATTATGGTGATTTGTTTTGTTTTCAACATTATGGTAATCATTTTTTGCATAGGACAAATTCCAGGCGGGTTACTGTAAATTATACACAGTGGGAACACTGCCCTGCTCCATTGGGAGGCAGCTCCAATACATTTCTGAAAAAATACACTTATTTCACAGATTTTAATCAATCAAATCCCGAGTCATTTTATTTCAAAATGACACAAAAGTCCATGTCCAAAGTTAGATTTACCGATACAAAATTGCTGTATTCGAAGTCCTTTCTAGACAGATTAGCTGTAGATGGCTACGAGTTTTGGAAAGGAACAATTGACCTTAAATCGGTTTGGGGTACCAAAGATTGGCAGGTACAAGGCACTGAGGCTTTGCACCGTGCAGGTCTCATCCCGAATCACATGTTGTTTCTAAAAATCGATCTACAAAAGACCAGAGACAGTCTAGCAAAGGAACATTTGCCCTCCACATCGAATGATGCGTTGCAGATCCCGGTAGTTGGCTGGCTACCCCAAGTTGGAGAACTGGTTCGAGAGAAGATCGATAACAAGAAAGAGTTTGGTCCCTCATATCATGCACCGGTTCGAGTTCTTGGAGTGAAGGGCACAAGAACAGTCATTTTACCACCACTTCCAGGTCGTAAGGAAAACAGATTTATTTTTTATTGACAATGTCAAGACACACAGGGTGGCCGATTCTTCATAGCATGACACCGGCTGTATCCTGTCCTTCCATGGTGAGGCATTCTGTGCTGGCAATAACTTCTGGTGCAGAACAGGAGGTGTCCCTCGAGATGCCTGCCATATCCAGTCCTTTGTTAAATACTATTCCTGTTACTAACGTTGATGAGCTGAACTACACCTATCCTGCTGACTTATCTATGCCAGATTTGCAGATTCGTTTGGCCGACCAGTCCAGATTCTCTTTTGACTCTGTTTCGGAACTTTCAAAGAAACCTTCAACTATAGCAAAATATGCCACCTTATTTAAAAAACATTTTTTAATTCCCCCTTGGACATACATTTGGTTGATTCTATTTTCATTTTACCTTTTTATGTCAATTGGTTTTGTGTTTTATTTTTTCCGCCTGATCGATGGTCACTATGTTAAAGAAAGAACAGGAATTCGGTACCTTAATGGAACATTGGCCCCTCTTTCCTCTTCACATTCAGCACACAGACTGAAACGAAACTTGAATACAGTCAACATTACTGCTTGGCCTGTCCTTGATGGGATTGTGTGGGATGCGGTTAGATTTCAAATACATGGGCCCACTGAAGTGATTAATGTTCCGAATGTGCTTAGAGTAAACATGGGGGATGTGATTAAACAAAATATACTTTCTGATTATTGGCTTATTCAGTCCGTAGAAGCATTATTCTCTGATTCGAAATACTAGGCTGCCTTTGATGCCGAGGATCTGTATTTAGATTCTATTAATTATGGTGATTTGTTTTGTTTTCAACATTATGGTAATCATTTTTTGCATAGGACAAATTCCAGGCGGGTTACTGTAAATTATACACAGTGGGAACACTGCCCTGCTCCATTGGGAGGCAGCTCCAATACATTTCTGAAAAAATACACTTATTTCACAGATTTTAATCAATCAAATCCCGAGTCATTTTATTTCAAAATGACACAAAAGTCCATGTCCAAAGTTAGATTTACCGATACAAAATTGCTGTATTCGAAGTCCTTTCTAGACAGATTAGCTGTAGATGGCTACGAGTTTTGGAAAGGAACAATTGACCTTAAATCGGTTTGGGGTACCAAAGATTGGCAGGTACAAGGCACTGAGGCTTTGCACCGTGCAGGTCTCATCCCGAATCACATGTTGTTTCTAAAAATCGATCTACAAAAGACCAGAGACAGTCTAGCAAAGGAACATTTGCCCTCCACATCGAATGATGCGTTGCAGATCCCGGTAGTTGGCTGGCTACCCCAAGTTGGAGAACTGGTTCGAGAGAAGATCGATAACAAGAAAGAGTTTGGTCCCTCATATCATGCACCGGTTCGAGTTCTTGGAGTGAAGGGCACAAGAACAGTCATTTTACCACCACTTCCAGGTCGTAAGGAAAACAGATTTATTTTTTATTGACAATGTCAAGACACACAGGGTGGCCGATTCTTCATAGCATGACACCGGCTGTATCCTGTCCTTCCATGGTGAGGCATTCTGTGCTGGCAATAACTTCTGGTGCAGAACAGGAGGTGTCCCTCGAGATGCCTGCCATATCCAGTCCTTTGTTAAATACTATTCCTGTTACTAACGTTGATGAGCTGAACTACACCTATCCTGCTGACTTATCTATGCCAGATTTGCAGATTCGTTTGGCCGACCAGTCCAGATTCTCTTTTGACTCTGTTTCAGAACTTTCAAAGAAACCTTCAACTATAGCAAAATATGCCACCTTATTTAAAAAACATTTTTTAATTCCCCCTTGGACATACATTTGGTTGATTCTATTTTCATTTTACCTTTTTATGTCAATTGGTTTTGTGTTTTATTTTTTCCGCCTGATCGATGGTCACTATGTTAAAGAAAGAACAGGAATTCGGTACCTTAATGGAACATTGGCCCCTCTTTCCTCTTCACATTCAGCACACAGACTGAAACGAAACTTGAATACAGTCAACATTACTGCTTGGCCTGTCCTTGATGGGATTGTGTGGGATGCGGTTAGATTTCAAATACATGGGCCCACTGAAGTGATTAATGTTCCGAATGTGCTTAGAGTAAACATGGGGGATGTGATTAAACAAAATATACTTTCTGATTATTGGCTTATTCAGTCCGTAGAAGCATTATTCTCTGATTCGAAATACTAGGCTGCCTTTGATGCCGAGGATCTGTATTTAGATTCTATTAATTATGGTGATTTGTTTTGTTTTCAACATTATGGTAATCATTTTTTGCATAGGACAAATTCCAGGCGGGTTACTGTAAATTATACACAGTGGGAACACTGCCCTGCTCCATTGGGAGGCAGCTCCAATACATTTCTGAAAAAATACACTTATTTCACAGATTTTAATCAATCAAATCCCGAGTCATTTTATTTCAAAATGACACAAAAGTCCATGTCCAAAGTTAGATTTACCGATACAAAATTGCTGTATTCGAAGTCCTTTCTAGACAGATTAGCTGTAGATGGCTACGAGTTTTGGAAAGGAACAATTGACCTTAAATCGGTTTGGGGTACCAAAGATTGGCAGGTACAAGGCACTGAGGCTTTGCACCGTGCAGGTCTCATCCCGAATCACATGTTGTTTCTAAAAATCGATCTACAAAAGACCAGAGACAGTCTAGCAAAGGAACATTTGCCCTCCACATCGAATGATGCGTTGCAGATCCCGGTAGTTGGCTGGCTACCCCAAGTTGGAGAACTGGTTCGAGAGAAGATCGATAACAAGAAAGAGTTTGGTCCCTCATATCATGCACCGGTTCGAGTTCTTGGAGTGAAGGGCACAAGAACAGTCATTTTACCACCACTTCCAGGTCGTAAGGAAAACAGATTTATTTTTTATTGACAATGTCAAGACACACAGGGTGGCCGATTCTTCATAGCATGACACCGGCTGTATCCTGTCCTTCCATGGTGAGGCATTCTGTGCTGGCAATAACTTCTGGTGCAGAACAGGAGGTGTCCCTCGAGATGCCTGCCATATCCAGTCCTTTGTTAAATACTATTCCTGTTACTAACGTTGATGAGCTGAACTACACCTATCCTGCTGACTTATCTATGCCAGATTTGCAGATTCGTTTGGCCGACCAGTCCAGATTCTCTTTTGACTCTGTTTCGGAACTTTCAAAGAAACCTTCAACTATAGCAAAATATGCCACCTTATTTAAAAAACATTTTTTAATTCCCCCTTGGACATACATTTGGTTGATTCTATTTTCATTTTACCTTTTTATGTCAATTGGTTTTGTGTTTTATTTTTTCCGCCTGATCGATGGTCACTATGTTAAAGAAAGAACAGGAATTCGGTACCTTAATGGAACATTGGCCCCTCTTTCCTCTTCACATTCAGCACACAGACTGAAACGAAACTTGAATACAGTCAACATTACTGCTTGGCCTGTCCTTGATGGGATTGTGTGGGATGCGGTTAGATTTCAAATACATGGGCCCACTGAAGTGATTAATGTTCCGAATGTGCTTAGAGTAAACATGGGGGATGTGATTAAACAAAATATACTTTCTGATTATTGGCTTATTCAGGCCGTAGAAGCATTATTCTCTGATTCGAAATACTATGCTGCCTTTGATGCCGAGGATCTGTATTTAGATTCTATTAATTATGGTGATTTGTTTTGTTTTCAACATTATGGTAATCATTTTTTGCATAGGACAAATTCCAGGCGGGTTACTGTAAATTATACACAGTGGGAACACTGCCCTGCTCCATTGGGAGGCAGCTCCAATACATTTCTGAAAAAATACACTTATTTCACAGATTTTAATCAATCAAATCCCGAGTCATTTTATTTCAAAATGACACAAAAGTCCATGTCCAAAGTTAGATTTACCGATACAAAATTGCTGTATTCGAAGTCCTTTCTAGACAGATTAGCTGTAGATGGCTACGAGTTTTGGAAAGGAACAATTGACCTTAAATCGGTTTGGGGTACCAAAGATTGGCAGGTACAAGGCACTGAGGCTTTGCACCGTGCAGGTCTCATCCCGAATCACATGTTGTTTCTAAATTCATCCATTTTCCAAACAACATGCTTTGGATTGTGTTGGACAGGCCACGTGAAGGGCCGCTCTCCCCCGGCTCGACCAGGCCCGAGCCCGGTCACACAAGTACCACACACCACCATTGCACGTCCTCCGTCCCCTCAGGGACCCCTGCCTTCAAACATATCGACCTCATGGGCCCGATCCACTGCCGGCCCACGCGCCCAGCCTGGGCCGCCATCTTGGACACTTCATCACGAGGCCGCCTGGCCCCCGATCGACCTCAACCCTGGGCCTAGCCCGGCCTCAGACATTCCGGCACCACCCTCCACCCAGGAGGTGAGCGGGCTACTTGGCAAGTCAATGGGAGAAAGAGGTGCCGATGGCTCTCCCCCGCCAAGTGCCGCTCGCCCATCACCTCCCCGGGCGCTGGCTCCACCCCCCTGCTGGGTGTCTGGACTCCCTCATCCCGGACCTCCCGACCTCCAAGTGCGAGGGTCCGGACATCAAAGCACGCCAGCCCTATAACTGGGGCAGCTCCAGAGCAGGAAGGCAGTTGTATCTTGGAGTCGAGAGACGTAAAGAGGAACTCATCCTGGACGGACTACTGGCGCTGCCGTAGCTCTGTCCTGTGCACCATCATCCTGCCTGTTGGCGCTGCCACAGCCGTCGTAACCTACAGTCTTCATCGTCGTCGGGACCTGCTGGCGTGGCCGCGGACCGTTGTAACCGTCATCTTTCCTTCATCCATCTCGGGACCTGCTTGGCTCCTCCACGGCCCGATCATCTCAACGCCGAGCTCGAGGATTGAGAGCTACTTCGTACTCATTGGTAATTAAGACTGTCCCGCTACCCCTTTCCTCAGCCAAAGACTTGAATCGAGGGGACCCCTGAGTCCAGACCTCCTTGTATCATACCATCGTAACCTAAGAATTGCCTATAAAGTCTCGTTAACCTTCAGTCTTGTGTGGTGTCCGTCTGTGGGGGGGGAAGTTACTTGTCTGTACAGTCGTTGGAGGCAGCTCTCCCCGGAGACCTCTCCCCGTAATCTCGGCCGACCTTCCCGGTCCGTCTAACATTGGTGGCCAGCGACGGGATCCGAATCACCGCATAACGTACAGAGAGTAGCTCACCCCACAACGAACCACAATGACAACTAAAGAAAGCGGATCAACTGAGAAGTTCCAAAGGGAAAAACTAGAGGAATACAGTCATCGTGAACTAAAGCAGTTCTGCATCGAACTAGGTATCGCTACCACCGGACTAAGCACCAAGGACGATTTTAAGCATGCCCTAGAATCTTGGGCAGAGACCAGGGATGCCGAAGCCCCTGAGCAAAGCACCGCGAACAAAACCAGCACGGCCCCTGAAGGGCAAAGAACCGGTCTCTCGCAAGACGAAATCCAAGAAAGAGAAAAAACCCGACTACACGAGCTAGAAATGGCCCGACTCAAGATGGACGTAGAACTCAAATTGGCCGAACAAAAAATCAACTTAGAGCACCTACGTCTCCGAGAAGAAAGAGAGGAGAAACAGAGACAAAGGGAGCTCGAGGAAA
This sequence comes from Lissotriton vulgaris, assembly GCF_964263255.1. NCBI lineage: Eukaryota > Metazoa > Chordata > Amphibia > Caudata > Salamandridae > Lissotriton > Lissotriton vulgaris. Next base: position 762,799,513 of record NC_141697.1, read on the forward strand.
AGAAACTGGCGTACGAGCACGAACGGAACCTAGCCGAGATCAACCTGCGCAAACAGAATAAAGAGTTAGGGGTGCCCGAGAGACCGCACACCCCAGGGACCACGGAAAAAAAGGTACACATCCCCAAGGATGTGGTCCGAGAATATTTCCGAGAAGACGACATCCAGCAATGGTTTAAGGCCTATGAAATCGCTATGACTGCACACCGGATCGATAGAAACGATTGGGGAGCCGGCCTATGGGGCAGATTCCTCAATGAGGGCCGCGATACCCTGTTACAGCTCCCAGACCACCAGATGACCTCCTACGACCATATGAAAGCGGCCCTCCTCACCCGCTATGGCCTCACACCCGAGATGTACCGTCAGAGGTTCCGAGACTGCACACGCATCCCGGGTACAACTTGGGTGGACTATGTCACGTACTTTAGCAGAGCTTTCGAAGGCTGGATCAAAGGAAACAACGTCACGACCTACGAGCAGCTGTTCAATCTGATGGTATGGGAGCATCTGTCCAACAATTGCTTCATTGAACTACGCCAACACCTCCTCGACAGCAAGTTAACCGATCCCCGGCAGCTCGCAGCCGAAGCTGACCGGTGGGAGATCACCAGAGTGGGCCGGAATGGGTCCTACGAGCAGAGCAGGAACAACAATGGTCACTACCGACCCAGAGGAGGAGGAGGGGGCCAAGGACGAGGAAGAGACAACACTCCGGCCGCCCCGCTACCAGCACCACCCCCCCGGCCAACCGGGGCAGCACCCTGGCGCGACCGGGGTACAGAGCCAATGTCACGTGCCACCGATGCCAACGAGTCGGCCACTATGCAAACGACCCAAGCTGCCCGCAGTATCAGAGTCCAAAACCCCGCCAAGTGGCCGCCGCGGCACTAGGGGAAGAACAGATCTCCGAGGAACAAGAAACAGGCGAGCAAGAGTATCAGGAGTGGGAGCCAGCCGCCATGACTCTCGCGTGCTTAGGGGGACGAGACATGGTCCCGCGGGTCCCCCTACCCGCTAACACCCGGAAGTACAGCCAATGGGTGAACATCAATGGACAACGGGCCGAAGCCCTTCGGGACACCGGGGCCAGTGTGACAGCCGTCCGCTGTCACCTGGTGACCCCAGAACAATATCTACCGAACATTCTCTGCCCGGTGCGATCAGCCGACAACTCGGAAAGTCTGTGTCGGATGGCCTGCGTCCCCTTTGAGTGGGGAGGGGTCGCCGGCATGTTGAAGGTGACGGTCCGAGACGACGCCCCCGTGGACTGCCTCCTCGGAAATGACCTAGAGAGCTCCCCGTGGGCAGCCGTGGAGCGGAAAGAACACTTGGGGATGTTAGGCGTCCCGGACTGGGCGTGCGTCACCACCCGGTCCATGGCCGCCCGTGCCAACCATCACCCGGAAGAACCAGAATGGCCGGCGCCACCGCCTCCGGTCGCCCCAGCCGAGACCTCCGACCATGACACCCCCCTCGAACCTGCTCAACCCTCCGACCTCGCTAACCTTGACCAGTGGGCCCAAGAGGGGGGCCCAAGAGGGGGGCCCACCCAAGAACAATTTCGCCAGGAACAGAAGACCTGTCCCTCCCTAGAGGGACTTCGCCAACAAGCGCTCGCCCAAAGCGCAGGGGATACCTCCGGAACTCATTGGGTCTACTGGGACAGTGATCTGTTGTACAGCGAGCAAAGAATCGCCGAGCTGGGGGCCAACCGAGTACTAGTAGTGCCCCTCCGCTTTAGAGACTTTCTGTTAAACCTGGCCCACGATGTCCCCCTGGCAGGGCACCTGGGACAAGATAAGACCTACAGTCGCCTAGTGACCCACTTCTTCTGGCCAAAAATGAGAAACGATGTGCACCAGCATTGCCGATCTTGCCCCACGTGCCAAGCCAGTGGGAAGAGCGGCCGCAAACTAAAGGCCCCCTTGCAACCTTTTCCAGTAGTCACGACCCCATTTGAGAGGGTCGGAATAGACATTGTGGGACCCCTGGACCCGCGTACAAAACAAGGCCATCGCTTCATCCTGGTGCTAGTGGACCACGCCACCCGCTACCCCGAGGCTGTTCCTCTCCGGACCGTGACAGCCCCAGTGGTCGGCCGGGCCCTGATGGGGATCTTCTCCCGTGTAGGGTTCCCCCGAGAAGTCGTCAGCGACAGAGGCACGAACTTTATCTCTAAATACATGAAATCCCTCTGGCAACAGTGTGGGGTCACCTACCGATTCACGACCCCCTATCACCCCCAAGGGAACGGACTGGTTGAGCGGTTCAACCGCACGCTAAAAGGGATGATCGGGGGATTGGAAGAGCCCCTCCGTCGCCAGTGGGATGTGCTGCTACCGTGCCTCCTCTTCGCCTACCGAGAGGTCCCACAGAAATCCCTAGGCTTCAGCCCATTTGAACTGCTATACGGGCACCCAGTACGGGGGCCGCTCAGCCTGATCAAGGAAGGCTGGGAGATGCCTCCGGCCAAGAACCCTCCAGATGTCTTCCGGTACCTCCTCACCCTCCGCAACCAGTCCCGGCGGTTCAGAGACCTAGCAAAAGCCAACCTAGAGGCCAGTCAAGAGGACATGAAAAAATGGTATGACCAGAACGCCTCATCCATTGAATTCGAACCGGGACAACAGGTATGGGTAATGTCCCCCACGGAGCCATGCGCCCTCCAAGACAAATGGACGGGGCCCTTCAAGGTAATCGAGCGCAAGGGCCCTGCCACCTATCTGATCGATATGGAGTCCTCCCGGAACCCACTCCGAGTTCTCCACACCAACAGACTGAAACCCCACCTTGCACGAACAGAACTCAGCCTACTGATGGCCACAGACAATGGGGTTGAAGACGACTCCGAGCCTCTCCCCGACCTCCTGCGGACCCAGGAGCAGGACGGATCCGTGAATGGGGTCCGACTCTCGGAGACCCTCACCAGAGAACAACGCCAAGAGTGCCAAGCCCTCCTGTCACAGTTCGCCAGTCTGTTCTCCCTCACCCCAGGTGTCACTTCCTGGTGTGTACACGATGTGGACACAGGCGACAGCTCTCCTATCCGCCACCGGGCCTACCGCGTACCTGATCGGGTACGGGCCTGCATCCAGGCGGAAGTGGCCAAAATGCTCACGCTCGGGGTCATCGAGCCCTCCGACAGTCCATGGGCCAGCCCGGTCGTACTGGTCCCCAAAGCAGCCGCCCCCGGAGCCACACCAGAACTCCGGTTCTGCGTCGACTACCGGGGCCTGAATGAAGTCACCAAAACAGACGCACACCCCATCCCCCGGGCAGATGAACTGGTCGACCGAATGGGAGCTGCCCGCTTCCTCAGCATCTTCGACCTGACAGCAGGTTATTGGCAGATCGGCCTCACCCCCCGAGCACAAGAACGTTCTGCCTTCTCCACCCCCGATGGTCACTACCATTTTACGGTCATGCCCTTCGGCATGAAGAATGCCCCAGCGACTTTCCAACGGCTCGTCAATCAGGTCCTGGCGGGGCTCGAAGGGTTCAGCGCCGCCTACCTCGACGACATCGCTGTGTACAGCCACCATTGGACCGAGCACCTTCACCACCTCCGAGCAGTGCTGCAAGCCCTTCAGCGAGCTGGCCTCACGATCAAGGCCAGCAAGTGTCAAATTGGACAAGGGTCTGTGACCTACCTCGGACACCAGGTGGGAAGCGGCCTAGTGGCCCCTCTACAGCTGAAAATTGCCGCCATCCAGAACTGGCAGCCCCCTATCACCCAAACCGAGGTACGAGCCTTCCTGGGCCTCACGGGCTATTACCGAAGGTTCGTGAAAGACTATGGTACCATAGTGGGGCCTCTCACAGAACTCACGTCAAAGAATCAGCCCAAGAAAGTGAACTGGACCTCAGAGTGTCAAACGGCATTCGAACAGTTGAAGGCCGCCATGTGTTCCGCCCCTGTGCTCCAGGCCCCCGACTACAGCCGGGAGTTCATCGTCCAGACGGACGCCTCCGACCAGGGCATTGGGGCGGTCCTGTCTCAAGTGAACACCGAAGGCCTCGATCAACCGGTGGCCTTCATCAGCCGGAGACTCCTACCACGGGAGCAACGCTGGAGCACCATAGAGAGGGAAGCCTTCGCGGTGGTATGGGCCCTCAAGAAGCTCCGGCCCTACCTTTTTGGCACCCACTTTCGGGTGCAGACCGACCACCGACCCCTGCAGTGGCTGATGCATATGCGGGGGGAAAACCCAAAGTTGCTACGCTGGTCCATCTCCCTGCAAGGTATGGACTTCACAGTCGAACACCGGCCCGGGTCAGATCACGCCAACGCGGATGGCCTGTCCCGGTTTTTCCGCCTCGACGAGGAGAGTCCCCAAGAGGATGGGTAGCTCTCCCCGCCTTCAGCTGGGGGGGACGCATGTTGGACAGGCCACGTGAAGGGCCGCTCTCCCCCGGCTCGACCAGGCCCGAGCCCGGTCACACAAGTACCACACACCACCATTGCACGTCCTCCGTCCCCTCAGGGACCCCTGCCTTCAAACATATCGACCTCATGGGCCCGATCCACTGCCGGCCCACGCGCCCAGCCTGGGCCGCCATCTTGGACACTTCATCACGAGGCCGCCTGGCCCCCGATCGACCTCAACCCTGGGCCTTGCCCGGCCTCAGACATTCCGGCACCACCCTCCACCCAGGAGGTGAGCGGGCTACTTGGCAAGTCAATGGGAGAAAGAGGTGCCGATGGCTCTCCCCCGCCAAGTGCCGCTCGCCCATCACCTCCCCGGGCGCTGGCTCCACCCCCCTGCTGGGTGTCTGGACTCCCTCATCCCGGACCTCCCGACCTCCAAGTGCGAGGGTCCGGACATCAAAGCACGCCAGCCCTATAACTGGGGCAGCTCCAGAGCAGGAAGGCAGTTGTATCTTGGAGTCGAGAGACGTAAAGAGGAACTCATCCTGGACGGACTACTGGCGCTGCCGTAGCTCTGTCCTGTGCACCATCATCCTGCCTGTTGGCGCTGCCACAGCCGTCGTAACCTACAGTCTTCATCGTCGTCGGGACCTGCTGGCGTGGCCGCGGACCGTTGTAACCGTCATCTTTCCTTCATCCATCTCGGGACCTGCTTGGCTCCTCCACGGCCCGATCATCTCAACGCCGAGCTCGAGGATTGAGAGCTACTTCGTACTCATTGGTAATTAAGACTGTCCCGCTACCCCTTTCCTCAGCCAAAGACTTGAATCGAGGGGACCCCTGAGTCCAGACCTCCTTGTATCATACCATCGTAACCTAAGAATTGCCTATAAAGTCTCGTTAACCTTCAGTCTTGTGTGGTGTCCGTCTGTGGGGGGGAAGTTACTTGTCTGTACAGTCGTTGGAGGCAGCTCTCCCCGGAGACCTCTCCCCGTAATCTCGGCCGACCTTCCCGGTCCGTCTAACAGATTGGCTACTTCTAAAAAATTAAATACACCAATCATCCCAGATTTAGAGGAATATTCAGGTTGGGGTAATTATACTGAATTGTCCATTCATGAGTTGCAAGCTCTATTGCACAATTCATCCTTTAACGTTTCCAGTTTGGATTCCAAGGGTTGGCTGATGTGGCATAGGAGTGCTGATTCTTGCCAACGTCGTTTTCTGGGTTTGGCTGAAGGGTTCACAGAAGTCAGACCTGATCCCCGTTTTGAAGATGATTATACTGTCACAACTTATTCTGTGGGGAAGCTGTGTCAGAATTGGTTACAACATTCCACGTTGGCTGCAGTTAAACTACATTTGTCTCAATTAACTGAAAATGTGGATTTAAACGATTTTATAAAAGGCCCAGCTAAAGGTAGATCTAAACGGTGGATTTATGCAGTTTACAATGAAATTTGGAAAGTTTCTCAAATTGAGGCTGCTAAGCGCCTAAGGGCAATTGATCAAGCAAATTTAGAAAAAGGGCTTGCAGTTGTCGATAACAGTATTAACACGCTTTCTTCCCGAATTTACACGTTGAACAATATTGTGTCTTCTGTTGTTGACATTGTGCATGATGAAGTGTCCGTATTGTATCATGGTCAAAATCAATTGCGTTCTGTCATGCAGTTTGCTTGGACACTACAGACTCTGAAGGCTAGTCGAGTGCCTTGGAGTTATATGAACGTCTCATCACTATTTGCCCCATTTAATTTGACTGACAAGCAGCGCATGCTTTCCATGCGAGATGCATCATTTTCTATGTTACAAATTGAAAAATTAGAATCTTTGCCCTTTTCTGTAGCTGAGGCAGCTGCTGCTACATGGCTTATCCATGGTATTATTACTTTACCATTTGCTCTGTATAAATTTACAAATTGTATGCGATATATTGCTATAGGGCGATATGAACCATTAGGCAGTGCTTTCCTCCACGAGACATGGTCTTTACCATACACATACAGATGTCTAAAGGAGGGGAAGGAAGTGAATCTGAATGGTGAAGAATGCACACAGTCGCCTGACCGTTCACTGATATGCAGACACATCCAGTTGCATGGTTCTTGTAATCAGGACCGGCCTAATTTAGCTTGTGTTTTAAAAGGCACACCGGTTCCTGCAATAGTTCCCACATTCACTTTATTGTCTAACGGTAGTTATTTACTTTTGAATAACGAGATGTGTTTTGGGTTAATGGTCGGTATCGCCTATGTGGTTACTGTATCAGAACGTGTGGTGTGTTGCAAGAACGTGTTATATCCACCCACGCATGGAAATTCAGATGTTTCCATTTGGCCGCGAATCCCAACCTTGAGAGCGGAGTTCAACGGTTTGAGCCGAATAAGAGCCCTTTTGTCTCAGAAAGAAGTGGCCCTGAGCTCGGCCCGTGAAACTTATGTCCTTCACATAGCTTACACACGCACAGAGGTGCAGGCACTTTTAAATACTGACTTGCCGTTTCATTTCTGCGAGCTGGTTCATCAGATCTTTAATGCCTCCTCCACGTCTGGAATCGCACATTTTTTTTAATTGGTTAGCAGTGGTCTTGTGACAACGTTTGAAAAAGTATTTGGTATTATCCCTGCTTTCTTTCATTCTATATTCGCAAGTTTGTTTGGCGGATTCCCTGTTTTGCTGGCTGCAGGCTGCAGGCGTTTTGGTCATATTTTGCTTTATAAAACATGGATGCCCATCCTGCACAAGGAGCCGCTCAGCCCCTTCTAATACTGTTTCGCAACCGGATGCTTGAATACTATGGCACCTTACCGCTTGCGACTTTGAGCACGGCTTTTGGATTGTCGTTTCGATTTTCCTATTTCACATGTGTCCAGCCTGTGTTTCATTGCCTGAGCTGTGATTTCGACTGGGCCATTGATTTGTGTCTCTGCTTGACGACTTCTCCTGACGTCGATTTTGATCAGCTGATGAGCCCCGTAGTTGCTCACGAGTTGGTTTGTTCTGGCGAAAGGGTTATGGCCGTGGCAGCGATGCATGGACTAATGGGTCAGTGGGACATATCCGCAGCGGCGCATGACTTTCTGGCATATAGCGTTCTCGAGAACCCACTGAGTTGTCCTCTGATGTTGCTAGAGGATTCGGTGCTGGAGGAGCACGTATGTTCTTTCCCATTACTTAATTGGATGGCTGAACTGTTTTCGGATGATGACAGTGATTTCATGTTGGAAGCTGTGGCTACCTATTTCGCATATTCTATCCACCCATGAGTGGCTTTGGAGACTTTAATTATAATGGCACGTGACTTTTTAGTAATTCTGAATGGTGCCTTTTCTGTTACGAACATTCAACTTTTATATGGTCTGGGCCTATGATTTTATACATGGCCTCAAGTTCTAATTTTTTATGTTTTTGTGTGGCCACTATAGGCATTCATACATATTTTGAAGTATTATTTCTTACATATAGTTACATACATTTAGCTTGGCTCAATATTGTTGAACTCTGTTTTCATGTTTTGCCTCTCATATAGTATTGGCTTATATTTTTTTCCCTTTTTTAACCGTCCTCGGATCATTGGGGGGGTGTCATATGGTAACTGCGTTTCTATATATTGTGTTAAGTTAGCATGAGTTAAATGTTTAAACGACATTTTCCTTCGGCTTCAGTTTGCACACGACACCTAATTGTTATTGTAGCTTTCAACCTAGACGAAAGATGTGATTTATTTGAGAATAATATGTTATTGCTCTGATATCAGTCGTGCTTGGTACAACTGTCTGCACACTGAGAACTGCACCCTCTAAGAATAACCTAACACAAGGTTGCTGAGAGCCTGATCCTCGCACCACATTAGACATAACACAAATAATGTTGCTGCCAACATTGGGCTCTACGCGGGTTTAAGATAGAGTTACAGGGAATGAATCAACACACTTGATGCTTCACATGCAGAGAGCTGGTAGCGGTTGATGTGATCTGCTCCTACTGACCATTAGAGGTATGGGCCCGCCCTGCTAAAAACCCAAATGAGACCTTCTTAGATATAATATAATATGCTAAATAGGGTACGCGAAATATAGGTGATACAAACTTTATATAGATTTTGCATTATAATATGCTATCACCGTTCGCTTACTATGGACTAGTGACTATGCTGTTAACTCTAGTTTTTATAATATGTATGTTGATATTATATAAGATACTGCGTTTGAGAACCTTGCATTGAGAAATAAATATTTCAAACTTGCACGTGTGTTCTTTGACTCCCAGTTTTTGTTTGAAATGATTATATAGCGAAAGAGTGTTCATGTGTTCCACGATACCAGAGGTACCCTAAGTTCATGTTCTGGATTGTCTAAGTCATTGGGAAGTGGTTAGTACCAATGAGACACTGTAGCTAGCTTGGTAAGGGGATTTCCGATACCAAATTGAGTTTTGGGACACCCTAACTCACCCAGGTTCTAGATCTCTGTGCACAGTTCTGTGGGAGAACGGAAACCCTGCTACAACCCTGCACACTCCCACACTGCTCACCCTGCACACTCCCACACTGCTCACCCTGCACACTCCCACACTGCTCACCCTGCACACTCCCACACTGCTCACCCTGCACACTCCCACACTGCTCACCCTGCACACTCCCACACTGCTCACCCTGCACACTCCCACACTGCTCACCCTGCACACTTACACCCTGCTAGCCCTGGACACCCACACACTGCTCACCCTGCACACTCACACACTGCTACCCCTGCACAATTACACACTGCTAGCCCTGGACACCGACACACTGCTCACCCTGCATACTCGCACACTGCTCACCCTGCACACTTGCACAACGTTCACCCTGCACACTTGCACACTGCTTGCCCTGCACACGCTCACACACTGCTGGCCCCGGACACCAACACACTGCTCACCCTGCATACTCACACACTGCTCACCCAGCACACTTACACACTGCTCACTCTACACACTTACACACTGCACACCCTACACATTAACACACTGCTCACCCTGCACACTTACACAATGGCAGGCAATTTCAAACAGTTGTGAAGAAGACGGTACTAAAGAGAGCCACTCAGTAAACAGGGTGTTCCTAGGGGCCGAAACAATGTCCATAAAAAAAAACAATGGCCATCATATTCTATAAACAACTGACCCAAGTCTATCAAATTCCCCAAAGATCACAGTGACAGGGTGTTTAATTCATTAAAGTACAGAGCCCTAGTATCTAACCAAAATAATTTCCAGCAATACTCAGTCACTGTTAGTTTCTCTTACTGTCCAAGGGATTTTGAAAGAACCCCCTTTACCCCAGCCATATTAGAGTTAAATCTCTCTTGGTGGGCACAATACCTCCTCACAGTATAAAAGTTTCCTATTCAGTGTGCCAAAAGCGCAGTGTAAAACATTCCAACACTCAGCTGTGTTTAAAGTCGTTCCTTACCTGGTCGGTGACGTCGTACACCACAATGATACCGTGAGCCCCTCTATAGTAACTGGAGGTGATTGTCCGGAACCGCTCCTGACCAGCTGTGTCCCACTGAAAGGGTAAAAGTAGACAGAGCAGACAATTAGCAGGCAGGTAATGAAGAGTCTGGTATTTGACAAAGGGGGAAATGGAACTGCAGTGTTCCCCATACGCATTTTAGCATACATAGCAGATACTGAAGACCCCTCCTATCCCCATGAGTTATGACTGAACCTCTAGAACACGCCTCACTCCTGCTTCAGTGTCCCCAGCCCTGTGCAGCAAAAACATCTCAAGAAACCATCGGTTCATGGTCCCGAAGAAGAAAAAGGAGCGTGAAGGCCAAAAAATAGTAGAATGTTTTAATCAATGATTCTCTTGGGGAGGCGGTAATAGGAAGGGGCAGCAGAGTAAGGGTGGTAGCATTGGAAGCATAAATAAAATGGAGGAACGAGGGCTTTTAAGAAACCGGTCCAGCATATATGCCCAGTAACATGTAGAACAATAGGGTATGCAGTTCCTAAGGAGGGGAAGAAAGGGGGGAAAAGGGAAGGAAGGGGATAGGTAATCAGGTAGGAGAAGGACTAAAGAGGGGAGAGCTCCAATAAGGGGCAAGGGCCCTCACACACCTAAAGAGATGTCATGCTTCATCATAGGGCAGCTCCTCGTTGGGTTGGCGCTGCAATGCCCAGCGGGCCCTGCAGGGGGGCTCTTTGCCAGAGGTCTTTAGAGTTAGAAGCCAGGAGGCCCTTTCTGTGGAGGTCGAGAGGCAAAGGGTGGTGAGTAGAGTGGGTGCAGAACATGTGTTAAAAATAGCTAGGAGTGCTCCAGGGAACCTTTATTAGCTGGACACTTGTGCTATAGTTAAAAACGAGACTTCAAGAGTCTTGGCTAGCAGGGGGAATTTGACCTGCTCTAGCTCAGTGTGTGGGGTGACGAGTGTTGGTGGTTCAAAGGTCGACATGTTTCACGCCTTTAACAGCTAGTGGATGTGCAGTGCTTCTTCAGGACCAGGGAAGAAAAAAAACATTAACTACTCTTACAAGTAGGAGATGGTCATAGGGGTATTCAAAATAGTACCGTCCCTATTAAATGGAATAAAGTTAAACCAAAAAGGAGGGGGGCAGCTTGAAAAGCCAAGTGATTCGTCCTTCTAGCAAACATATGGAGGGGTAAATAGGGGCTTCAACCAGGACATCCAAGGTAATCCACAACAATGGTGAAAGCGAATACCCATCTGCTCAGTGTACTCCTACGTGGGACCTACCCACGGCCGGGATCCTGGGAAGATGTCTTTAGTCCTTCTCCTACCGGATTACCTATTCCCTTCCTTCCTTCCTTTCGCCCCCCCTTTCTTCCCCTCCCCACTCCCCTCCTTAGGAACTGCATGACAATATTGTTCTACATGGTAGTATTGGTAGCCAATGCCTCAGAGTTACAAGAATCGGATCTAGAGCAGAAGATGACTGGGAGTTCCCTCCTTTACGTCCAGAAATCTGGTTTAGGAAGTGACTAAAAGATTAGCTGATGTAAGGCAGTACTTGAGTTATGCCAGGAATTAGTTCAGTGCTAGAATTGAGACAGCTAACTGGAATTTCCCACCATTGAAGTACAAAGGATATGTGGGCAAAGGAGGGAGTAGTGTGCAAACAGCTGAGGTTTGGGGAAGATCGGAGATAAGGGATTCCTTGTGGGGTCTACGCAACACAGAGAAAGGGCAGAGATGGAAGGGCATGATAATTAGCAAAAACTGTTTGGCCACCAAGGTGAAAGTCTCTTCAGGCTCTAGTGCTAACTCATACACATACTCACGATTTGCAGCTTGATGGTTTTCCCATCCAGCTCTATAGTTCGGATCTTGAAGTCCACCCCGATTGTGCTGATGTAGCTCTCGGTGTACGTGTCATCCTAAAAGGAAGGGAGCATTTAGCATTGGTAACTTTTCATGCAGACTTTCAGACATCTATTCACTCAATATCCACCAATGGCCATAGCCCAAGGGCCTTAGAATTTAATTTTGAAGTGGGGAGAGAGAAGATAATGGCTCAACGCATTTAGATTTGCAAGAGCCCACAGTAAAAATAAAGAGTGCACAACAACAAAATGCCTCTTTTTTTAATCTCAGGCTTAATTCCAAACAGTCAACCACTGCCTAACCGCATGATACTACTAAAAGAACTAAGGCTAAAAGTATAGCATTATCTTATTTTTACATTTAGCTCCATATAAAAATTAGAAGGCAGGACTGGAAGTAAATAGGACTGGGTGGATTATTCAGAGACATTTTCTATTACTGTTGATCGGGTTTCAGTAATAACAGCTTTGTAATGCCCAGGGCAAACATTACTCTGTCAAGCATTAGAAAAAATCCTAGAGTGGTGTACAGAGAGCCAACGGCACAAGGCTTCATTCAACCAAGCAGTAAGTTGCCACTTTGAGCCCAATGTCAGCCCTGGGCTGGAACTGGGCATAAAGAGCTATTAGGAGCAGAGCTTTTTTTTCAGGATGAAGTTGAGACAGGAAAGTGTGTGGGTGCTGGAGCTGTGCTGAGAACATGTTACCAGGAAAATCCAATATTTTCACCCACTGCTTTTCTTTGGCGTGGAAAACCTTGGGAATCCATTCACCTAAAAATTGTCTACACATAAAAATGAAGCAAGATGAAAGCACTCCTTTTAAAAAGACACTTCACACACAGATACAAATCCTAGTCAAAGTGAATAAGCATATTTGAATCTTGAAACAAAGAGCCAATCAATCACTCCAAAATGGACTGTTTATATTTGTAGGCACTTTAGCCTTTATTTAACTTTCAAAGATCATCAGAGTGGTTTAAATGACGTCGGAGTACATGAAATCAACATTTTAGATGTATATGGGTCTAAAAGTGGAAGCAAGCGAAGCATGCAATGGTGGTCATTTACAAATGGTGGGTCTCCCACGCCAAGAGGAAGACTGGGCATGCCAAATGTGGAGGACACCACATACATTGTTGTGCACAAAACATAGGAAGACAGAGTGTGAAGCTTAGGACCTCTGCAAATAGCTTGACTTAGCACTTGAGACTATACATGGAGCACATAGTTAGAACTATGTTCCATAGCCTATCAGAGGATCTGCACAGTCAGATAAATCTTAAGTCCATAAAATGGCAAATATAATTTGTAATTACAATACACAGTCTTAAAGAAAAACAGTGAAGATGGGAATTGATCATTGTATCTGCAACAGTCAAATTATGTTGTTTTGGTGAGACACTCATACCCTGCATTTGCAACATGAAACGTAACGGGAAGTGCCTAGAGATTACATGGTTCAGAACAAACATGAGGACGTGAAAAGATTAGTCCTGGATGCTGAAGAAAAAAAAAGCCTATTTCATCAACACCAGATCAAATTTACCCTGAAACCAAAAGGAAGACTACTGGGCCTCTAATTCATTCAAAGTTATCTCTGCAATAGAAGGTAACACCATGAATTTTGAGCTAAGCCCTTATAGATTATCAAAAGTTATTAATGCCAAAGTAGACAGGCCCCCACAGTAACTATGTGGATAAACTGCACCACCAGAGCCCTCTATATCATGACCTCCTTTCCTGCCGTAACTCTGTTCTAAGAGAAGCCACACAATCACACATAGAAGTTTAGTGCCTCAGTTGCCTTTAAATGTCATTGTAATTGCATTCATATTTCGCTTATTACTCCAGACGAGGTGCCAACTCGCTTTTCGGCGAGTAGCATACTACTCTGGAACCTGAACAGTTTTAGTTGAGAATTAGTATGGGGAAATATGCAATTAATTTGAGCAGTGGACATGCGAGTCTGTTAGTTGGATTGAAAAGGAATGTGGAGGAGATAGAAGAGGGAAGGGTCTAGAAGGTGTTTTTCTTGGAGATCATAGCAGTAGGAGGAGATCTCGGATAAGTAAAGGGAAGGTTAAGAGAGAAAGAGTCAGAGGGAAGGGTTTAGAAAGGCTAGTTTGGGAGATATGAATAGTAAAAGGTTTGAGATGACACAGGGAGGAGTAGAGGAGGGAAGAGTCTAAAAAAGGGTTATTTTGGGGATCATAGTAGTAGAATGGGTTTTGGGGTGAGTCAGAGAGTGGAGGTAGAGGTTATAAGCAGACAGTGCAGGATCTGAATAGCATACGACTCTTTGCGAAGGGGGAATGCATTCTTGGACAAGTAACAACTGTTTTAACTGTGTTTTTAACCGCTTTTAATAATTAAATTAAGCGCAACTGTGTATTAATCTTTGTTTACTGCACTTACCTGAATGTTCTCTCTGGCCCTCGCTGTTTGTCTTCTCTTTGTCACGCCTCGGCTGCAGTGTCGTTTGAGCAGAGGGAGGGACTAAGCTTTTAACTAACTTCCGCTGTGCTAGCTGTTCACGGAGGTTAGCAGGATAGTCTTGGCGGCTCTCCGGCTATTTTAGACGCATGCCGGAGCGGACATGCAGCATAAGCAGACAGTGGAAGGGTCTGCATAGCATACGACTCTTTGCGAAGGAGGAACGTATTCTTGGAGAAGTAACAACTGTTTTAACTGTGTTTTTAACCGCTTTTAATAAATACATTTTGCGCAATTTTGTGTATTAAGCTGGCTTATATTGCTATATTATATATTATATATATATATATATTATATTGCTTGTATTATTATTGCTCTTACCTGTATTTTCTCTCTAGCCCTCGCTGTTTGTCTGCGCTCTGTTCCACCTCAGCTCCAGTGCCGTTTGAGCGGAGCTATGCTTTTCACTCACTTCCGCTGTGCTGGCTGTTCACAGACGTTGGCAGGCTAGTCTCGGCCGCTCTCCTCCTATTTTAGATGCATGCCGGTGCGGGCTTGCCAAAGGCAAGCCCATCTGCACCCGTCCGCGGCCAGCCGGGGCTAGGGGCCAGAACCCCTGTTTGTTTTGGGGTAAATCAGCACCTGAAATATTCAGAGGTGCAATAAAAGAACTATGTCCTCCGGTTTAGACCCATGTAGGCAAGGTCTTTCTATGAATGTAATGCCATTGAAGTGCACTGACTGCTCTATAAAAACAACTGTTCATAAGGCAGGGCTTGGGGAAAAGCATAAGTTAAAATTGATGCTCATTAATTGTAGGTCTCTCAACAAACAAGTTTGAAATCCACGATTGTATTCTAGAAAATCAACTTGGTGCCAAATTTCTCACGAAAACCTGGTTGAAGGAAGACTCTGCCCCTGAGATACTGGATGCCCTCCGACAGGATTATGGCATCCTTAGACTGGATCGCCTGATTAAGCGTGAGGGAATAATAGCCATGGTCTAGCAATTATCCTTAAAATGTGCTCTGTATATAGCCAACATAGACAATAGTGAAGCCGCCTTCTTTTCGATAACGGCAGCTGATAATCACACAGTCAAGGGCTTCTTGATGTATCGACCTACTGGGGCCGCCACTAATTTTATCTCTAGTTTAGTGGAGCAAATGGTACAACCAGCACTTCGCTATAATAGTTTGCTAGTTTTAGGTGATTTTAACCTACACTTTGACGACACTAATTGTGAAGCTCAATTTCTGTCAGGAACTAGCCGCTCTTCAGCGAATACTTAAATCATCTCTCCCAACACACCAACAAGGCCATATATTAGACCTTATTTTTACTAACTGTTTAGAGCTAGAAATCACATCCTCGATTGCAGTCCCATGGTCTGACCACCATCTCGTTGCTTTTTATATTCCTCTACCCAAAATCCCCCCTATAGCTACAATAGGACTAAGCACCCTACACAGGAGATGGTCTAGATTTAGCTCAGTGAGCTGTATTCAGGCCCTCCAGTAGAGTTGGCTCCTGGGAAAGGAGGGGAAGTGGCATGTAGCTCAGTGGAAAAGTGGATTTCGGAAGCACTGGATGTAGTGGCTCCCTGGACCTCCAGCTTCCCTTATAGACCGACTAAATCAGCACCATGGTTTCATGAAGCCCTAAGAACAGCAGAAAATGTTGTTAGAGTCTAGAACGCACATGGAGGATAGACTTTTCAGACCATAATAAAGACTGCCTACAAGCTAAACTTAAAGCACTACCACTCTTATAAAAAAAAAAAGCATAGTGCCTACTATAATGACATAATAGAGAACGCAGATAACACCATCCTTAAAGATGTGTCCTCGCTTGAGAGAACTGTGGATACAGCTACCAGCTCATCTGAGTCGTGTAACCAAATTGCTGATTGTTTTGCTGAGAAGGTAGTTAAAATATATGATACCTTTCTGGATGAGGCCCTAAATGGGATGCTCTGCCAAACTGATAGGACCTCTGTGGATGGGGCCAACTCCCTCTCTAAATTCTATCCACCCTTACTGGAAGATCCAAAAGGGGTAGCTTTAAGAATTATATCCGGCTTTAAGAATTATATCCGTCTCTCCCCAGATCCAGCTACTCCCAAGATTATGATAGAAAGCCTGGAAATAATACCTTGCATACGGCAGCTTCTTGATCTTTCCTTTTCTGGTGGTGTGGTTCCAAATATATGGAAGCAGGCAATTGTCCTCCCCATACTGAAAAAGCCAGGAGCTGACACAAGTCAGCTGGAGAACCTGCGCCTTATTTCGCTTCTGCCCGGTTTCTCTAAAATAGCAGAAAAGGTGATAAATACAGAACTAGTTGCACATATTAACCGGCAAAATCTACTCCACCTCACACAATCAGGCTTCAGAGCCACGTACTCTACAGAGTCAGCACTGCTCCTTGCTACAGAGACAATACACAGACGTGTGGATGAAGGTCAGACGGTTGCCTTGGTCCTATTGGACCTTAGCGCTGCTTTTGATACGGTACGGTATCCCACAACTACTTTTACAACGTCTTAGATTAGGAGGGCTGGATGAAGCCGCACTAAAATGGATAGCTTCCTTTTTGTAGGATCAGAGCTTCCAGGTTGCACAACGCCCATATATCTCCAAAAGCATAGATCTGTCTCACGGGGTTCCTCAAGGCTCCACTCTGAGCCCAAATCTTTTTACCCTTTACATTGCTCCCCTGGCAGAGATTGTGGAAAGGCAGGGTGTAACCACTATGTCATATGCAGATGACACGCATCTTGTTGTCTCTCTGTCACACGGCTGAGGTAGCAGCCACCAAGTTTTCTTCTTGCATGCAGGACTTGGCGTCCTGGATGACAAATAACTGCCTTAAATTAAATGGTAGTAAAAGAGTGATCTTAGTGGTGGTGAAATCCCTCTCCATTTGGTCATCGGCATGGTGGGCATAGACTCTGGGTCCTACCCCTACCCTAAGAAAACAGGTTAAAAAAAACTAGAAGTCTGGTTAAACTCCACTCTTTCTTTTGAGGCACATACCAGAAGGCTGCAGGGAAGTGCTTTGGAATCCTTAGAATGGTTTGGAAAACTCTGAACATTCTCCCCACCCCAGGTAGGAAAACCATGGTCCACACCCTGTTATCATCTCAAATGGACTACAGAAACGTTCTCTATTTGGGAGCAACAAAAAAATGCCTTCACAGGCTGCAATGTATTCAGAATGTGGCGGCTCGCTTAGTTCTGAGCTTCCACGAAGAGTTTCTACTGGTAAGGCTCTTGATGACTTGCATTGGCTGCCGGTTAAGAAAATAGTTAATTTTAAAGCATTATGCATTAGTCATCGTAGCTTGCAGGGCAGGGCAAAGGGCAGAGTTATCATTATGATTTACTCAACCGTTCTAATCCTACACGCCATCTTAGATCGAACGGGACTTATCTGGTCAAAGTTCCTAAAGTACACAAAGTATGAATGGTTGGGCTACCTGCCTGCCGCTGTCATGAGGGAGGGGGAGGGGTTGGATTGGGGAGGAAACTTAGTTCCCTAGTTGAAACGATGATTATTGTTTATTTGTTATGTAGGGTATTGGTCCTACAAATATAAAAATATAAACTGCATTTGCATTGTTCTAATGGATGAGCAGCACGCTCCCGTGGACATCACAGACTGTATATTGCTTTTAAGATCCTAAATTGTATATTTATATCTGTTGTACCTGATACAGTGGAAGCGGTTTTATTAAAAACAAGTATAAAAAAAAAGAACAACAAGTAGGAATGGGAGTACGTTCGTTCATATATCTGGCAACCAAAAACTGGAATGCACTGCCTCTTTTCTCTGTGCTGAACCAACGGAGACCCTCTTCCGAAAACAACCTGAAAACCTGGCTTTTCCAGCTATAGGTCCTTTTATTCTCTCTCCTCTTCCGAACAGTTAGTCAGTCTCTCACAGTCTCTCTCTCTCAGTCTCTCTCTGATGGCATCCATTTGTCAATGGTTCTGAAGCAACTGAAAATGTGTGGGTTTCCAATATCTTTTCAGCTTTCCAGTTAAAGGAAAGTGTGTGTGTGTCATCTGCATGGTTATAGCATCTGAGGTGAAATTCATTGATCAGTGCTGGTAATTACTTCATGTACATGTTGAAAAGCATGGGTCAGAAGATGAAGCCTTCAGAGACCCCTACTTAAGTGAAGTAGGGTTTAGATGAGAAAGGGGGAGTATGGATGACATTAGTTTCGTTTTGAAGGTAGGATGTGATCCAGTCGAGAGCAGTACCTCGCAGAGCGTTGTCCAGGCTCGACCTGAAAAGGATGGGTAGGTGTGAAGGTCAGGGGTAGTAAGTGCTACATGAATGCAAATGCAAGGACCAACTTACCTGGGTAGAAAAGAGTGAAGGGTGGACAAATCTATAGGGCCAGAAATTCTGAGACACTAGGAACAAAAGTGATCATCATCAACAGAATTTCTTTTAGATTGAGAAGTAGAACAAGGCACCAGGGCATTGACTCGAATGGAAATACCATCAAAAAATGGAGCCACATGTGGTGATTTAAACAGAGAAGGTTGGTCAGAAAGATACATAAAAGAATGTTGCTAGTTAGCCTTTAACTGTGACAACGTCCAGAGCTGGCTATGTAAGGGGCAGTGCAAACGTCAGGACATTGGTTGTAGAGGTTTAAAAGGATTAATATCTTACAACATACCAACTGAAAACACTTAGTAAAGCAGTCTGTGTAGCTGGACTGTATTGCAGGCTTTGTTGGCTGCCAAGATGATCTTTTCAGACCTCATCAGGAAGGGAAAATTAAGTTAGTTGGCATTTCCCAATCTCCATGCATGCAGCTGAAATGTCTTGCTATTTGGTTGGAGGACCAAACCACCAATGGGAGAGCATGTCGACTCAGGGAGGAAGAGGTGGCTAAGTGCAGATTGTAACATCTTCATACCAGATCCTCCTCACCCAGTCTAGGGTAGCAATCAGTTGAGCATGATCCTCCCATTGTTTCCATGCTGGATAGGAGTGGGATCGTCAGGAATTCATACCATGGGCCATAAGCCCAGCTGAAGCTAGGGAAACCACCTGACGGGAAATGTATGGCACAAAACAGAGGGCACTTCATGTTCGAGACATTTATGAATGGAAACCTCTACCTGGAGAAATCACACCTGACACTGAGATGTAGCTCCCATTGTTAGTCCTCAAGGAAGAGACAACTGAGGGCATCTGCTCTCATATTTAGGAATCCTGAAAAATGGCACGACTGGGAAAACTTACCGCCACTGCGCCCATGTCTGCAGACTAATCATCGCCAAACATAGGGGCCACAACCCCATTCTGCCCAGTTTGTTGTTATACAAGATGGTGCTGATGCCGACTGATAGAATCTGTACACAGTCCTCTGGCACGGAAGGGAGTATGGCCTTCAACAAAGGTCGGGCACAACCAGGCTCGAGCCCATGAGCAGACACTGCTCCCACATGGACCAAAGGCTTTACATGAGCATGTTGCCACAATAAGCACCCTAGCACATTGAGAAGCATCCTTGAGTATAATAGTCTGAGGCTGCAGAAGGAGAAATGTTAACAAAACCCCCACAGTTTGCAGGGGTTCGTCCATCAGTGCATAGGGACAAAAAGTGTGAGTCACCTAGAGCAGCCCTAAGGTATCTGGATTATGTCAACTGCAGGGCCCAAAACGGGTTCTTCCCAAGCACAAATTATAGTGTCCGAGAGGCCGTCAATGAATCACAGTAGGGGTCCCCAGAACGTGTGGATGATTGCACGGTCTTAGTCAGAATGTTAGCCTTCACTTTAGCAAAAGGCAAAGTCAGTTCAGAGGCCCCTGCATCCTGGAAAATGAATGTTGTAAAAGTTGAGACCTCCTCCAAAACACAGCCAGAGAGGTAGAAAGAGTTACCTTTTGGTGAAGTATCTAGGTCACTAGTATTTTATAATTCTAACTAAATGCCAGGATCAATATTATAATGCAGCATCCTAATGGGAGTTGAAGTATTCGTCAAGCATGCAGGAGGGAACTTTCCCCCTATGGGCCTTTTCTCAAAATCACCTTGTCTCCCACTCCCCGACAGCTTTTGATCCATGGAGGGCTGGTGTTCCAGGCTGTATTGTCATGCCCAGAACCCAAACACCACATCCACACAATGTTCCTTCCGTCATCAGAGTGTGAAAAACAGCCCTTCTTCTGGCACTTTGTACAAGGCTTGAATCCAGATGTTCTTTGAGGTGACATTTGAACAAGTCGCTGTTAAAAGCTGAAGAATTAGTCAGTGAGACACAGAGAGAGCTTCACTCCTCATCATAGAAGTGTGGATAAAAGGACATGAGGTCACAGCACCACCTGAAATCTAATACACCTTGGTAGAGTCATGCAATTGGTGGCACTGGGCATTCCTGGCCAGGGAAAATGTTTTCAAGCCCAGTCTGAACCCTGAAGGAGCCTTCATAAGGTGAGGAATCTACAGGAAGATACAGCCATCAGAAAGAATGATTTTCGTCATGCAATTCTTTCATTGGGAAGTACTTAGTGGCTACAATATCTTCAATTAAATTAATTTAAGTCCACCTTCCTACATCAGCTTTTATTCTCTCCTCCATTGTTTCTGGCCAGGGAAATAGTAGCCCTTGCCCTTACTGGGCAGTGCAACCGCTCCCTCATACCTGCGGTGTCACTGATAACCAGAAACAAGATTTGCATTTGCAGCAGATGACTCTGTTGATAGTAATTTTCACCAGATCTGTGTTACTTGTAAAGGACTTTGAAAAATAAATCAATAGTTTTCATCCTCCAACTCCTACAACATTCCTGATCATATAATCAAGCTGTTCAACTCAGAATGATCAAGAACAGGGAGGTACTGCCCATTTGATTCAGTTACATTTCTTGGCAGCATTTAATACCGTTTCCCATTCTACACTTCTTTCCCCCCGATTATCTAGCAACGGGATATAGGCCAATGAGCATGCATGCATCATCCTTCCGTACTGGTCATACTCGAGCAATTACTCTTCATCCTTTCCAATTGACCCGTATATTGCTCACTTTGAACCCTTAAAGATTCTTTTCTGAATTTTACTTGTTTCAATGTTTGTGCATCCTTATAGTCCAGCTTTTCCACTTACGTGGGCTTTCTGTCTTATCCTAGCAATTAAGAGCAAATATAATGATAATTTGATGCAAACTCTCAACTGATCCATTTAAACTTTCATAATTGCATGCCTTTGTTATCAGTCTAGATAAGAGAATAGTTCCAGCAAGCAAAACTCTGCTAAAAAACAGCGTCTTGATTGGGTGAACCCTCATTTCTGTGGCCTAAAGAACAGGGTGTCTTCCGCAGCCACCCTTGTGGACTCAAAACTAAATTTTGGCATACTTCCGGATACTGCCTCATCTTTTGCCCAAATAATTAAGGTCACTTATGTGCACTTATATATAGATGCCGGGAAAACGTATTACTCCCTTTCCTTTTTCCTGACATTTACCAGTGATGCAGGAAGTCACTTTTTTCTGCTGACTTTACTATAGTATGACCCCGTATCTTGGGCTTCCTTCCTAACTGTTAAGCAGTCTTCTAACTGTATAAAATGTTTTGACACTTCTCTTACTGAACCTGCCATTCCATGCTTCAATTTTCAGCCTTTTAAAAGATTGTATGGGATACACATTGTGAAAAGTGGTCTTTTTTAAGACCCTCTCGATCTGTCACAAGGCTATGAGAGGCAAAGGACCAGCTTTACTTCAGACTCTCTTTATTTCTGTAGTCTCCATCTCAAACTCATCACTTCTCTGCTATCCTTCTACGTCTGACTAAATTCAGGAGAGTGCAAATATCTTACTGACAAATCTAATAAACATTAACTAATGATTAAAGTAAACATTGTATACATTTTCAAAATATATAAATAGAATGTAGTCCAAAAAAGTAAAACATTCTCCATGGAGGTACTTTGAAACCACTAAATAAATGCAGGGCCACTGGAAATGCACGATTCTGGGGCCGCTGCATTTACCACATAATTATGAATTTGCTGCATTTGTCACATAATCAACAATCTGTTGCATAATCTGCAAATTTCAGCCCAACAAAACTGTTTCTAGCTCAAACGAATCAAAAGTTACTACAAACGCTGCAACACATGATGCTGTGCAGCAAAAGGCCCTTCGCAAAGGTTGGCTTATAACATTTCTCTTGCTTATTTCTGTATTTGCATGTCAAAGTGGTAGTAATAAGGTGAAACCTCTGCCCTGATTATGTTAACATTAAGCATCATATGCCTTTTCCTGCTGTACAATTTAGTCAACCCTGCCGCATAATTCCAGTGGCCCAGCATATAAATATACAACCGATCCAGGAGTACTGATGCACACTGCTGTCCGGTTGTATATCTGTAAATCAGCTTCTGTTGTAACCCTGCAGTTTACAGTACATTCTAAGCACTTGCAGTTCAAGTAGGTTCATTGTTACCCTTCCATGGATGATTGCTATTGAAGAAAACGTCAGTTGAAAGAGGTCACAAAACAGTACAATCAACTATACTGCTTGGGTTTTACGAAAAATTTAAGAAACCTCATCCAAACTCCAAGTCGAGAAAAAGTATTTCTTTGAAAATTAAACACATAACAAGGTATCAGTCATTTTAGTCATAATAATTATACCAGTAGCTGGACATGGGGTTGCTTTTGTGATATTTACTTTGTTGTTGTGTATCCTGAGTCCCTAACCCGCACCATCTCCTAGAACAAATGTAACCTGCTTAACCTTGGAGACGGAGGTGCCCACAAACTTAATTTGGGTACCCTATTTTAAAGCATCAATATTACTGCATTCACCTCTGTGGCACAAGCAGTGATACACAGTGTGTACAAGGGATATTGCTCAATGATCATGGATGGACAAAGAACCCAAGGACAGTGCTCACTAATGAGGCGGGAAGAGGGCTTTCTCTTTGCATCTCCTCTTTCTTCCCCAAGGAGCTATGAGATTATATATGAGTCCCTGGTCTTTGAAATTTTTAATGAAGCAGGAGATGGGTTACTGAAGAGTGATAGGAAACTCTGCTATACATCAATTCGGGAAGAGAATTCCATTCACAGAGTAGGAAGGCAGAATGCAGAGACAGCACTCATTCTGTTTGCAAAGACATTTTTGGGACTTTCTGAAAGCTGACCTGGGTATGCATTCTGCCTATTGCTCTGTGGATTATAACTCATATTTGTGTGCCTTCTATTTGCGCTGGCTTTCCTGTTTGAGGGTATCCAGTATGCCTTTGTCCCTCCTGTGGAGCATACCCTGTTTCCTGTATTCTTCCACATGCGCTCGCTTTCTCTACACAGGCTTCTAAATTTTGTTCTCATCTCATCACATCTGCTGTTCTCCTCTTATCACATCTGCTGTGCATTCAAAGACAGAGGCCAAATGTCGGGCTCTGTTTTCCAAGGGAGCTTGGTGTTTACTTTTCTTTCTTGGATTTCAAAGTAATAGGATTTATCTGGCGTTCTGGGAGTGCGAAAGGAAATGCTCACAACAAAATTTAAATGTTGGTAAACAAACTGTGCAAATATTTTGGAAAACATCCGAATTAGGAAAGCACAAATGAAGCAATTTTTTGGGGGTAATTCTGCAGTGTGGTCGAAACCAATATTTTAATACGATTAAAACAAATCAATACACTAAATGATGCCATTTCCACACATTATCGTTTGAGAACTACAGAGTTTCATCAGTAAAACGGTATGTCTGTGCAAATGTCAGTCATTTCAATTGAAAATGTGTTGTCTGTAATGGCATTGCACTACCCCACCATGCACACTTGACTTCACGACACCCCATGCCCGTCAAAACACTTTACTTCACTCTAAGACAGTCCACTTTACGCCAATTCACAACACTGTGTTACTCTACTACACTATATGCCACTACACTCAATGGCAGTCCACAACACTTTACTCCACTCTATGCCCATCCACCTTATGGCACTCCATGCTACTCTAAGACACTCGACAGCACTCCTATGTCATTCTATGACACACCATTCTATCCCACTCTACTCAATGCCAGTCTATGACACTTTACTCAGACCCTCCAGGATTTCGCGATTTGGCGCAAAATCTGCACTTTTGTAAAAATTCAGCAATTTTTACAAAAGTGCCCACGAAATCCGCACTTTTGTAGAAATCGCTGCATTTTTACAAAAGCCGCTATATCCTGGGGGGTCTGCTAGCCCGAATAAGTCAATTTGTTATTAGGAGTGTGACATGCACCGAGCTGCGACGTGTCTCCCAGCATGGGTCATGTGTCAATTGTCAATTTGCATGAAGTGACAACAGCTTTCCAAGTACCCGCTTGCCATCCAGCATCTCTCCTGTAACCAGAGAACCTGGCACTCAGCTGTAGACAAAGGAGTCATCATTACCGTCGCTGGTGGACCAACACCTCCCCCCTCCCTCCTCCCTCACCCCCCACACCCAGGAGGCTGCTATTGCCGAAGTTGGATGAACACTTAACCAGCCCGGTCATTCAGTTTTCTTCAGCAATGAGATCCAAGTGGTGGGCCTCTGCCACAACTCTGCTCACACTCGTGCGACTGCGAAGGGCACACAACACCCATCCACAACTTTGCTGAGGCATATTCACACAGACTTTCCAGAGTGTCTTACGCTAGTACTGCACGTTGAAGGGAGTCAGAGTTTATTTATGAGTGCTTTCACTTTAAAAGAAGTATTGGGTGCCGACACAAACTCTATTGCAAGACACAAACTGACCTGACATGAGTTTACCTGCATAAACCGGGTAATAAACTCTCACCTTGCCAATTCTAGCCCTAGGTTTTCCTGCAGTAGGTTGGTAGCTGCAGCCACTGAGATAGATTGATGTAAAAGTGCTAAGAAATACATTTGAAGCATGAAAATTAGGACACTTGCCTCAAATTTGAATAACGGCACTTTGGTAAATATACCAAAGGTAGTGACAAGAGCCTGTGTTTGGGGGAGGGGAGCGAAGAGAAGATGCATGGTGAGTGCTACAACAATCAGACTCAGAAAACCGCTGTCGTCATATTGGAATAGATTGTATAGAGGCATTGGGCGCTCACCAACTCATGTGTTGGTAGACTGGGAGCTGCCATGTTAAAATCACGTAGTGCACCAGACGTAGTGGCTGCAGTACTAGCTGGAAAAAAACTCCTGTACAGTGAGGAGGTGTTGTTGCAACAACAGGGGAAGGATGGGACGGGGAGCAAGATACAATAAAATATGGACAGGAAAGAAATATTCCTTCCTAGTTGTAGATTTGCTGTGAAACTGCAGCAGCCCATAATTGTGAAGCACACGCTTGAGGGAAACAAAGTGTCTACATTGTAAAGAAACTAAATCTACATAGCATCATTTTGTTAAATAACAAAAAGAAAACTAAGATATCTGTGTTGCTTGTAGGAAAAATGGCCACATAAAATGCGGCAAAATTGCCGCTAAATTTCCATATTTGTGCCGCTAAATTTCCATTTTTGTGCCGCTAAATTTGCTAATCCATGCCGCTATATCCTGGGGGGGTCTGTTTATTTATTTTGAGAATTTGTAAAGCGCAGCTGTCACCATTGCAGGCATCCTGGTGCTGAAAGATCAGAGGAGACGGAAGTAAAAACACAGGGAGTGAGAGCTTAAAGGCGGACTAACAGGGGAATAGCCAAGTTTTAATCCTTCTTCTAAACGGGAGGAGTTCAGTGAGGTGCCTAATCTCGACAGGGAGAGTGTTCCATAGTCTGGCAGCTGCCACCTCGAAGGATCTACCTCCGGCTCTGACTTTCCTGAATCTGGGTACGACTACCAGTTTGGCATCAGAGGATCGAAGCTGTCTGGTTGGAGTGTCCCAGGCAAATTTAGGTTGTAAGGGGGCTGGGCCAGAACCATGGAGAGCCCTAAAGACTATACAGAGGGCCTTAAATTGTATCCTCTGTCTTATAGGTAGCCAGTGTTAGAGGCGGCAGACCCGAGAGCAGAGGACGGCCCGGGACCAGGGTTCGATTCCCGGCGCGGCAGGTTTCTGGACCAGGGTCCGCGGACTCGATAATTCTCTCGCCTCGGTGCCCACTCTGATCAGCGATCACACTCGGCAACTCTGGGCATTAGCTTGCCTCATCTTCACTAACGGCCCCACCAGACCGCCGGGGATGCCTGGTCTCACCCTGGAGATACCCATTAAGGGACCATCTCTCAGGGAAGCCAGGAAGGGTTTCGCAGCGGTCGAAGCGCCTTGGGACCCTCCGGGTAAGTAGTGCGCTATATAAATGCCTATACATTTACATACATTTACAGTGCAGCTTTGCCAGGGCGGACGGTCCATGAGATCTTCTCGGAAGCCCCAGAGCCAGCTTAGCAGCTGCTGATTGGACCCTCTGGAGCCTGTCCAACAGGAACTCAGGGGACCCAAGCAGGAGGGCATTACAATAGTCCAACCTGCTAAGGATGGTACATCTAACCACTTGGTCGCGAGCATGGGTAGGTAAGAGGGGCAGAACTTTCCTTAGGGAACGAAGGATGGCAAAACAACAGGCCGACGTTTTTTGAACATGCGTCTCCATACTGAGCCTATGATGCAACATGACCCATAGGTTACGAACTGATTCCACCGGCCGTATATTGGACCCTATTTCCAGGGGCCAAAAGTTGTTTGGAAACGGTCGGGAAATCCTAGTTCCGGCACTGAAGAGCACCTCCGTCTTCCCTGCGTTGAACTGAAGGGAGTTGTCCTTTAGCCACCGAGACGTGTCACGCAGACAATTGTGTAGGACCTCCACAGGAGTTGAGTCCTCTCCTTCCAAGGAGAGGATCATCTGCGTGTCGTCGGCGTAGTTGATAATCCTGATGTTGAAGCTTTTGATGAGTAAAATCAGAGGTCTGAGGTACAAGTTAAAAAGTATTGGGCTAATTGCTGAGCCCTGAGGGACCCCATGCGTTACCAGGGAAAAGGCTGACTGGAAAAGTGGCATGGATACTGCCTGCTGCCTATCCTGCAAAAATGAATTAAACCATTGCAGCGCAGTGTCTCTCACTCCCGCCTCAAACAGCTGCCTCAGTAGAATCTTATGATTCACCGTGTCAAAGGCGGGAGACATATCGAGCAGGATCAGGAACGCTGCCTGCCTTCTGTCTGCACGCCTTTGAAGCTCATCCATAGCGGTGATGAGGGCAGTTTGGGTTCCATGGGCAGGCCGAAAACCAAATTGGTCCTCATCTAGTAATAGATGACGTTGCAGATGGTCGGAGAGAGTGTTGCTAACTAGACGCTCAACAACTTTGGCAGGGAAAGGCAGCAGGGAGATGGGCCTATAGTTTTTTGAACAATCAGGGTCTAGGGAGGGTTTTTTTAACAAAGGAGAAACTAGCGCCCGTTTCCACTGAGCTGGAACGGTGCCAGTCACCAGGGATTGGTTACAAATTTGGTGGAGTGAGGGGAATAGTTCATCCTCAAATTCCTTCCAAATTTTGGGAGGCACCGGATCCATAGGAGACCCGGAGGCGATCCCCCTAGCTAACTTAGTGAAGGCCTCATAAGTAAGTGGTGGGAATTTGAGTAACGTTTCCTTCGTAGCCGTGGCAGGGCCAGCCAATCGGTCCACCGGAGAGCCAGGTCTCAGGTCGGAGGGAGGGAGGGACGAGATCCAGAGGAGTGTCCAAGTCTTTAAGGATGAGTTCAATTTTTTCCTTGAAAAATACAGCAAGGTTGTCGCATAGGTCTTGGGACGGGACGATCGCATTCTTGGAACACTCCGGATTGGAGACGCTATTTAGTATATTAAAGATACTCCTGGAATTGTTGGTGGTGTTGCACATCAGAGAGGAATAGTATTCTGTTTTAGATTTTTTAATCAGATTCTTGTAAGCAAGGACCTTATTTTTCCACACCTCTTTAAAGGTATCATTATAGTCGCGTCTCCACCTTCTCTCAGCTTGTTTGCATCCCTGTTTTAGGTTTTTTAGGTCATCATTAAACCAGGGGGCGGAGTCTTTACCCTTACAGCTGCGTGTTTTTAGAGGGGCATGGGCATCGAGGACCGTTGTGATTCTAGTACAGAGAGAGGCGTAGTTTTCGTCTATATTCTTATTCATATTGAAGAGCTGTTCCAAATGGAACACCTCACCGATGGGATGCAGACGTGAGAGAGCCCTCCAATCTCTGCACTTAAATTCCCTAGTCAACACAGGAGCCTTGTGAGGGCCGCCGTTCGTGTGAATAAAAAATTTAATGAGTGAGTGGTCTGTCCAATCCATAGGTAAGGTTTCCCCCATCGCCACCAAGTCGGGTGCCGCGAAGACCAAATCTAGGAGATGACCCGCTTTGTGGGTGGCTTTAGTAGCCAGTTGAGAAAGACCAACACTTTCACAGGCTTGAAGTAGGTTCCCGAGACCCGAGTCAAGGGTACCGTTGCGCCAGAGATTAAAGTCACCAAGGATAAGTAGCTTATTGTGAGAAAAGGCGATATTAGTCAGGGTAGTTAATAACGCTTGTTGCTGCTGAAGGCTGAACGACCCTGGCAGGCAATAGCATACTATCCCAGTGACAGTAGTCCCGGAGTGGGCCTGACGCGCTCAGAGAAGGTCGCTCCCCAAGCTGCTGCTTTGGTATCGTTACTGCTTACTGCTCTGTGCCTCTCGCTACTGCTGCCTGTGATTACGCTAGAAGCAGATTAAATTAATTAATTACCGCGCTTGTGATCTCCTGTGACTGCTCTGTGCCTCTCGCTACTGCTGCCTTTGATAACGCTAGAAGCAGATTAAATTAATTAATTACCGCGCTTGTGATCTCCTGTGACTGCTCTGTGCCTCTCGCTACTGCTGCCTGTGATAACGCTAGAAGCTGATTTAATTAATAAATTACCGCGCTTGTGATCTCCTGTGTTGAAGCAATCAACCATTGCGCTGTGCACTCCACTAGCTGCCACTCGACTCAACGCTAGAGGGGACTTCATTGAATTTAATATATTTAATTACCGCGCTTGTAGTCCTCTAGCTGCCGCTTGTCACTATTCACAGTGTTGTGCGCTGGGCAGGTAGAATACGCGCTGTTTGTGACTCTGACCCCATTCAAACATCGCGCCATTTTGTTGTTGTTGTGGTTGTACTTCGGAGCCTTCCCCTACGACCTGATCCCGCCTCCCAGCTGATCCTCCCTCGCCCCTCCCCTCCCACCATCCATATATGACAGAAGCCTATGCGCGCAGCATTCACGCGCAGCGTCCGCGCCCAATCCGCGCCGAAGGTGCGCCAAAGGTAAGCCCGTCTACGCCCGTCCGTGCCTGGACCGCGCCCAGCGCCAGACCCCTTGGCCCCCGTCCCTCCCAGCCCCCCCGCTTCACCTACGATGCCGCCACCCTCCTAGCACTTAACCCCGGTCGCGCCCCCAACTGCGTCCAAGCCGCTCCTGGACACACCCATGGACCTTTCTCTTGCTTCTCCTGCAAATTCTGCGGCACCGACAACATCTCCGCTACAACCACGCCTCAGATTTTCGACCCCAACCACCTACAATGCATCCTTCTCAACACCCGATCGGTCCACAGACATGCCATTGACCTATGGAATCTACTAGACACCATTTCTCCGGACATCGCCTTCCTTACGGAAACATGGATGAACGCTTCCTCCGCACCAGACATCACCATTGCCATCCCTGAAGACTATAAGATCACTCGCAAAGACCGTACCAGCCACACAGGAGGAGGAATCGCTATTGTCCATAAGAAATCAATCCGCATATCAACCAGCTCTGACGCCAACCTCTCCAACTCCGAACACCTTCACTTCCAGATCCACATCGACCCCAACACCACACTCAGAGGCACCCTCCTCTACAGACCACCAGGACCCCGCGCAAAATTCAGTGAAGACATCACGGACTTCATCACTCCACACGCGCTCCCCTCCAAAGACTACATCCTTCTGGGAGACCTCAACTTTCATCTCGAAAAGATCTACGACCGCAACACCGCCATCCTCGTGGACAACCTCGGACTTAAACAACTAGTCACTTCCCCCACTCACATCGCAGGTCACACACTCGACCCCATCTTCACATCCAGCAACCATGTCTCCTTCAGCCACACTACGGACCTTCTCTGGACTGACCACAGATGCGTTCACTTCACCTACAACAAACCAAAACCCAGCACCCACCTCCAACCTACCCTGCAAAGAAACTGGAACAAAATCACCACGGACCAAATCTCCGCATCGCTCCTTCAAAACACCCCAGCACTCTCTTCTAACGCTAACGAAGCCGCCACCAACCTCACCCTATGGTTATCCAACACCGCTGACACCTTAGCACCACTGAAAAAACGTCAAAACAAACCTGGCAGCCAGAAGGCCTCATGGTTCAACGATGATCTCAAGAAGTCCAAGAAACTCTGCCGTTCCCTTGAAAAGGCCTGGAAAAAAGACCCAACCACCAACACCAAGGACGCCTTCAAAAACGCCACCCGCTCTCACCATCAACTAATCCGAAAAGCCAAGAAAACAGCATTCAAGGATCGTCTTGACAACAACGCTCACAACAGTAAGGAACTTTTCAACATCATCAAGGAATTTTCCAATCCCTCGGCCAACTCCAACGACATCACCCCCTCTCAAACCCTCTGCGACTCCCTAGCCTCATTTTTCCACAACAAGATTGCAGACATCCACAACAGCTTTGACAACCAACCCGGAAACCAACCCACCCTACCATTTGCTGATCATCTTCCCCCCGTGAACACCCTCAACGACTGGAACCCAATCTCCACTGAGGACACCATCCGCCTGATGAATTCCATACACTCAGGATCCCCCACAGACCCATGTCCTCACCACATCTTCAACAAAGCAGACTCCGTCATAGCACCGCACCTCCGAGACGTCATCAACTGCTCCTTCATCTCCGCCACCTTCCCGGATGACTGGAAACACGCTGAACTCACCGCCCTTCTGAAAAAACCCACAGCGGACCCCACCGAACTCAAAAATTACCGCCCCATCTCGCTGCTTCCATTCCCGGCCAAAGTCATCGAGAAAGCAGTCAACAACCAGCTCGCCGCCTTTCTCGAAGCCAACAAATCCCTCGACCCCTCACAATCTGGCTTCCGAGCAAAACACAGCACTGAGACCGCCCTCATCGCAGCAACAGACGACATTCGTACTCTACTGGACAATGGAGACACAGTCGCCCTCATCCTCCTTGACCTCTCTGCAGCATTCGACACAGTCTGCCACAGCACCCTCCTACAACGCCTCAATAACATCGGAATCCAAGGAAAAGCACTTGATTGGATCACCTCGTTCCTCACTGGAAGAACCCAGAGAGTCCGCCTTCCACCATTCAAGTCCGAGGCCTCTGAAGTCATCTGCGGCGTACCACAAGGATCCTCTCTCAGTCCCACCCTCTTCAACGTATACATGAGCCCCCTCGCGGCCATCGCACGCCAACACAACCTCAACATCATCTCTTACGCGGATGACACTCAACTGATCCTTTCTCTCACCAATGACCCCAGCACCGCCAAAACTAACCTACACGAAGGAATGAAAGAAGTCGCCGAATGGATGAAACAAAGCCGTCTGAAACTGAACTCAGACAAAACAGAAGTCCTCATCTTAGGTACATCCCCCTCCGCATGGGACGACTCCTGGTGGCCGGAAGCCCTCGGAAAAGCACCCATCCCGACAGACCACGCACGGAACCTAGGCGTCATCCTGGACTCTCCACTCTCAATGAACAGACAAGTCAGCGCCGTATCCTCTTCCTGCTTCAACATTCTTTGCATGCTCAGAAAAACATTTCGTTGGATCCCCTCCGAAACAAGGAAAACAGTCACCCACGCTCTGGTCACGAGCCGTCTGGACTACGGAAACACCCTCTACGCAGGTACTACCGCAAAACTCCAGAAGAAACTCCAACGAATCCAAAACGCCTCAGCCAGACTCATATTAGACATCCCACGCAGCGAACACATCTCTGGTTACCTTAAAGACCTCCACTGGCTACCCGTCAATAAGAGGATCACTTTCCGACTGCTCACCCACGCACACAAATCACTCTACGACATCGGTCCAGAATGCCTCAACTCTCGACTGTCCTTCTACACCCCCTCCCGCCAACTACGTTCTTCCAGCCAAGCCCTCGCCACTGTACCTCGCATCAACAAGACCACCATGGGAGGCAGATCCTTTTCATACCTGGCTGCTAAAACATGGAACTCACTCCCCGCTTACCTTCGCCTTACCCAGAACCACTTAGCATTCAGAAAGCAACTTAAAACGTGGATATTTGACAAGTAATCCTCCTCCCCTTCCTAAGCGCCTTGAAACCCTCTGGGTATGTAGTGCGCTATATAAATTCTTTGACTTGACTGACTTGAATTGATAGCCCTAAAAGCTCAGTGCCCAAAGTAGGGTCTAAAGTGAGGACCTTAATGCTGCAGGACACTCTAAAAATAGCTCCCACCCCCCCACCTCTTCCAGTAGGCCTAGGAGAATGGAGAAATTTGAACCCAGGAGGACACGCAAATCCAGGGTCAACCAAACAGTCAGGACGAGTCCAAGTTTCCGTCATGAAAAGAATGTCTAGTTCGTGAGTGTCGATCAAGAGTTGGATCTCTGTACTGTGTTTAGGCAGGGACCTAACATTCAGAAGCCCACATTTTAAAAGATCGTCGCTCAGAAAGTCGGCTCGTGGGTGTGACGTATGTAACAGGGAGAATATTCCTTTATCCGCATGGTGCTTACCTATTTGGATGAGCGCCTCTCTAGAGTAGGGGGCCCAGAAGGAAGCTGTTCAAGATGTGAAGGGCCAAGACATGCAGCATAACTGGCCCATGGCGCTACCTTGGCGCAGACAGGCTTGCTTTAGGCGCGCCTTTGGCGCGCAAACGTCGAGCCCGCTGTGCTCGTCCGCTGCGCGTCCGGAAGATGCACATTTTTTGTAGTGAGGTAACCGGCAGTAAGGGGGCGTGGTCTCTGAAAGGGCGTGAAATGGCGGCAAGAATGTTGTAGTGGTTTTACCGCGGCAGCGCTGAGATCCGCTGCGCGGCCTGTCTAGGAGCAAGCTGGTGCCCTGATGTGGTGCCAGGAGGGGGAGAGGAGTAAGTGATTAAAAAACACACAAGTGACTCTCAAATTGTTAAAAATTATTTACTGCATGTAACTCCACAACACTATGCTAGTTCAGTCTAGGCCACTCCAGGACACGCCACTCCACAACCCTTTACTCCACTCTATGCCTCTCGACTCTACTCCAATCTACAATACTTTCCTCTACTCTGCGCAACTACACTGTATACCCTCTAAGACACTGCACTCTAGAACACTGCACTCTCCACCACCCTACTCTACTCCATCCTATTCTTCACGCCCCTCTACACCACTCCACACTATTCCATTTTAGTCCACATTACACCACTGCTCTTTACGATACTCCACCCTATGCCAATCAGACACCCCATACTATGCCAATGCACAACACTCAAAGCCACTTTACTACACTCAATCCACTCTGCGCCACTTCACTTGAAAGACAATTCACAACAACTCCACAACACTCTGACACTCCACACCACTTTACTCGACCCTATGACTCTCCACCGTACGACACTCCACACCACTTTACTCCATCCTATGACTCTGCACCCTACGAAACTCCACTATAGGCCACTCCACAGCACTTTCTACACTCTACGCTACTCCACCCTATGCTTGTCCGCTTTCTGACACTCCACTCTACGACAATCCACTCCATGCCATTCCACTATATGATACTCTATGCCACTTAACTCTACGCCCCTACGCCACACTTTATGCCCCTCTACGCCTCTCCACTCCCACGGCACTCCCACTCCCATGGCACTCCCACTTCCACTGCACTAACCTTTAGCCATGCTGAACAGCAGCCACACTGGTGCACATCATGGCTAAAACACATCGGCAAAGTCAATAGCTCTTGCATATTAAAGACTTATTTATTTATTTATTTAGCTGTTTTATAGCGCGCTCTATTACTAGCAGAGTATCCTGGCGCGAAAAAGAAAAACAAGCAAGAGGCCATCAGAAAAGAATTATAAAAGCTAATAGGCAATTCTGAAAAGATAGGTTTTGAGTGCCTTCTTAAAAGGAACGAAATTTTCAATCGATCTCAAGGGTAGAGGTAGGGTGTTCCAAGTCCGAGCTGCGACAACAGCAAGTGACTGGCCTCTCAGACGTACTCGCTGAAAGCGGGGCACTCTCAGGAAATTACAGTCAGATGAGCGTAGAGACCGAGTGGGGATATAGCGGCTAAATCTTTTCCTCAGGTAAGAAGGCCCAAGACCGTTGACTGCTTTGAATGCTAATGTAAGGATTTTAAAAATTATCCTTTGCGCAATCGGCAGCCAATGTAGTTCTTTCATATGTATTCGCACACTTTCTCTACTTGGGACTTTGCACAGCAAACGTGCCGTCGCATTTTGGATAACCTGCAGTCGGGCAACTAAGAAGGCCGGAGTTCTGCTAAAAAGAGAGTTGGCATAGTCGAGCCGAGATAAAATTAAAGCCCTCGCAACCGACTCTCTTGCTGAAGATGGCAAATAAGGAAAGAACTTTCTCATGGCTTTAAGGGATCCGAAGCACACCCCTGTGAGTTTTTTTATGTGTGCTTCGAATATCAGATCCTCTCCAAACCAAACTCCCAAGTTCTTTGCAGAGATGGTAACTGAGCCTGGTTGGGGAAAATCAGACTTATTGGCTTTGACAATGTTTGTGTTCAGTTTCAGATGGCTGAGAGACAAAAGTACCAAGTACCAGAAGGTTCCCACATATTCAGGGCACTATAGCCTTGCAATCAAGCAGGTGCTAAGTGGAGACATGCCCAAGGGGCGGACGGGGAGGAGGAGAAGGGCTGGTCAGACAGACACCAGCTTTCTGCAAAACTGCTATTTTATGAACCCAGCGATAGCTTGCATTAATCGACTACAGAAGTAAGGAGATACAAAAGCATGCAACGATTAAAAAAATTGATTTAATAAAACCTTTAAACGCAAACGTTATTTAATGCAATAAAACCTTTAAACACTAGCAATAAAATACTTAACCATGCACTGAAATATGTGGATATGTAAAAAAAAGTAGACACCACGGAGTTGGAGGAATACAATAGAATAGAAGGGTGACCATGGTAGGGAGGCTTACCAGTCGGGACAAGAGAGACAGCACATGGGCTTCTGTCATCAGTAGATAAAGCTTAATAAAGTGTGTGGTGTTAACAATAACATTTTTTATTCATGCATGTTGTGGATGGGATAATGTGGAAGTTCCAGTTTCTAACACGATCACATGAGAATGCAAACTGGAATTCAGCTGTAAGTTTATCGCTTCTCAAAAAGCATTCCGCTCTACTTAACCAAGGTATCCCGCTCTATCACACGCTTCGAATTCCTTCAACTCGCATAAAAAATAAACAGTCCCTGGTAGCGTAGTTCCATTCCACGCCTGCAGCTTGGAATTCACTCCCTCAGAAATCTCTGGTGCTACACATTCTAACACACCCTGACACAGATTCATATCTCATTTTTTCCCAGTAAAGCTCCGAGATACCAAGGAACAGATGTACAAAAGAGGGTTTCAGTTGCAAATTCTCAGATTCAGAATTGGCGACCAAAAACTACTTTTAGTAATGTACTAAATAAAGCCTATTGTGACCTTACAGTGGGATTAAAGCCAGCCCACTGCTTACCCTTGGTTAACTTTACTGTCAGTCTAATTTGCATGCTTCTTATTCGTTGGCTTGCCTTCATCTTCTTGTGTTTCCCTTCCCTAGAACACAGCGTTTTTATAATCCTTTTGTTTGACAGACTGGTAGCCTTCCACTGTTTACTTTTAGGGAAGTCGTTTTTTAGGTTGAGCTTATCAGACAGTGCTGTGCATCTAGCATTTGCCTGCTTTTTATTTATGCCAAAAATAGTTAATCTTGTGTTTGTCCCTCCAGTAGATCATATCCTCTTTACAATATCTTTTGATTGGCTGACTTCAATGGTTCCATAGCCTGATTTTCAAGCACTACTTTTTTTCTCTTTTTGGTTAAGTAATTCATTCACTCTATGTTTCTCTGTCGCTTGTGTGCTTCTCCCTGCCTGCCTTCATGTTGCGCTCACTCTAGAGTCCTCCTGCATTGGGGAAGCTTTAAATCATGAATAAAAACCGTTGGCAATGCCAATAGGTCTCAAGGGAGGAACCTGTTGGTTTTGCCAATGCTGGTTTTTAATTCTTTCTTTGGTTACGAACTCCAAGAGAGTGCATGCGTTTTCGAGGTTTCTCATCAGTTTGCTTATCCTCTCCACACTCTGCACTGCTCTCCCTTGTGGATTTTTCCGCTGCACCCAGTGTAGCTCTATCACTCGTTGCATTCTCCGGTAGCCAACCATGTTGCGCTCTCCCAAACAGTCTGTGTTGCTCTCTCCCTTGTGTGCTGCTTAACATCTCTTTCTGGCTTTATTTTTGTTTTATTCCCCCTCCCCCACCCCCACCCCACCCCACTTACTCCTTGACAGCCATCTCGGACCCACTTAAAAAAAAAAATGTATATATATATTATATATATATATATTAACATTATATATATATATATAGGGGGGAATACTGCAATTCCTACCTTTAAAAAAAGTTTTCGAACTAAGTGAGTTTAATTTCTTTCATTTACAGAGCCATCTCTATTTGGTAAGTTCTTAAATAGGGTGACGCATGTGCTTGCATAGATCATAATACATGGATGCGCTTAAAAAATTGTGTGGCGTCATTGCAATCTTATTTTTTTCTTTTCTTTTTTGGCCAGGCTGCACAAAATCTTTTGCCAATGTTGAACAGCATCACCCAAAGGCATTGACATAGGCAACAGATCCCAAAGGTAGGATGTATTGGCTTTTGCTTCACTATGTGCACCTGCAGATGCTGACTTATTACCACTCTTCTCCCCTATTAAGGAGATGTAGAGCACTTCTGAGAATTAACAGAGTGAAACCATCTAATCAACATCCTATTAACAGAAAGTAAAAGAGGCGAGAACTCACTGCGAACCGGAGAAGAAGGCAGGACTTTCCCACTCCAGAATCTCCAATCAAAAGTAGCTTGAACAAGTAGTCACTGAAAAAAATGTAAAGAAAAAGATGTTACACTTCTATTTATGAACTAAGGAAATGTGAACAGGTCGTTAGGGAGGCCGGATAAAACAGACAAATGGCGAGAGAAGAGAGATTTCGTAAATAGTGTATATGAGCTCAGTGGAAATTAATCCAGGCTTAGGGAAAATTCCTGCATGCTAGTGTTATTACGAGTAATTTAGCGTTAGGCTTCCTACGCGAAATTCCATAGCTGCACCACGTGACAAACTTTAATCACGGGAGCACTGGTACAACGGAAATGATCAGAACGTAAGTGGGTGTTAAAACATGTCGCTAAAGCCCAGTTTTGCCGTCATTTTTGGAGAATGATGTAATTATGCTAAAGCAAATTTTGCACACTTAATTTATTCTTGACACTGCTTACCAAATATTGCACAAATACTTAGCCTACATATTAAAGTTACTCTTCAAGCACTGATTTCATAAACGTTTTTATTAATACCAGATTGGCTAAACTGTAGGGTAAACAACTCTTACAGGCTAAGGGACAGCTATTATTAAGTTCTTGGCGCTTTTAATAAGCCAGGTCATTAAGAATTTACAAAAATAAACTTAAATCAGTTTAAAGGCGAATAATATCAGGCAAAGAATTCAAGATTTCAGGGGCCAGTACTGCAAAACTAAGTCCACCTTATCTGCACTTGCTGAACTTTGGGACCGTCAGTCAATTTTCAAGTGTCAATCTCAAATTGTGTGTGGGAGTATACTCATCTACTTTTCCGGTCACAGATGTGGATGCTAGCCATTCATGCTTTTGAACACCATGCACTAAAGTTTAAACTGTTCTGGTTCCTTCACTGGTAGCCAGTGGTGTGGAGGGGAGGGGGGGGGGTTAACAGTGCAGTGGCACGAGTGTTTCTAGGAAGTTAAAATACCAGTCTTGCAGCCTCATTCTGAATTATTTGAATCGAATGATGTTAGACAAGTCTACATTAAATCACATAGGCAGACTTGGCATAGTCGAGTCTTGAAGCGATATTAGTCATTGATGTCAAATCCCAGGTCCTGAAAGACATAAGTGGTGCAATTTTCCTCAACATTTGGAGTAAAAAGGTGCACTTAGACACTATTGAACCTAGTTGTATGTAGTATCCTGTGTTTCCTTTAAATGTCTCGTTCTTGCATGCTTGCATTTCTTGTGTATCCTTTTGAAAGCTGGTGTTTTGTGTTCTACAGAGCACTGTTAGAATTCTATGATGTACCACTGATCATTCTTCCATCTGTCACTGAAGTACTTGGATGTGCTCTTCTTCATGGATTAAAGCTGCAACTTAATTCTTTTTCTGGTTGTCTTACTTGTAAGGGAATGCTACATTGTGGTTTGCTGGAGTGGGCACAGAACCCAGTTCACTTGGCCAATATAGCTGGTTCCATAAACTGATTTTGTTGTCAACTATCTCTGTCTTATCAGTGTTCAGTTTTAACTGGTTGGCACACATCCAACTAGCAGTAAATCTCACTGTGTTTGGAAATGTTATATATGATACGGAGTATCATTGAAGCGAAATAGCAGCTGTGAATCATCTACATAGTTGTATATTCTACTAATTTTAGAGGCAAGTTCCACTATCAAAGGTTTGGTATATAGATTAAAAAAAGGGGGGGGGGGGCGACTACAGAGATGAGCCTTGTGGGACCACAAACTCCAACGCAATTGCTTTTGCTGAGAATTTCGCAAGTTTTACTACCGGAGTTTGCTGTGCTAAGAAGGACTAAATCCAACTCAAAAAGATGCACTGAACTCCTGCTTTTTTTCCACATGGTCGATCAGGATCTTATTACTGAAATTGGTATTTGGAAAATGAAATATTACAGCCTTGGAGCCCACCATAGTGGGCTCTACCGACCATTAAAGCCCGATTCAGAGTTAAAGGCCATTAGAAGCTCAGAGAACTCCATTGTCTTCAATGGAGCGCTCACATTCCAAATTTCTAATATAGCCTTATAGCCCACCGTAGCAAGTTATACCGGCTATTAAAGTCCTGCTGCAGCGTTAAAGGCCCGAGCCGAAGACGAGGGACTTTAACAAAGCAGAGGGACTTTAAAAGTCAGTATAGCCCTGCTACAAAGGGCTATAAGGCTATTAGAACATTCTGCCATTAGAGGGCAGAATGTTCTAACAAATAAAACAAAGCCTTGAAGGAGGGCAAGGGGATTGAAATCCCCTCAGACTCCCTGAAGCCTTTGTTCACAGCCAGAGCTGTAAAGAAAGAAACATTGGAACGTTGGAGCTCCGGGCTTATACCAGCCATTATACGCCCGGAGCACTCCATTGTTTCCAATGGAGCTACCAACATTCCAATGTTTAAAATGGATTGATTTGATTTTTTTAAAAATGTAAAATGTTAACAAATTTGATTTTAAAACTGATTGCACTAGCACTTTACCTTCTTGTGAATGGTGTCATTATTAAAAACTCACTTCCAGGGGCCACTATTTGGACCTCAGCAGATAGCTTTATAGCACTTGAGTAGCCACTGAGATTGCAGAAAGAGGGCTACTATAACAAAAGGGCAGCACGTTCACGCAGATAGCACACTGCTGTTTGTGGTCAGATACTCTGCTAAAATTCGGTTTGAACTAAGATGGCTTTTACTCTGCTCAACTTTTTTTTTATTTAAAATAATCAGTTTGTTTTTGGATTGTTTTACTGGTCTTGATTCAACATCAATATTAGATGTTTATTAGATTACGATATTTGTCGACGAGTAGATAAGGGGATAATAGAGCTCACATTAAGTTAATTGTTGATACATCCAGAGCTAATGAGACTAGTTGGACATTATACTACTGATACATTTCAATTGTATTCTAGGCTATTGTTAATAACACAATTCCGATATGTATATTCTGTCAGTACAGTGACTATTTGAGACGGTTTCATTGAAGTTGTGAAATTTCAATAAAAATATGTAAATAAAACAAAATGTAGGTATATTGTATATGCAATTTCACTAGAGTTAACTTAACTAAAATCAAAAAGGTCTTGGCTGACGCAAAACCTAACATTTTGTTTTAAGGCAGTATGTCACTTATAAAAGGTTTGTGGATGTATCTGCACATATTTGACTTTGTAAGTGGTGTATAGGTAAAGAATAGGGTATTAAGAGAGGAGGAAGAGTTTTGAATAAATGACTGCTGATGCTCTACTGCTAAAACCTGGTCAGCATTTGAATAGCATAAGCATCTCAACGTTCTTAACGAATCTTGTTGCTTCTTTCAGATGAATTTGGATCAACAGAATGTTTCCATGGTTCCAACTAGGGCTGCTTCAGAGGCTGCTGACCACAAATCCAAAAAAGCAGAGAGTTATAGTTGTAATGCATGGTTCCCTTTATTAGGTGTATTAACCTACTAAGCAAGCTGCAGCAAAAACCAAGACAACCCAGACGGGTGAAGCTATGACCATCAATGTCTGCACTTTTGGAGATGGAAAAGAAGGACAGCATTAGGAAAAAAACAGACTTTCGTAAGCAGATTTTTATTTTCAAGCAAGCAAGTTGATAAAAAAATGCCAACAATGTAGCTACACATGGTACAGGCACAGATAAGGAAATAGCTGAAGTCTGCGACAGAAAGTCATGTCTTTCAGGGACTATGCTACCAGAGCAGGGATTTGGATGAGACAGGAATCTGGAGGCTGCATATCCTATGTTGTAGGCAAACAGATACATAGAACAAATTGGCACATCTTATTCCTTAACAAAGACTTGGGCTGAAACGGAACGCAAACTCTAGAACTTCACATAGAACAATATGCTACAAGTGGCCCACAGAACTGGACACAATACACCAAAGGCAGTCTGTACAACTGGAAATAATGGGATAGAGGTGGACTCCACAGACAACATGCCAGAGATTGCCTAAGGAACAAGACAAAGGTGGCTTGAACCTAGTAGTTGACACCTAGATGGACTGTTCCGTAGCTTGCTGCTCCAGCAATATGCAAGACACGAAAACATTACAAGACATGATTGACATTTATGAGCTACAGGATGCCTGGTGTGTCTGGCACCCTAAAGATAGGGAGTACATTTTCCATTCTGCACCCAATGAGACCTCCTCTTGGTTAGACTATTGGTTGGTCACCCCCAAGCTGACTGACGTTAAGCCTTTGCTTAGCACACTCTCAGACCTTTCACCTGTACCATATCCTTGGTGCACTGTAAATTCTGCTGTGCACACTGGAATTTGCCCTCTGTCTCTCCACACTTCAATGGTGCCAAATGGAGTGAGATTAGCTCCACTGCATTCTTGTTGAACATAGAATTGAAATGACAGTTTGGGCAATTTTACCTTGATATTGGTTTGATCTGTATGGGACCAGCTCTGCTGCATTTGGTATGAAGAGAATTGGTACTGGTTCTTAAAGAATATGCCAATCACTGAAACATTTGACTGGGATAAGTTGAATACATGAGATTTCTTCCTGTTACACAACTGAACACACTATTAGTCCTGGTTGTCAGATGACTACATCCTGAAGCGACCCTTACAGTCATATGGGGTCAAAACCCCAAAGAACCCTCCCTCTTGGTTGTTACGTGTTTAACTTCAAGAGATTCGACACTGACAAATGCAAACCTATTATGAAATGTATCAACCAATGCATACAACCATTTGGAATTGTACAGTGTCTTTTATCTATGTTTTAGTGTATAAAATCACCAATGGAGTAACTGAGTCGTCTGTACTATGATCACTAATTTTGTTGATTGTTACACTGGATTGGAGTCAAAACATTAAAAGATGCAAACTGTATCAGTCCTTTGTTTAGACCTCGTTGTAATTCATTTTGGTCCAATGAATAAGTCCGAGTAAATCTGGGTCCCTTCAAAGACACAAAAAACAGTGCCACTTTTGAACGAGTCCCACGGGACAGTTGCTATATACACTATGGGATCCAGTAAACTCACTGTTAGATCCAGTCTTCCAGGAGACCCCCTGGACTTCACTCACTGGACTACCCTATTACTTGGGCAGTAGACTCTAAAATACCCAAGGATAACCATCCAGACCATTTGGGCTAATTATGGCCCAGTCATAGATAAACTGAAGCATCAAATTGATAAATAGCTGTAACACCCTCTGTCACTGGCAGGTCGGTGGCCCTGATAAAAATGTATGTATGTATGTATGTATGTATGTATGTGTGTTCTTATATAGCGCTCGACTTACCCTGGGGCATCTTGGCGCTTGCCTTGGGAACCCGTCCTGGCTTTTCCCTGTGAGATAACCTGTACTGGGCATCCCCAAGGTGAAAGCCAGGCATCCCGCCACGGGGGGCCATAGTGGAGATTAAGCAAGCTTAATGCCCAGAGTTGCAGAGTGTGAACCCGTGATTAGAGTGGGCACCAAAGCGAGAATTATCGAGTCCGTGGACAATTGGGCTCAAGACCCTGCCGCGTCGGGAATTGAACCCTGGTCCCGGGTCTGACCTCTGCTTCAGGGTATGCCTCCTCTAACCAGTGAGCCACACTTCTCCAAAATG
The DNA here is from genome assembly GCF_964263255.1 of Lissotriton vulgaris. Taxonomy (NCBI): domain Eukaryota; kingdom Metazoa; phylum Chordata; class Amphibia; order Caudata; family Salamandridae; genus Lissotriton; species Lissotriton vulgaris. Next base: position 762,842,329 of record NC_141697.1, read on the forward strand.
GTCGTTGTTCTCAAGTTAATACATTTCTCTGTAAACATCCCAATATCTTTCGGTACCTACTTTTTCTTCACCCTCGGAGCCCACCTGACTACATTCATTTGGGCATGTAAACCTGCTCAAATAGCTTGGCACACCATTATCCTACCCTACTGAAAAGGGCCTTTGAGATACTGGAATGGAGATGCACTACCTTGCTGCGCAATGGTATTTTGCAAAATTCTGGTACAACCCACATGCCCGCATAATCGATCTCACTCAGGAGCACACCCAAACTGATAGCATTACCCTGGTTTCTTTGTTACCGCTGAGACTAGCAGGAATCATACAATCACCACCCCTTGTTGGGCATGGATGACTTTGCACCGCTAGGTAGAAGGGAAGTTCTTACATTTACTGGTACTAACTTGACAAACCTCTGGACTCCCTCGACCATTGACGCACCTAATTATTTCACCGGAAAGCACAAGATGGCCAAGCTGGCCTGGGAATCAGATCTTGAGGAAAACCCTGAGGAAGCCCGTTTGACCTTCAGTTGCACCCAAATGGAGGTTATCTCCATGTACTAGAGACACAAAATCCTCTGTTAGAAATTCTTCCATAGGGCATACATGACACTGGCCTGGCAACACAGGATAGACTAACACTCACCAATGCACTCTCTCTGAGCAGGACTATGCTGGCTTTTACACTTGACCTCGGAGTACCCAAGCACAGATAATTACTGGTCTGATGCCCTGAGGATAATTGGGGACAAGACAACACATTGTGGAAGCTGACCCTCGTTTCACTCTTCTGGGATATGTTAAACGCATGCTGCAGTCGGAACAGCGCTTTACCGCAATGTCCCTCCTGTTGACAAAATGGGGAGTAGACATGAACTGAAGGAAAACTAGGGTACCTTACAGGTAGGGAGTGGCAGAAAGTTATGGCAATATGCAATAACCAAACTGAAACGTATGCCCACATGAAAATCCTTATATCGAGGCCTAAAAATATATGGCTCCTGTTAGACCTGTCTGCTTCTGGGGAGACTCTAACCATTATTATTTATTTTTGTCCCCCTTAGCCTCCCAGAGTTTCTATTTTTATTTTTACATATGTCCATCAGGAATTTTTAATGCTGTCAGGGGGCTAGGTGTTCCTTGGCGATGACGCCATTTTTCCCTCATAACTTGTGAGGCCTAGTCAGCCCCTTGAAAATCTAGGGATCTCCAGAGACCTAAAATGGTGTCCACCAACTGCCATAACGGACACTACTGGAGGACAGGTCCATAAGATAGCATTAGGGAACTTTCTAGAATTAACTAGAGACTTCTGCAGGTCTCAGGCCACCCTATATAAGGCCAGTGACCAGCAGCCATTTTGTGCTGACCCAAGAGTGGAGGAGTGAGGCAGTGGTGAGAGGAGGTGGACACACTGAGAGCAGCTAGTTTGTCTCTGAGGCTGACAGTTTCTTCAGAGGGTTGTTCCCCCTTCAGCCTCTGACCAATCCCTCCCCCTACATCAACTAATCAGAAGGAAAGCAACCGGTGTGTACAGGAAGACCCTTCTTAACCTGCACTCCAGTAAAAAGCTGACAGGACCTTCCTTCTGAAAATCATTCACACATCCCCTGCCCAGCGCTGCACCTACCAGGGTGTCGAAACAGCTGTGGACCCCTTGAAGCGCCTTGGTGAGGTTAGGGGACTGTGGAGCCTGTGGTGACCTGAGGAGCGAAGGCGCCGTGTGTGCACATCCTTCCCGAGGACCCGGTGTGGGAAGTGTCTGAGGAGAAGCAGCGGCGCTGTTCCGATCGGCGACGGGACCCCGGGGGCACCGGCCGCGTCAATCGAGGAGGTAGGCGCTTTCGCGCATGACCGGCGTGTAAACGCTTCTGCGGAGGCAGGAGGGGCCTAGGATCGGGCAGGCGCAGAAGAAACAGAGCAGCGTCTCCGTGGAGAACAGCGTCCTTCCTGAGAGCAGGCGCGCAGAGGCGGAAGAAGAGCGAGCGCTTCCGCGCATGCCCGGAGATTCAGCGCGACTGTCGGCTCAGCTGAGGAGGCGCCGGAAGGATTCCCGGAGCGCTGCATCAGCCACAATTATTCCCCCCGTGCTCGAGCGCTATCTGCGAAGCCAGCGCTTGAGCGGAAGACTGCCCAGCCATCCCCTAGCGTCCTGCTGATTCCGTGAATCATCGCGCTGAGCTGTAATGAGGCCCACTAGTCCAGCGCTGACAAGTAGAAGCGCGCTTGGGCTGTGAAGGTCAACAAGGTTTCCCCCCCACGCCAGCAACAGGAAAGCAGCTGGTCGGGGAAGCCCAAGAGGCAGGTGCCATCTGAAGGCCTGTGGACTGTGGCGTATCTGCCACCAAGACAGTAAGGAGAGTGGGGGTGTGGAAAGAAAGTGCTGGGCACTAGGGTGTAAAAGTTAAAAGATACCTTATCAGTTCTAACAACAAACAAGGTGCCTTGACCATTTTAATTCCCTTGAAATTCATACTGTGATATAGTAGATAAGGGGATAGAGTGCATAGCCCTGAATGTGATAGAATAACCAGTGAATTGGCAGGTTTTATTGGTGAAGTATTGGTGACATTGTGTATTAATGTAAAGTAACCCTGCATAGTGTGAAACTAATGAGATTCTCTTAATTATCCAAAGAGTTACCTTTATTCATTACTGAATCCTTGACAATAGAATGTGGTTTACTGCCCTTTTTCCACAGCAGGAAGAGTGAAAAGTAATTTCTCAAAGCAAAAGTGTAATGTTTACTCCTGAAAGAAATTGATGTTGTATCCTGTATGATTTGAATCCAAAGAGACATATTATTTTTATAAAAGGTAACGGTATTTTTCCAAACAGTGGTGTTGTGTCTTCATTTTAGTGGTTCATCACTGAGTTACTGTGAGTGAGACTTGTAAGTACTTAACCAACGCCTTTAGTTAGCTGTAGCCACTACTGTGCCAAGCTACCTTATGTAGACTTGGGGAATCTAGGTCCAACAGCTCCCTTTTAGAACATACCGTACCAGTCCTCAAATGGCAGAGATGAATTTGTCAGAAAATGAGGTACCCGCATATTGTAAATTCACTTTCTCTCACCCTTCCTCCAGGCCACCCATTCTGCTCACCCGACACATGGCCAAACGTTAGCCAGGGCATCACAGTGACCACATGACTAGACGAAGCGAATACATCACCAATACGGATATCATGACAATATGTTTTTTTTTTAAGCCGGACAGTAGGTCCCATTATACATGAATATGGGATATTGAAAATTTCTGCCACTGTAGGCTTGACTTCATGTTAGTCATTATTTATCACTACTTATCTACATACACGCTGATGTATAATGGACTTGTTTTTTTGTGTGTTCCTTTGGTAAAATAAATAAAGAGAGGACAAGACAAAGTATGTCAAAGGTGGATTTAGGAACCTATATGCCACAGGTGCCGCTAGAAGAAACAATGCTCCAGATGAGATCTCCAGAACTGGACAACAATCCTGATGTAGACTCAGGAACTAGATAAAACACTCCAGATGTGGTTATACTGGTGACGTACTATAACATGGTGTACCTTTTCTCATGATTTAATCTTGCTCTGCACACAAAAAATTTGTTTTGCTATTCCACGTGTATTCAGGGTCAAAAGAGGCTTGCACAGATACTGCATGTGCTGTGAGTGTTCTGTACTGGTGAGTTAATCTTGAATTTGAATTTTTAAGAATTTATAGAGCGCACGTTCACTATGCAGTTTCTTAGCGCTAGGGGGATTCCTGGGCAGGGAAGGACACAGAATACTAGGGACTAAAGGCTTGCTGGAACAAAAGAGTCTTAAGGGCCTTGCGGAACTCCATATAAGAGGGGGAGAGTCTGATAGGGAGCGGGAGAGTGTTCCAAAAGGTGGGCGCAAGGACCGAAAATTTCTGGCCTCCCGATCTTTGTTTCTTGAAGCGGGGAGTGACTAATAAGGATTTAGTGGATGAACGTAGATCTCTAGGAGGGCAGTAATTGGTGATGGCAGAGTTGATAAAAGCAGGAGCCGTGCCCGCCCGAGCTTGAAAAGTAAGGCAACCAAGTTTGAAGAGGGCCCGCTGTTTGATGGGAAGCCAATGAAGAGCTATGAGGAGGGGTGGGGAGTGGTGAGATTTAGATAGGCCATGCACCAGGCGAGCTGCCTGGTTCTGCACCAGCTGAAGGCGTTGAAGTGCATAGGCGGGAACACCTTTATAAATAATGTTTCCATAGTCGATCTTAGCTAAGACCATGGCCATTACAATCAGTTTGAGTGCAGAGGGAGAGAAAAACCGGGATACTTTCCTAATAATACGCAGGGTGAAGAAACAAGAAGAAACAACAGAACTAATGTGGGAGTGAAGTTTCAAGTGATGATGGAGTGTGATGCCGAGGGTCTTGACTGAATGAGAGGGAGTGGGAGGTAGACCAAGAGAGGGGGACCAAAATGAGGGAGACCAAGGGTTACCACGGCCGCCAGTCAGGACCAGCTCTGTTTTATCCGGGTTGAGTTAAAGGTGGTTCGCATTCATCCAATCCCGGATAAACAGCATGACGGACTGGAAGCTAGTGATACCTAATGAGGGGGGAGGAGAAATAAAAAATAAGTTGGAGGTCATCCGCATAGTTGTAAACTGTGACCTCCATTTGTTGCAATGTAAAAATAAGAGGGAAAATGTAAAGGTTAAATAAAAGGGGAGAGAGAGGAGCTCTGAGGGACGCCACATTGCACCCTACGAGGCGGGGCAGAAAATTCGGCCAGGTGGACAGCCTGGGTGCGGTCAGCCAGGAAGGAGCCTATCCAGGCCAATACTTGTCCCCCTATGCCCGCCGCCCTGACACGGGACAAGAGGATGGAGTGGTCCACCGTGTCAAAAGCGGCGGACAAATCCAGGAGGACAAGGGCCTGAGGGGTGTTGGTATCGAGCCCCTCCCTGAGTTGGTCCATGACCAAAATAACCACCTTCTCAGTGGAGTGGCGGGGACGAAAGCCCGCCTGGCAGGGTGCAAGGTAGTTGCTGTCCTCTATGAAGGAGCTGAGCACCTGGGTGACATGGGACTCAGCTACCTTTCCCAAATAAGGGAGAAGGGATATAGGGCGATAGTTTGCCGGGGAGGCAGGGTCCGCCCCGGGTTTTTTTAGTATAGGGAGGATTATAGCAGTCTTAAACGGGGCAGGGACAATGCCATGCGTGAGGCAATCATTCAGGAGGGTAAGGACAGGGGATTGGCACTCAGCAAAAATCGGACGGAGAATGCGTGCCGGGCAGATGTCAGCTGGAGAGCCCGACTTGACATGCCCGAGTAAGGTGGACAGGGATTCTCCAGTCAGTGCGGGAATAGCATGCAGTGCCGCAGTGCCGCTGCCTGTGCCATGCATGTTTGTTTTTGAGAGGGTGGGGTGCACTGCTACTGCTCAGGTGGTACCTGTTGAGTGTATGCAAGGAAAGCCTACAAACCTAAATCTATGAGGTATCTGTGTGTCTTGGTGAATGTTTTTTTTACTTTAAAGTAAAATATACCAAGTAGTACATCGCCTTTACGCGTTGCAAAACAAAGGGGAACCATTATCCATGCTGTGATCATGTCCAACCTCAACTACTGCAACAGCATTTGCTTGTAACTTCCTGTAAACACGCCTTTGAAGCTTCGAAGGGCCCAAATCTTTGCCGCACAGCTGTTTGCCAGGCTTAAGTGCACCAACATTTCAACAGCACATAAATGTCTTTACTAGATACACATTGTAGATTAAGGTAACTACAACGTCCTAGTCAGAATTACGAGGAAATCAAAGGCCTTGCTTATGACTGGGGGAAGGCAGAATCAGAGTTATATCACTGCTAAACTGGGTACTCCAAGACCAAGTGAAATGAAGGCTAGACAGCTTAAGAAGCAAATTGGATACAGAGACTAGCACACCTGTAGAAAACAGAGAATCTGGACATATCCTCAACAATGCACCACAAGTGTCCAGAAATGACAGATATAAACGAATACACTTTAATTACCTACAAAGAACACACACAAGACCGTTAACAGGTTCTAGCAAGGGATATTGACCCAAGGAGGAAGATATGGATTTCTACAAAATTGAGTGGAGCTGTCTGAACTCTAAGACATACTGGAAGAAGGTTGTAGACATCATAAATTAATCCAATAATAGGCAAATGGACTGTGCAATCGTAAGAACTGACCAAAAGACAATTAGTAAAGAACTGGAAGGAGAGACAGGTGCCCAGTCTACCCAAATTGAAACATGAAGTGCTGAATGCGAGGGCACACTGTTACACATGGAAACTAAGAACGGATGTGAAAGCCTGACTTTGTGTATGCCTGGGACATGGCTGGGTCCGCCAGAGACAATGTAGAAGGGCAGTTCGATCACTGAACTGCAGAGATGGCCACACCACAAATGAGGGCAGACCTTGGCTAATACCGTACAGTGCTTAACGACGTTCATGATATAACACAGTCAATACAAGGCTAACTCTGCCTTATAATCCTACCAAAACACTGCATAACAACCAGTTGCATATTATCTATTTGTGGTTGAAATTGGACATCCAGATACCCGTTTGTTAGGCTGTCTGTTTAGAACTTGGGGCGCATAAGTCACCCTGGCAACCACTGTCTAGGTGGAATGAGAATGCTGGGGGAGGATCTGGCAGTTGCTGGTTGTTGTTGCTCTGCTGGTGGTGTACATGTTACTTCTTTAATATACCTTGAGGAAACTACTTACGAGTCCTGTGTGATTTGAACTTTTCACTGGAGAAGAACCAAGAACCAGCAGAGCAGGCAATTTCCCCCTTAAAGCCTAATTTTGCCCTAATCTGTGAGCTGGAACATCATGGATGCAGGTTTCTGCAGGCATTACTGAAGCGAACGTCAACACAACAAGAACCCTGCCTCTTAGGCAAACATGATTTTAAATCTTACAAGGAAATACCTTCCATCTATTTCCTCTACTGCCACAAACCCTTAATTCTAAAATTTTAATAAATGGTTGTATGCACTATTCCTTGCCCTTTATTAACTCCTTCGCTGCGGCGGCTATTCCGCCGCAGCGCTAAGGGGGCGGGGGGGCCGTGCGGCGCTCACACGCTGGTGACGGAACCGCTCCGTCACCAGCCTTGGGTGAGCTGTGATCATGATGGAGAGGTTCAGTCATGGCCCCGCCCGCTCAATAGAACACGCCGCGCAGGCGCGAAATCAGCGCCGCGCAGGCGTGTCGGGCGGGCCATGACGGAACCGCTCCGTCATCAGCACAGCGCCACCACGGCTGATGACGGAGCGGTTCAGTCATCAGCATGGATGTGGTTAAAATATAACCATTTTCAAAAGACAGTCCGCAAAAAACAACAACAGTGGTGGGAACTCACTTGTTCTATACAAAAGTGAAACAAGCATTTACAATGCAATAGGTCTCCCAGCTTTAAAGTTTGAGCTATTGGCATTGTATATTACAATGTGTTACATTAATTTGTTATCAAACTCTGAATTGTTGTATAAAGATGGTAAATGCTGCAAGAAAAAGCAGCACTGAAATTTATAGCTTTCGCAATCGCTATTGTAATGAAGCTGAACAGGCAGGGACAAAAGCATAGTCATAACAATCGATTTAAAAAATAAATGAAAAAAACACTCACTGAAAGTCTGCTTTCGATTCTGCGACTGTCCGCAAACCCAAAACAACGGCCTCCTCCTCCCCCGAGGGCACCTCACCACGCCCTCGCCCCCCCCTAGCTACGTGGGTGCTGACGCATGCAACCGTCAGGGAGGACACCCACGTGTGAGGAGGAGCGGCCGGGGATCGAACCGCGGGCGCACGCGCCCACGGAGAGAAGCCGCGCCCACGGAGAGAAGCCCCGCCCACGGAGAGAAGCCCATGCCCTAGAGAGAGCCCCGCGGTGGCAGCTGAAGACCGGAGTAGCGGTAAGTGGGGGGGGGCGCTTGGTGCACGTGTGTGTGTGTGTGTATGCGACAGCAGGGGTGAGTTCTCTTTATGTGGGGGTGCATGCGTGCATGGGCGCTCGTGTGTGTGTGTGTGTGTCTCTGCGTATGCGCATGCATGTAGGGTGTTGGAGCTTCCCAGGAGACGGCAGCTGAGCGTGTTCGCGCGCGCGTGGCCTACGCCGATCGCCTTTGCGCGCGGCCTGTGCTGTCTCCCGGGAAGCATAGTCAGCAACACAAGCATTTGCAATGCAATGGTCTCGGCATCATTAAAGGTAGAGCTATTGGCATTGCTCATGACATTTTTTTTCTTTAAATGTAAATTGATACTTGTATAGCGCACTACTCACCCGCAAGGGTCTCAAGGCACTTGTACGAATACCGCTGTGGAACCCGTCCTGGCTTTCCCTGTGAGGCGTCCACTCCTGGGCACTCCCAGGGTGAAGGCCAGGCATCCTTAGCGTTGTGGGGGCCGTTGTGGAGATTAAGCAAGCTATTGCCCAGAGTTGCAGAGTGGGACTCTATGATTAGAATAGGCACCGAGGCGAGAATTATCAGGCCCGTGGAATTTTGAGCCCAAGACCCGCCGAGGCGGGGAATTGAACCCTGGTCCCGGGCTAGACCTCTGCATCAGGGTCTGCCGCTCTAACCATTGAGCCACACTCAAAAATAAAACTCTGCCCTCACCACTCTGCACTCACCACCACTCTGCACTCACCACCATCACCACCACTCTGCACTCACCGCCCTCACCACCACTCTGCCCTCACCCACCACTCTGCACTCACCCACCACTCTGCACTCACCCACCACTCTGCACTCACCCACCACTCTGCACTCACCCACCACTCTGCACTCACCCACCACTCTGCACTCACCCACCACTCTGCACTCACCCACCACTCTGCACTCACCCACCACTCTGCACTCACCCACCACTCTGCACTCACCCACCACTCTGCACTCACCCACTGCACCTTTTCTGTAAGAGATTGATCTGTCGCTTGTCAGAGATGTTGTTTACTGTTCCAGTCTCTGATTTCCCAGGGATCCAACTGCCACCCGACCATGGAGATCCTGGTTATAGTCCAAGTGTAGTACATTAAAGAGAGGTGTTCAATATGCCCTGTGAGATGGAGTGTGTGTCCCCAAATCTGCCCCCTTGGACCTCTGGCACCAGAACGTCTGTGTGCATGTTTCTACGTATTCGTCACGTTCACTGTGCCCCTCTGGTGGAGTTGTACTTAAGCAGAAAAATCATTGAATTATCTTAAAATATGCACGCGCCGACACTCAGAGCTCTTAGGGGTCATCGCTAGTGGTTTTACCAGCAGAAATCACAAACAAACGAATAGAAAATAGCCCCGCTTGAACTTCGTGAGTGTCAGACAAAAAAGCAGCATTTCAAAGCCTGGGACGGCCGGGAAACCAGGCAACGAGGCTCGACCTCAAACTCCGAACACAGAAACACTGGCGGCGACCGGCGAATGAGAGAGGCTCTCTCCTTCCCGGCTGAGAGAGGAGACGTCACTGGGGGTCCAATGTAGCACCCGTTCCCACCACGGGACACAGGACGCGCCTTTCCAGGTATGTACACTTCTGTATTTTCCGGGCGCCGCAAACAGAAGTGCTCTACAGACGTTGAATACGGAAACTGCACAGTGCAATTATCACAGAGCTCACAAAATGAGCGGCTTGTTCAGGTGTGAATCATGATTCGTGCATTCTGGGATGTGTGGTCCTGCATGGATAACCCGCTTGCCTTCCCAGTTTTAGATTTGAGTGGTCTTCCGGTCTGGTTATTCGCCTGCATGGGGTTGTAATTGTACAACAGTTTGAGTACGGCCGGGCAGTGTTTGTCGTGCGTGGTTGTTAGAGTGTGTGGTGTAATACAGCGTGGGTGATGGAAGAATCTGTGTGTCCTGCTTGAGGACAGGCGCGCGCCAGTCACGCCGTGGCCTTGCACTGCATACCGACACAATTGTAGTTTTGCTTTTCACATTATGTATATGTGTTTACACTGAAGTATAACCTGCTACAGGCCCCTGGGACCGGACATCAGCAGCGCAGCTTTGAACTCGCGGCCGCCCCGGAAGTCAGGCACGGTCGCCTGTGACGGGGGCGGGGCCACGTTCACACCGGAAGAGGAGGCAGGCGGAGTCGTAGCGTCTCGCGGCCCGGGGCTCCTGTGAGCGGTGTAGAGCCCCGGGGCCGCGCCAGCAGGAGGTTGGGCGCCGCATGCTGAGGTAAGGTAAGTTCTGGAGCGCGATTGGTGCACTTGTGTGTGTGTATGCTCGTGTGTGTGTGTGTACGTATGTGTGCGACGGTGACGGCGGGGGAGGGGGAGGGGGGGCCTCGGTGCACTTGTGTGTGTGCGCGCGTGTGTGTATGAGTCAGGGGTGGTGTCTGCACTTGTGTGTGTGCGCGCGTGTGTGTATGAGTCAGGGGTGGTGTCTCTGTATGTATGTATGTGCGTGCGTGCATGGGCGCGTGTGTGTGTGTATGCGCATGCGTGTGTGGTGCTTGCGCTTCCCAGGAGACAGCGCCTGGCCACAGCGCGCGTTCCAGTTACAAATCACCTGGAAGGATGCGCGTGGCCAGGACTGTCTCCTGGGACTGAGAGTCGCTGACAAAAGATCTCCTGGCGGACACAGCGCTGACGCGCTGTTAAACGCCAGGAGACCTAAAAAGAGTAGAGGACAAAATGACCCCAGACCGGCGCACCACCATCGGGGTAACTGGCAGGTACTCACCAGATTAGGCCCCTTTTCTCATCATAGGCGATCATTTTATGTCCCAGAAAAGAAAAGCCAAAGAAAGTGTCCGAACAAGGAAAAATAGTGAAGTGCAGTGATCAAGAATCACCATCCACTAGTGACAAAAAGTGATATTAAAATTGGCAGACACCACTTTAACGCCTTTATTCTTGATTTTAAAGTGTAATCTGTCAAATTAAAACAGGTTGGTAGCTAACCTCTCATACCAATACCTACTTCCAACAGGTTTCTCTGCCTCATAAATATCGGCAAATTCTTCAGGGGCAGACACTCTGTCACAGCACCGATGTTGGACACTCAGTTCTTTTAGACTGTCAATTGAAACTGGAGAATACACACACAATCAGACCACACCCATTTTGATATGTTGTAAGTGTTCGTATTTTGGATAATCATGACCAGAATAATTAGTTACCCTCAATCAGCTCGTGTCTCTCATACCCGCTAAAGAGGATGAGTTATATGTGGAGCCCCTGCACCATACCAAAACCCCAAACCTGATTACAACCACAAACACAGTAGGGGAGAAATTGTTAAAACCCGCGCCAGCTAAAAGACCCCTTCACGTAAATCTCCCTCCTGAATCCAGTCCATACACCATTGTTTTGATTGGTGTACCTAAATTAGTTAAGGAGAGATCAGAGACCCAAGTGGAATTAAAAAATAAGGTGAGCCACTGGCTGACCACACACAGACCGATTCCCCAACATATAAACGGTCACATTTCCCATGTGAGAAGGGTAGATTGGGTTGGCACCAGATTTAAATCGACTGAGGGCGACTGTATTGTGGTCACTTTTGGGGATAGTCGCGCGGCTAGTTTCATTAGCAGCTGGAAGGGTGGCTTGACAAAAGCCTGATCCGTACGATGGATCTAAGCTATTTTTACCCCTCTAATTTCTCTGGCCAAAATATAGAACAACCCCAGTTGATCCACGGACAGGGGGGGATGCTTGAGCCAGCAGTCCACTACCAACCAAGGGTAATTCCATGGCATCATGGCCAGGTCATCACAACGGACCTCACACATCAAAGGCAGGAACCACTATGGGAGAGTAGGCCTAAAAACTATCTCTCAACATTTCATGAGAGAAGGGAGTTCTTACCCCATACACATCAACGAGATTACTCACACCCATATAATTTAAATATGCAATACGGGCTTCCCATCTCAAATAGATTTGATGCCTTCTATACTCAAGATTACCTGGATGAGATTGACTGACTAACAGCACTCTCGTCCCTTCCTGCCCATTCTGATCCTTCACAGTGGGTAGCACTACCCAATAAAATAAAAAGCATCAATCTAGAGAGTGCACCAGCTCCTACACAAGAGTTAGAAATAACTTGTATAGCAGAGCCTCTAGCACACTGTCATGAGAGCACGCTTTCTCAAAACGGGTCTACTTCATCACTTCCTACCACCCAAGTTTATAGCCCTACTCTCAGCGAGGTCAATCACCCGCCTCTTATTAGTGAAGCGCATGTAGACAGTGATAGACCGAGTTAATCAAGCCCCATCTTCGCCCTCAAACATGGCCCAGGAAGTAGGACCATGCTATGTACCACCTAGCACTATAAAATTTCTCTCCTGGAATATAGCCGGACTGACTGCCAAGGTAAAGGATCCAACCTGGGTAGCATACATAAAGAACTACACTGTACTATGTTTTCAAGAAACATGGTTGGAAGAAAAAAAAGTTCACATTGAGGGCTTTCAGAGTTTTTTTTCACCAGCAGCCCCGTCGAACAGGGCAGATCAAAGGGGGGTCTGGTAACTTACATTAGTCTTGCACTTATCTGCCAGGTCACCAATAGACAACCTGAAAATAGAAACTTCCAAGCTTTGGAGCTCAGGAGGGGTAAAAGGGCACTTACCCTGATCAACTTTTATAACGCAGTAACTCCACAAGGGGAGTGCAACATCCTTCAGTTACACAACTTTTTAAAAGACAAAGCGGCGAATTTGCCCCGAAATATATTAATTGCTGGTGACTTTAATGCGCATCCATGTGGCAACCCAGAAGCGACATCCATTGGCTTTCTAGGTTGTAATAACAGGTCAGGTTTTCACTTTGATCACTCAATGCGTGGCACGCATGTTAATAACTTAATTGACGATATGAATCTAACTGTTGCTATGTCCATGACGGCGGATTCTTACATTTTTGATGTTCCCACCTATAAAGGCTCTGGTCATGGTTCTTACATAGATCACATTCTACTCTCCATTGACCTTGCAAATCTAGCCTCTGACTTTAAAATTCAAACAAGTATTCACAGTGTTCACAATCCTATCTCCATTGTAGTGGGAGCAGGTATTTTTGAGCAGCGGAAGACGCGTAAAGGCTGTGGGTCTCTAAAGTCGATAAACGGAAACCGCCGATTGAAATGGTCAATGGTGAACAGTGACATTCTGTATAGTTCAATTAATACCAGTTGCGGCCAAGAACTTGGACTTTGTGTTTCTCCAACCACATCACCTGAAATGACTTTAACCGCCTTTTCTGTTGTGGTACAAAGAGTTGGTCAAATGTTAACTATACAAGTGAAGGGTCAGTCTGATTGCCATCCAAGATGGTTCGACCAAGCTTGTTCCAAGGCCGGGCGAAATCTTAAAAAGGCTTTAAAGACTAAACCAAGAGACTCTGCCTGCATTAAAATCTTGTGAGCTAAATATAAGGCAACTCTGGCATCTCGGAAAAGAGAAGTAAAAGCACGCACCTGGGAGTCTCTGCTCGACCCCACAACCTTGGGTAACAGCTCGAAGTTTTGGAACATTATAAATAAACCATTGTTTGATGATCCTAGCAACTCAGTGCTTGCCACTAATATACCCGAGGAAGAGTGGGTCTCCCATTTTAGTTTAATTTTTAAAAGTGACGAGCCACAAGTGGAATATGACATTAAAGACTCTGAGGAAGCTTCTTTGTGCTTTACATCCGGGGAGGTAGAAAAGGGGATTCGAGGTTTAACCTGTAATAAGGCTCCTGGCCCTGATGGCCTCCTCCCTGACCTATTCAAATCCAACATCCCTCTATGGGCTCCTGTCCTTACTGCAGTAATTAATGCAGGAGCAAAAACTGGGTGCACAAAGTCTTGGGGTCATCAACCATAGTACCTGTATTTAAGAAGGGCGATCGAAACAGTGCAGTATGTTATAGGCCTATTTCCCTGATTAACTCAGTTGCTAAGGTGGTGGGGGCTATAATCTTAAATAGGCTGGTAGCATGGGCAAACGATAATAATATAATGTCGCCAACTCAATATGGGTTCAGACCAGGTCACTCAACGGTAACCCAGTGTCTGAACCTCTATTTAATTAACGGCAAATATACTATGGCTAGAAAAGGGACTGTCCACATGGCCTTTATGGACTTATCGTCCGCCTTTGACTGCGTTGACAGAGGCAGGCTTTGGGAGGTCCTGTTAAAAATGGGGGTCGAGCAAAACTTGATTAATTTTCTGGCCGACCTTCATTCGGACACAAGAGCAAATGTCCGCTACACCCAAGACATGAAAGTAACCAGGGATTTTAGGATAAATCGGGGGGTTAGGCAGGGGTGTATTTTAGCCCCGTTTCTTTTTAACCTTTACATTAATGAATTAGAGGAGCATCTATTAAAAACAGGTACAGATTACCCATACATAGAAAGGAAGGGTGTGCCCGTTGTGCTATATGCGGACGATGCCGTCCTAATTTCTAGAACTGCAATTGGCCTCCAAACTTTGTTAGATTCCTTCTTTGTATTTATGAACTCTCGAGGCCTGAGTATCAATTCGAAATCAAATGTTATGAAGACAGGATCAGGCTCTAGAAAGTTATACTCCTTTTCAGTAAACGGTGAGAAAATACCGACAACCAAGACCTTTTCGTACCTTGGTGTCCTTTTTGACCACAAACTAACGTGGGCACCTGCGGTACGAAAGAAGAAGGGTGAGGAAGTGCGGGCAAATGCAGCGATAATAGATTTCGCAAGGAAAATGGGAAACAGCCCAGTGGCTGCTTTGTTGAAACTATATCAAGCTAAAAGCACTGCTGTCGCATGTTATGGGAGCGAAATATGGGGTTTTGTTCCCCTAGGCGATCTTGAGGTTACTGAAAACAACTTCCTAAAACAAGTACTAAGGGTGCCAAGGGGAACGGCAAATTTCTCTGTTCATGAAGAATTAGGCGTGCCCTATTTAAGTGACAGAATAGCTGCTAACCCCTTGCTGTGCTGGCTAAACAGCTGGCTGAATACAGACATACCCCTCACCAAAAACATCTTACATGAAGCATTATCGTGGGAAGGGAGGTATAAGATCCCTTGGATAAAATACGTTAGAAAATGTCTTCTTGAAATGGGACGGCTGGACCTCTTCCTAGCTCCAGAGTCAATAACAAAATTAGATGTAACCTCACAAAGATCTGTTTTACATATTCATTTGTCTATTGAGAATTAAGTACTATCTGTCAGGTCATGTCATCTGGGTGCCCATTGTGTTGAAAGTAGTAACATCCTATATAGCGCATTCTTATTTTACCGCTCTACTTGTGCTCTTGTCCATTGAATAGGCATTTGATTCGGAGTGAGGGCTGAATCCTTGACCTGCTCTAGAAGATATCACCTCTCCTGTTGTATGACTATGTTATATAGTCTCACTTGTAAGTTTACATCATTACTTGCATCTCTCTTTCCGAGTTACAATGAGGTACATTTTTATCCTGTATAAATGTATTACGCTATTTGCAATTGTTATTCGATACAATAAATAGGATCCACTTTAAGTGGGCATATATATCAGTATGCACTCTATTAGACAAATACTGTACAATCGCGCAACATAATTTGTCAATCCTTTGACACAGTGTGAATAAATGTATAGACTTAACCAGTTTGTATGTAGGGAGGTCAAGTATATTTTATATATTGCCATTTATGAATTGTAATTTGCCTGTTATTGATTCTGTAGTGTATTTGATGAATTCAGAATATAAGAACCTGTATAACTGATATTGGTTTCTTTCTTTCTGTAAATATATTTCCAGATATACCATCGATTACTCCTGAAGGCGTTTTCTGCCGAAACGCGCGTCGAGTTTTCCTAATGTGTTTCAGTAATTTTTTGGCACCGATTTTATATTTGTAATTCGATTATATAACCTGTGTATACATGCTTCTATTTATTTATGTATAGGTCTAATTTTGTGTATATATGTGTTATCATATAGTCTGATTTTTGTTCAGTTTCTATATGATTTTTAAATATGACTATTAAAAACATGTTTTTTATATAAGTTTGTATTCCCTTGATTGTTCCCCATACAACTGGTACAGGTTTATTGTTCACCTCACTTGTCCACGGCCTAGGTTTCACTCACATATACCTATGTGAAGAACACCTTTATGTCAACTAGGTATCTAGCTAGGGAGGAGAGAGAGCTTAAGAAAGACAGTGTGAGGAAGCATGTTCTGACAAAAACCTGTCTACAAATGGAACCCTATTTATCTTGGCCCATGTCTGGTTATGAACGTTTCTTGTTGTCAAGGTTTCGTTTTGATTTGTTTCACCTACTGTTAGCTGTACCAAGTGGGGCCCACAGAGGTCAAGTGCTGCCAGCTTGCGGCTGCGACAGTAAGTCTCCGCAAGATCTGGCACACTTTTTATTCATTTGCTCCTATTATATAGTACCCCGTAAATTGTTTTTAAAACCTCTTCTTAAACAGCTGAATTTTGTACAAACTAGACCAGCACTTTATCACCTTCAAATGCTAAACAGTGACTGCACTATGTTTGTATGTAGCTTTTTAAAACTAGCACTCAAGTTTAGAAAAAGTATGGAAGGTTAATTAATTATGCTACTGACAGTTTTATCTTTTTATCTAAATTGTATATTTATATTTTTTAACTAGATATTTCGCTTGTGTCCTTCCTTTTCTGGAAACGCCTTTTTTACAAGTTTATCTGTGTCAAATGTTTATGCATTGAAATGTACTTTTATGATTGTTAAATGCAAACAATCGAATAAAGATATATGACTTGACTTGACTGTCAATTGAAACTGGAGAATACACACACAATCAGACCACACCCATTTTGATATGTTGTAAGTGTTCGTATTTTGGATAATCAGGACCAGAATAATTAGTTACTCTCAATCAGCTCGTGTCTCTCATACCTGCTAAAGAGGATGAGTTATATGTGGAACTCCTGCCGTGAGCCCTCTCAGTAGTTGGTCATTTAATTGTTTTATCAATCTGAAACATACCCCACATACAAGGTTATACAGAAATCTTTTTTATTTAAAAAAACCTTTAGGGGCAGCCATAGGATTGAAGGGTACTGATTTCTAAATATGGCCCAAGGTCCTCCAAAACTTGTAACACTATCATCATGCTACAAAAGGGTTACTACTCAATTGCTAACAATTCGCCTTTTGTAAGCGCCCCTCCTAATGCAAGGTTCAAAGCTCACTGGTGACACGCTTCCACGACGACGGCAGCCATATTTTCTAGTTTGTTGCGTAGCAATCCTCAGGCGAGGCCTATAACCGTGTTAGAGCTCTGAGGGGCCACGGATCAGTGATTCGAAGTTCTGCACTGTGGCAAATTGAAGCAAGGGCGGCGTTTACAAGCGCCAGTGTCAGAGTTGTAAAAGGGCTACGTGTCACGCATGGGTGATTCGCACATCACTATAGTCCAAATTTCTGCTCTCACAGAGCACAGTGGCTGATGCTGATGAGGGATTAAACCCCGAAACCGGTCCTAGGATGCTTGTTTCCGGTCCAGGGAGGACCTGGCTTGGCAGTTCAGGCTGGACTGTTCCCATGGAGGCACAGAGTCAAGACTGATTTGCATATGGCCAGGTCTAAACTGGGGTGGCATGGTGAGCAAAAGAATGATGGATTTAACCCAGATCTCTTGACTGGGGGTGAATGTTTTGATTTGTTCTGCATTCCGTCCGTCAATTGTGTCTTTAGCATGTTGTAGCTACTGACACCAAAGTGAAGAAAGTGGAGAAGAAAAAGGTTGCTAAATAGAAAACCATGTTCGAGTGTTATAGGTGCAAAAGAAAAACCATTTAGGCAATGTTTTTTCGTGTCCAGCGGTCAACAAGACATGCACAAAGTGTAAGCAGAGGGGATACTTTGCAAACCTAAGCAAAGTGTGTCATTCCAAACTCCAAATGTGTCCTTCCTTGATCAAGTCGTAATGGCAAAACGCGCCGTTTTTCCTACTTGCCAATAAATAATTTGCAAGGAGCCCTGGGTGTCCAAGTTTTCCTTGATTGAAGGTTTGGTTGGAGAGAAGAATAAAGGATTGCCGGTATCCTAACCTTGGAACGCCCACGACAGCTTGGGATCTCTTGACCGGAACTTGTGGTTGTGAGATATAGATATAGATGTAGATATATAAAATTTTGCTACACTGTTGCCCTATATGTCTGACGCTGGCGCTCTTCTCCCAAACGGTGCGACTTTTCCGGCAGGACCACGCCAGTTTCAATTTTAACAATGCACAATTCTGGTGTCGAAGGTCCATGAATTATGTATCAGAGTTTCGTCCAGGGTAATCTAAAGTCCTAGGGACTGGGGTTCTATACTTATAGTAAGTTTAGAGGTTGGACTAACTAAGGTCCCTCCTATGGGTGGACCTGGGGAGGGGTGATTACACCCCTTCCCCTTTGTCCTTTTTTGCGCCAGAGCTGGGGTTGAGTGCCCCAGCAACCGGTTTGAACTGGGAAATGCATGGAGCACCTTGTGTGCCCCAAGCAGTGTCTGAAAAGCATTCACTGAATGCAGCCCTCCATGCCCCAATACACTAAAGCCTGTCTGGGGAGGTGCTAGCACCTTCCTGGACAGGAAACCTATTGTCTAGGCCTCCCCTGGCGGAGTTTCGTCCAGCAGCGGGAGAGCAGACTCGTGTCTGTGGCAGCAGCATCCATTTTGTGATGCTGGGGCTCTGTTTAACTTTAACCGGGTTTAACAGTAACTACATGTTTTCTCCCTCTAGAAGGGTGGATTGCTACCCCCACCGCCAGAACTGGCAGGGGGTAGTATACCAAAGTGTTTGATATCTTCCACGACATGTTTTGATAAAGCCAAACCAAAGTTAGCATTAACCGCAAGGATTATATGCACTTAAGAGTATATGGCAGAGGTTCCAAATCTGTGCGCCATGGCGCCCTGGGGAGCCATAAAATCTGGCTAGGGACGCCGCAAACAGATTGAGAACCACCAGAAGAAACCATGTGCATAAATCACAGGCCTGCAAGCTCCAGCACGGACTCTTAGAAGCCAGCTGGCTGCCTGACTGAACAGTTTTGTAAGCACAATGCTCGGACTGGCAGGAAATGCAACACTTAAACAATTTTGCATGGGTGGTGATTGTGCAAACAGTTGCAGTACGTAGAGTAAAATTAAAGGTTGTCCTGGAGAATGACAGCTAGTAGAACGCATCATGAGGAATGATGTTTTACATTTTGTAGGGCGCACCACCGGACAAGGTGTAATATGGTTACCATGAAATTTCCTTATTTTAGAATTGTTCGTATTTCCTTTCAAACCTTAAATACCACGCAATGTTATGTTATGTGTTATGTTATGTAAAAATTCTTGTAGAGCGCACTTACACCCAGCGGTTTCTTGGCGCTATGAGCACTTGGAGACAGATGGAAAGGAGAGGGGGGGGGGGGGGGTGCAGAAGGGATGGGCCAGATATAGTTTAATCATGTGCTTTGCAAAACAGGTGAGTATTCAGGAGAGACCGAAACTGGGAGTAGGAGGTGGTGAGTCTAAACTCTAAAGGGAGTGCGTTCCAAAAGGAGGGGGCAAGAAATGAAAATCTAAGCCCTCGTGTTTCTTGCGTTTAAAGGTGGGTGTCCTAAGCAGGGCAAGATGGGAGGATCGAAGATTGCGGGAAGGAGCGTAATGGTGGAGGAGAGAGGAGATGAAGGCTGGGCCAAGCCCGGCCAGGGCTTTAAAGATAATACAGCCAAGTTTGAAATTGCAACGCTTGGTTACCGGAACTCAGTGAAGGGATTTTAGCAGGGGACGAACATGTTGGTGCCTGGGCTGGTGGAAGATCAGTCGCGCAGCCTGGTTCTGGACCAGCTGCAATCGGTTCAGCTGGTAGGCCGGGGACATTGAGAGAATTGGCATAATCAATCCTAGAATTTACCAGGGCCAAAAGAGCAAGGGTGAGAGCCTCTGTGGTAAGAAAGCAGGATAGCTTGCGGATCTTGCGTAGGTGGAAAAAGCTAGAGGAGACCACAGAGTTAATCTGGGGCTTCATTGAGAGGTCTTTACAGATGATA
This sequence comes from Lissotriton vulgaris, assembly GCF_964263255.1. Taxonomy (NCBI): domain Eukaryota; kingdom Metazoa; phylum Chordata; class Amphibia; order Caudata; family Salamandridae; genus Lissotriton; species Lissotriton vulgaris. The sequence continues at coordinate 762,862,352 of NC_141697.1, forward strand.
ACCCCAAGGCTTTTAGCAGGATCCACAGGGCGAGGGGGAAGGCCCAAGCGTGGAGGCCAAAAATTGGAGCTCCACGGGTTGGAGGCACCCCCGATCAAGACCAGCTCGGTCTTGTCGGGGTTGAGTTTCAAATGGTTTGCCCCCATCCAATTTCTGATGTGGCACAGGGTGGACTGAAAATTATAAATGGATTGGTCCGAAGAGTCAATATCAAAGACGAGCGAAATGTCATCTGCGTAATTAAACGCAGTGACATTGCTGCCTCGTAAAGAGCGGATAAGAGGGGTAAGGTACAAATTAAAAAGGAGGGGAGAAAGAAAGGAACCCTGCGGGACGCCACACGTCAGCCTAACCTTGTCCGCCGAGAAGTGGGAGAGACGGACAGCCTGGGAACGTTGCTCAAGAAGGAGCGAACCCAATCAAGGGCTAGTCCCTGGACGCCGGCCTCCTCGACACGGCCGACCAAGATGTCATGGTCGACCGTGTCGAAGGCAGCCGACAAATCCAGGAGCACCAGGGCCTGGTTGGTCTTAAGGTCCGCCCCCCTCCGCAGCTCCTCCATCACTGAGAGAATGACCAACTCAGTTGAATGGCAGGTCTAACGCCAGCCTGTTGGGGGTCGAGGAACTGCGAGCTTTCGATGAATGAGCTCAAAAAGTTGGTGACATTGGCCTCAAGTACTTTGCTATGGTAGGGAAGTAGGGAGATGGGACGGAAATTACTCATGAGGGATGGGTCGGCATTGGGTTTCTTAAGGATGGGCACCACTTCAGCGGCCTTGAAGGAGCTAGGGACCAGGCCCACTCTAAGTGAGTTATTAAGAAGGGACAAGGGAGGGGAGGGGCAGGCAGTGAAAGCCTCGCGTAAGACATGGGGAGGACAGCAGTCCGTGGAGGATCCGGAAGCAACCTTTTTTAACAGAACTAGGAAATCATACTCCGAGATCGGGGGTATCTGTGTAACTAAATGGGGGTTACGGGTAGCAGGGATGGTAGCCGAGATAAACGGGGCTGGGGGAGAAGGGAGGAAATGCTATTTTAAATTTTGGCAATTTTCTCAACAAAGAACAAATTGAGGGAGTCGCAAAGAGGCTGAGAGGGAAGAGTTTTGAGGGTAACCCTGTCTGGATGTGAGAGTTCTTCCACAATTGAAAAGATATCTTTTGACTTAGAGGCTGAGTCTACGATTTTCTTTGAGAAATAGGAGGTTTTGGCTTGCAGGATGGCTTGTTTGTAGTCTTCGAGCGCAGCTGCAAAAACCAGCTTCTTGGCGGGGGCATAATCTCGCCGCCAACAACGCTCGGCCTGTCTAAGTTTAAGCTTCATGGCTTTAAGTTCCTCTGAGAACCATCTTTGCGCGTCATGAGGGCGTTTTAGCTTGACATGTTTGAGGGGCTACTATGTCGCTGGCTGATTCGAGCCAGTGCTTTAGGCCAAGTGCCTGGGTGTCTAAGGAGAAACACTCGATCTGGCCCTAAGTAGGGTGACAAAGTTGCCAAGATCAGCCCTATTCCAGTTCCTAGCTGGGAGGTTGCCCTCAAGGGTACGACTAGCATGAGAGGTAACAACAAAGGTAAAAGTGATAATAAAATGGTCCGACCAAGGGCAGGGAAAGATAAGGGGGGGTGGAGATATCCAGATTGGAGGTCCAGACCTGGTCAAGGATATGACCCTTGACATGGGTTGCTGAGTGTATATGCTGAGAGCAGTTCATGCCAGCTAAAAAATCTGAGAAGGTAGATGAGCAAACGCTCTCTCTATCGTCGGAAGGCCAATAGTTAAAATCCCCCATGATCAGGATTTTGGAGTTGTTTATGACCAACTGGGAGAGCATGTCCCCAAACATTGACGGGAAGTTGGACATGGGCGGGGGGGGGGGGGGGATGGGAGGGGGGCGGTAAACCAGGGCACAAATAAGGGGGGCCACTGGGGATTCAAGTCAAAGGATAAGACAGTCGACTAAGGGAATGGTGGCCACATCCACTGAGGAGAATCTAATTTGATGTTTGATGATGGCTGCAACCCCACCACCCGACTTGCCTGAGGATCTATTGGCTTGGAGGATATAATAGCCTGGCGGGACTGCCGCGAGGATGTCTGGGGAGGGCTCCAAGTTAAGCCAGGTTTCGGTGACAAATAAAATGTCTGGTTTCTCAGAGTCCAGGAGCTGGAAAATCTCCAACTGGTGCTTGACCAGCGAGCGGGTGTTCAGGTAGCTCACAGTAAATTTGGAATTGACAGCTACCTGGGCTTGCAGATATTTGTATGCCACAACATTTCCAGTTCCGGGTAGCTATTTAAAGATAAAGATTTAAATCTGTGCGTTTTGGGTTTATTATTTGTAAACACAGCTTCACCGAAGCGTTTTGGTGCTAAACATGCAGAGGGGGCAGAGTTCCTACGAGTTAATAAGAAAGGTTAAAAAGTTAGTTTTGGAGTATTGCAAATGGGAACAGATGTGTAGTAAAGCATAGTTTTTCATGAGATTATTCCATTCCCTGACCAAAATATATTGAACCGGTGTTGTAAATGGGAAGAGAGTGGTACTTCTAAATTCAGCAAATTCTGGGTTGCCACAATAGGGAAGTAGAGTCGGTTCATATCTCTAATAATTTGACAGCTTGTCAATTTATTAAAACAGTTTCTACATGCTTTTGGCCATTACTTACTAAAACAATTTTAGGCACATATACAGAAAGTTAGAAAGTTACCACCATTTACTTTTTCAGGACAAAAAGAAAAATTGTTAATAAAGATGCGGCTATTCTATATTATTGCGAACTAATACTTTTGGCTTTTTCAGTCTATCTATCCATGTCCACTTGAAGGCTTGCATTGAACTGCATGACTAATTTATGGTTAACTATACTACTCTACGTTCACTCTACTCCTGCTGGCATGCATTGGCACATTAAAGTGATCTCACGAAAGGTGCCAATGAGAATTATTTATTTCGTCCCCACCTATCTCCCTCTCCACTTGGTTTCCAGCAGTGAGCCCCTCCCTCTAAAGGCAATATTTTTAAAATAAAAAAAGTTTAAAAAAATTCCCTATGCAGACCCCACTGCTGAAAGAATTGTTCCTGACATAACCAATTAAAGTTTTTTTATTAAATAATTGTTACATTTTTAATTTATTACATCATCTATGATTATAATACCTTCATCAGCTTCATCTTAAATATTTTCAAGGTGAAAAATATAAGTACTTCGAAGGCTGGGCTAACATCCCCCCCACCCGCCAGGAAAAGGTAACATAATGAGGGGTCGCGGCCAATGGCCAATAGGTCAAGAGAGCCGTGGGTCGAATAAGTTTGGGAACCTCTGGTATATGGTATGGCTATATCATAGAACAGCTACAAGGAGATGGTTCCGAAAGCTGCAGAGGGGCTCAGCTCATGCTAGGGCACCCTCTCACACAAAACCAAGCACTCTGCCTCCAAGATTGTCAAAGCCTGCCATAGGAGTGACTTATAGGTTACTAAGTGTCTATATACAAGGTAGATATATATATACTATATCCAAGTATGGGGTGATTACACCACCTTACCCAGGCTGTAAGTACAGACCTATGGTGTCAGTTTGGAAGGCTAACCAGGGGTGGCACAATACATGCTGCAGCCCCTGGTAGGCCTAGGGTGCACCTATGCCCTCGGTACCTAAGTTATCATACACAGGGGCTCACAAGGGTGACCCAGTAACCAATCTGGTATGTAACAAAAAGTATATGGTATCAATTTAGAGAGAGTACATCTAGGCTGTGGGCTTGATTAGCAGGGCCAGAGCCATTTTAAAGTCGAAAAACAAGTGAAACACAGCAAAAAGTGGGGGTAACCATAGGAAGCAGACCCTACTCTCCTACACACCACCACCCCCCAAAAGCAGGGACATTAGTTACTCTAGACGCCACTATGGCATTCGACACACTGGAATCGCCATATCTTTTTGCAGTACTTGCAAAACTGGGAGTTGGCCCGATTTTTAGCCGAGGGGTATGATTACTGTACAGCGCAGCACGCCCATGGCACAAGTAGTTGTAAACAATAAAAAATCTGAGACCTTCACATTTAGTAGAGGAACCCACCAGGGGTGTCTCCTCTCTCCCTTACTGTTCGCTTTGGCCCTCGAACCCCTTGTAGCACAGATCCGTAAGGATGTAATGATCAGAGGGATGCGATGGTCGGTAGACTGGGAAGAGCGTATCTCTCTGTACGCAGATGATAGGGGAGCGACCCTTGCCCTTGCTAGTAGGTCGCTCCCCCACCACACAGCTCCGCCTGTGTGTCCTGACCCTGCACCAGCTGCCGCTGCTGTAGAAGTTGAGGCCCTCCTCCACCCGCAGGCTACCACCTGCGCCTTCATCCCTGGTGGCCAGTGGTAGGCCTTAGGTTTGTATCACTGTCGCTGTCTGTCTTCCCTGTACTGCCCATACTGTCTTCTGGTGTCTGACCGCTGTTGCCTGTCTAACCCCTGTGCCTGCATTCTTATCTGTGCCCGTTTTCTTGCCTTCTGCTCCCCTGATTGCGCTTGTTTTCTTGCCTTCTGCTCCCTGGATTGCACTCGTTTTTCTTGCCTTCTGTCCCCTGATTCTTCTGCTCCCCTGATTGCACTCGTTTTTCTTGCCTTCTGCTCCCCTGATTGCACTCGTTTTTCTTGCCTCTGCTCCCCTGATTGTACCCGTTTTTCGAGCCTTCTGCTCCCCTGATTGCACTTGTTTTTCTTGCCTTCTGCTCCCCTGATTGCGCTCGTTTTTCGTGCCTTCTGCTCCCCTGATTGCGCTCGTTTTTCGTGCCTTCTGCTCCCCTGATTGCGCTCGTTTTTCGTGCCTTCTGCTCCCGATTGTACCCGTTTTTCGTGCCTTCTGCTCCCCTGATTGCACTTGTTTTTCTTGCCTTCTGCTCCCCTGATTGCGCTCGTTTTTCGTGCCTTCTGCTCCCCTGATTGCGCTCGTTTTTCGTGCCTTCTGCTCCCCTGATTGCGCTCGTTTTTCGTGCCTTCTGCTCCCGATTGTACCCGTTTTTCGTGCCTTCTGCTCCCCTGATTGTACTCTTATTTCTTGCCTCTAATCCCCTTTGCGCCTCTGTGCCACTCGTTGCCCCCCCGCTTTTTGTGACCTTTCTGCGCTTTTTTGTGACTTTCCACCCTGCTTGCAGGCCGGTCGGCCCCACGCCGCTGCTCGTCACCCGACTGCCTGGTTCCTGCCTCCTTGTGTCCTGGGTTTTTCCCTCCCCTCTGCCCCAGTTCCCCCCGCCCCCCTCTATCCGACCCTTTCCCCTCCCTGCGGCCCTGGCCTCCCCTGCACACCCATTCGCCTCCTGCGCCACCTCATGCAGGCCGAGCAGCAGCCGCGCAGCGGGCGCGCGCGCCCATCCGCGCCTGGACCACGACCAGCGCCAGAACCCCTGGACCCTGCGAACGCCACGACGCCAGAATCCACGACGACGCCAGCACCCTCCACGCACTCAACACGGGCCGAAAGCACACCTGCTTCAAGGCCGCCCCGAAACAGACCCACGGACCAGTCTCCTGCCATACCTGCAGCTTCACCTGCAACAGAACCACCAAAACCTCCAAGGGCTGGACCCAACCACCTCAGCTGCATACTCCTCAACACCCGCTCCACACGCCGTCGAGCTCTGGGATCTGCTCGAAACCTCCGCCCCAGACGTGGCCTTCCTGACCGAGACCTGGTGGAACGACTCCTCGGCGCCCAACATCGCCATAGCCATCCCGGACAGCTACAAGATCACCTGCAGGGATCGCGCCAACGGAATCGGAGGAGGAATAGCCATCGACCACAAGTCCACCCTCAATGTCGCCACCCACGCAGAAGACACCCTCAACACCGCCGAACACTTGCACTTCCGGATCCACACCGACACCACCCTCGGAGGAACACTCATCTACAGACCCCCGGGACCCCGGGCTCAGTTCAGCGACTCCATCGCCGACCTCGCCAGCACCCACGAACTCGCCTCCGCGGACTACATCCTCCTCGGGGACCTGAACTTCCACCTGGAGAACAACAACGAGGCCAACTCCCCCACCCTGATCGACAACCTCGCCAACCTGGGCCTCAGACAACTCATCACCGCACCCACCCACGCCACCGGCCACACGCTGGATCCCGTCTTCTCCACAGGCTCCCATGTTGCCTTCGACCACACCACCAAACTACATTGGACCAACCACCGCTGCATCCATTTCACCTTCAAGAAACCAACCACGCACCACCGCACCCAACAGCTGCCTCGCCACTGCTGGAGCAAAGTCACCGAAGACCAGCTGATCACCTCCCTCGCCAAGAACCCACCCACCGACCCCACCAATCCAGACGACGCAGCCCGAAACCTCAGACAGTGGATCGACGACTGAGCCAACACCCTCGTCCCGCTCAAGAAACCCTCCAACAGCCACGCCGACAAGAGAGCCACCTGGTTCACCGACGAGCTCCTGACCTCTAAACCTGCATGCCGGAAACTGGAGAAGACATGGCTCCACGAATGCACACCGGACAACCACGCAGCCCACAAGGACGCCATCCGCAGACACCACCACCTCATCAGATTAGCCAAGAGATCCTCCTTCAAAGATCGCTTGGATAACAACGCACACAACAACAAAGAGCTCTTCAGCACCGTAAAGGAACTCTCCAACCCCAGTGCCAACGACATCCCTCCCTCACAAGAACTGTGCGGCTCACTAGCCATCTTCTACCGCAAGATCGCTGACATCCACGACAGCTTCAAAACCACGACTGCCCCGACTACGCCAGACTCCACCTCCCCTGTGAACACCACCAGCTCCAACCGCCTGACCTCCTGGTCCAACGTCAACTAGACACGCAAGGTCATGACCTCCATTCACTCAGGATCGCCGTCTGACCCATGCCCACACCACGTATTCAACAAAGCAGAAGCAGCCATCACACCCCAACTACGGAAGGTCATCAACATCTCCTTCGAAACAGCAACATTCCCGGAAAGCTGGAAGCACGCCGAAATCAACGCCCTCCTCAAGAAGCCTAAAGCGGACCCCAAGGACCTCAAGAACTTCCGGCCCATCACCCTGCTTCCGTTCCCGGCAAAGGTCATTGAGAAAATCGTCAAAATGCAACTGGCACGCCACCTCGAAGACAACAACATTTTGGACCCATCCAAGTCCGGATTCAGACGAAACCACAGCACCGAGACAGCCCTCATCGCTGCCACAGACGACATCAGGCGCCAACTAGACAACGATGAAACATCAGCCCTCATCCTCCGGAACCTGTCAGCCGCCTTCGACGCGGTCTGCCACCGCACTCTAGACACGCATCCTAGTAGCCGGAATCCAAGAGAAGGCTCTTGACTGGACCACCTCCTTCCTCTCCGGCAGAACCCAGAGCGTCCGCTTCCCATCCTTCCGATCCGAAGCCACCGACATCATCTGCGGCGTCCCCCAGGGCTCATCCCTCAGCCCAACACTGTTCAACATCTACATGGCCCCCCTCGCACAAGTAGTCCGCCATCACGACCTCACACGACCTCAACATCATCTTCTGCACTGACGACACCCAGCTCATCCTCTCCCTCACCAAGGACCCACACACTGCCAAAACCAACCTCCACAAGGGAATGAAGGCCATTGTCGATTGGATGAAGAGCAGCCGTCTGAAGCTAAACTCGGATAAGACGGAGGTCCTCATTCTCGGACCCACCCCTTCAGCCTGGGACGACTCCTAGTGGCCGAACACACTGGGAACAGCACCAACACCCACCAACCATGCACGCAATCTAGGATTCATCCTCGACTCCTCCCTCTCCATGTCTAAGCAGGTCAACGCCGTCTCCTCCTCCTGCCGCAACACCCTCTGCAGGATCTACAAGTGGATCTCGAGCGAAACAAGAAGAACGGTGACACAGGCCCTCGTCAGCAGCAGACTGGACTACGGCAAGGCACTCTACGCAGAAAAACATCAGCCAAACACCTACGACTACTAAAACGCATCCAAAACGCCTCCGCCAGACTGATGGTCAACGTCTCCCGACGCAGCCACATCACCCCCCCACCTGAGAGACCTACAATGGCTCCCCGTCGACAAGAGGATCACCTTCAAGCTCATCACCCACGCACACAAAGCACTCCACAACGCCGGACCAGCCTACCTGAACAGCAGACTCAGCTTCCACACCCCCACCCGCCAGCTCCGCCGGCCTCACCCTCGCCGCTGTCCCCCGCATCCAACGAACGACCTCCGGCGGCAGATCCTTCTCCTACCTCGCCGCCAAGACCTGGAACACCCTCTCTACCCACATACGGCAGACACAAGACCTACTCGCCTTCAGAAGACTCAAGACTTGGCTCTTGGAGCAGTAGCAGCACCCCCCTCCCCTCCCCTCCCCTCAGTGCCTTGGGACCCTCACAGGTAAGTAGCGCGCTTTATCCAGCAACGGGCAGCACCCGCTCGAGGTCAGGGCAGGCGAGGGTCACGCGAGCAGCAGCCAGGGACAAAGAGGGTGCTTGACCCTCGCCCCCAGGACTATATAGCCCTACAACCGCGGAGACTCCCATAAGAACGAGGAACACTCGCTTGCGTCTCGCTCTCTGCCGGATGCCCTTTCCGCCACTCCGCCACCCCCACCCCCCAATAAAGGAGACGTGGAAATTGAGGCTGCCATCAACTGCCTGCTTCTGCACAGGCGAGCTGGGCAGGGGATCTACAGGAAAGGGGAACAGGCAATCAGGAAACACACATCAACGCCTATTGAGGCGGGTGGGGATGCAGCTCAGCTGCTCTGGCTGTGCACGAGCATCAACCTGCTTTAAGTCTATGCACAATGCAGCGGTGTACATCCTGGCTAGACCATCGATAAAGGCAAAGTGCTGCTGTCAACATCGACGTTCTTGCTGAGCAGAATCTACAACAAGGTATTTATTTTACTCCACTCGCCTGTACACACTTTAAAAAACGTCCTTTGTTCAAAATGGCTCGGGCCATAAAACTGTAGCAATAAATCCCCTCCTGTACCTCCGATGCCCACGAGGCTCCTCAACTTAACCCCTCCACACAAGACCACCAAAATAGAGATAAGACTCCCTCCAAGCAAGCTAGGAACTGGGCCTGCTCAAATGGAAACTGAAACTGCCCTTCCCTGCTCTCAAAGCAACAACAAACAACAAAGGACTACCATCTCTATCTCCACTATTTGGCGGCCATTTTAGACTGGTCTCTCTCTCTCTCTTTGGCGGCCATCATGGACTAGTCTTTGTCACTATATGACCATACCCTAAGAACTAGCCTCTTCAGACTAATCTCAACTACCGAGTGTCTGCCTTTTACTGCAGTATTATACTTCTACTTATATTTAATGCACCGATTGCTACCTCATATATTTCTGGTTGCTCACTCGTGTCATTTTTGACTCGTGTAGCTTTTTGTTTGCACTTGTATTTTGTTCTAGTATATCATTATTACTATACTTCTACTTTTATTCTGTACATATTTATAAGCTGCACTCATCTCACTTTTTATTATTGTACTTGCACAGACTTCAATCCCTGCTCGCAATCGCAACAACCGTCCTCGTCGCCCTTGCAACCCTCCTTCGGACCTCGACACACTCACCCTCCTCCGCTCCTACGACCCATCTCCCCAAAATAACACTTCTACCACACACCTCGTCATTCCCACGATACACTCAAATCCCCTTAGACCCCCCCACACTAAACAGCAGAATCTCCATCCCAAATAACCATAGAAAAGTCCCTCTCTCTCTCTAGAACCCTCTGCCACCCTCAACACACCCCGTCTCAAATGCACTCTCCTCAACTGCAGATCGGCCTCGAAGCACTCCGCCGCCATCGCTGATCTCCTCTTAACGCTGGACCTTGACCTAATCATCCTGACTGAAACCTGGCTAACTGAATCCTCGTCACCTATAATGGACATTCTAGTTCCTCCCAACTACCACATCATTAGACTCGACAGGTCAGGCAAAATAGGTGGTGAAATCGCATGCATCTACAGGAACAACCTCTCTGTTCTGAAAGTCAATTCCTCCTCCCTGGCATCCCCTACATCCTGTGAATACATCTGCCTCGACATTATTAGTGAGGGCAAACCAATATGCGCTCTTCACAGCATTTACCACCCACCCAGGGACAACCTCACCTTTTCCCAACAAATCATGGATATGATCTCAACCAATACCGGATGGCAGCCCACCCAAATATACCTTGGCGACTTCAACCTCCACTGGAACGATCGCAATGACGCGGTGGTAAATAGTTTTAAAAATGTCCTCAATGCCCTTGACCTCACTCAAATATGCAACAGCCCGACCCACGAGAAAGGCTCTATCCTCGACCTTATCATCTCCAAAGAGGACTCTAGTCAACTCGAGTCCATCCAACCCTGTGACTGGTCAGATCACCATATTGTCACATTCTTCATCAATGAAAAAGTTAAATTTAACCCGGTTCAACCCTCCAAGCCCAAAGTCTGGAAAAGAGACCTGAAAAAACTCAACCCAAGCTCTCTGCCCCCTAACAGCTGTAACCTCCTACTCCCACCGACCGGAGCTACGGACGTTCAATCCCTGACTGATCACTATCTCAACACTATGACCTCAATAATTAATGAGGCTGTACCTATGCAGCTAAAAAGAGTCTCTACTAAAATCTCCAATCCATGGTACGACGGGAGTCTCAATGAGGATAGATGAGACATGCGAATGGCAGAGCGCACCTGGAGATCAGCTCACTCTGCACTGCACCTAAAAACTCTGAAGAAAAAGAGAAACGCCTATTTCAAGAAAATAAAACGCACAAAATCAGATTTCTTCAGCCGCCAGCTGGACCAAGCAAAAAACCGTCCGAGAAAACTGTTTGAGCTTATCAGAACACAATCCAAGGAACAACCCCAACCACTCAGCACTGTACGCGAAGCACCCTCCTGTGAAGACTTCTCCGCTTTCTTTATCCAAAAAACTGACAACATAAAGAGCGATCTCCTCACTGACGCAAGCCTCTACTCCAACCCCCACTGCATAGCGCCCACTGAACCAAAAAACAATGCTACATGGTCAACCTTTAGCACCTACTCTGAAGAAGAAATTGGCAAACTGCTCAGCACCTTGAAACCATCCAACCACCTCACGGACCCCCTTCCTGCTAACGCTGTAAAATACTTTACCCCTTTGCTTCTCCCACTCTGGACTAAAATTATCAACAGCTCTCTTCAACAAGGAACCATACCTGACTCCCTCAAAGTTGGACAGGTCACACCCTTACTAAAGAAACCTACAGCCGACCCCTCTGATCTGAACAATTACCGTCCCATTACCAATATTCCTACTCTCGCCAAACTGCTGGAAAAATGCGCACAACTACAATTGACTAAACACATTGAACAGTTCGATCTCCTCAACCCTCATCAATCAGGCTTCCGAGCAGGTCACAGTACAGAAACTGCTATGACTCACATAATAGACGACGCACTTCAAATGCTAGACCAAAATGACACCTGCCTCCTCATCCTTCTTGATCTCTCTTCAGCATTCAACACCGTTAAACATGAGAATCTACTCGAACTACTAAACACAAGAATGGGTTTATCTGGAACTGTTCTCAAGTGGTTCACTTCCTTTCTACACAACAGGTCACAGAAATTCAAGAGCAACAACCTGATGTCCTCGCCAGTACCTGTAACGCTAGGCGTCCCCCAAGGATCCTCCCTATCCCCGACTCTGTTCAACCTAGTTATGGAACCTCACCACCTTGCTACAAGCATCCAATGTACAATTTCACATGTACGCCGATGACACCCAACTTTATCTAAAAGTACAATCCCCCAAAGACATCCTGCTCCTGAACTCAACGATCAGAAGCACCCAATCCTGGCTTGCCGATAATCATCTCAAACTCAATGCGCTGAAAACAGAGTTCCTTCTGATCTCACCTCCAGCGAAGATCTCCACTACTCAAAGTTGGCTTAAACACCTAACCACACTCAATGTCCAACCCACCATCGTGGACTCAGCAAAATCTTTAGGCATAACACTTGACACCAATCTCAACATGCAGCAACATATCAGCAAGGCAACTAAGGGAGCGAACTTCCAAATCAATACCCTGAGGAAACTTAAACCCTTCCTCCCTGCCAAAGACTTCCAAACAGCAGTACAAGCACTAGTCATCCCTCGAATTGAATATGGCAGCATCGCCCTCTGCGCGCTCCCCCTAACTACCACCGCACCCCTAAGAGCTTCTCTAAATGCTGCAGCGAGACTCATCACTGGGTCAAGAAAGCACTCTCACATTTCCCCTGACTTGAAATCCCTGAACTGGCTGCCTTTTGAAGCCAGAATACATCTGAAAATCGCCTGCTTGACACACAAGGCGGTACACCTGAACTCACCCGGCTACCTCACTCAGAAGCTGACAATATCTGGCGGCGCTAGAAACACTAGAGGCACAAACAATCTTCTACTGAAACCCCGAAGATTACGGAAGGAAAAAACCTATAAACGCTCCTTCTCAGGAATGGCACCCATGATCTGGAATTCACTCCCTCCCGAAACAAGGCGCATCTCTTCCACTACACTCTTTAAGAAAGAAGTAAAAGCTATCCTCATGGCTAAATACACCTGAACTATCATTTTGGTCTCTTTAAAGACTCTGCACCGATCAGTATTACTTGTTTGACCCCATGGCTTATTTGTATTACTTGTATTATTGATTTACATGATTGGCTTTGCTCCCACCTTTTGTACTGCTAGCTTTAATGACTTACCTGTTCGACTATGCTCCCTCATGTACCCCTTCCTTTGTAAAGCGCTCTGATATCTGCAAAGATCTTGTCCGCGCTATATAAAACTTTCAAAATAAAAATAAAATAAAAATATAAGTACTCTGATTGATTGATATCTCACATCCCCCAAGAGATCCCTAATTGCTGTATTGAACATCCTAGAGTTTTTGGCAGATATTCTGGATTTAGTGTCAACTAGCAAAAATCTCTCCTATATGTCCTCTGTGGGGGCCCTCCTCCGTTACCCCGAGCCTGCCACATACCAATAGTTTTAGAAGGCTTCAAATACCTAGGCATATCCATCTCTCTCGACCCCTCGATCCGGTACGCCCGCAACCTGGCCCCCCTCCCTGAAGAGACTCAAATGTGACATCACAACTTGGATGTCACTCCCACTCTCTCTATTAGGCAAGGCTGCCCTTTTTAAAAAGATGTCCCTATCCCGTTTCGTCTATGCCCTACAAAACTTGGCAGGCCCTGTCCCAAACTCTTACTTCAAAGAAATTGAAGGGCTCCAACAGGACCTTCTATGGCGTGGGAGACCGGGTTTTGCTTTACCAAAACTCACGCTCAGTTGGTATGACGGTGGAATCGGACTACTTGACATTAAAAAATACTACTGGGCAGCACACCTTACAGCAATAAACCACAGCACTTACGGCCGCCCTGACGACCCGGGGTTCCTTATGGATCGTTGGCTCCTTCTGAAAGGGGCCTACACTTGAGCACTATCCTCCAAACCGGACAGATAACCACTTACTGGGCCTACCAATCACACAGTTAGGATCTGGCAGGCTGCAACCAGCTTGGCTGGAACAATAGGTTGACCCTCGCCACACCCTTGTGGGATTCACAAAAGCTAGGAGATTTGGGTAACTCCAAAGGTTTCGACTAATGGGACCTAATAGGCATCTCCCACATTAGGGACTTATGGGGTACAGGGGGCGAGAAACCTTACGACACTCTCCAAAATCAAAACTCACTGGCGGACACAGAGCTTTTCCGATACCTGCAAGTCTGTCACGCACTAGGCACATTCATGCACATTATTTGGCACTTTGAACCAATCCAGGAATATTGGCGTAAAATACACAGTCGTGAGTGGAACGTTGGAGGTCGAGATTAAGCCAGAAGCGCCCAGATGTCTTCTTAACATCTGGGAACCGACCGACCTAAACACACACATCACACAGCGGGTCACACTCGGATGTATGGTCGATAAAAGGAACATTGCGCAGCTTTGGGGGGCCTCGCATGCACCCACAATTGCAGATTGGGAAAGAGAACCTTGATTGGTGTATGCTAGGAGAAAAGACTGTATACGGGCAGAGGCTGCCCCCGAAAATGGTCCAAGATATGGGCACCTTGGAATGTACACCGTGGCAACATTTGTACCCCTCCTCGTGACCTGGACAGTGATGATCCCCCCCTCCAAGTGATTTCCAATGCACTATCCTACTGTATTTGTTTGTATACTTGCTCTCGCTGTACCCTTTGTATTGACCTATGTGGAACTGTACTTTTTTGTCGAGTCTGTTTAATAAAAAGATTTATAATTAAAAAAGCAATGCACCTGTACTAAAAGCAACTGACTACAGTCAGCCTCTTACCTATTACAAACAAGCATTGGAAATGCAATAGGTCTCGCGTTAGAAAAGTTGGAGCTATTGGTCTTGTAAATGACAAATATTTTATTTATTTGTTGGTTTTTAAAATAGCTAAATTGATATCGGTCATTTACAATGCCAATAGTTATAACTTTCGCGAATGTGACACCTATAGCATTTGGAATGCAACATGTTTTTGCTTGACTTAGATGGCAGCTCTGGTCGTTAGGCCACATCTCTGGAGAGCAGGAGAGTGCAGCAGGGGAGAGAAGCTTATCAAGGGGTGTCGGAGGATAGGGGGGGGGGGGGGGGGGGCAGCTGGAGTTCTGGGTGCTGGCTTCACTGGCCCGGGAGGGTCGGTCCTGGGCTAGCTTGGGGGTTGGTGATGGGCGGAGTAGGGGCAAGAGGTCTTGTGCTGCACGCAGGCAAGGACATCGCTGGGTGGCAAGTAATTGTGAAAGTTATCGTTTAAAGGGAAGGACGAGGCGGATATTACATGTGTAGCAACATCATATTGTTGGAGGTCACTCGTTGGTGAAGAGGCACGCAAGGTATACTTGAGGGATTAGGCATATATTTGAGAGTACGGAGCTGGTGGGGGCTCCCAGCAGAGGCGACCAGTAAATGGAGCGATTAAGGCATAGAATGTCATTAAGAGCGGTCCGAGTGAAATGTACAGGTGGTTGGGCTGGGGTGATAGCAGGGTGCAAAAGAGAAACCTTGGTAGAAGGAAAGGGCGCCAAAGGGATTGGGGGGATGGGGCACCAACGCAGGCAGCCACAGAAGACCCGGCGTAAGGGGCAAGTGGCAGGAAAAAGGGGGTCGGCAGAGGAAAGGAATTGGCAAGACGAGGAGAACAGGGAGGGCGCATCAGCTGCGGGGTGCGAAGGTTAGGGGCTCTGCTGGGAGGGAGGGGGGGACTCGGGGAGAGACGAAGGGGTGGGGGGGGGCAGGACAGGCGGCGATACAGAAGGAATGGAGGAAAGAGGGGATATTACATGCAGAGCCCATCATGTCGTGTGGATGGCACTAGACGGTGAATAAGCACTAAAGGCATGATGGAATTAAGGATGGATTGTGGATGAACTGGTTGGCTATGAAGGGCGCACAGCAGAGGGTAAGAGGGAAAGTTCACGTTGCAGATACTTGAAGACAGTAATTGAGCCGGGATGCATAAAACGTCATTAGGCGCTGTCTCGGGGAAGTTGACTGGGGTTTAGGCTCTGGTGGGATGGCGGGATGCAGAAGCTAATAAGGGGTGGGGGACAGAAATGGCGCCAAAGGAAGTGGGGATGGGTCACTAACGCAGGCGGTCAAGTAAGACACGGCGTAAGGGGTGGATCAAGAACAAGAAAAAAGGGGGGTCATCAGAGGATAGGGAGTGGTAAGAATAGGAGGAGGCGAGACCTATTGCATTTTGAATGCTTGTTGTTTCTGTTAGTGGGCGGGCATTATCAGCCTCTCCACCCCCTAGTGTCTCCCTCTCCTGTCCTGTGTCTTTGCCCATCGGCGGCGGTGGTGCCGCAGGTTTTACTTTATAGTCATTGTGCACTGATCTGTGATGTAACAGCTGTGTGGCTATGTTTGCGGAAGTGTGGATACAGTTTATTGGTTTATCTGTATCGTTGCATGCCTTTATGCAGTAATTACTGCAGATCGGCCGAGCCTCAGAGAGCCAAGCCCACTGCATTGCTGCATCCACATGTGCAGAGGGCATTTTGGATATTGATTAGCGCATATTATAGTTGACCTTGGTTTCCATAGCCGATTGTTTTGGGTCTGGCCAGTGGCTGTGCCACCGGATTGATGACTGTTTTTCCCGGCTTGCGAGGGGAAGAGCTCTACAGGTTTGTTGAAGGCCTGGGCAGCCTGCCGAAATTCAACTTGAATGGTTCAAGTTGAATTTGAAAGCGAACCAGGCAATTGTTTAATATCATATGTCTGCCGAAGAATAAGAATATGTAGTAATATATCTGTGGCCAACGTGTTTATATCTATTGCCAATATATGATTGAGGATATTTAATGAAGGTATCCAAAACCTTTTAAAGCTAAAAGATGTGTAACAACCGCATTGTGTGTTGACAGTGAAGTATTATGAGCCTCAGGGGTACTGCGGTCAGTGCAGATGCGCTAATATTTTAAGAAAACACGTTTGGACTGTTTATCCGTTGGTGGGGGGGACAAAGAGCAACACATTCGGTTGGCCCGTGGGCTTTCGAGCCCGGGCCGCCCGCCAGTCGACCACCTGATGCCCAATAGCCCTGGTTCAAGCACAAAAGGGGGCGCGGTCAGGATGTGCTTGCACACCACCCCCGTGCTAGTGCGGATGCGGCGAGGGCTGGGGCTTGGCAGCAGGGGCCTCCCCACTGTATTCACGGGCCCCTCTGGGCCGTAGTTCAATAGAGCTGCATTCAGCTATGCCCCAACCTGGCAGTGGTAAGAGAGACTCTTATCCTGCTGCCCATTCTCACACGGCGACAGTAGCGTAGCAAAGGAGGTTTAATGGAGGTGTGTTTATTGCTTATTGAAAATGTTTCTGCCCTATTCAAAGCCATCGGCGGGATCAGAGGGGGAGGGGCGCACTGACGTCTACCAGCGCGGTATGGCACACCAAGGCAGGGCTACTGTGGAAGGGAAATCCAGTTTGTATATACGTCACTCCCCGCACTCTCAGCTGACTACCAACAGCAAGAGGGGGGGTTTCAGGGAGCAGTTAGTTACTATGGCTTGCATCAGACGTTGGTCTGAACCCAACAGAACATTTTGCGGGCATGGCGAAGGGCGGGGTATGGACCCAGTCGGAGAATGCAGTGCTCATGGGGCAGCAGGGAGGAGGACTGGCAGGTGGGGGCGTGGGCATAAGTTATGCAGTCTTGGTGCCTTCATCCTTCTAGGCCGGTAGGTTGGTGGCAATTCCTACGAGGGCTACGGACAAATGGGCGGGGTGGTAACGGGGCACGGTCTGGGAAGGGAGGTGATTGCGGTAAGGATGGCAGGGAGGACCGGGGGTTCTTGGCGGTGGTGTGGCCTTCAAGGGGGGCAGGGCGTGTAGAGTGGGAAGCTGGGACACTTGGGGATGCAGGTCAGGTTTGGGCAAATGCTGGTCAGCGGTTGGGAGATATCAGTATGGCTAATTTGGATGAGTGAGTGATGTGGGGAAGGTCACAGGGCACGGAAGGAGGTGCAGGAGGAATGGAGATATGGGTGACGCTTGGGGAAGGAGATTGAATCCCGGACTGCGGGAGGCTAACGTTGGAGGGTGCGGATGTTCAGGAGGGAGTAACAGGAGTAAGGTTGGACAGAGAAAACAAGAACGAGGGCATTGCTGTGGGGAGAGGGGAGGAGAAATGCGACACGGCCGCAGCAGGGGGCGGAGCGGAGAGAGCGGCGATGAGGGAGAGACACGGCCTAAGTGTGAAGCAGCAGGGTCCTTTGAAGTGAAGCTAAGCTTCACTTCAAAGGAGTGGGAGGAGTGCTGCTGGGGAACAGATGGCGATTTGATGATGTGCACGCGCATTTTAGGTCAATGTGCTTGCACATGTACCTAAAAGCGCACGGGCACAGCATCAAATCGCCAGTCTAGGTAAACCTTGTTTAAGCCCCTATAGTCTCGCTCAATGCGCATGCGCATTGAGAGGCGAGACCTAAAAACCGCAGCAGTGGGACAGTACAACCTGCACTTAAACCCCCCCACAGATTGTGGTCAGTGACTTCTCATGTGTTACAACAGACAGCACTACTACTGCAAGAAGTACAATCATGGATATTACCCAAAGACAATGTCACATACAACATCCAATACAGGTCTGGAGCACCAAACAATAAAAATTGCATAATTATAACTTTCTGTTAAAAACACAATTTTTGTTAGACATAAATGATAAGAATGGCAGTGCATATACAATCTTAACAACATCCACTGCGTTTCACATGAAAAAGATAATTTTAACAGTATGTTGTTCAGTCCAAACACAGCCTTGTACAATAGGTTATTAAAGTGGATGTTCGCTTACAGGCACCACATTGACGCAGTGGTTCTAAAGTACGCAAGTTCCACAGTACGCAAGTTCCAAAGCACGCAAGTTCTTAAGTAAATTCAAAAAACATAAAGGAACCTCTCCTAGAACATTATATAACAATAGGTAATATATCCATCAATGTTCCGCCGCAGCTCACAAACCCGGAGAACCGACGTACTTAGTTTCACTTCCTTACGACGGCAACAAGCTCACAAGCAAGGGCAAGCGGATTGGCTTCCCTGCTCAATCCGACCGCGTAGCCGGCAGCGGAACATTCTACCCTTAACACGCCACCCTGACGCATTAGAAGCACTTCCTTTTCGCGTCTTCCCTTATGTATACCCGATTAGGACCGGGTTGGAATTATCACCGGTCCCACGACACTGCTTTCAGCTTAAAACTCCACAGCCCTGAAGAGTCACGGGTTTACCCCGGAATTGACGAAACACGTTTCGGCTGGTTTTCTTGTGAAACAAATACTCACACCGGAAGAATAAATACCTAATAAGATAAAAACATTGGAGTTTGATCATATCCTTTCATTGAATGATAACAAGTCTCAACCTATAAACTGACTCAGGTTGTGTGCGCTTGACATTGCTTACAACCATCCTCACTTATTCCCCAGCCCCAGGTACCTGAACTAATGTGCCAGCGTAGAAGAACTGGCTGAAGCCGGGATAACCGCCTGCTGGTGGCACTTGTGCCCAACATGGGGACTTTGTGCCTGCTGCACTGCCAGATGTGTAGTTGAGTCGGAGTCAATCAGGAAGATTGAGCAACACAAGTAATGTCCTGGGTCGCCTCATGAACAATCAAGTCATCGTTTCGAGGCACTATGTGGTAACACAGAAGCATGGCCACCATGCTCAAGTAGTCACCGGATGTTGGAGAGAGCCACAATCTTCAGCCCACTGCCTAGAAGAGGGCCTTCCACAGAACCCTCCACTCTTACAACAGCAGTCAAGCCGAAGAAAAATGCAGCGTATCGCCTGGAAACACCTGTTGCTAATGAGATCTTGCTGCCATGGGAGCACCGAATGTAGTCTCACGCTGCTACTTACAACTTAGTGGGAAACTAAGCAGGCCTAGGCTAGAGAAGCTGGGAGCCAAGACTAGATCAGAAGGGGGTGAGAGGATAGGGAGAACATTATGAGCAGCAACTTTCGATCTGCCCCAAACACTAAGTGGGGAACCCAGAGTCAGGGAGACCCATGAGAGGCAGGTGGTGAATTATTCTGCAGAGGTCCCTAGAGCACAAGATGTGCACCTGTGAACCAGGTATTTGTGCATTATTGTGCAGTGGAATTCTGTGCGTTATAAAGTACTTGTCAATTCACACTGGTATGGACATTGATCTTATTGAGTTACAGCGGAAATTATATTGATTCTTGAGTCCGAGTAACCTTCACATGAACGCCCCCATTCAGAATTCTGTGACTGCTCATCCTCACTACTACTGGGAGTCAAGTGCAGAAAGGATTGTACGTGGCCCAGTTTACAGAGACATAGTGAGGCAGATCCTGCAACTGCAAAAGCCCTCAACTCCCACAGTTATGACCCAGTAACCCCTGCCTGCCCCGTGGATTTATAAATGGGGTCTGGCATACATCTGGTCAAAGATGGGAAAAGAGAAACAGAAAGATGGGAAAAGAGAAACAGAATGTTGAGTTACAATAATTTTCTCTCGAAACCTTGGTTTCCAAAATGAACACTGATTCAGTGATTTCTTGACTGGTTGTCTCCTTTCTAAACACTGAAGAGGTACAGAGGCATAACTAAGCAATCCCTTTTTAAGTCAAGATATGCCAGCTCCCCAACATGTGACCAAGAAACCATGATCTGAAGGGGAGCAGTGTGATCTACTGTGGGAGGGTGGCACTCCGCGCATTGCAACGTGCAAGCTGCAATGTGGGGGTTTTGAGGGTGGTCTGGCTGTCCCGGATATTCAGAATTATTACAGGGCGGCCCAGCTCATTAATATCGGATGGGTGTTTGCGCCCCTCTCTGAACCAGCTTACCGGATTGATCGACTTGCAATGGGGTTTGGATGGTACGATTCAATTCTATATCAAAAGAACTGAGTGAAGTCCCTACCTATGCATACACAGACTGTGGTGCGGGTTTGGCACACCGTCACAAAGGTGCTGAGATGGGAGTCGCGACTGACCCAACAAACCCCACTCTGGAGAAGTGATGCCAGGGCTTTCGTAGATGGAGCCTAATTGGCATCGACAGCCTTGGGGACATATTGAGAAGTTGAGCCATGCGGACTTTTAGCGAAATTCAGACTGAATACCAAATGGCAAACAGAGATCGATTCCGTTACCTGTGCATTATGTGTCAGAGGGGGAGGTCCTACAGAAATACTCCCTACTAGAAGACCGACTATTGCTGGATCCTACGATAGATAAGGCAGTCTCTCTTACATAACGGAAAATAATGCCACATCGTTCTCCATGAGTATACCAAACAGGACAACACCAAGAAAAGTTCAAACAACTCTTCATCGACCAAGCCCAGCAACTGGCATGTTTACTAAAAATAGAAGATACATAAACAATGGTAAAGCCATTCAGTCCAGCTCCAAGACCATCACTTTATCCGGATAAAATTGGATGAGCAAAGTAATCCAGAACAATTTTTAGAACAGTGGGGTCGGGCCCGTATTCATGACCAAACTGGGCTACCAGTTAAACTAAAAACAATAAATTGTTTGGACGTGCTGCTTGAATACACCTGTTTAGACAAACCCATTTTGACACATAAAATGGGGTTGGTGTTTTTATTTCATCCACTTTATGTGTCAAAAGGCGTTTGTCTAAACAGGCGTATTCAAGCAACACGTCCAAACAATTTATTGTTTCTAACGTAATGCAGATCAAGTAATCACAAACTGGACCAGATTACAGTGTGTGATGGAAAGTTCAGAACTAAATGGAAAGCCACTAGACTATCAAAAGTGAAATGGCCACACAATGGCAGCATGTACACTGTACAAATGCAAATAACAAAACACTAGATTAAGGATACAGCCCTTAAATCATCCCATTACATTTCAGAGTCAATATGGTTTAACCTTTAGATTAGTCATCCCTTGTTGAGATGTCTACATGTTGTGCCATAATTCACTGAATTCGTTGTAATACAGCACTTCCTGGTGCATGCTGTCAGCAAGCACAGAGATGTATAGCACGAAATGATTTAATGGACAGCATCCACCAGAAAAAAATGTTTGGATCACATTTTGTGATGCCACAGCCAGTGAAAACCATTTAGCCTGGCCTGTAATGAAAGATGCTCATCATTTATTACCGGGAAATACAGTTCCAAAAAGATCGAATTTTGCACAAACTAAGTAACACTGTAACTACCAGATCTTTAAGTTTCCTATCTAGACTTCGGACATGCAAATCATACTTAATCTCCAACTTCAAAATTATCTTCCAGGTGTGGTACTCCTTCGCCTTGGCCACAACGCTTCCATTATACTTTCTGTGTTCTGCCCCATTGGCATATGCTGATAAGCAGATAAGCAATGAAAATTCTGTCACACTTGAGCCTGCCACAAGTCTCATACTGTGAACCCCTACTTCTAAGTTCCTCTTCAAACTGAAAGATGCAGACTCTTATCCTGTGTTTATTCCCTTGTAAAGTATATTGTGTATTACCTGCTCCATTCTCCTTTCCTTCAGTGTAGACAAGTCTGGATACTTGAAATTCTCCTCAAAAAAATCTGCAGTTAATTCCTGGCTGTATGTCGCAGCACTATCTACAGCCTGTGTGCATCCTATCGGAGATTTGGGGCCCCAGATTTAGACAATACTTCAGGCGATGTCCCTGTTCCACTACAATAGACTGGGAGAGGCTCAAGGACTGGAAACAAACTGGACAAAATACAGAATATCAGATAAACCCTGCATGTCTTGGTAAAGTTACTAGCATAATACGAAAAATTGGCGGGGGAAATCGACATTTGACAAAATTAAAATGTGTAATGTATGGAGTCTTTTTAACAGCTCAAGTGGTGGGATGGATACAGGTTAAAATCCATTTAAGAATGGAGGCCAATTATGCAAGAGCTCGGTCACATGAGCCAAACTGTTAGGTTATGCCAGCTGTAACCATCATCAGCAATTTCTCATACTAGATCAAACCATCCTCGAACAGTCTGAAATCTGGTTTTATCCTCAAAGACAAATTGAAGGGCAGATAATTCGGAAATATTTGGAAAAGTAGGTGTTAGACGGACCGGGAGGGTCGGCCGGGGACAAGGGGAGAGGTCTCCAGGGAGAACCCCTCCAGCGATCGTACAGACAAGTAACTTCCCCCCCACAGACGTACACCACACAGAGATAAGGGTTAACGTTCTTTATAGGTGATCTTTAAGTACGGTAGAATGGTACAAGGAGGTCTGGACTCAGGGGTCCCCTTTATTCTAGTCTCTTGGAAGGGAAGGGGGTAGCGGGACAGTCTTATTACCAATCTGGTAGATGCGATGATATGATGAATAGCTCACAATCCTCGAGCTCGGCGTTCTAGATGGACGGGCCGCGGCAGCGCCGGTGGGTCCCGAGATGATCGTAGGTAGCGGCGGTCCGCGGCTGCGCCAGCAGGTCCCGATGAAGGTGGTAGTTACAACGGTCCGCGGCCGTGCCAGCAGGTCCCGACGAAGATGAAGGTTGCAGAGGGTTGCGGCAGCGCCAGCAGGTAGGACGATAGTTCGCAAGGCAGGACTACGGCAGCGCCAGTAGTCCGTCAAGGATGAGTTCTTCACGGTGTCTCTTGACTCCAGGATACAACTGCCTTCCTGCTCTGGGGCTGCCCCAGTTATAGGAAAAACAACAAGTGATGGACCGAATGTGGATCAATGTCACACATTCCCCCAGTCAAAAGATCTGGGCCCAAATCCATCGTTTTTTTGCACTCCACACCACCCTGGGTTAGACAATGGCGATATGCAAATCAGCTCTGACCCTGTGCCCCATGGGAACAGTCCAGTCCGAACTACAAAAGCCATGTCCTTCCCAGAACGGAATCAAGCATCCGAGGACCGGACCGGTTTCGAGGTAACACCTCTCATCAGCCCGGCTAGCTTGACTCCAAGTGGTGTGGAGTGCCTGGGACCCACGTCTGGGCATCCCCAGCGCACTTAGGGCGGCAATTGCAAAAACAACAAGTGATGGACCGAATGTGGATCAATGTCACACATTCCCCCAGTCAAAAGATCTGGGCCCAAATCCATCGTTTTTTTGCACTCCACACCACCCTGGGTTAGACAATGGCGATATGCAAATCAGCTCTGACCCTGTTGCCCCATGGGAACAGTCCAGTCCGAACTACAAAAGCCATGTCCTTCCCAGAACGGAATCAAGCATCCGAGGACCGGACCGGTTTCGAGGTAACACCTCTCATCAGCCCGGCTAGCTTGACTCCAAGTGGTGTGGAGTGCCTGGGACCCACGTCTGGGCATCCCCAGCGCACTTAGGGCGGCAATTGCAAAAACAACAAGTGATGGACCGAATGTGGATCAATGTCACACATTCCCCCAGTCAAAAGATCTGGGCCCAAATCCATCGTTTTTTTGCACTCCACACCACCCTGGGTTAGACAATGGCGATATGCAAATCAGCTCTGACCCTGTTGCCCCATGGGAACAGTCCAGTCCGAACTACAAAAGCCATGTCCTTCCCAGAACGGAATCAAGCATCCTTGTTGTTTTTGCAATTGCCGCCCTAAGTGCGCTGGGGATGCCCAGACGTGGGTCCCAGGCACTCCACACCACTTGGAGTCAAGCTAGCCGGGCTGATGAGAGGTGTTACCTCGAAACCGGTCCGGTCCTCGGATGCTTGATTCCGTTCTGGGAAGGACATGGCTTTTGTAGTTCGGACTGGACTGTTCCCATGGGGCAACAGGGTCAGAGCTGATTTGCATATCGCCATTGTCTAACCCAGGGTGGTGTGGAGTGCAAAAAAACGATGGATTTGGGCCCAGATCTTTTGACTGGGGGAGTGTGTGACATTGATCCACATTCAGTCCATCACTTGTTGTTTTTGCAATTGCCGCCCTAAGTGCGCTGGGGATGCCCAGACCTGGTCCCAGGCCCTCCACACCACTTGGAGTCAAGCTAGCCGGGCTGATGAGAGGTGTTACCTCGAAACCGGTCCGGTCCTCGGATGCTTGATTCCGTTCTGGGAAGGACATGGCTTTTGTAGTTCGGACTGGACTGTTCCCATGGGGCAACAGGGTCAGAGCTGATTTGCATATCGCCATTGTCTAACCCAGGGTGGTGTGGAGTGCAAAAAAACGATGGATTTGGGCCCAGATCTTTTGACTGGGGGAGTGTGTGACATTGATCCACATTCAGTCCATCACTTGTTGTTTTTGCAATTGCCGCCCTAAGTGCGCTGGGGATGCCCAGACGTGGGTCCCAGGCCCTCCACACCACTTGGAGTCAAGCTAGCCGGGCTGATGAGAGGTGTTACCTCGAAACCGGTCCGGTCCTCGGATGCTTGATTCCGTTCTGGGAAGGACATGGCTTTTGTAGTTCGGACTGGACTGTTCCCATGGGGCAACAGGGTCAGAGCTGATTTGCATATCGCCATTGTCTAACCCAGGGTGGTTTGGAGTGCAAAAAAACGATGGATTTGGGCCCAGATCTTTTGACTGGGGGAGTGTGTGACATTGATCCACATTCAGTCCATCACTTGTTGTTTTTCCAGTTATAGGTCTGGAGCCCTTTGATGTCCGGACCCTCGCACTTGGAGGTCGGGAGGTCCGGGATGAGGGAGTCCAGACACCAAGCAGGGGGGTGGAGCCAGCGCCCAGGGGAGCTGGGGGGCGATCGGCACCTGGCGGGGGAGAGCCATCGACACTTCTTTCTCCCATTGACCTGCCAAGTAGTCCGTTCACCTCCTGGGTGGATGGTGGTGCCGGGATGTCGGGGCCTGGCCAGGCCCAGGGTTAGGGTCGACCTGAGGCCACGCGGCCTCGTGGTGCAGTGTCCAAGATGGTGGCCGGGCCGGGCGAGGGCCGGTGGTGGTTTGGCCCCATGATACAGAGATGTCCGGGGGCAGGAGTCCCGTATGAGACGGGGTGCGGGGTACTTCTGTGGGTAACACCTGGAGGGCCGGGGCTCGGGCCCTGTCATGCGGGGAGGGAGCAAGCCCTTCCTGTGGCCTGTCCAACATGCGTCCCCCCCAGCTGAAGGCGGGGAGAGTCACCCATCCTCTTGGGGACTCTCCTCGTCGAGGCGGAAAAAGCGTGACAGGCCATCTGCGTTGGCGTGGTCTTGGCCAGGTCGATGTTCCACAGTGAAGTCCATCCCCTGCAGGGAGATGGACCAACGCAATAGTTTGGGGTTTTCCCCCCGCATCTGCATTAGCCACTGCAGGGGCCGATGATCTGTTTGCACCCGGAAGTGGGTACCGAAGAGATAGGGCCGGAGCTTTTTGAGGGCCCACACCACTGCGAAGGCCTCCCTCTCGATGGTGCTCCAGCGCTGTTCTCGGGCCAGGAGACGTCTGCTGATGAAGGCCACTGGTTGGTCAAGTCCTTCGGGGTTCAACTGGGAGAGGACCGCCCCAATGCCATGGTCGGAGGCATCCGTTTGTACGATGAATTCCCGACTGTAGTCGGGGGCCTGGAGCACAGGGGCAGTGCACATGGCGGCCTTCAGCTTCTCGAAGGCCGCTTGACAGTGTGGGGTCCAGTTGACCTCCTTCGGGTGGTTCTTGGATGTGAGTTCCGTGAGGGGCCCCACAATGCTGCCATAATCCTTCACGAACCGCCGTTAGTAGCCGGTGAGCCCCAAGAAGGCTCGGACCTCGGTCTGTGTGACGGGAGGTTGCCAGGACTGGATGGCAGCGATCTTTAGTTGAAAAGGGGCCACCAGACCGCTTCCCACCTGGTGTCCGAGATAGGTTACGGATCCCTGACCAATTTGGCACTTGCTGGCCTTGATTGTGAGGCCGGCCCGTTGGAGGGCCTGCAGGACCTCTCGGAGGTGGTGGAGGTGGTCGGACCAGTGGCGGCTGTACACAGCGATATCGTCCAGGTAGGCGGCGCTGAACTCCTCGAGCCCCGCCAAGACCTGGTTCACCAGTCGCTGAAAAGTAGCTGGAGCATTCTTCATGCCGAACGGCATGACCTTGAAGTGGTAGTGGCCATCGGGAGTGGAAAAGGCGGATCGTTCTTGAGCCCGGGGTGTGAGACCGATCTGCCAGTAGCCCGCCGTCAGGTCGAAGGTGCTGAGGTAGCGGGCAGCCCCCATGCGGTCGATCAGTTCATCTGCTCGGGGGATGGGATGAGCGTCGGTTCTGGTGACAGCGTTCAAGCCCCGGTAGTCGACGCAGAACCGGAGCTCAGGGGTGGTGCCGGGGGCAGCAGCTTTGGGGACCAGCACGACCGGGCTGGCCCAGGGGCTGTCCGAAGGCTCGATGACCCCGATCGCAAGCATCTTTGACACCTCCTCTTGGATGCAGGCCCGTACCCGATCTGGTACGCGGTACGCCCGATGTCTGACAGGGGGACTGTCCCCAGTGTCCACGTCATGCAAGCACCAGGGAGTGACCCCTGGGGTGAGGGAAAACAGGGTCACGAATTGCAGCAGGAGGTCTCGGCAGCCTTGGCGCTGTTCCGGGGTAAGGGCATCTGAGAGTCGGACCCCGTCCACTGAACCATCTTTTTCCCCGGTCCTTAGGAGATCAGGGAGAGGCTCGGAGTCTTCTTCCGCTCCGCTGTCTGTAGCCATCAGGAGACTGAGCTCCGAGCGCACAAAGTAGGGTTTGAGTCTATTGGCGTGGAGGACCCGGAGAGAGTTCCGTGGAGATTCCATATCGATGAGATAGGTGGCGGGGCTCTTGCGCTCGACCACTTTGAAGGGCCCCGTCCACTTGTCCTGCAAGGCACATGGTTCGGTGGGAGACATCACCCATACTTGTTGGCCAGGTTCGAATTCGATGGAGGAGGCATTTTGATCGTACCATTTTTTCATGTCCTCCTGACTGGCCTCCAGGTTCGCTTTTGCCATTTCTCTGAATCGCCTGGTTTGATTGCGTAGGGTCAGGAGGTACTTGAAGACATCTGGGGGGGTCTTTAGGGGGGCCATCTCCCAACCTTCTTTGACTAGGCTGAGGGGCCCTCGCACCGGGTGTCCATACAAGAGTTCGAACGGGCTGAAGCCGAGGGACTTCTCGATATGCGAAGAGGAGGCACGGCAGTAGCACATCCCACTGGCGACAGAGGGGCTCTTCCAACCCCCCAATCATTCCTTTGAGTGTGCGGTTGAACCGCTCGACGAGTCCGTTTCCTTGAGGGTGATAGGGGGTCGTGAATCGGTAGGTGACCCCGCACTGTTGCCAGAGGGACTTCATATATTTGGAAATAAAGTTTGTGCCTCTGTCGCTGACGACTTCTCGGGGAAAGCCCACCCGGGAGAAGATCCCCATTAAGGCCCGGCCGACCACCGGGGCTGTTACAGTTCGCAGGGGAACAGCCTCGGGGTAGCGGGTGGCGTGGTCCACCAGTACCAGGATGAACCGATGTCCTTGTGCTGTACGGGGGTCCAGGGGCCCCACAATGTCTATGCCCACCCTCTCGAACGGGGTGGTGACCACTGGGAATGGTTGCAGAGGTGCTTTAAGTCTGCGGCCGCTTTTCCCGCTGGCCTGGCACGTGGGGCAGGACCGGCAGTGGTTGAGGACGTCGTTTCTCATCTTGGGCCAGAAGAAGTGGGTCACCAGGCGACTGTAGGTTTTGTCTTGACCCAGGTGTCCAGCCAGGGGGACATTGTGGGCCAAATTTAACAAGAAGTCTCTAAAACGGAGGGGCACCACCAGCACTCGACTGGCCCCTAACTCCGCAATTCTCTGTTCACTGTATAACAAGTCGTTGTCCCAATAGATCCAATGGGCTCCGGTGGTGTCCCCTGCGCTCTGGGCGAGGGCTTGCTGGCGGAGTCCCTCTAGGGAGGAACAGGTCTTCTGTTCTTGACGGAACTGTTCTTGGGTGGGCCCCCCCTCTTGACACCACTGAGCCATGCTAGGAAGGTCCTGGGGTTGAGCGAGCCCTTCGGGAGTTTGTTCCGGGGGGTCGGTGTCCTCTACTAGAGCGACTGGGGGAGGGGGTGCTGGCCATTCGGGTTCTTCTGGTCGGGGGATGGTACGGGCGGCCATGGACCGGGTGGTTACACACGCCCAGTCCGGGAGGCCCAACATCCCCAGGTGTTCTCTCCTTTCTACGGCGGCCCACGGGGAACTCTCAAGATCATTTCCCAGGAGACAGTCCACGGGGGCGTCATCTCGGACCGTCACCTTCAACATGCCGGATACTCCTCCCCATTCGAAGGGGACGCAAGCCATCCGACATAGACTCTCCGAATTGTCGGCTGAACGGACGGGGCAGAGAATGTTCGGCAGGATCTGCTCTGGGGTCACCAGGTGACATCGGACGGCCGTCACACTGGCCCCTGTGTCACGTAGGGCTTCGGCCCTGCGCCCATTAATGTTCACCCACTGACCATATTTTCTGGTGTTGGCGGGTAGGGGAGCCCGCGGGACCATGTCTCTTCCCCCTAGGCA
This sequence comes from Lissotriton vulgaris, assembly GCF_964263255.1. NCBI lineage: Eukaryota > Metazoa > Chordata > Amphibia > Caudata > Salamandridae > Lissotriton > Lissotriton vulgaris. Next base: position 762,891,351 of record NC_141697.1, read on the forward strand.
CGCTAGAACCATGGCGGCCGGTTCCCACTCTTGTTGTTCTTGTTCGCACTCCTCCTGTTCTTCGGAGATTTGTTCTCCCCCCAGGGCGGCGGCAGCTACCTGGCGGGGTCTCGGAGTCTGGTTCTGTGGACAGTTCGGGTCATTGGCGTAGTGGCCGACTCGCTGGCATCTGTGACATGTGACATTGGCTCGGAACCCCGGGCGCACCGGGGGGTTGCCCCGGTTGGCCGGGGGCGGGGTGCTTGCAGCGGGAGCGGCCGGGACGGTGTCTCTTCCTCGTCCCTGGCCTCCTCCTCCTCGGGGACGGTGCTGATCTTGGTTGTTCCGGTTCTGTTCGTGTGGCCCATTCCGGCCTACTCGAGTGCTCTCCCACCGGTCAGCCTCGGCGGCGAGCTGCCGTGGGTCAGTCAATTTACTGTCGAGGAGGTGCTGCCTGAGCTCGACGAAGCAGTTGTTAGAGAGGTGCTCCCACACCATGAGATTAAAAAGTTGCTCGTAGGTTGTTACATGGCTTCCCTTGATCCAACCCTCGAAGGCTCGGTTGAAATAGTTCACATATTCCACCCAAGTTGTACCCGGGATCCGGGTGCAGTCTCGGAACCTCTGGCGGTACATTTCGGGTGTGAGCCCATATCGGGTGAGGAGGACCGCCTTCATGTGGTCATAGGAGGTCATCAGATGGTCTGGGAGCTGTAACAGGGCATCGCGGCCTTCATTGACGAACCTCCCCCATAGACCGGCTCCCCAGTCACTTCGATCAATCCGGTGGGAGGTCATGGCGATCTCGTAGGCCTTGAACCACTGTTGTATGTCGTCATCTCGGAAATATTCTCGAACGACATCCTTGGGAATGTGTACTTTCTTTTCTGTCGTTCCTGGGGTGCGCGGTTGCTCGGGCACCCCCAGTTCTTTGTTCTGTTTCCGTAGGTTTATTTCTGCTAGATTGCGCTCGTGTTCGTACGCTAATCTTTTTTCTTCAAGCTCTCTCTGCCTCTGTTTTTCTTCCCATTCTTCTCGGAGCCGCAAATGTTCTAGGTTCAGTTTCTGTTCGGCTAATTTGAGCTCACTGTCCATTTTGAGTCGGGCCATTTCTAACTCATGCAGTCTGCTTTTTTCTCTCTCTTGGATCTCTTCCTGCGAGAGACCCGTTCTTCGCTCCTCGAGACCCGCGGTGTTCCTCTCTGATGCTGCAACGTTTTGGTCCGGGGGTCTGACGGCCCCGGTTTCTGCCCATGACTCAATGGCGTGCTTGAAATCGTCTTTAGTACTCAGGCCGGTGGTAGCAATGCCTAGTTCCATGCAGAATTGTTTCAATTCACGATGGCTGTATTCCTCCAATTTCTCCATCTGGAATTTGTCGGTGGATCCGCTCTCTTTGGTTGTCATTGTGTTTTCGTCGTGGGGTGAGCTACTCTCTGTACGATTACGAGTTGATTCGGATCCCACCGCTGCCACCAACGTTAGACGGACCGGGAGGGTCGGCCGGGGACAAGGGGAGAGGTCTCCAGGGAGAACCCCTCCAGCGATCGTACAGACAAGTAACTTCCCCCCCACAGACGTACACCACACAGAGATAAGGGTTAACGTTCTTTATAGGTGATCTTTAAGTACGGTAGAATGGTACAAGGAGGTCTGGACTCAGGGGACCCCTCGATTCTAGTCTCTTGGATGGGAAGGGGGTAGCGGGACAGTCTTATTACCAATCTGGTAGATGCGATGATATGATGAATAGCTCACAATCCTCGAGCTCGGTGTTCTAGATGGACGGGCCGCGGCAGCGCCGGTGGGTCCCGAGATGATCGTAGGTAGCGACGGTCCGCGGCGGCGCCAGCAGGTCCCGATGAAGGTGGTAGTTACAACGGTCCGCGGCCGTGCCAGCAGGTCCCGACGAAGATGAAGGTTGCAGAGGGTTGCGGCAGCGCCAGCAGGTAGGACGATAGTTCGCAAGGCAGGACTACGGCAGCGCCAGTAGTCCGTCAAGGATGAGTTCTTCACGGTGTCTCTTGACTCCAGGATACAACTGCCTTCCTGCTCTGGGGCTGCCCCAGTTATAGGTCTGGCGCCCTTTGATGTCCGGACCCTCGCACTTGGAGGTCGGGAGATCCGGGATGAGGGAGTCCAGACACCCAGCAGGGGGGTGGAGCCAGCGCCCGGGGGAGCTGGGGGGCGATCGGCACCTGGCGGGGGAGAGCCATCGACACTTCTTTCTCCCATTGACCTGCCAAGTGGTCCGTTCACCTCCTGGGTGGATGGTGGTGCCGGGATGTCGGGGCCTGGCCAGGCCCAGGGTTAGGGTCGACCTGAGGCCACGCGGCCTCGTGGTGCAGTGTCCAAGATGGTGGCCGGGCCGGGCGAGGGCCGGTGGTGGTTTGGCCCAATGATACAGAGATGTCCGGGGGCAGGAGTCCCGTATGAGACGGGGTGCGGGGTACTTCTGTGGGTAACACCTGGAGGGCCGGGGCTCGGGCCCTGTCATGCGGGGAGGGAGCAAGCCCTTCCTGTGGCCTGTCCAACATGCGTCCCCCCCAGCTGAAGGCGGGGAGAGTCACCCATCCTCTTGGGGACTCTCCACGTCGAGGTGGAAAAAGCGTGACAGGCCATCTGCGTTGGCGTGGTCTTGGCCAGGTCGATGTTCCACAGTGAAGTCCATCCCCTGCAGGGAGATGGACCAACGCAATAGTTTGGGGTTTTCCCCCCGCATCTGCATTAGCCACTGCAGGGGCCGATGATCTGTTTGCACCCGGAAGTGGGTACCGAAGAGATAGGGCCGGAGCTTTTTGAGGGCCCACACCACTGCGAAGGCCTCCCTCTCGATGGTGCTCCAGCGCTGTTCTCGGGCCAGGAGACGTCTGCTGATGAAGGCCACTGGTTGGTCAAGTCCTTCGGGGTTCAACTGGGAGAGGACCGCCCCAATGCCATGGTCGGAGGCATCCGTTTGTACGATGAATTCCCGACTGTAGTCGGGGGCCTGGAGCACAGGGGCAGTGCACATGGCGGCCTTCAGCTTCTCGAAGGCCGCTTGACAGTGTGGGGTCCAGTTGACCTCCTTCGGGTGGTTCTTGGATGTGAGTTCCGTGAGGGGCCCCACAATGCTGCCATAATCCTTCACGAACCGCCGTTAGTAGCCGGTGAGCCCCAAGAAGGCTCGGACCTCGGTCTGTGTGACGGGAGGTTGCCAGGACTGGATGGCAGCGATCTTTAGTTGAAAAGGGGCCACCAGACCGCTTCCCACCTGGTGTCCGAGATAGGTTACGGATCCCTGACCAATTTGGCACTTGCTGGCCTTGATTGTGAGGCCGGCCCGTTGGAGGGCCTGCAGGACCTCTCGGAGGTGGTGGAGGTGGTCGGACCAGTGGCGGCTGTACACAGCGATATCGTCCAGGTAGGCGGCGCTGAACTCCTCGAGCCCCGCCAAGACCTGGTTCACCAGTCGCTGAAAAGTAGCTGGAGCATTCTTCATGCCGAACGGCATGACCTTGAAGTGGTAGTGGCCATCGGGAGTGGAAAAGGCGGATCGTTCTTGAGCCCGGGGTGTGAGACCGATCTGCCAGTAGCCCGCCGTCAGGTCGAAGGTGCTGAGGTAGCGGGCAGCCCCCATGCGGTCGATCAGTTCATCTGCTCGGGGGATGGGATGAGCGTCGGTTCTGGTGACAGCGTTCAAGCCCCGGTAGTCGACGCAGAACCGGAGCTCAGGGGTGGTGCCGGGGGCAGCAGCTTTGGGGACCAGCACGACCGGGCTGGCCCAGGGGCTGTCCGAAGGCTCGATGACCCCGATCGCGAGCATCTTTGACACCTCCTCTTGGATGCAGGCCCGTACCCGATCTGGTACGCGGTACGCCCGATGTCTGACAGGGGGACTGTCCCCAGTGTCCACGTCATGCAAGCACCAGGGAGTGACCCCTGGGGTGAGGGAAAACAGGGTCACGAATTGCAGCAGGAGGTCTCGGCAGCCTTGGCGCTGTTCCGGGGTAAGGGCATCTGAGAGTCGGACCCCGTCCACTGAACCATCTTTTTCCCCGGTCCTTAGGAGATCAGGGAGAGGCTCGGAGTCTTCTTCCGCTCCGCTGTCTGTAGCCATCAGGAGACTGAGCTCCGAGCGCACAAAGTAGGGTTTGAGTCTATTGGCGTGGAGGACCCGGAGAGAGTTCCGTGGAGATTCCATATCGATGAGATAGGTGGCGGGGCTCTTGCGCTCGACCACTTTGAAGGGCCCCGTCCACTTGTCCTGCAAGGCACATGGTTCGGTGGGAGACATCACCCATACTTGTTGGCCAGGTTCGAATTCGATGGAGGAGGCATTTTGATCGTACCATTTTTTCATGTCCTCCTGACTGGCCTCCAGGTTCGCTTTTGCCATTTCTCTGAATCGCCTGGTTTGATTGCGTAGGGTCAGGAGGTACTTGAAGACATCTGGGGGGGTCTTTAGGGGGGCCATCTCCCAACCTTCTTTGACTAGGCTGAGGGGCCCTCGCACCGGGTGTCCATACAAGAGTTCGAACGGGCTGAAGCCGAGGGACTTCTCGATATGCGAAGAGGAGGCACGGCAGTAGCACATCCCACTGGCGACAGAGGGGCTCTTCCAACCCCCCAATCATTCCTTTGAGTGTGCGGTTGAACCGCTCGACGAGTCAGTTTCCTTGAGGGTGATAGGGGGTCGTGAATCGGTAGGTGACCCCGCACTGTTGCCAGAGGGACTTCATATATTTGGAAATAAAGTTTGTGCCTCTGTCGCTGACGACTTCTCGGGGAAAGCCCACCCGGGAGAAGATCCCCATTAAGGCCCGGCCGACCACCGGGGCTGTTACAGTTCGCAGGGGAACAGCCTCGGGGTAGCGGGTGGCGTGGTCCACCAGTACCAGGATGAACCGATGTCCTTGTGCTGTACGGGGGTCCAGGGGCCCCACAATGTCTATGCCCACCCTCTCGAACGGGGTGGTGACCACTGGGAATGGTTGCAGAGGTGCTTTAAGTCTGCGGCCGCTTTTCCCGCTGGCCTGGCACGTGGGGCAGGACCGGCAGTGGTTGAGGACGTCGTTTCTCATCTTGGGCCAGAAGAAGTGGGTCACCAGGCGACTGTAGGTTTTGTCTTGACCCAGGTGTCCAGCCAGGGGGACATTGTGGGCCAAATTTAACAAGAAGTCTCTAAAACGGAGGGGCACCACCAGCACTCGACTGGCCCCTAACTCCGCAATTCTCTGTTCACTGTATAACAAGTCGTTGTCCCAATAGATCCAATGGGCTCCGGTGGTGTCCCCTGCGCTCTGGGCGAGGGCTTGCTGGCGGAGTCCCTCTAGGGAGGAACAGGTCTTCTGTTCTTGACGGAACTGTTCTTGGGTGGGCCCCCCGGCCCCCCCTCTTGACACCACTGAGCCATGCTAGGAAGGTCCTGGGGTTGAGCGAGCCCTTCGGGAGTTTGTTCCGGGGGGTCGGTGTCCTCTACTAGAGCGACTGGGGGAGGGGGTGCTGGCCATTCGGGTTCTTCTGGTCGGGGGATGGTACGGGCGGCCATGGACCGGGTGGTTACACACGCCCAGTCCGGGAGGCCCAACATCCCCAGGTGTTCTCTCCTTTCTACGGCGGCCCACGGGGAACTCTCAAGATCATTTCCCAGGAGACAGTCCACGGGGGCGTCATCTCGGACCGTCACCTTCAACATGCCGGATACTCCTCCCCATTCGAAGGGGACGCAAGCCATCCGACATAGACTCTCCGAATTGTCGGCTGAACGGACGGGGCAGAGAATGTTCGGCAGGATCTGCTCTGGGGTCACCAGGTGACATCGGACGGCCGTCACACTGGCCCCTGTGTCACGTAGGGCTTCGGCCCTGCGCCCATTAATGTTCACCCACTGACCATATTTTCTGGTGTTGGCGGGTAGGGGAGCCCGCGGGACCATGTCTCTTCCCCCTAGGCACGCTAGAACCATGGCGGCCGGTTCCCACTCTTGTTGTTCTTGTTCGCACTCCTCCTGTTCTTCGGAGATTTGTTCTCCCCCCAGGGCGGCGGCAGCTACCTGGCGGGGTCTCGGAGTCTGGTTCTGTGGACAGTTCGGGTCATTGGCGTAGTGGCCGACTCGCTGGCATCTGTGACATGTGACATTGGCTCGGAACCCCGGGCGCACCGGGGGGTTGCCCCGGTTGGCCGGGGGCGGGGTGCTTGCAGCGGGAGCGGCCGGGACGGTGTCTCTTCCTCGTCCCTGGCCTCCTCCTCCTCGGGGACGGTGCTGATCTTGGTTGTTCCGGTTCTGTTCGTGTGGCCCATTCCGGCCTACTCGAGTGCTCTCCCACCGGTCAGCCTCGGCGGCGAGCTGCCGTGGGTCAGTCAATTTACTGTCGAGGAGGTGCTGCCTGAGCTCGACGAAGCAGTTGTTAGAGAGGTGCTCCCACACCATGAGATTAAAAAGTTGCTCGTAGGTTGTTACATGGCTTCCCTTGATCCAACCCTCGAAGGCTCGGTTGAAATAGTTCACATATTCCACCCAAGTTGTACCCGGGATCCGGGTGCAGTCTCGGAACCTCTGGCGGTACATTTCGGGTGTGAGCCCATATCGGGTGAGGAGGACCGCCTTCATGTGGTCATAGGAGGTCATCAGATGGTCTGGGAGCTGTAACAGGGCATCGCGGCCTTCATTGACGAACCTCCCCCATAGACTGGCTCCCCAGTCACTTCGATCAATCCGGTGGGAGGTCATGGCGATCTCGTAGGCCTTGAACCACTGTTGTATGTCGTCATCTCGGAAATATTCTCGAACGACATCCTTGGGAATGTGTACTTTCTTTTCTGTCGTTCCTGGGGTGCGCGGTTGCTCGGGCACCCCCAGTTCTTTGTTCTGTTTCCGTAGGTTTATTTCTGCTAGATTGCGCTCGTGTTCGTACGCTAATCTTTTTTCTTCAAGCTCTCTCTGCCTCTGTTTTTCTTCCCATTCTTCTCGGAGCCGCAAATGTTCTAGGTTCAGTTTCTGTTCGGCTAATTTGAGCTCACTGTCCATTTTGAGTCGGGCCATTTCTAACTCATGCAGTCTGCTTTTTTCTCTCTCTTGGATCTCTTCCTGCGAGAGACCCGTTCTTCGCTCCTCGAGAGCCGCGGTGTTCCTCTCTGATGCTGCAACGTTTTGGTCCGGGGGTCTGACGGCCCCGGTTTCTGCCCATGACTCAATGGCGTGCTTGAAATCGTCTTTAGTACTCAGGCCGGTGGTAGCAATGCCTAGTTCCATGCAGAATTGTTTCAATTCACGATGGCTGTATTCCTCCAATTTCTCCATCTGGAATTTGTCGGTGGATCCGCTCTCTTTGGTTGTCATTGTGTTTTCGTCGTGGGGTGAGCTACTCTCTGTACGATTACGAGTTGATTCGGATCCCACCGCTGCCACCAACGTTAGACGGACCGGGAGGGTCGGCCGGGGACAAGGGGAGAGGTCTCCAGGGAGAACCCCTCCAGCGATCGTACAGACAAGTAACTTCCCCCCCACAGACGTACACCACACAGAGATAAGGGTTAACGTTCTTTATAGGTGATCTTTAAGTACGGTAGAATGGTACAAGGAGGTCTGGACTCAGGGGACCCCTCGATTCTAGTCTCTTGGATGGGAAGGGGGTAGCGGGACAGTCTTATTACCAATCTGGTAGATGCGATGATATGATGAATAGCTCACAATCCTCGAGCTCGGTGTTCTAGATGGACGGGCCGCGGCAGCGCCGGTGGGTCCCGAGATGATCGTAGGTAGCGACGGTCCGCGGCGGCGCCAGCAGGTCCCGATGAAGGTGGTAGTTACAACGGTCCGCGGCCGTGCCAGCAGGTCCCGACGAAGATGAAGGTTGCAGAGGGTTGCGGCAGCGCCAGCAGGTAGGACGATAGTTCGCAAGGCAGGACTACGGCAGCGCCAGTAGTCCGTCAAGGATGAGTTCTTCACGGTGTCTCTTGACTCCAGGATACAACTGCCTTCCTGCTCTGGGGCTGCCCCAGTTATAGGTCTGGCGCCCTTTGATGTCCGGACCCTCGCACTTGGAGGTCGGGAGATCCGGGATGAGGGAGTCCAGACACCCAGCAGGGGGGTGGAGCCAGCGCCCGGGGGAGCTGGGGGGCGATCGGCACCTGGCGGGGGAGAGCCATCGACACTTCTTTCTCCCATTGACCTGCCAAGTGGTCCGTTCACCTCCTGGGTGGATGGTGGTGCCGGGATGTCGGGGCCTGGCCAGGCCCAGGGTTAGGGTCGACCTGAGGCCACGCGGCCTCGTGGTGCAGTGTCCAAGATGGTGGCCGAGCCGGGCGAGGGCCGGTGGTGGTTTGGCCCAATGATACAGAGATGTCCGGGGGCAGGAGTCCCGTATGAGACGGGGTGCGGGGTACTTCTGTGGGTAACACCTGGAGGGCCGGGGCTCGGGCCCTGTCATGCGGGGAGGGAGCAAGCCCTTCCTGTGGCCTGTCCAACAGTAGGGAATCTGTACAATAGGCCAGTGATCAATTTGGTTGCCTGTAATCTGGAATGACTATCAAGAACGGTATTAGAACTGCTTCCTTAAAGAGCTGTGTGACAATATGAGAATATAGTGAGTCACCAATAACGTTATCAAAATCTTCACACATCAAGGAACCTACTGCTTTATTATACTGCCAAGGATAATATTACACCATGAACAGGAGGGTAAGCATGCTACTACACCCCCTCTTAAATTCATTCCACCTGGGACTCCATATATAAAGGAAGAACTAAAAATGTTCATCAAAAATCAAAAACATACAAATCACTCCCATGAGCAAATACAGGCAAAGATAATCAAGGCCAACTTTCACAATTCAAGACACATGGTGGATTTGATCAATGCCTTCCTCTATCAGACATATTCCCAACTTCAATTAAGATCAACCAAATCGCTCCCATTACCTAAAGGTTTAATATTAACCCTATCCAAACATCAAACTACAGACCAAATGTGAATCTTCCATGGCTTGGAAAAACAACTGAAAAACAGTTACCAGTCAACTAAGTCTATCATCACAAATGAACACCTGCTGGCTAACTACCTGTCAGAATTCAGAGTCAGCTTCATCACTGAAATGGCAACCTTGTAGGTGCTGGATGACGTCCATATTGTGACAAAGGAGACTCATGCTTAATTGTGCTGGTTGACCAATCAGCTGCCTCGGTTTTAATTAACAATGGAAGGCTACTAAAGACTCAAACACTGCATCAGTACAGAGACAGTTAAGTCACTTCATTTTTTTCTGACAAACATATCTCAAATAGTAATTATCAGGATCTTCTGCCACGGCCAAAACGGTATACAGTTTTCCTCAGAGGTCAACCCTAGCACTAACACTATTTAATATTTACACGTGGAAATTAAGCTTAATCCTAAATATAATGGCGCAGACTTGCACTAATATGCTGACGGCACTCAGATGTAGATAAAAACATCACCAATTGACATATTAAGTAATTGTCTATCCAATTACAAATGCTGATGAGGGAGAACTTACTTCTTCTAAACTCCCAAGAAACTGAATTCCTTCACCTCTCAACATCAATGAGTAAATTTAACTACAGTTTTTACCAAGTTTGACAATACACTTCACCTCCTAAACTCTTTTTTGACTTCCCCATTCCATAACAAGATTTGAGATCAGTTAGGTAGGTACCAGAATATTATTCTAATGTCTAACTACAAAGTGAGCAAAATCACAGCTAGACCAATAAAGGACATTCGCCTCAGCTAATTGAAGGTGCAAGCAATAAAACCACACAATTGATTGTTAAATAACCTCTGAATGCTTTTATTCCATGTTCACTTCATCTTGAAACCATGCTCTGTTATATAAAAGGTTGCATTATGGGACGGGGGGGGGGGCAACCTGAAAAGGTAACTTTGTATCACAAGTGGATTATACAGTTCAGTTCATAATTGCTGGTAATTCGTGCAATACCCCCCAGAAAACCCACATCATTCTGGAGATTTGAACTCTGAATCAAATCTTCCTTTGTTTTGCAAAAGAACAGGGATCTGTCTCTCAGAGAACACAGGCTTGCGCGTACACTTCTAGCAGCGCACAAAACTCTCACAGGTATCTCTTCTCACTCCCATGCTTCTCCTCAACTATGGCTCCTCTAAGGTCTCAGACGATCTCTTTCTTAAAGTATTATCGAATCTAGAAACGTGACATGATTCAGGCTAAAATTAAATTTAATAAACAAATATAAATAGACCAGCCCATTCCATCCGAGTGAAATATTACATTGCGGTTGCTGCACATGCTTGTGAGCTCTTTTGCCTTACTACTGCCCAACAGAATCATTTCCCTTAACCTATTCTTGCACAAGTCATGATAACTACTCCCACTAGCCAACTATCACAATCGCCTAAGTTAAAACCCTTCGGTATAGTTCATCCAAATTTTCTAGTATCCACTGCCCTACACCACATTTCATGCCTGTGCAAACAGGCCATTTACTAACTTCCACAATCCATGGGCACATGTCCGTTCTAACACCTCTCCCACTCAACGCACAAACTGAACTCTACCCTTAAAGTCCAACTGCATCCTCTCCAAGGACTAAATCTTCAGACCCAGCCCTAGACTAACATTCCCTCCATAATGACTGTCAGAACTCAAGCGATTTAATTTTGCCCATATGTCACCCACTCATACAAGCTCATGGACCAAGATTAATTATGATCCCACAAATGTAGTAGCCCTTCTCACTCTGTCAGACCTACTGACTTAGACTTGTCTACATGGTGAACTCCATCCCTAGTAAAACAAGCCAGCTCCAAAACTTCACCTAACATGCTTCGAATCCTATACACAATGTGGACCCATGATCCAGGAGAACTAGAACGGCAGACAAAACCTCTCAGTCTCCCTCCAAAATATGTCAGACCAATTCGCAAACGTGAACCTTATGCGCCTTAGAAGACCGACTGATCATCCAGGTCAACAATGAAATACCTCCAGGAGATAACCATAAAAATACTGCGTAATCTAGAGCAGCCACACCACTGACCGAGTCCGACTCACACTTTCAGATCCCTGAACCTATCCCAACATCTCCTCCTAAGCCACAGCTAGAATTGGTGTATAACTACAGACCTAATCATGTTCCATTTGCAAGATACACAATAACGCTCTTAACACATAAGGCACTGCCACAACTGTCAGACCAAAAGCATGGCCCTGCCCCCATTGTCAGACAGACATGGCAAAACCCCAGAGCTAAATTAATATGCCTGGCACAGTCCCTACCTGTCAAACCTAAATTCCAATTCCTAGCTCAGCTTCCGCTGGCCATGTTCCCACTGTCATACCTTAAAATCTAGCCACACCACTCTACCGGGGCCAAAAGCTTCAATGTCAGACTCGCAGCTTACACGTCCCCCACAGCAATAGACATGGCTCTTCTTACAGAACAGCACTGTGAGGGCCACAGCACTAACCCTGACCCCACCGTCAATCACAGTTATTCTTCTCAAACAGTAGCCTAGTGAATCGACGCAATGTGGTTTTCCTGAACAAACTAGGAACTATCATTTACATAACACAACTGTTGAAGTAAAACTCGCATTTATACATGGGTACTGACCTCAGTGTCTCTTTGCACTCAAAGGACCTTCTCGTTTTCCTATTACTTAAGTATGACTGTGCGATCCCATTTTACATTCTTCCTTTTTAGTCTCTCCGCCAGATCACCACTCCCTTCCCTTACCTTTCCTTACTTGAACCAACATCATCCACTGACCACCTTTATCCGAGCCTTCCGCCCTACTCTCTATGTATTATTAAGGAAGAGTTAGCACCCACCCATACGTAGTGTTTAATAGAAAACTCGCACTGAAGCTACACCCCTTGTTCACTGTAACCCTCTTATGCACAAATGCATCTCTACTCCCCCCCCCTGCAGCCCCATCTCAATTCCTCGCAGTATCCCCAGACCCGCCACTTCACTGAAACCGCCGTTCACTCTGTCCACTCATTCTTACTATTCGGGGTTCATGGCTTCTCCTCAGGCTGCTCCTCTGATGTTCAGGCTACTGCTGCTCCTGTGGCTACTTCCGGTCTCTGACACTCCTCAGGCGACACATCCGGTCTCTGACGACACATCCACCTTCCGGAGGCGGCTGATCCGGGATGGGCCGCTTCCGGTGAGAGACCCGAGCCGCTTCAAGTTCCAAGCACCCAGTCAGCCTTCCGGAGAGTGTCTCATCGTAGTAGACAGAGGAGAAACATTGCAACACGGGAGCGTATCATTACGTAATGCGGCGACCATCTTTGTATGGGACAGCACGTCTAGTCTATGTTCCTGACCCTTGCAACAGACGGTGTAATTATAAAGAACTACGATCCGGACATGTTAAATTTGAACGACTTCTCACAGAAACTTTTTCGAGCATCCCCGTCTTAAATTTACAACTCAATTAAATTTACAACTCAATTAAAGGACTCGGAGGCGAGGATTATGCTTCTCTTTCTTCGTTGTTTATTATCACCCTTTTCACAGCAGCCAATCAAAAAAACCCATTGTAAATAAAACAAGCATTGGAAATGCAATAGGTCTCGCATTAGAAAAGTTGGAGCTATTGGTCTTGTAAATGTTATAATTTGTTAACTTATGTTTATGGTTTTATAATAGCAAATGTATTAATTTTGTTATTGTAAATGCCAATATTTATAGAATTTGCAAATGTGACACCTATATCATTATTAAAGCTACATGTTTATTTTTTCACTGACATACATGTATTGATATGGCAAATCCTAATGGCTTTTAAATTTTATAAATAATTAATAATTACATAATATTTTTGTAATGTATAATGGCACTACCTTAAAAAAAAAAAATTCTGTGAGAAGATTATGTGTAGCGTATTGTAATTTTTTTTAAAATGAAGATTAAAAGTGTAATAATAATTTTTTTTTGTACTGTTGTAATAAAGTTTTAAACATTGATACATTGCATTTTTGTTGAGAACTGGGACTTAGGGAGAACCCTTGACAGCATATTTCACACGTTAAATATTTCACAATGGCACGAAACGCCATATTCATAAAAAGTGTCAGCCGTGAGCCGTAGCGAGGTTAGATAAATGTTTGATGGGAAAGGTCTCTGGAGAAATCGCATTTTTAATCAAGAATTAATGATGGCGCAACGGAACACTTTCTTCCAGACGGACCAGTTAACCTCTTTAGAGACAGCAGGTCTGCATTTAGCACGTCGCCTGGGGCCACAGAAACGGTGAGAAGGGGAGAGGCGGGAAAAATAGAAAGAAAGAACACGAATAACAGAGAGAAACAAGTCTGATGATGCGAGGCACAAATGAATTGAAAAGGTGCGCCACACGATGCGTGGGCAGAGAGGAGGCAGGCGCTGGAGAGCGACCATATGGAGAGGGAGGGGGGTGGGCTGCCTACTAATGCGACGGAGTGGGGTGGGCGGGGGAGAGGAAGGGATTACTTTGAGGTGTGATGCCGAGGCTCCAGTGGGGGCAAGGGGCACAAAGCTATTGGCATTGCTGTTTGGGGGGCTCAGTTTCCCATCAAACACCTTTATTAAAGCCACTGACTGGAGTTTAGGTTCCTGAAGGGATTCCATAGTCGATGTCCGGTTTTTGTGGAGTGATGTCACCGGAGCCGGGATACTCACCACTCCAGCTGACACAGCTTCACTTTCTGTCCGCCAATCGAGTAAAGCGTTTCTTGTACCAGCCAATCTTCACCATTAAAAGGAAACACTTCACACAAAATCCATGTCAAATGCTAGACCGCACAGACTATGAATGCGTCAAATGCTGAGAATGGTTTCCAACATGCTAAGATGCTGGGAGCCAGCCGTGAACAGCATATCTTTAAACAGACGCAATTGCTTTAGCCAAGCAATCAAAGAAAAGTTAGTCAAGCGGAAAAAAGAGAACAGTTCTAACCATGAGAAGACATTAATGCACGGGTTGCGACTGGGCTTGGGATTTTTCGGATTCTGCCTAAAAAACTCTGTGCAATTCAAAACCAGCTGTTAACGAGAGTGAGCAGGGCAACCTCGAAAATATAAAGCAGCATAGCGTACAGGTGTGGAGCAGCACAGGGACATACAAATCCCAGGTGGAATGAGAAGCGCGGCCTACGTGTCATGACGATAAAGCATCATTATTCTACCCACGAAGACAGCATTGCAATGGGCTACTCGTCTAAATAGAAATGTAAATTAACGTTTGGAGGTTATTAAATAAAACACTACCTAGATAGCAATCAAACCGCTAGTCCATTTTTAAACGTAATCAGCACAGTTCTGAAAAAACACGGGAAAAGGGTGATATTTGAACATAAATTAACAGACTTCAGCTGCACCGGGCACTATGTGCATTTAAGCTTTAAATCTAAGCAGGCGCAGATCATTCTTCTGTTAAAATACGTAAGCAACACCTCAGATTATTACCCGTACATCTCCTGGAAAAACAAGTACTTACTTAAAGCGCGGACAACAGAAGAGGCACAATGTAAGCAGGAACAGAGTGAGAGAAAGGGTAGAGAAAGGGAGAGAAGGGAGAACGAAGACGTGGAGTGAAAAGGGTGAAGGCAAGAGAAGTTGAGAGGAAGAAAGAGGGTGCGAGAAAAGATGGAAAGAAAGAAAGAGAAGTGGAAACGCAAGACACGGCCTGGCGGCCGTGAAAGTGAAAGTACGGCCGCCCGGCCGTGGGCAGTGAATAAATTAGGGGAGGAAAAATGCCTGAGGCAGAGCGCACGCTGGGGGAAGCTTGTGGGAGGGAGGCTGGTGGTTTTGATGTGCATTGTGCACGCGCTTGTTCACGGGCACAGCATCAAATCGCTGCCGATGGTTAAGCTCTGGTTAAGCCCCAATATCTCTCGCAAGCTCAATGTGCAAGCGCATTGACAGGCGAGACCTAAAAAAACGACTTTGCCCATGATCCTCTCCTCACATGATGCTCTTGGTAATCTATAAGTCCTTGTCACTGTATTAGTGTCTTTTTCTTTGCAACGTTGTCAAATGATAAAATAACATTTACACTGAACAAGGAAAGAACATCATAGCCCTTTGAAAGAACAAGCATTGGAAATGCAATAGGTCTCGGATTTATTTGAGTTAGAGCTAATGGCATTATAATTTGCAATGTCCCATTTCCTGCTTGCCGCTGCCCGCAAAGCTATTGGAAAAAGCCATGAACGTGGAATTATCCTCATATCTAGAGACATGACACATTCTTGATAGCACTCAACACGGCTTCAGGGCAAATCATTCCATGGAAACTGCCCTGCTGATGGCAGCAGAAGAAATCCGGATGGGAATGGATGAGGGAGGTAGCGTCACGTTGATTTTACTGGATCTAACGGCGGCCTGTGACACCGTAAACCATGAGGTACTTATCCCACGTCTGCAGGATATCGGTGTCAAGGGACTAGCGTTCGATCTTCTCTCCTACTTTCTGTCGGACAGGGAGCAAGTTGTGTACTGGAATGGCCATCAGTCAGACAACTTTACCCTGCCGGGAGGAGTTCCTCAGGGCTCTGCGTTATCTCCTACCTTGTTTAATATTTACGTCTCCCCTCTGGCCAAGATAATAAAGAACCTGGGCTTTAAGCTGGTGTCATACGCTGATGACACCCAGCTGATTGTCTCCATGTCCCACTCTGTAGACGTCAAGCCCGCTGATTTTGCCGGCTGTATGTCGGCTGTCATGCAGTGGATGAACTCAAACTTTTTGAAACTGAATACAGAGAAGACAGAAGTCCTAGAATTTGGACAGAAAGCATCCATCTGGAACCACAACTGGTGGCCTACGACGTCGGGAGCCTGTCCGGTGCCAGTGGTGAAAGCAAGGAACTTTGGGTTCATTTTTGACAAAGATCTGGCTTGGAAGTCACAGGTGAACCAGGTAGTGTCTGCATGTTTCTTTGTGCTTAAAGGGCTGAGAAAGATCTTGCCGTTTATCCCTTACCATCTCAGGAAAACGGTTATAATCGCCACTATCTTTTCAAGAATAGATTATGGAAATGCCCTTTATTTGGGAGCAGGGTGTTCACAACTGGCCAAATTGCAGTCCATTCAGAACGCCTCTGCCAGATTGCTACTCAGTCTGCCCAAATATCATTCCACTTCACAGGCTTTCAGGCAGCTACACTGGCTCCCAGTCCAGAGGAGGATTGACTTCAAAGCGCTGTGCTTAGTGCACAAAGCACTCACGGGAGGGGGGGCCTCCGATCTCCAATATCTATTTTCAAGGTACATGCCAACCCGTCCGCTGAGGTCTGCCTCTCGCGGGCTGGCTTTGGTGTCTAAGATTAACAGACAACGTTGGGGAGGTAAGAGCTTCTCCCATCTGGCCTCGAAGCTTTGGAATGCATTACCTCAACAGCTAAGGCAAATTTCCAATCATCTGCGGTTCAGGAAGGAAATTAAAACATGGCTCTTCACTAGATAGGATAGTGGCAAGGTCTTCAGTATGTTACCCTGCACAGCGCCAAGACGCCTCGGCATTAGTGTGCTTTACAAATACCAGCGCTCACTCACTCACTCTCACTCTGCACTCACACTGCAGTCACACTCACTCTGCACTCACTCTCACTCTGAACTCACTCTGCACTCACTCTGCACTCACTCTGCACTCTGCACCCACTCTCACTCTGCACCCACTCTCACTCTGCACCCACTCTCACTGTGCACTCACACTCACTCTGCACTCACTCTCAATCTCCACTCACTCTCACTCTGCACACACTCTGCACTCACTCTCACTCTGCACTCACACTTCAGTCACACTCACTCTGCACTCACTCTGCACTCACTCTCACTCTGCACTCACTCTCACTCACACTGCAGTCACACTCACTCTGTACTCACACTCACTCTGTACTCACTCTCACTCTGCACTCACTCTCACTCTGCACTCACACTGCACTCACTCTCACTCTGAACTCACTCTCACTCTGCACTTACACTCACTCTGCACTCACTCTGCACTCACTCCACACTCTGCACCCACTCTCACTCTGCACTCACTCTGCACTCACACTCACTCTGCACTCACTCTCACTCTGCACTCACTCTCACTCTGCACCCACTCTGCACTCACACTCACTCTGCACTCACTCTCACTCTCTCTGCACTCAGTCTGCTCTCACTCACTCTCACTCTGCACACACTGTCACTCTGCGCTCACTCTCACTCTGCACTCACACTCACTCTGCACTCACTCTCACTCTGCACTCACTTTCACTCTAAACTCAATCTCACTCTAAACTCACTCTCACTCTAAACTCACTCTGCACTCACTCTGCACTCACACTCACTCTGCACTCACACTCACACTCACTCTGCACTCACTCTGCACTCACTCTCACTCTGCACTACCTCTCACTCTGCACTCACTCTCACTCTGCACTCACTCTCGCTCTAAACTCACTCTCACTCTAAACTCACTCTCACTCTAAACTCACTCTGCACTCACTCTCACTCTGCACTCAAACTCACTCTGGACTCACTCTCATTCTAAACTCACTCTCACTCTAAACTCACTCTGCACTCACACTGCAGTCACACTCACTCTGCACTCATACTCACTCTCACTCTGCACTCACACTCACTCTGCACTCACACTCACTCTGGACTCACTCTCATTCTAAACTCACTCTCACTCTAAACTCACTCTCACTCTAAACTCACTCTGCACTCACTCTCACTCTACACTCACACTGCAGTCACACTCACTCTGCACTCACTCTCACTTTGCACTCACTCTGCACTCACTCTCACTCTGCGCTCACTCTCACTCTGCGCTCACTCTCACTCACACTCACTCTGCACTCACTCTCACTCTGCACTCACTCTCACTCTGCACTCACACTGCACTCACTCTCACTCTGAACTCACTCTCACTCTGCACTCACACTCACTCTGCACTCACTCTGCACTCACTCCACACTCTGCACCCACTCTCACTCTGCACTCACTCTGCACTCACACTCACTCTGCACTCACTCTCACTCTGCACTCACTCTCACTCTGCACCCACTCTGCACTCACACTCACTCTGCACTCACTCTCACTCTCTCTGCACTCAGTCTGCTCTCACTCACTCTCACTCTGCACTCACTGTCACTCTGCGCTCACTCTCACTCTGCACTCACACTCACTCTGCACTCACTCTCACTCTGCACTCACTTTCACTCTAAACTCAATCTCACTCTAAACTCACTCTCACTCTAAACTCACTCTGCACTCACTCTGCACTCACACTCACTCTGCACTCACTCTGCACTCACTCTCACTCTGCACTACCTCTCACTCTGCACTCACTCTCACTCTGCACTCACTCTCACTCTAAACTCACTCTCACTCTAAACTCACTCTCACTCTAAACTCACTCTGCACTCACTCTCACTCTGCACTCAAACTCACTCTGGACTCACTCTCATTCTAAACTCACTCTCACTCTAAACTCACTCTGCACTCACACTGCAGTCACACTCACTCTGCACTCATACTCACTCTCACTCTGCACTCACACTCACTCTGCACTCACACTCACTCTGGACTCACTCTCATTCTAAACTCACTCTCACTCTAAACTCACTCTCACTCTAAACTCACTCTGCACTCACTCTCACTCTACACTCACACTGCAGTCACACTCACTCTGCACTCACTCTCACTTTGCACTCACTCTGCACTCACTCTCACTCTGCGCTCACTCTCACTCTGCGCTCACTCTCACTCACTCTGCACTCACTCTCACTCTGCACTCACTCTCACTCTAAAGTCACTCTCACTCTAAACTCACTCTCACTCTAAACTCACTCTGCACTCACTCTGCACTCACACTGCACTCACACTCACTCACTCTGCAGTCACTCTGCAGTCACACTCACTCTGCACTCATACTCACTCTCACTCTGCACTCACACTCACTCTGAACTCACACTCACTCTGGACTCAAACTCACTCTGGACTCAAACTCACTCTGGACTCACTCTCATTCTACACTCACTCTCACTCTTAACTCACTCTCACTCTAAACTCACTCTGCACTCACACTGCAGTCACACTCATGCTGCACTCACTCTGCACTCACACTCACTCTGCACTCACTCTCACTGCACTCACTCTGCACTCGCACTCACTCTGCACTCACTCTCACTCTGCACTCACTCTGCACTCACTCTCACTCTGCACTCACTCTGCACTCACTCTCACTCTGCACTCACTCTCACTCTAAACTCACTCTCACTCTAAACTCACTCTGCACTCACTCTGCAGTCACACTCACTCTGCACTCATACTCACTCTCACTCTGCACTCACACTCACTCTGAACTCAAACTCACTCTGGACTCACTCTCATTCTAAACTCACTCTCACTCTTAACTCACTCTAAACTCACTCTGCACTCACTCTGCACTCAGCTGCAGTCACACTCATGCTGCACTCACTCTGCACTCACTCTGCACTCACACTGCAGTCACACTCACTCTGCACTCACTCTCACTCTGCACTCACACTGCAGTCCCACTCACTCTGTACTCACTCTGCACTCACTATGCAGTCACTCTGCAGTCACACCCACTCTGCACTCACTCTGCACTCACTCTGCACTCACACTCACTCTGCACTTACATTCACTCTGCACTCACTCTCACTCTCTCTGCACTCACTCTGCACTCACTCTCACTCTGCACTCACTCTCACTCTGCACTCGCTCTGCACTCACTCTCACTCTGCACTCACTCTGCACTCACTCTCACTCTAAACTCACTCTCACTCTAAACTCACTCTGCACTCACTCTGCAGTCACACTCACTCTGCACTCATACTCACTCTCACTCTGCACTCACACTCACTCTGAACTCAAACTCACTCTGGACTCACTCTCATTCTAAACTCACTCACTCTTAACTCACTCTCACTCTAAACTCACTCTGCACTCACTCTGCACTCACACTGCAATCACACTCACGCTGCACTCACTCTGCACTCACTCTCACTCTGCACTCACACTGCAGTCACACTCACTCTGCACTCACTCTGCACTCACTCTCACTCTGCAGTCACACTCACTCTGCACTCACTCTGCACTCACTATGCAGTCACTCTGCAGTCACACTCACTCTGCACTCACACTGCACTCACACTCTGCACTCACTCGCACTCTGCACTCACTCTGCACTCACTCTGCCTCACTCTGCACTCACTCTCCCTCTGCACTCACTCTGCACTCACTCTGCACTCACACTCACTCTCACTCGCACTCACTCTCACTCTGCACTCACTCTGCACTCACTCTCACTCTAAACTCACTCTCACTCTAAACTCACTCTCACTCTAAACTCACTCTGCACTCACTCTGCACTCACTCTCACTCTGCACTCACACTGCAGTCACACTCACTCTCACTCTGCACTCACTCTCACTCTGCACTCACTCTCACTCTGCAGTCACACTCACTCTGCACTCACTATGCAGTTACTCTGCAGTCACACTCACTCTGCACTCACTCTGCAGTCACACTCACTCTCACTCTGCACTCATTCTCACTCTGCTCTCACACTCACTCTGCAGTCACACTCACTATGCACTCACTCTGCACTCACTCTCACTCTGCTCTCACTCTGCACTCTGCACTCACTGAATCAGAAATTAGCTTTCAACGCTTTTGTCAAGTGAGAAGCAGGGCTACCTCACGTGCAAAGGTCATGAAGGGTTCTACCGCTCAGTGCCCCACAGAGAGCAGGTTTTTACCCTATTTACAAGGCAAATAATGGCAAAAGGATAGCTCAAATCAAAGAAGAGAAGACCTACCCCTATTTACACGGGCAGCGAAGTAGTTAAGCCTGGTAACTGAGGTACTGAAGGGATCTTACTACAATACTTACTAAGGCGGTTATGGGGATGTCAGTCCCTTATTCAAGCAGGGAGTGTTTTAACCACAAATAGCAAAGTCAGAGCAAAGTATTATTAGCTCATCAACAAGGCAGTGAAAGGGAAGCACCTCTGTAGACAGAAACACCTGAGCGGAAGGATTTAAGGCCGTGAAACCCGTTGAAATGTTGCTGCACTCCCATGTCCTATGGCACGTTAAAGCCGGCTCTGACTAACGGACACTGCCACACTCGCCCGCGCAGGGAACAGGGTTTATTTAATGTATATATCTGCACTGAAGTGGCAGCAGGTTGTTCGTGAGAACAAGCAGAAGAGTTTCTCCCAGATGTAGGTTGCGCAATAACCACTCCACGCACCATTCCCATTCCCTTTCACTTCCAAACTCTTCCCGCATCTCAATCCATCGCACTCCCATCTACCACACCCCCATCCTGCACCTGTAACCCCCTCCCCGGAAGGGTGATTCTGCCCGTCATGGACGCCCCACCCCCCCGACATGCAACCTCCCTGTGTCGACCTGTCCTAAACTGGCACTCTGAAACTCGTCCACAAAACTTCCGCACTCTTGTACTTAACTATTTGTAGGGTGGGCGGGTGGACAAAACTAAACCTATTCCCTGAGGCACTGGGGACAGAAAGAGGAAGTCTTCCCCCTTCTTTCCCCTTAAGTAGTTTCCTAACCCCCACCCCTTAAAACCCCACCCCTTAACCTAACCCTCTGCCTGCCGTCCTCTCGCACGAACACCCCGGGGAAAAGACTGGTCTGTCGACCTGCTTTCCCCGGGGGCCGCATCGCGCAATAACCACTACGCATCAGTTTGCGTAAAAGGCCATTTATTAGGACAGGCATGACAGACCATAATCAAACAATAACCTCTTTAACAGTTAACAATCCCCCCAAACATCCTGCCTTTCAACCATCATCCACACACGTATTCCACCGGGCACTCCCAATTCACACCACGACCTCTCCACGTATACCATTCCCATTCTCTTTCACTTCCAAACTCTTCCCGCATCTCCATCCATCGCACTCCCATCTACCACACCCCCATCCTGCACCTGTAACCCCCTCCCCTGAAGGGTGATTCTGCCCGGCATGGACGCCACCCAGGGAACCCCCGGAGGGCGGTTACCTGCCCCACCACACGTGCACCTTTCACGCTCATTCACGCCTACACCAGATCCTCTCATTCCAAAGAAAACTGAGCAGATCCCGCAGCTCCATAAGGTAATATGCGTTTCCCATGTGCGAAAGGTGCACGCCATCGTCTCGAAAGAGAAGTGGCTCCTCCAGCCTGAGCCCACCATGAGCCAGCACTTTCAGTCCATGATCCGCACAAAAGAGTCTCATCGCCCTGTTCAACTTCCTGCGGGCCCGTTCGATGACCGCAGGCTTAAGAGCCCCCTCCATATCCGTCGTGGTATGAACTCTGTCCACACAATGCCGGCGCCAGCCAGATTGCGCTTCATCACTTCCAAATCCCGTTGCATCAGATGTAACAAGGACACCCCCGATTGCCTCACCAAGTCATTTTCCCCCAAATGTATCACAAGCAAGTCCGGGCAGCCCAGCTGGGCGATTTTCCTCGTAAGTCATGATATTAATTCTCCCCAGCGCATTCCACTCTTGCCCCACCATTGGACTTCATGGTGACTACTCCTTAGGCCCAGGCTACGACCGTACACCTGCCTATCTGCATATTTCGAGGCCCAATGGACGAAAGAATGTCCCACAATCCAGGTAACCGTCTTGGCTCCTGGCCCCCGGACACAACCTACGCCGAGAAAGAGATTAGTACCACAGCAATAACGAAATGACAACAACAACCGCAGCCGCCAAGGCTAGCCCGCGCCCCACGCCTCACTTGCACACATAGCGTTCACAGCAACGGGACCGCCAGCGACCGATCCGCCGAATCTCCTATCACGACCAACCTAACCCCGCCGCTGCAGTAGCTACCCGATCCTAAACGAATGCGTGCCAAAACGCGCCGGATCCCTGCCAATCCTCCTCAAAGTCATGCGCAGCACTGCCAGCAGCTGGAAAGCCGTCAATCGTCTCGACGAAACATGCACAAAAACCTCACCCTCCGACCTTCGCACCTGGCCACAAAAGGCCACCCACTCATTCACCGGACACGCCACCCCACAACCGCTCTCCGACAGCCACACCCACTTACCCCGACCAACCTGATCAGTCTTAGAACGACCCAGCCAAATACCCAGACGCGACCCGTCCAATAGTACATCCGAAAACGTCCCACCCGGCGCTCCCCTGGCACCCAGCAACTCAGACACCCTGAACGCCCCAAAAAACATCCACACCATACAGAGACGAAACAACGCCATCTCATCCCCATCCGAACAGCAAAAAGGTAATTCCCCCAACAATCGTACCAACAAATCAAACCTAATCGCCTCCCGAGGCGTCCCCCCCCCCTCCCCCTACCACCCTCAACCGACCCCAACCTTTCAACATGCCACTCAGCAGATCCGTCATAGCCGGATCAAAACCCAGGTAAACCATGCTGTAGAAAGAAATGCCAGACAACTTGCCCGCAATCGTTGTCTGAGTCAGGCCCTTATCCATGCATCCCATCACAAAACGTACCACCCCCCGCTCACACTCCTCCTTGGACATCCGCCACGCACCTCTCCTCCAACCCAAAAAGGCACAAACTCATACCAAGCCAACCTGTACGCTTTCCTCATGGACTCGGCAATAGAGCTCAAACCAACCCCACCACTCTCACTCCCCCCAGGCCCAGATACCCTCCGGCACCTTGGTCTTGCAAGCCTCCGCTCCCGGCGCCAGCCTCCTGAAGCACTGCCACTGCGAACAAGATAACGCATCCACAATTTTGTTACTCGCGCCAGGCACATGTTGCGCGCGAAACAGCACATTGAGTCGCAAACACAGCAGCATGAAACTTCGCAGCAAGCGCAGCACACGCAGGTCTTTTGCCTTCTGATTGTTCACCAGGTCAACCACCGTCATGTTGTCCACGTGGAAAACCACCGACCTGTTCCGAAATTCCGGGCTCCACACCAACAACGCCACCAATAGGGGAAAGAATTCCAGAAAAGCGAAACTCCTGCCCTGGCGCAACTAGTGAGCCGGCCACTGCTCCGCGTACCAACGACCATTCCAGAAAACACCGAAACCTGCCGCCCCCGCCGCATCAGAGTAGAGCTGCACCTGCCACACCATCTTGTCGCGAGCAAAATCCAGAGAAACGCCATTGAAATCCTCAAGGAATACCAGCCAGACCCGCAGGTCAGCTCGCACCCCCAGCGTGACCCTGACCCTGTGGTGAGGGAGAACCGCCCCAGACATGGCCATGCCGAGGCGCCGACAAAACGTCCTCCCAGCCCTCACCACCCTGCAGACAAAGTTCAACAAACCCAGCAAACGCTGCATTGTCCGCATCTCGATCTTCCGGGCACCAAGTACCTCCCTCAACACCTCCTGTATCTCATCCACCTTCCGCGTTGGCAAGCGCGCCTGCCAGGCCACTGAGTCCAACTCGATCCCCAGAAACGACAGACAACAACTGGGCCCCTCCGTCTACTCCGGCGCCAGCGGCACCCCAAATTCCTGAGCCAACGACTGAAACTGGGTCAAAGCTGCGCCACACACACCCGACTGACCCGTACCAACAAGCAAAAATCATCCAGATAGTGAGACACCAGCCGGTGCCCACTGCGGTCCACAAAAGCCCACTGCAAAAAGGAACTGAAGGTCTCGAAGAGAGCACAAGAAATCCCGCAACCCATCGGCAACACAATGTCCACGAAAATGGACCCATCAAACTGCATCCCCAGCAAGGTAAAATCCGCCGGATGAATGGGTAGGAGGCGAAAGGCCGATTTGATATCACATTTGGCCAGCTCAGCCCCCTTTCCACAAGCCCGCACCAGACCCACAGCATCATCCACCGACGCATACAAGACCCTGGAGTCCTCCTCCGCGATGAAGTCATTCACAGAACCCCCTTCCGGCCAAGACAGGTGATGTATCAACCTGAACTCGCCCAGCTCCTTCTTGGGCACCACCCCCAGTGGCGAGACAATAAGATCCGGCAATGGCCATTCAGTGAAAGGACCCACGATCCTGCCCTCCGAAACCTCCTTTGCCAGCTTGCGCGCCACCACCTCCGGCAGTTCCTTTGCCGACCGCAAGTTCTCCGCCCAACGCCTCGCCCGTGAACCCTGATAGCCGATCCGAAAACCCTCCACAAAGCCCCAGTACAACCTCGACGCAGCCTCTCTATCAGGGTACCGGGAGAGCCATGGACCCATGGCCTCCACCTTAACCGGAGTACGGGCCCTTCGGCCCAGCCTGTCCTCTGCCTTGGGTAAACTTCCACTGTTCTGAGGGCGTGGCCAATGTGAGACACTGCAAGACCGCATGACGTCCCCCACACTTTGAGCACTCGTGTTTAAACTTACAGCCCGGTCGATTGCAGAAACCTTTGTTGAAACCCCAACACGCCCCTGAGGGAGCCGGCTTGTACTGCTGTCCCGTTGTCCCAGACCACACCGCCTGTGTCCCCTGCCCTCCGGCACCTCCATGGCCACCCGCCCCAGACTGGGCCGGACGCGGCTGAAAAGATGGAAAGGTAACCGGAAGACCACTCGCCGTATGCGTCGACTCCGCCGCCTGCGTCAAAGACATCCACTGAACCCAGAGCTCCTGGTTCACATCCCCCCATGGCTTGTCCGGGTTAACACTGATCCGCGCCCGAAACTCCTCGTCGTAACTCAACCAAGCGAAACCCCCGAAATGCAACTGCGCTTTCCGGATCACATCCATATACTTGAACAACGCAATCGCCCGATCCGCGTGCTTCTTGCAATAGATGCTTCCATAAATCAAAAAGGCCAACGTCCAATTCTCCATCGTCACCGAGGACCCTCGGCCGCCGGGTCAACTCCCACTCCTCCTCCTTCGACCCCTCCTTCCCCTGAATTTCCCTGTGCAGGAGTTTAAACACATCCACATACTCATGCCGCCAAATCCTCGTCCTCGTCTTCTCAGACAAATGCGACCTGAGAGGCATCACCAAACCCATGTACGGAAATTTCTTCCGCAACTTCTCGACACTGTCCTCACTTCCCCCCTGTCCATCAGTCTTATCAGTCTGCGCGCTCGCCGCCACCACCTGTTTCTTACCATCCAGAGGAACAGGCCCCACCTCACCCGGTGTTCCGGCCTCCCTCACAGACCCATCCCCCACACCCACAGACCTGCAGGCCTTCTTCCTGCCCCCTTTCGACCCATCGCCCCAAGCATCCCACCAAGCGCCCTCACCTGTTAAAGTTGCCGGGGCGTCCCGCTCCGTCCGCCGCGTCTCCGCCGGCATCACACTCCCCCCGATGGCCCGGCCGGCGCCATCTCGTGTCTCCTGAAAAACACCAAACCCACTGGTTGCCGCTCTGCCCTTCCCCCAACTCTCATGCTCACGCACTTCACCCTCTTCCAACTCATCCTCTTCATCACCATAGTCCAACATCTCCTCATCCAGAACCGGACATTCAAACTCACGCACCTCAGTCACAACTCTCTTCGCACCTTTCCCTTGCACTCCAGGCACGAATTGCACTCCAACATCGCTGGTGCGCGCTCCCTTGATGGAGGGCAGGCCGCCGCGGACCCCCCTGCTGCTTCGTCCCGGCGTTTGGAGGCCGTCTTGCACCCCGCCGGCCCACCCCGGCCTCTGCCAGCTGTCCCTGCTGGCTTGCACCCACCCCCCCCCGAGCCGTATGCGCCCGGGAGAGCCCCAGTGCCACCAGGTCTCTGCACCGTCAAGGCAGTCCCTGACCCCTCTACCCAGACCCATTCTCCCAGGGGCGCCCCTTCCTCTGGAACTAACTGCACCCCTGCCGCGTGCGGGCGCCGGGCCCCTTTGCCCCTAGGCACCCCACCCGCCTTCGCCTCCCTGGCCGCACACAAACGCAGCCAGTCCCTTTCTGACTCCTCAATAATGTGCCGCTGGTCGCGGGCCCTCTCCTCTTCCGTCATGTGCTCCCACCTGACGTAGCACGCACTCCATCCCTCAAGGTCTTCTGTTCCCGCCTGCTCAGGCGGGGGTGCCGATGAGCTCCCCGCCGCCTGCCCCGTCTTCGCCTGCTGTGAGGGCCTCAAGGGGCCTTTGTCCTTGGACCCGTGTGCCCTGACCAACCCCTTCTTGCACCCAGACAGGTCCATTGGCTGTTCGATCAGAGGGGCATCCTCCTCCACCCCGGACTCCCCTCTGGACAGTGTGAGAGCAAAATCCTCCCCCACGGAAACCTCCCACTCATCCAGGTCCTCCCCCCGCTGGCTTCGCTATCTCCACTATTCCCGTAGGACACCAAAATCTCGTCGCCACTCGGTCCCGAAACCGGTGGGTCAGGGGTAACCCGGCCTCGCTCAGATGCCCCGCTACACTGGTGCATAGGCCCAGCGCCCTCCCCCTCAGCCACCAGACCGCCCTGCAACTCACCCCCCCTTCCAGGCCCGCAGGGAGACTCCGCGGTTTCCCTCCATGCTTGGGAGGCTCCTGCTGTTTCTTGCCCCTCCCCCGCCAAGACATACCTCCGCGGCCCTTCGTGGGCTCGTCGATGCACGCGGCGACGACCGCCGCCACACCCGCCGAAGCAGACCGAGGCGGTCGGGTCATCCCGACCCACGCCTGGACCAAGACACCGGGCCGGAGGAGGTCGTCCCTCCCGGCCCGGCCGAGAAGCAACAAGGCCGCCCGCACCGCCTCCTCGTCGGGCTTGCTCATCGTCACTCTGCTGTGGCAAACGTCCGTCCGTAACCGGGAAACCGAACGCTACGTTCCCTGCGTAGTCACACACCGGGGCACCAGTGGCAACCACTACGCGAACTTCGACTTCGCTTCGCTAACCAACCTAGGCCCACACTCTACGCTAATCCCACACACAAAACTAAACCTATTCCCTGAGGCACTGGGGACAGGAAGAGGAAGTCTTCCCCCTTCTGTCCCCTTAAGTAGTCTCCTAACCCCCACCCCTTAAAACCTCACCCCTTAACCTAACCCTCTGCCTGCCGTCCTCTCGCGCGAACACCCCGGGGAAAAGACTGGTCTGTCGACCTGCTTTCCCCCGGGGCCGCAGTCTAACATCGTGGTTATGCGGGAACGCTCTGGGTTTGGTTGGGCGCCGCTAAAGGATGCTGTGCATTCTTGGAGGTGGGAGGTGGACATGTGTTGTAACGGGCGAGCAGGGTCTAAAGATAAGAGCCTGGAACCACTGAGGTTGGGTGTCTGTTCTTAAATTCATGTTAGCCCCTCTCAACACGGCCCGATAGACCTCATTAGGACTCCATCCTTCCAGGCTCCGCTCGGCCCATAGACCCTCACATTCCACGCATCATCACGTTCTTACAGCACCACATCGTTTCAAAACCTTGCTGTATGGCTCGGATGGAACAAGTAAAATTACAAACAAGGGCCAATTAAGCCTCGCCTTTTAGTTGTGATATATAACACATTAGTTGAGAGAGACAAGGGGAGAGCAAGGGAGAGAGAACTGTTGAGGGCGTCGTGGCCGGGAAAGCAGAAGAGAAACAGACTGAAAGAGGTGGGGCGAGTGAGGAAGACAGACAGCGAAGGAGAGGGGGCAAATAAGTGAAAGAGAGAGAGGTGGTACCTAATGGGACAAAGAGACAGAAGGTGAAGTTGGCGAAATTAAAGAGAGAGAAGTAATTAAAGAGAGAGGGAGAAGAGGCAAAGAGGGTCAAAAAGAGAAAAGGAGACAATCGAGGTGGGAGAAACTAACACAACACGAGAGAGGTGCTTAGAAGGTAAGAGAACATAAAAATATAGTCGCACATCACGCAAAGAGAGAGAAGTAGGTAGGGATAGAGAGAGTGGAGGGAATACAAAGTAGAGAATAAAGTTATTGGTACTGAGAAAGAGACGCTGGAGAGTTGAGAGGTGCGGCGAGTTGCAGAATGCACCTTGAGGGATTTCCAAGAAGCATGCCTAACGCTGCAGTATCTCTTGGCTGGATCGCAGAGCAGGAGCTGCGGGTGTGGCCAGCGGAGAGGGGACAGGGAGCTGGGCTGGGGGTGGCCAGTGCTGTGCTGCTCCACTGGAATTGGTCTCATTCATTCTCCAAACACGGCAGCGTGACAGTTCTGACTCCTTGCCAGCCACTTAGGTTACTTCCAAGCTCACCCATTCCCAGCACATTTCAGCACCGCTCAACCGCAGGACTGACTGCTCTTTGCAAAGGAAAACAGAGCGCACATGTGGAGAAAATTACCAAGACGGCTGCTATCCATCGAATCTTCTCTCGTTTACTGCCTGACGCTTCGGTGCCGTGACTTGGAAGGACTGCTGGAAACTCTCTGGAACCGTGTTCAGGAAATAAAACGTACTAATTAAAAAGAAAACTATCGTTGCTCAAAGAGAGGATAGTCCGAGGAGGAGAAGAAAGAACAAAAATCAGAAGCAGGGCGGACAGCTGCTATTCGGCGCCTCAGCCTGCTCCTCTCGGATGGCTTCCAGTGACGACCCCAGAGTCAGGTGCCTGGGTACACCGTGTTGGGTTTCTCAGACAAAATAACTGCAAGTCACCTTGTGATGCGTGCCGGCCTTCTTGACTCAAGCACCTCTGTCTGCTGCCCCCCATTAAAGCCAGTGGGGACCGTCTGTTTACAAGGCTTTTTGGTGCTGGCAATAGAGCTGCACCATGCTAAACAAGACGGCAAAAGTTAAAAAGGGGTGCACGCGCACCACTCGCGAAGGCGGCAAAAGTGAAAGCAGGGGTGCGCGCGCACCAATAGCGAAAATGGCAATAGTGTAAAAATAAACGAGCAGTGGTGCGCGCACGTAGCCCCGAGCCCTAAAAACTTGAGACTGATGCACGCGCGCCCAGCATCTGTCTTCAATTACCACGGGCCCTGACAGCCGCGATAATTGAAGAAATATGCCCTTCTGCTGCGCGTGTCCGCACGGAATATGCAATAGGCGGAGCTACTCTATCGCCTATGGCCTATTGCGTGCTCTCTTCCGAAAACACAGGCACGAGAAGGCCAATCGGAATGCAGCTGACATAAAAAAGGACAAAAAATCACGAGCAGCCAGGAATATGTTAGGTAGCTTTTCGGAGACTCTAACAAAAGGACTCTTGGGCTCCGCCCACACTGCTACGCAGTGTGACGTAGGCCCGAGCCCTAAAAAGCTGTCAATGATATAACCGTGTCTTCTGAACAAATTGACTACCATGGATCCCTAGCTGCCCAGTTTTTAGTGTGCTTATGTGTGAAATTTCCATGGTCTCTGTGCTCTTATGTGTGACATTTAATGTTTATGTTTATGTTTATTTTTCTTGTAAAGGGCACAAATACCGAAGTGTCTTGGCGCTGAAATGTAGGAGTAGGAATACAGTGAGAAGGTTTGTGACCTATGTAGATGTAAAAAAAACAGGTTTTCAAATTCTTCCTGAAAATCCGGAGATTTGGCTGACATCTCAAGGATATCTGTAGTTTATTCCAGAGCATAGTTGCACAGTATGTTATGGGTCGACCGCCCCATCTAGCTCTTTTAGATTTTACAGTGTTTATTAATCCTTGAGTAGCCGATCTCAATGCTTGTGAGGGAGCCTAGGTTGTAAAAAGCTTCTGAAACTCAGTTGGACTTCCTCCATTTAGTGCTTTATGCACCAGTGTTAGCGCTTTAAATTCAATTCCTTGTTTGAGGGGGAGCCAGTGCAATGATCTTATTCCGGCCGATTTCGATTGTCCTCTGCGCAACCCCAGAAGAAGTCTGGGAGCCGCATTTTGCAACGATTGCAATTTTTGTAACTGAAATGTATCGATACTCAGGAACAATGCATTCGCATAGTCCAACTTTGATAGAAAACGTGCTTCCATCACAGTTTTCTGGAGTACTTGGGGAATAAAAGGAAACATTTTTTGCAATACTTTTAATAGAAAAAAGCAAGAGGAGACAAGGCTGTTAACCTGGGCGCCAAAGTTCAGTTTGTTATCAAAAATAACTCCCAGATTTCTAGCCTTGTCGATAGGATGAGGGCATTCTCCAGCCTCCACCGGGTTTGATTCCAGATAGATGGCCCTGTTCCAAACTCCATCACCTCCGTTTTTTCTGTATTTATTTTTAAATAGTTCTGGGCCATCCATCTCATGATGTCAGTGAGGCAGGCATGAAATCTGCCTGCTGTGACTTCTGGCTCGTCGGTGACGGAGATGATAAGCTGAGAGTCGTCAGCATATGATACGAGTCCAAAACCATGTTTCTTAACTAAACTGGCCAAGGGGGCAATGTACAAATTGAAGAGGATTGGAGACAGGGCAAATCCTTGAGGCACTCCACATGGCAGATGAAAACTCTCAGACTGTATGCCATCCCAAAACACCTTTTGTTCTCTCGCCTCCAGGAAAGAGGACATTAGGGATAGAGCGATCCCTTCCACTCCCGCCTCTCTCAGCCGCTGCAACAAAACCACCTGGTTTACAGTATCAAAAGTGGCAGAGAGATCAAGAAGTACTAGGAACGCCCTTTTCCCACCGGCCACTGTTTTACGGATCTCCTCAGCTGCAAGAATCAATGCTGACTCTGTAGAATGATGTGGACGAAACCCATGCTGCGAACTATCGAGTATGTTGTTTGCATCAAAGTACTCTGTTAATTCTCTACGGAGTTGTTTTTCCAGTACTTTTGCCATGATCGGTAGGCCAGCTATAGGTCTATAGTTTTTGGGCTCATTAGGGTCTGAATTTGGTTTTTTCAATAAAGGTCGGATAGCTGCCTTTTTCCAGACAGTCGGGTATATACCACTGGCTATAACTTGGTTCAAAATAGGTGTAAGTTTTTCACCAATTTTCGGAGCTGCTTGATGTATAATGGAGGGAGGGCAAGGGTCAGTGGGTGCACCTGATTTTTGGGCTGGAAACCAGGTAGTCTGCATTGTGGACTAATGTTTTTTGAGAGGTTGGCAAATTTGGGAAGTTATTATAAATCTCGTGCACATTCTCCTGGAAGTAGTTTGCCACTGTATTACATAGCTTTTGATCAGTCTTAAATCTCTCATCTTGCCTTGGTTTAGCTAGCAGATTGACCGTTCTAAACAATTCCCTAGCAGAGTTGCCTGCCTCTTTTATTTTCACAGTAAAGAATTGTTTCTTTGTAGAAACAATTGCTTCTTTATAGCGTGCCATGATCACATTATAGGTATCTTTTTTTAAGATGTCATAATTCTGCAGCCATCGGCGTTCTGCTCTCCTACATTCTGTTTTAAACATTTTTAATTCTGAGGTATACCAAGGAGAGGATGTTTTTGCTTTTTTTCGGCCATTAATCTTTTTGGCGAGATCTTATCAGCCGCTGCCATTAGCCAGTCATCTAGCTGTTGAGCAGCCTTGTTATTGTCACATTCTTGAGAAATCTGAAAAGAGTCAAGCGCCAACTCCAAGTACGCTTTTTTAATTTTGTCCCATCGTCTAATTAGTGTCTTAGGGAGTAGCGCTTGTGTTCCGAATTGTGGTTTAATTACTTTAAAATTAAAGTGAATAGCATTATGGTCTGTCCATGGTAAGGGCTGTATATTGAGGACTGTCACCTCCGGGTCACTGATGAAAATTCCGTCCAGCGTATGACCTGCCTGATGAGTGGGTTCTATTACTAAATGCTTAAGATTGAACATGTCTAGATTATCAATCAATCTGGCCGTGTCAGTGGCGTTGTGTGCTTCTAGATGGTAGTTTAAATCTCCTAAAATGGTAAGGGGGAGCAAATCGGTGTAACGTTCCAAGGTTGTTAGTATGGCTTGGGAAAAGGCCGCTCTATTTCCGGGTGGTCGATAGATCAATATCCCCTGGAGGATTTGGAAATTATTTACTTTGATACAAAAGTGCATTGCTTCTGCTGGAAGGTTTGATATTGTTTCAAAATGCACTTTAAAATAGTTGCGGTATATAATTGCTACATTTAAATGCTCTATGTGTGACACTCGGAGTGACACTTTAGTATAAGTAGAACAAAACAGTTCCCTCCATGTAATTAAAATATTTTCAAAAATAATCTCTTTGTATAACATACAATGCTCCTTATGTGTGTAGGCACTGACAGTCTTGTGAAAGTCGGGTGTCAGCTGGCAGTCTAGTCTATTGTCTGTGGATAAAGTAGGCTATCTGTTGATGGGAGTCCATAAATCTGACCCATGTCGTTCCTCGATGGCTTCGGCTGCATTTTACCCTGCTTTCAACTGCTCTCAAAAACCTTTAGTCAGATCATTCATTCTGTCAACGATGATACATTACGTCAAGTGGATGAGCTAGGATTAAACAGTTTACTTCAATTCAAAATAACCTTCTGATAAGAAGTTGGAATCATCCAGCTTCAGTTTACTGTGAGAGACGGACTCACCGGACACACACACAGCCATCCTCATACAGTGCAGGCTGAGAAACAGTACAGAAGGTAGCAACAATGCCAAAGGCCCTGGTGCAAGCAAGAAAAATGGCCAATTTCGCTATTGATTGAGCCAAACTTGGGCCTTGCCTTATTATCCAAGTTCAGCCAGGATGGTCTTTTATTTGCCTACTAAATTTGTTTAGGGGAAAAACAACACGTTAAAATGATACATACAGTATAGTCATGCTGTAAAGACCACAAACTCCGAATTTTATTTAGGGATTTTTATTATAAGGCCAAAAACAATTGAATATAAACCCACCGCAAAATCAAAGAATATAGGTACAGGAAAATCAATACAGAGCCAAATCTGCGCATATAATTGATTCGGCTAAAGAGACACAAAACTATGAACTCCAAGATTAGCACACAACCCAAGATGGAGGCGGAGTCCAAGTCCCTTTTCATTAGGAAAGAAAGCATGAAATATCTTTCCCTACACTACTCTTATTAATGATGATTCTAGGTGGTTCCCCTATCTCGGCCGTCAAAGGTGTCAGCACATGTAGACTTCCTAAGAAGTAGTCACATTAACATGGGTCAAATAGCTTAAAGCTATGGAGCTCGTTCTTAAGGTGCTCTCTCTCCTCCAAAAATCTAGAAGTCTGCCTTTTCTGTCCCTGTGCATAATACAAAAAGAATAAATTCAAACCCCTCCCAAAGGTATCACATGACATTTTGTTTCATTTCTCCAAAGTTTCCAAAGGATCTGTGTTTTTCCATAACTTCTTTAATTAAATCTTCTTTGCTTCTTGTGACCTTGGAGGGTAGATAGGCCAGGCACAGAAGATATCCTCCCCTCTCGCTTCTTAGGATGTTCAAAGACATTTTCGTTATCTCCCTTGCTAAAATAATTACGTGAAATTCCTTATACCTACAATGGGAAGAAAGCACACTGTTCCGGCACATTTAAAGATACATTCAATTAATTCTTCAGTAGCTAAGAACAAAACTTGTAAACGTCCTGCAGCTTTCGGGCCTAAACAGCAGGCCACTTTAACACGCGATTATTATGTGAATATGTTTTTTAATTGCACACTTATACATGCTGAAGTGACAATGTCTTTTAAACTATGTACGTTCTTTTCAAAGTGCACCTTACATCTCTTGTTGATCGTGTAGAATAAATGCAATTGATTAACATAATACATCTTAACACTATATAATAAGAATAATAAAAACATTTATAGAGCGCCTGGCTGCACAAAACTGTGTGTCCCCGCGCTAACTGCTTACAATTCATAAACTGAGGAGGATGAAACCTGAGGGAGTAAAGACAGCAATTATTTGGGGAATAAAAGAGTTTTCAATTTGGCCCTGAATAGTGTTTTGGAGGGTTCCATCCGAAGAGGAAGTGGAAGGGCGTTCCAATATTTAGTGGCCAAAAAACGGAAGGATTTACCTCCCATTTTGGCTCTCGTAATGCGAGGAAGTTTAAATTGCATCATTCCTGAAGATCTTAAGTCTCTTAACGGACAATGGATGGTCAGAAGACTTCTAAGGTAAGTGGGGCCTTTATTATGAGCTATACGATGGGCATAGCAGAGGCTTTTGAATCTAATTCTTTCCTTGACAGGAAGCCAATGTAGCTTGGTTAAGGCTGCTTTGGTAGATGTTCTTCTCGAGAGGCCTAACACCATTCGAGCCGCTGCATTTTGAATGCATTGTAGCTGGTGTAGGCCTTTTTGATTAAGACCTATCAGGAGAGCATTTCCGTAGTCCAGGTGGGGAGTTATGAGAGCATGGACTAATGCTTTTCTAGCTTTGATGGGAATAAGGTCGATACTTTTTCGAAGAACCTTTACTGTGCCGAAGCATATTCCTGTAGTTTTATTGACTTGGGATTTGCCAGATAAATCCGAATCTAGCATGATCCCTAGGTTTCTTACCGATATAACGGGACTGGGTAATTCTCCCAGTTCACTTGGCCACCATGCGTGAGACCATATGGAGGTTTCCTTCCCTACCACCAGTACCTCTGTCTTGTCGCCATTTAAACGGAGACAATTGTTGTCCATCCAGGTGGCTACAGCCGCCATACAGTTGGAAAAGTTGGCGGCATAGTCTTTGCTGTCCAGTGTTAGTTTGAACATTAATTGAGTATCGTCCGCATAGCTTACAATGCCCACACCAAAATTCTCTACAACGTGTGCCAGGGGTTCCATATAGATGTTGAATAAAGTAGGGCTCAAACTGGAGCCCTGTGGAACCCCATGGTTTACGCTGCGAGGAGATGACTTAAAGGGTGGGCAATACAGCTGGAACGATCTATCAGTAAGGAAGGATTCCATCCAGGCAAGAGCCGATCCTGTCACACCTAAATCCGAGAGGCGAGACAACAGCGTGGAGTGCAGCACGGTGTCAAATGCTGCACTGAGGTCGAGCATGACCAGCGCTGCCGTCTCGCCTTCGTCCACCATCTTACGTATGTATTCTGTGGAGTATAGGACTGCGGATTCGGTGGAATAACCTGGTCTAAATCCCGATTGGGATGGATGGAGTAATGTTTCTCCCTCCAGAAATGCCATGAGTTGTTTATTAACTATTTTTTCAATAATTTTGGCACAGTACGGGAGAAGGGAGATAGGTCTCAGGTTTTTAAGCTGCGAAAAGGGGATGTTTGGTTTTTTCTTTAAAGGAATTACCTGGGCTATTTTCCAAGCCTCTGGGACCAGACATTCCTGAAAGGATAGCGTAATCATATGACTGATATGATTAATAAGTGTGCTTTCCATAATGTCCTTACTCCTTTTCTGCGGGCACACATCATTAGGGGATCCTGAATGTATTCCATTTATGATCTTAAGTAGATCCTTTCTGTCAGGTGTAATGAATTTGTTAAGTGTGAGATTGTGTGTACAAGGAGCTTTAATAGGTACATTAGTATTGGTCAAATTAGTAGATTTAGTAAAAGTAGAATGGATTTTCTCTACTTTTTCTACAAAATAATCTGCTATTTGTTCGCATATTTCCGAGGAATAAGTGTCTTGGGTATCTAGGCGTGAGGAATTTGTTAGTTCTTTAAAAATACAGAACATTTCCTTCCTAGGATTATTTGCCTCCTCAATTCTGTTTTTAAAGAAGGCACTCTTCTCTTCTCTTATCAATTTATGATATTCTTTAAGCTTAGTTGTGTATTCTTTCTTAAGTTCTAGAGTATAGCTTTTTCTCCATTTGCGCTCCACTGATTTACATTGAGTTTTAGCAAGTTGGAGTTTTTCAGTAAACCACGGCTCAGATTTTCTTCTTCTAACTGGAGGTTTGGTGGTCCATGGAGCTATTTTGTCCAAAGCTTTACTTTGCCAAAGTTCGTAATTGTTCCATGTCTCTTGTAAGGATTGCCCCATGACAAGAGGTTGTTCATCTAATGAGCTAATGAGATATATATATATGCATCATAATCATGAGTATAGTGCACTCTCACAAGTTAGAGTGCTATGAGCGCTCTATCACTATTGTTGGTTTAGTAAACTACAGCAATTATCAGGGCTCAATGGGCCGCTCTGGGCCTGGGTACACTGCACCTGCTGCACCAATGGTAACTACACCCCTCCTGAGAGAGCACTAGTAAATGTCTTTGATGTCTTGAATTCCATGGAATACGAAATACTATTCAACGCTAGTAATGGCGTGGGCCCCTTTCTGTTGCCTTGCAAGGCGCTGTATGCACAGCACACAGAATATGAAAAATAAACAGAAGTTCAACTTTTCGTAGCTCAAGTGTCCCAGTGAGAAGTGAGAGGCACTCCAGTCTTAAGTTATTCATACATTTTGGCATGGGGTGGAAACTGGGTTGAGAGTGACCCGGCAAAATATATCAGAAATACATATTTGTTTAAACATAACAGGGTTGAAATTGAGGCTTGTGGTCTAGAAATTTTAACAGAAGCCCAGAAAGACCAGATTTAAGCTTTGAGGCTGAAGTGCTAGAAACACGGGGAGTGCAAGAGTGACATAAGAGGGTGGGAGAAAGAGGAGACAGACTAGAGCAGGGGTATGTGTAACAGGGACTGAGAAAGTGGAACAGCAGTGAGTGAGAGTACAAAACGCATCAATCAAGGTTTTATAAAACACAGCGAATCACCCATGAGGGTCTCAAGGCGCTGGAGTCGCTGGCTGCTTTATGATGATCTGTTCGGTGTACAACTGTTACCACGCATTTTTTACCACGCACTACACTTACAACGCAGGCATTACCACGCATACCATTACAACGCATTGCGCTGGGGGGCGCGCTAGGATAGGGAATAAGTTTAATTTTATATCCAACACCTTCCCTAGTATCCACGGGGACTGGAGTTGGAATATAAAATTATACTTACCACTTTCCAGCACCTCAAAGCGCTATGCGTTGTAACGGTATTCGTTGTAAATACCGCGTTGTAATGGTATGCGTGGTAATGGTATGAGTGGTAACGTCATACATCCGATCTGTTCATTCGTACAGCCACGTATTGAGTTCCTTCTTGAATTCCTGGAGCGATGAGGCGGTCCTGAGGTGCAGAGGAAGGTTGTTCAAAGTTTTGGCTGCTAGGTGTGCGAATGAACGTCCCCCGCTTTGTTTCGGCGGGTCTTGGGCGTGTCTGCGAGGAAGAGGGAGGCGGCTCATAGGTGTATGATCTGTTGATGGAAAGTCATGCATTTTTTGATGTATGCTGGTCACTCATTGTACAGGGCTTTGTATGTGTGGGCAAATATCATGAAAAGGTATCTGTTCTGGAAGGGAAGCCAGGGTAGCTTCTTGAGGTGGGGTTGTGATGTGGTTCTGTCTAGAGAGGTCGAGGATGAGTCTTGCAGCCAAGTTTTGTATTGTCTGTAGTCTCTTCAGGAGGTGTGATTCCTGCATAGAGTGTGTTCCGTAGTCCAGCCTGCTGGTGATGAGGGCCTGCATAAGGGTCCTTCTGGTGTTGAGTAAGAGTCACCTAAAGATCTTGCGGAGCATGCGTAGGTGTGGAAGCAGGCAGAAGTGACTGTTTTTACCTGTTTCTTCATAGATAGCTTGCTGTCCAAGATGGACAAGGTCCAAAGCAGCACCAAGGGTACACCACCAGCGAAACAAGGGCGGCCGGATGCAATTCAGGGCTGGTAGCCCAATGTGTTTCATTGGGGATAAACCTCTGTAAAAAAGAGGCTGTAGGATCTGGCTAGGAAGCCAGTCGGGCTTTGCTAGCAAGTGGGTTCAGGCCTTCTGATGCTCAGGGACTCCTT
This sequence comes from Lissotriton vulgaris, assembly GCF_964263255.1. Taxonomy (NCBI): domain Eukaryota; kingdom Metazoa; phylum Chordata; class Amphibia; order Caudata; family Salamandridae; genus Lissotriton; species Lissotriton vulgaris. The sequence goes on from NC_141697.1 coordinate 762,929,885, forward strand.
TGGTCCTCTTCTCCAAGGCCCAGGGGCAACGAATGCAGTGGGGTCTTTAGGCATCAGGGTTTTCCTTATCGGAGCAGTCATGGTAGAGGGGGCATGCATGCAGAGGCTGCAGGCAGCGCCTAGGAGTACAGGAGAGGTGAAACCATGATGGACTCGAGCTCTGGAGGGCTAGGGAACCTTGTTGGCACCGGTGGCCAACTTCAGTTCATTCCGGAGGCGACAGGTGCTGTGGTCACTTTGGGTTTTTGTGGTTCCGGAGGCTTCAGAGTCTTTTTTTTCTTTGAAGGTTCTTCAGAACAGTCCAGCTATTGACAGGAGGTCTTGAGTCTTTTTTGAAGGCAGGCAGTCATCCCAAGTTTCTGAGGTCAACAGCTGCAGGATGAGTCGACTTGGCGCAGTTTACGACGAGGGCTGCAGACAGGCCAGCGGGGCTGGGGCCAAATCAGAGGTTCTCTTCAGTCTTCTTCGCTTTTGCGGCTCTTCAGAATCCTCTTTCTTCTTAGGTCATCAGGATCTACTTCCGTGGTGCCAGGGACTGCATTAGAGGGAGTGCCAATTAGTTGCCAATGAGCTACTTACCTTTAGAGTGACTACATCCTCCTGCGACTACTTCTGTTGGGAAGTGGGCATAACCCTGACCCTGGTTAGTTAATTCTCTTCGAAATAAGAATGAAGGAATCTGAAGAGTTGGGTCCTCATCACCTGCCCTACCCTAGGGGTCGTGCTTATTGAATGTGGTCACCCCTCCTAATCTAACTAATGTTCTCGCCTGTCTTCCTGCCAGAAGTGCAGCAGGACAGGAGGGTTGGCATCCTCTCCTATAAGGGAAACCATAGTCACATACCAACGGCAGAGGGGTTGTTTTGAAGCTCCCTTGCATTGGCAGGCTATCTGCAGGTCATCTCGTGGGAGGGGATGGACGACACACCCTGCCAGAGCTGGCTTAGTGTCCGACCTCCCGAGAGCGAAGGCCCTCACCCGTGGGAGTCAAAAATTTGTTCTGGTGTCAGTCTGGCTAAAAACAGTCAGTCAGCCCACCAGCAATTGGTATAGTTTCAGGGTGCATTTCTGAGATGCCCTCTGGGTGCATGCAATTTTTTTTCAAATTCTTTTTTTATTAACAATCATCAACTACAATCAGGAAATAGTACACAGTATAATCTTACAGACATTTCAATCAGGTACATAGAGTTTTAAGTCACAGTATAACACATCACGGTCATTGAGATAAATCAAGGAGAGTGCATGTTTTCGGGGGTTGGTTGCAATGGTGGGATGCTGATGTCCCCTTTATAGTGGTTCCACTGACCCCATATCTGGGACCACTTCCTAGGGCATCCTCGGGCCACATAGACGTTTTTTTCGCGGAACATACTCCAATCCATGTTGGTCTTCCAGTCTTTTAGCGAAGGAGGAGAAATTGCCCCCCCCAAGCTTGAGCTATGTTCCTTTTGGCCACCATAAAACCAAGCGTGGCCCATTGTGATTGGTGCCTGTTGAAGTCAGTGGGCTCCCACAAATTAAGCAAGCACCTACGTGCCTCCAGGGGCAGGGGGACTCCCAACACGTCCCCACTACTCAGTGAATCTCCCTCCAGTAGGACTGAACAAATGGACATTCCCAGAGGATATGTAGGAACGTGCCCACCTAATCACACCGCCTGCGACAATCCCCCGTGGGTTCCCTGCCCATCAACACAAGTCTAGGTCCGGCCATGTATATTCTCTGTAGGATTTTAAGTTGGACCAGGCACAGTCTAGCCGAGATACCCACCACTCTGGGGGAGGATACTGCCTCTTGCCAGTCCTCGTCATCTAGCTCGAATCCGTCCGCCGTCCATTTTTACCGGAGCTGTGTAAGGGGGTCTTCCATAATATGTATTAGTTTATTGTAAATCAAGGAGATCAATTTCTCTGGGAGGTGCCCATCTAATACCCTAGATTCCCACGGGGAAATCCGATCGCAAGGCGTGTCGTATTTGTATGTAACAAAAGCGTTCTGTGTTGGCTAGCTCATGTTGTTCTTGTAGGGATGTGAATGTTTTTATGTCTCCCTTGTCCCACAGGTCCTGGATACTGGAGATACCTATTGTGTCCCATTTGTCAAATCCTTTCGTTTCCCATAGGTTTCCCAGTTTCGTGGACTCCCAAAGGGGGCTGGCCAGCGTCAGTTTAGCCTCCCAGCCCAGAGATCTGGTGGAAGCACGCCAGACGGACGCTGAATGCCCTCTGGGGCCGGTTAAAGCTAGGCAAACAGGTTAAGAATATAGAGTTCTGTTGTAGTTACCTCCCGGGAGTAACCACCTGTACAGTCGATAGCCGGGGTCATCAGGTGTTCCATAGGTGCCATGGTTGATGGCGGCCAGGTGAGCGGCCGAATTGTATTTCTTAATTTCAGGAAGGGCGATTCCTCTGTCGTACCACTTCAGAGTCAGTTTACTGAAGGCTATGCGCGGCGGGCCATCCCACAGAAGCTCTCTCTGAAGTTGTTTAAATTCTTTGAAATAGGTGGCGGGAACGGCCTCCAGTGAGTTCTGCAGGGCATAGAGGAAGCGGGGGAGGGACATCATTTTAAAAAGGGCGGCCCACCCCAATAGGGACACAGGGAGAGTTTGCCAACTTGCGATATCCCTCTGCAAACGGTGGAGAGGGGGAAGGAGATTGTGGGTGTAGCGGAGTGTAGGATTCAAGGATACGAAGATCCCTAAATACTTGAACCCTGATGTACTGATTTGAATTGGGCAATTAGAGGGCAGAGCGGGCACACCCCCATGAACTGGATACAGGTGAGACTTGGTCCAGTTGATTTTGAAGCCAGAGTACCTCCCAAAGATTGCCAATATGTCCATTAGGACAATTAAAGATCTTCGAGGGTTGGTGAGGTATAATAGGATATCATCGGCGTACAGCGATATCCTGTCTTCCCAATCCGCCAACCAGCGGAATCCTCGGATCATCAGATCCTGGTGGATCCAGGCTGCTAGTGGCTCTAGTGCCAGGGCAAATAGGAGGGGGAAGAGCGGGCAACCCTGATGGGTGCCTTGGCTCAAGGCGAAGGTGTCTGATTGTTTGTTATTAGCAACTACCTTTGCTAGTAGCGCCGCATACAAAAGGCAGACCCAGCCAATGAAGTCGGGGCCAAATCCCAGCTTTTGGAGTAACGCGAAGAGATATGGCCATTCAACCTTATCGAACGCCATTGTAGCGTCTAAGGAAACCAGAATTGCCGGTTCGCATATCGTGTTTGCTCTCCCAAGTACCCCGTGGACTCGGCGGAGGTATGGTGCAGTGTTCTGGCGTGGAATAAAGCCTGACTAATCAGAATGTATAAGAGTTGATATGACCTTGACCAGGCGATTTGCGAGAACCTTAGCAAGGATTTTCGGTTCAGAGTTAAGAAGAGAAATGGGCCGGTACGAAGTACAGTCAGTCTTCGATTTGCCCTCCTTATGGATTACAACTACATTAGCTATGCACTGATCTAGCGGAAGTTCCTCCAGCTCCCTACTCTCCTCAAACATGACTTTAAGGTGCGCTGACAGCTTATCCGGACAGAGTTGATATAATTATATGGGCATACCATTAGGGCCAGAGGCTTTTCCAGATTAGAGCGATCTAATGGCTTGGGCAATTTCATCCGTGGTTAGAGTGCTGTCCAGGAGTTGCCTATCCGCCATGGTAAGGGTGTGCAATGTGATATCTTTTAGCAGGTCGGTAGAGTCTGCCTCTGTGTAGGGCGTTCCGGCCCTATAAACCGCCTCAAAGTGTGTAGCAAAACGGGAAGCTATTTCTTGGGGGTCCACTATGTCGGTGTTTAATGCATCATGGAGGACCGGGACCAGTCTACTTACCCACTCCCGCTTATCTAACCAAGCTATCAATTTTAACGCCTTGTCCGCCAAGTCATAAAGCCGCCCAAGCTTTTTCTGTCCCAGCGTACGGACTGCGCAGTAACAAGGGCCTTATATTTAGACTGTTTAAGCTGCAGTAAATGGAGCGAATCAGGGGAGTCACTATTAACCAGTTCTTCCTTCAGCCGGAGGATATCAGTTTCTATATCGGTCATTGCTTTTTGCAGCTCTTTTTTGTGGTCTGATATTAAAGACAGGGCTTCCCCCCTGATCACCGTCTTAAAGGCCTCCCAGAGTGTTTGGCCTGAGGACACAGTGCCTATATTATTTGTAAAATAGTTGTCTGTGGCGACCAGGAGGTCATTACATATTTTGGGATTGCGGAGGTGCCATGGGGTGATTGGGGCGACACGACCCACCTGTGTGTGTGATCTAGGAGTAGATGAGCCCATAGGGGTGAATGGTCAGAGATGCCTCTAGCTAAGTGACAGACGTCCCGGATGTGTGACATTGGAGAACTAGGCACCAGAACATGGTCTAGGTGGGAGAAACTGTTCTGGGCCCCGGAGTGGAATGTGTATTGCTTTGTTTCGGGGTTGAAAGTGTGCCAGGTTTCTACTAGGCCCATGGCCTCAAGAAAGTCTGATAGCCCATGGGAAGAGGGTCCTAATTTGCGAGGGGGATGCCGGTCGAGCGTCCCAGAGCACAATCAGTTGAAGTCCCCCCAACACCAGCAGACCCTCCGGTAGGGCGAGAATCGTAGTACGGAGGTCTTGGAACGTGGTCGATTGAAGGCCCGGTGGATTGTAAATGGAAAACAGGGTGAGGATCCGCCCCTCTCAGGAGCCAGATATGACGATGTAGCGTCCCCCGTCGTCAGTCCAAGAGGAGTTAATGCTAAGTGGAAATGTGTTCCTAACCATGATGCCCCTCCCTCAGGAGCCTGTCGTGAATCCCGTGTGTGCAGCTAGTTTGTATCCATATCGATTAATTGCCTTACAGGTGTGCCCCATGAGGTGGGTCTCCTGAAGGAGCATAACATCCGAGCCATTCTTCCTGATAAACTGCAGGACTACACTCCATTTAATCTTGTCCCCCAGCCCATTGACATTTCAGCTTATTATTTTAATGCTTTTCCCCCAATGTGTGTGTTGTAAAACCATAGTGAGCGTTTTGTACCCTTTGAATGTCCATGGTCATGTGTCGATGATAAAACATAACAATAAAAAAAACCTCCCCCCACCAATTCCCCTGCCAACAACCCCGCACCCTGCTTTCCTGCCCTCTGGACTTGGAACTGCCCATCAAAAAAATGGCAGAGTGCCTGTCACCCAATATACGATCACCAGAAAATAACTAAAGGTAGAAAAGAGGAGTAAGGCCAACACTCCGTCCCCCCGCCCACCCCAACCCCCAAAAAGTGTAGGTGAAGAGACCCCAATAGGTCATAATTAGCTTTCCTGAGACACTACTGTTCTAGGCAAGCTCATGTCCAACTATGGGCCCTCACGGACCCAGCTACCTTAGTATGTCCATGTGGATGGCTAGAGCGTCTCTCAAAGTTCACTCTTGGTCCTGTAGATCTTGATCCTCACTCCCGCTCCTCCCCCTGGGCCGCTGATTGGTCTGCTGTCCAGCCAGTCCGAGGCCACCTCCGGCGGGCCGGGAACATCATAGCGTAGTACTTCAGTCCCTTGTCTCCAAGTTTCTTCTTGACGGCCAGAAACGATTTGCGTTGTCTCTGAACCATTTGTGTGAAATCCGGAAAAAAAGGATAGAGTGGCGTTATCATATTGCACGGGGGGTGCAGACTGAGCACTTTGCAGGATAGCGTCCCTGTCTCTAAAATTTAGGAAAATGGCGATCAGGGGAGGCGGAGGTGCGCCGGGCTTAGGCCGCCCATCTGGGACTCTGTGTGCACGTTCGATGGTGAAAATTTTTCCAAGACCCTTAGGTTTGAGGTGGTTTAGGATGAGATCCTCGACGAACAGGTCAGGGGCCGCCCTTCTGTTTTTTCAGGCACTCCCAGGATGCGGATGTTGTTGCTTCTGGATCGTCCTTCGTAGTTATCTAGTTTGAGTTCGGCTGCTGCGCAGAAAGATTTACTTAGCTCAAAGTTACTGATGCGAAGGATTCTTACGCCCGCAACGCCTTGCACCCGCTTGGCACCTAGCTTCTCCTGCTCGGGACCCCGTGGATGTGGGTCACGGCGCCGCGGACGCTAATATGGAGTGCCGGTGGGGGCCGGGAAAGGCGGGGCAACTGCAGCCGATCGGAGGCTGCCCTCACATGGAGGCTTGAAGGGAGAGTCCAGAAGGGGCCAATCCCGGGCCGGTCTCAGTGCGAGGCTTGGGAAGCAAGCTCGCTCGTTTGGACTGTGCTCAAAGAGAGGCTTGGAAATAAGGAACGAGGCTTGAGAAGCAAGCTCATCCTGTCGGGATGGGGTTTATGAGTTAATTTGGCAACGTCTATAAGTTGCTAGGGAAAAAAGGAAAGAATCATCACCGATTTGGCGGGGAGACGGGGACGGCATTAATGTAATAATTCCCATCTGCATTGAGAAAAAAGGAGTTGAGAATATTTTCTTAGAAGGAAATATTTAATCAAAAGAAATATTTTGATAAAAAGAGAGAGGTTGTTGTAGGACAGGACAAGAGCGAGGAGTTCGCTTGGTAAGGTAGGGAGCCCTCACTGCGGCTGTATGAGAAGACTACAAAGTATGGCACCGCTGGGGATATCACGCTGGTACTGTACCCCAGTTCAATGTGCATTATCAGGTGTATACATATACAACAGGATTTCAGCGTTTCAGTACTGTGGACCAAGGGATCTGATCGTTTAGGCCACTAAGGTGTGTGCCAAGCCTGTACACCCTCCGTTGTTCTTTTTCAAACAATATGCTTGCAGTGTTGGTAGTTGTTTCGATCTGCTCTATGATGGTCCAACTCAGGTCATTAGGTGTGTGGTTATGTTGGATGAAGTGCTCGCTTAGTTTTGTAGTGACTTTGCGGCATCCGATATTGCTGCGATGCTTGCAGATGCGTTGTTTGACTTTGCGCGTCGTCATACCAACGTACCTTTTCCCACATGCGCAGGTGATAAGGTATATGACGTTCATTGAATTACAGTTGGTATGTTTCTTTTAAAACCATGTTTTCCCTGGTTCTAAGGAGAGTTCTTTTGTGTGGGTCGTCAAATGACACACGCTACAATTAGAGCATGGGTAGTGCCCTACTATTGGTGGAAGGCCCCATGCAGTGGTGATAGATCCAGAGTTTGGGTGGTTCAGTTTGTTGACCTTAGGTCAAGTATTCACCAGGCTATCCTTGAGGCTGGTTGCTTTTTTGAAGGAAAAAAGTGGTTTTTGCCAATCTTTTCTGTTACTCCTGATTATGCTCCAATGTTTGTTTATGGATTTCTTCATCTGGTTTGAGAGGGTACTGTAAGTGGTGACACATGTTAAAGGTATTTCCACTGGTTCCTTGATGGTATCCTCTAAAAGGGCCTCACGGGGTTGATTTCTGGCCCGTTTGTTGCCCTTCTCAAGTATCTTAGTCGGATACCCTCTTGATTTCAGTTTCTGAGTTAAGTCTGCTGCCTGGCTTTTATAGCTCATGACACTGCTGCAGTTCCTGCGTACCCTGAGGTACTGACCATGGGGAAGGTTCTCCCGCAGTGGTCTAGGATGGAAACTTGTAAATTCCAAGAGGTTATTTTTTGCCGTGGGTTTGTAGTGTGTTTTCGTGGTCAAGGATGTACCACTGACCATGATTTCCACATCAAGAAAGATGACTTCTTTTCTGCTGTAGCTGTGTGTAAACTTGAGATAAGTATCCAGGGTGTTGATCCAGTTCAGAAAGTGCTCCAAGGACGCTTCACTGTCGTTCCAGATTAGGAGGATGTCGTCAATATACCTCCTCCATAATCCTATGGTGGGAGAGAAGGGGTTGTCAGATGGTAAGATGTGTCTAGATTCGAAGTCATAGACATACAACCCTGCTACGCTGGGAGCAAATGTGCTGCCCATCGAAGTTCCAGTGGTTTGCAGGTATAGTTTGCCCTTGTGTTCGTAGTAGTTCTCCTTGAGAGCTATCGTTGCACACTGGAGTATAAAGGACTTTGGTGTTTGGTAATCCCAGACGATGGAGTCTAGAGCTGTGGCTAGAACTTTCAAGGTTTCGTCTTGGGGAATGCTGGTATATAGGCTCTCGATATCGAGCGTTACCAGAATGACCGAGTCCGCTTCAAAAGTGATCCCTTCACGTAGTTGTAGAAGGTTCTTTGTGTCCTTGAGATATGTGGTGCTTTTTTGTTACAAAGGCTTTAAGTAGTGGTCACAGAAAGTTGACAGTGGTTCAAGGAGGGATCCAATGCCTGACACTATAGGTCTTCCTGGTGGGGGAGTTTTGTTTTTGTGAGTTTTTGGAAGGGTATAGAAATATGGAATGGTTGTACCACCTGCCGTAAGAAAGGATACCTCATTTTTAGAGATGTATTCGTTTTCTTCTGCTTCCTTTACCATGTTATGGATCCGAGTTCTCAGTTCCGGGGTAGGGTCTTCCCTCAGAAGGGTATAGTTGGTTTCATTGTTGAGTAAATCCATACAGACTTTCTCATAGTCTGGGGTGTTTTGAATGACGATGCAATTTCCTTTATCCGCAGGTTTAATTGTAATTCCTCTGTCATTTTTAAGATTCGTGAGGGCTTGGTATTCTGCGGCTGAGAAGTTCTTAAAAGGTGTAGGTATTGATACAGCTTCCATATCATTGAACACGGCCTGTTCAAAAGCTATAATCTCTGCTGGGATTGTATGTGGGGGTGGGTTGAATGTTGATTTCAACCTCAGATTGGTATTGGATGTGGGGGCATCGTAACTAGAGTCTTGCTTAGACTCAAAGAATGCCTTTAGTTTTAACTTTCTGAAAAACTCCGCTAACTCGCAGTGGAGTTTGAATTTGTCTGGTATAGCAGTGGGAGCTAAACCTAGGCCTCGTTCTAAAACCTTAGATTCCATAGTGGTTAGAGTTTTGTCTGAGAGATTGGTTATCAGACTCCCTGGGCACTTGTGCCCGGTGTCGGGGTTTTGCTCCTGGTATGATTCCCTACTGGGTCCTCTGTTTCCCATGTGACATGTTGGTTGCCTTGTCGGTTGCCTCTTCTCCTGCCCCTGCCGCCTCTCTCTAAAAAAGGCATCTGATGTTGGTTTTGGGGAAATTGGGGTTGCATATAGGGATTCTAACCCATCATGTGGAAGGGTGGTGGTTGTTGGAAGAATAGCGGGGGCTGGCCATTACCCGGGGTCCCAAATGTGGGCCACCTTTGTTGCTGGTTATAATAGTTGGGTCTGCCCATACCGCCGAGGTACACGCTACACGGTCCTGACGAATGCCCACGTAATCCTTACACTTAGACAGGGCAGAAACATGTTGACCCCACTTTAAGTGGAAACTCCCATCATAATCTGTGGTAGTTCTTCCACACATACCCTTTTTTAACCATGTCTAAACTGACCAGTAAATAAATCATTTTGAGTGGTACAGCATTAGACATTTTTAACATCACTTTTCACATCACTGTCACAAAATCCAGCTCCGCAGTAATCTGGCATTGTAGCACACCAGGGAGGCACTCGGCTTCTCCTGGTGGGCCCGATGATGAAGCATGTCACCAACCAGGTTGGTGAGTGAGGGCTTCCCACAAAACCCTTGAAGGTTTCCAATGTGTCAAAAAGAGGGTATCTTTCTATAGTCCTTTTTCACAGTCTTTGCCTCTGTGTCTCTACATAGACACCTTTGCATATGACACTCTTCTTTTGTTTTGCATACGTAACCCGGGGGAATAAGAGTGCCTTACACCCTCTCTCTCTCCGATTGTTTCATAGCATGTAGGTATGCCCTCACATATAGTATAATGCACCCTGCCTTAGTGCTGTAAGGACTACAGTAGGGGTGTCATACTGTGATCTGGCCCCCTTACCTGCCTCGCAACATCGCCATTCCCCGGGGACGGACTCGGAAGCATCCGTATTAACAGGAACCTCGCCCCCCTGTCCTCTGTCGTTCCAGAGACCAATACTCATCCGAGGAAAAACGGAAGTGAACCCAGCCTACCCCGGAAGTCCAACCCTCCGGGAATTGAAATCAGGAAGCCGCGAACCAGAAGACGGAAGAACTGCTGGAGGAGATTCGGAGTTGCAGGAGTTCCAGGCAGACGGAGGAAGAGATCGAGAAGCACAGACTGAAGGTGGAGAAGAAGAGTGGAGCGAGGAGTGGTGGTGTCCCACGGAGGTGGCTGGGGTGTGGCCGTAGCTCAGGAGAGCTACGGCGGAGTCAGTGAGTACATGCACCCAGGGGAAGCACTGTAGCACGGCACCAGAAGGGGGAGGGGAGCACAGGATTTGTAAATAAACCGGTCACCCGTAGAGAACCTCACTGGCCACTGTGTTTATTGTATAGCACTTCTTCAGCCTCACTACCTTTCCTGTTTCCCGTCCTGCATATGCCATATAAGAAGACCGGAGCACGGTTAACACGCCGGAGAAGCATCTATCTCATTCTCTTCGCTGAATTCCCTTCCCGTTCTATCTTCCACCTTACCCGCTCCCTGACCCTCACAATCCGTTTTCTTATATCAATCACCATCCAGGTTTTCGGTGTACGGTACTCAGTACGAACCGTCCGACAGGACTAACGACTCCTTTCTTTCTCTCCCACACGCCCTCCACGGACTACCCGGAGTCGTTACACAAGACCGGACCCCGACAGAACGAATCTCGGAGGAAGAAGAGCTGAAACCTGGACTGTTTTGTTACCCTTCTCGAACTGTCTGTCCTACCTCAATAAATATTGATAACATCCTCATCCGATACAGCCTCCACGCCTGTTTTTCCGGCTCGCGCTCCCCCCACGTTCACACTTACCTATACTGCATGCAGTGTCTTCAGGCATGGCACACAGGGATGGTCAACACAACAAGATGATGGAAGGAGAGCTAAAAAATTTCAAACACTCTCCCCCAGTCAAGAGATCTGTATTAAATAAATCAATTGTTCTTTTGCTCATCATGCCATGCCAGTTTGTACCCAGCCATATACAAATCAGCCTTGACCCTGCTCCCCATGGGAACAGTCCAGCCCGAACTGGCAGGCCAGGTCCTCCCTGGACCGAAAACAAGCATCCTGGGACCAGTTTCAGGGTATCACCCCTCATCAGCCAGGCTAACTTTAATCCAGTGGCACAGTGAGCAAAGGACCCATGTCTGGGCATACCCATGGCCACTAAGGGCAAACATAGCAAACACAACACAATGATGGCATGTCGACTCTTCAGTTTTCTCTACACCAAGTCAAAGTTGCATCAAAAACCAGACAAAAAGTGGAATGGGTACTGCAACCTGTACCCAGTTGCCTACATATTTTATGACAGCATTCACATCCCTCAAGTGGGTGTATTCCGAGGGGCGCTAGGTGGCGCCAGACCAAGATGGCCGCACTGATGTGAGGCTCCCGACCGACTGAGCGTTGCATCACATCCTAAAGTGATCCTGCTGTCTCTCCTCCGATGCTACTAAGCCCCATTGCCTGCCTCTAGATGTGCTGATACCGGCGATACCGGACTTGCCCTGACTAACTGCTCCTGGTCGTGACTGGCAGCCTGTTTTGGCCTGGGCGTCTCCTGGTGCTTTTGTTGCTACCCTCCGTGTCGGCCTCCCTCTGGCAGGACAGCCCAGGGCTTTGCGGCCTGGTTCCACGAGGCCTGAGAACATTCCTGTGGAGGAGCACCAACCTGCTGACAGCGCTGGACTGCCTCCGTGGTCTGGGGGGGGGGGGGCTCCGATCCTTGCAGGTGAGAGCTGCCCGCTTCTTTTGGCCCCGCTCGCAGTGACCTGCCTACCCCCCCCCCCCCCCCCCCCCTCTGCTGCCTGTACTGGTCCCTGCAGCGCTGCACCTCCGGCGTCAAGATCCCCTGACATCTGGTCATATCTCCTGTGGGGCTGGGGCGGCCTGGAACACCTACGTCGCCACAGCGACCTACTCGCTCCCCTCCCCCCTCCCTGGGGGCACAGAATGCCTGCACCTGATGCTCCGGTGCCTTTTCCGCTTACCTCCGTAGAGGCGGAGCCGGCTGCCTGCTCCTTCTCGACCGGCCCGCGGTGCTGCTGCTGAGCGGTTTCCCCTTCTGAAGTGACAGCCTGGGACCCTGTGGTGCGGCCGGCGTGGCTCCTGTCTTCACCCTTGTGGCGGAGCATCGGGAGGCGGGTTCATCGCGACTGCCCTGGACTCCTGGGGAGGCATAACTCCGGTGGGTGATAATCGCCGCTGCCTGCCCGGCTCGCCCGGGCCCTACATCGCTTTACTGCGCACGTGGCGCCCGTACCCCCCCCCCCACACCCCCTGCCATCTCGGACTATCCCCTGCAGGGTCGGGGCGGTCCACGGAGTTGCGCTGCGAGGGCGGCCCCTTCGCTCTTCTCCTGGGGCGATCTCTGTCTGTCTGCTCCTGCTGCCTGGTGCGCCCTTCCCCCAGGCCGGATATCCCACGCTGCCTATATAACTTGTGCCTGCACCTTGTGGGGTCCTCACTCACCTGTACCTGCCTGCTACAAGCCTACTGGGCGTCTCTGGACAATCCTTCTCTACATACTCGGCCCTAGAGTAGCTCCTCCCTCCACATCCTCCTCCCCCCCCACTTACCTGCCTTGCCATACCTGCTGCTCTCAGGAGGGGTCAACGGAACCTACAGCCTCATTTACTACCCGGTGCTCTGCTCTCTCTACCTACTCTCCCTTCCCCTCTCTACCCCCCCCCGCTGCAGTTGCACTGACTTTTGCCTTACCTTTGGAACTAGCGCACTGGACGAATTTGCTGGACTGTCTACCTGAACGGGGACACTGCGTGGGACGTCGGTTCGCGGTGCCGCCAGCCCACTGGTGCTGAACTCCCCGCCGCCTTCCTGTGGTGGTATCATCTGGCTGTCTCCCTGTGGCCTCCTCGCAAATCGCCTCTCCTCTGCCAGCGAGCTCTCGGCCGGCGTGGCACTGTCTGCGCTTTCGCCCCGGTCCTCCTAGCGACCTGGCGTCCGTCTCCCCTTCATCAACGCGGGCGCCCAGAGGTGTCATGGGTCGCAACGACGCCAGGCAGTCCAAGATACCTTTTGAATCCAAAAAGACTCCCAAATCGATTCCGGAGCCTGAAGGGGGTCCGCCCTCCCAGGAGCCTCCGGATGAAGACTGGAAGACGCTGTTGCTGGGTCTGAAGCAAAGCCTCTCCACGATCGATGCCAAGATTGACAACATCAACACTCGCATGGACAGCATCGTCTCTAAGCTTGAGCAGCACGGCACCCGCATTCAGGAAACGGAGGATAGAATTTCCATCCTGGAGGATGGCGCCACCTCAACAAGTAAACAGGTCACTCAAATGGACAGGCTGCTCAAACTCATCGCTGACAAGAACGAGGACTTGGAAGCGCGGTCTCGGCGCAATAATGTCCGTATCCTTGGCCTTGCTGAAACCACCAACACAGGTAAAATGGAGACCTTCGTGGAGAACATGCTCGTGGAACTCTTCGGTGGGGAATCCTTCTCGTCACATTTCATTGTTGAGCGGGCCCACAGATCCCTGGCAGCTCGCCCGCCTCCTGGTGCAACTCCGCGCCCCATCATTGTGCGCTTCCTGAATTATAGGGACAGAGACTCTGTGCTGCGACGAGCGCGGGAGGTGGGAACTGTAAACTACGGCAACACCACCCTATCCTTCTTCCCGGATTTCACCTCCACTGTTCAGGAATCAAGGCGTAAATACGCAACGGTTAAAAAGAAGCTCCAGGCGCATTAGATTCCCTATGCTATGCTCTACCCCGCCAGATTGAAAGTGACTTTCTGAGGTAAAACTCATCTCTTTCAAAATCCCCATCAGGTAGAGGACTTCCTTAGGAGCTGCAGGACGGAGCGGAATGATGATGTTGCTGCACTGCGTAGATCTAGGTCACGATCACCACTGTCGCAACAGGACTGAGAGACACTGAGATGGTATGGTCCTCCTTTCTGTCATGTCATGGGCGCGCTATATTGATCTGGACACGCTAGGTTAAGTGTGCTTTGTCCGGTTGTTAGCTCCACTCGGGGCATAACTGCCTGAGACTCCCTTATGCGCTTGGTCACCCACCTCCGCCCCACGTTAGACGACAGGTTCCCTGTGGTTAGTGGGTGTAAGTAAGGAGGTGGTTCGGTACGTCTGGGGCCTCTAGTTCCGGCCCCCCCTATGGGCGAACCCCTGAGACCCTCCTCCCTCCTGGGAGGCGGTAGTTGTGTTCTACTCTGTTTAGGGAGTACTTGGTATGAGTTTTGGGGAACCGGGTGGGGGTTGAATTCCCGGCCAGTTGGGGTTGCCGGTGTGGGTGGGAATGGGTTTTGTTCCACTACTAATGACCTAGTCCTTTTGGATTTGTTGTTCCTGGGTGTCCTGAGGGGGGGCTGTCTACGTGAACTGTGTGCTATGTTCAAAGTTGAAACTGCTTTGGTCTTAAACTGTGTGCTTTTATGCTACAAGATGATGCATCTGTATGAATGGGTGACGTAGAGTCAGAGCCGCCTGTGCTTCAACTCCAGCTGGTGTCATGGAATGTTAGGGGACTGAATAACCCCAGAAAGAAGAGACAAATCTTGGGATATCTGGACAGGCAGGGGGTCTCCATTGCTATGCTCCAAGAAACACATCTGTTGTCTGATACCACCTCTCACTTTGCATCGCGTTGGGCATCCTGCAGGGTATTTTCCTCCTACTCTAACTACGCCAGGGGTGTTGCGGTCTTGGTCAGGCGGGGGTTGAGGTTTGTTCCTGCGGGGACGGAGGCGGACCCCGGGGGGAGATACTGCATGGTCTGGGGGACTCTACACTCCTATTCGGTCCTTTTTGCCTGCTACTATGGCCCCAACGTAGATGACACCTCATCGCTGCTCACATTATGGGGTAAAATTCAGACCCTAGGTATAGGTCATGTGATACTAGGCGGAGACTTTAATGCTGTCGTCAAGCCATGCATGGGCCGCTCTCACCCACAAACGGCGCACTACTCTCGTACTCAGCGCGCCCTCTCTTCCTTGCTTACCGATCACTCCCTCATTGATTCTTGGCGGCACATGCACCCTTCCCTTAAGCAGGGCACTCACCACTCGGCAATGCATTCCACATGGGCGCGGCTAGACTACGTGTTCTTGTCATCGGGCCTTTCCCCCTGGCTGATCAAGGCCATACACCTCTCTAGGACATTCTTCGACCATTCCCCGGTCCTCATTTCACTGCGCATTCCCCTTGCGACCTCCCCGTATCTCAGCTGGCGCCTCAACCCCTCACACCTTACTGATTCCGCTTTCAGGGCTGACCTTGAACAAGACATTCAAGATTTTTTCGACCGGAATGTAGGGTCGATATCTGACCTCACTGTGGTGTGGGAGGCCTTCAAGGTCACTGTCCGTGGATGGTGTATCTCTAAAGGGGGTGGTGTACTCAAATCCTTATGAGGGGAACTCCGCAAACTCGAATCCGAATTGCGGGAGCTTGAGCGCACAAGTGCGAGCGAGTCCCGGGGCCATTCTTCTAATGCTCTCCTTCGTGAAAAACTGAACGAATACACCGAGGCGGCGGATAGGGAATGCAAATTCCTCGGCAAGCAACATCCGGCGCGGGTCTATGGGGAGGGAGATAAGCCCGGTAGGGCACTTGCCTCTGCTGTGCGCCCCCCTAGGTACAATGGCTATGTCACCACTCTGTTGGATGAACACCAAACTCCGCAACGAGACCTGCCTGAGCAACTCCGCATTCTCACCAAACATTATTCCTCTCTCTACACCTCTCATAGGTCGGTTCCTATTGACCTGAGACCCTACCTAGATGATACGGCTATAGCCTGGCTTGGCCCTTCCCAACAAAAATTCCTACACCACATACTCGAAGTGGACGAAATCAAGGACGCCATCATGTCCATGAAGTCGGGCAAATCGCCGGGTTCCGATGGCCTGCCGGTCGATTTCTACAAAGCATATATTCATATCCTTGCCCCTATACTCCAGCAGGTTTATTATGCCTCCCTTGAGGGTGGTCTTTTGCCCTCGTCCACGCGTGAAGCACTCATCACTTCCCTATTGAAGCCAGGCAAGGCTCCGGAACACTGCGACTCCTATAGGCCCCTCTCGCTACTTAATACGGATGTCAAAATCCTAGCGAAGGTACTATCATCCCGCCTCAACCTGCTAATGGAGCGCCTGGTCCTTCCTGACCAGGCGGGTTTTGTTCCCAACAGGGCGACCTCCCATAATTTACGCACCCTTCAGGCCGTCCTACAAGACATTAACCCCAGATGCGAGGCTGCGGCGGTATTTCTCGACGCCACCAAGGCGTTCGACTCCCTTGAGTGGGATTACCTATTCGCCCTCCTTGAACGCATGGGGATCCCTTACAGCTTCCTCGACTGGATTAAGTTGCTTTATGGTGAGCCGCGGGCTTCTGTTCTCCTCAATGGAGCACGATCCGCCTCCTTTCCCATCCATAGAGGCACCAGACAAGGTTGCCCCCTCTCCCCCGTCCTATTCGCGATAGCCATCGAGCCGCTTGCTGCCAAACTTCGACAGCATCATAACCACCGCTCTCTGATATACCCGGAACGGCAGCTCCTAGTCGCATTATACGCAGATGACATCATCCTCTATATTGACAAGCCGCGAGACAACCTTAACCCCCTGCTACGGGAAATAACTAAGTTCGGTGCTATCTCGGGAGTTCAGATTAACTGGTCGAAGTCTGCCCTCTTCCCCTTAACTGATAAGACCACACAATTCCCTCTGGACTACCCTCTGATGTGGGAATCCGAGGAACTCAAGTACCTCGGTGTAGTGGTATCCCGTAATCGAGAGGCCCTCATTAGGGCTAACTATGGCACTGCCCTGGACAAAATCACTGACAGCATTACTAAATGGATCCATCTCCCACTTTCGATGGCAGGTCGCATTTCCCTAATAAAAATGGTTGTCCTTCCTAAGTTGCTCTACCTATTCATCAATATACCCTATAGCCCAAGCTCCCACTTCTTTCGTGCCCTTGATTCCCAACTGTCGAGACTGATATGGGGGGGCAAACAGGCTAGGATCAGTTTAAAGACGCTGAAGCTACCTTATCACCAAGGCGGGTTTGATGTTCCTGACTTTCGGAGGTACTATGACTGTGCCCAGGCTCACTTCGTGGCATACTGGTTACACCCCCCTCCCTTCATGGCCCATCTAGCGGTGGAGGATGGTTATATGCGTCCCGTTCAACCATCAGGTTACCTTTATACCGACTCGAGTGCGACGGACCGTGACCCTTCTACTGTGGACTGCACTGTCCAGGCCTGGCGTCGTATTGCGGCTCATATGGAGGTGAACTTTCTATACTCACCATGCATGCCCCTAGCCCACGACCCCAGACTGAGCATAGCCGGGGAGGAGATAGGGCGCAAGTTCCTCAAGAGGCTGGCGATTCATACCTGGGGGGATCTCTTCCTCCAAGGGCAGTTCCGCTCCTCGGCGCAGTTTTTTGGGGAAACCCCCCCACAGTCATGGACACATTCCTTTATGTCCGTTTAAGGCAAAATGTCAAAGCAGTCCTCCCGAACTTTCCTGAAGAGCCGGAAACCCTCCCCCCCTTACATTCACTTTTACAAACCGAAACCCCTAAGCACGTGGTATCCATGCTTTATAAACATGCTCAGTCTGCCCCGTCGCCTCCCCCGCTCAAGGCCCGCAGCGAGTGGGACGGGGACCTTGACGCATCGCTCTCTGACGACCAGTGGGAGGAAAGCTGCACACACACCAACGCAGTGACCGGTAATACCCGCTTGCGCTTAATCCACTTTAAATTCTTGCACCGCACTTATTTCACTCCTTCTAAACTGTTCCGCCTTGGCCTCCGAAATAACGACCGTTGCCTCCGTTGCGGAGTGGAAGGGGCTGACTTCTTCCACCTGGCGTGGACCTGCCCTTCGGTGGCGGTATATTGGCGTGCCATTTTCAAAGCTCTATCGGATATGGTTGGGATCGGTATGGAGCCCTGTCCAAAAACTGCCTTGCTGGGGCACGCGGTCCCGGCACTTAAGGCACACCAACATTTTTTTGCACTAGGGCTTCTGTTGGCTAAACGCCAGGTTGCCTGTAGATGGGGCAGAGGACAAGCTCCCAAATTCAAGATCTGGCTCCATACGATGTCTACCTGGCAAGATCACCTGCACAACTATTCTGAACTCTTACCGCACAAATCACGCCCCAAGGATATATGGGGGCCCCTCACTGCCTATCTGCTCCGACACCAGAGCGAAGACCAACCTGATACTTGAAGTGCTCCTCCCCCTTTCCCTGTCCCTGGCCTGCTCCTTGCCCCTACCGTACTCCTCCCGCGCCACCCTCCCCCTGCTTCCTTCCCTCCTGGGAGTGCGCTCCGTAGTCCGAGCCTGCCTGTTCTCTGCGCCTTGTCCCGTTTCCCCTCCCCCCCCCTTGTCCCACAGTACTCCTCTGCCTCTTCTTCATAGATAGTCCTCCTATACTCAATGCCCAGCTCCGCAGCCTGCCTCTACCAATGCGGCGCCCTGTTACTCGCGACACTCCCCTGTTTCATGTAGCGTTACACACATGACCTTGGCAATCTACTGAACTCGCTGACTTAGAGATATGATGTCCTCCCCCCTCACCCCCCCCCTCCCCCCCTCCTCTCTTCCCCTCCTATCCCGTGTTAGCCAATAGCATTCCCAGGGTGGGGACCACACTTATTCTGGCGGAGATCACCTCTGTATTCTTTTTTCGGTATTCTGTGGTGACCCACTCCTACATTCTCTGATCCACATACAAGGTATGGTGGTACATAACGGGTGGGATTGTTCCCAGTTCTATGTTTTTGGGAGAAAAATTACAAAAGAAGCCTCATGTGCACTCTCCGTGTATACGGTCTGCCTTTTACTACTGCTATGTTTTATGCTTTACTGGACTGTGCTTCATTTCTCACGCGGCCGGCCCTGACGGGTTGTAGGCGACATGCTGTGTCTAACCATCCTGCCATTATTTTGCTCGATCTAAGTGCCGCGTTCGACACAGTTAACCATGCCACACTATTACATCGTCTGAAGAACATGGGTGTGTCGGGCGCGGCCCTTGCATGGCTGACCTCCTTCCTGGACGAGCGATCCTTTCGGGTGTTCGAGGGTGAGGGGGTTTCATCAAAGCATCCGCTTAGGTGTGGTGTGCCTCAGGGTTCTTCCCTGAGCCCCACCCTTTTTAACATTTATATGCAGCCGCTAGAAGGGATAGTCCACCCGTTCGGTGTGCGTATTATTACATACGCTGACGACACCCAACTGGTGGTCTCCCTGGACCACGCGGAGGGCTCCTCTAACAACTTAGGCCCCTGTCTAGAGGCTGTTGCTAAGTGGATGCACTCTTCCCACCTTAAGCTTAATGGGGAGAAAACCGAGATCATGTTATTGGGCAACTCTCCTCTGACCAACTTAATCTCCATCTGGCCCTCATGTCTCGGTGTCCCCCCTCCCCCTAAGCCCCTGATAAAAAGCTTGGGAATCTGGCTCGATAAAGCACTGGACTTCTCAGCTCAAGCCAGCAAAACTGCCTCCACCTGCGTTGGGCTGATGAAAATGCTCCGCAAAGTGCTCCCTTTGCTCCCAATCCAGGCGAGGAGGGTCATGGTGCAGGCCCTTGTACTCTCCCGCTTGGATTATGGAAATGTGTTATATCTGGGAGCCCCTGCGGCAGTGGTCAACAGGCTCCAGGTCACCCAAAACTGTGCCGCACGATTGCTGTTTAACATCCCTCGCTGGCAGTCCGCCAGGAAGGCGCTAAAAGATCTCTTCTGGCTCCCGGTGGCTGCCCGAGCACAGTTTAAAGCCATGTGTATTCTACATAAATCTCTTCATCGAACAGGCCCGGCCATTCTACATCCTCTAGCGTCACTCTACACCCCTTCCAGAGCTCTTCGCTCTGGAACACTGTATCTGGCAACTTCGTCCAGAGTCAAGAGGGCCAGATGGGGCGGCCGCTCTTTCAGCCATACAGCGACAAGGCTCTGGAACTCTCTGCCTGTGACCCTGAGAGAAGACAGTAACTTACAGTCCTTCAGGAAGGCCTTAAAGACCTACCTGTTTGCAAAAGCGTACTAACTACCCGTAGGTCCGACACAGTAATCAGTCTAAAGCGCTGCGAGGCCTCCGGGTAGTTATGCGCTATAGAAATGTAATTTTTCATTTCATTTCGCGTTCAGTATGTGCCTACTTTTACCCTCCCTTCCCTTCTCCTCACGAGGCTGCCGGCCTGAAATCTCAGGTTGTAGGCGAAGGCTGTGTGTAGTCTATACTGCTTTAACATCTAATAAAGGCTTAAAAAAAAAAAAAAAAAAAAAGTGGGTGTATTCCGGTTTGGGAGGGTTGGATAGACAAATTCCTCCCATCACTCTGAGCACCAGAGATAGGTCCCCCCACCATGTAATGACCTGCATAGATCACTGAACTATTGTTATTCACAGAAGTGTAGGCCAGGAGAGCCAATGCCATGTCCGCGCGGAAATTGATTACAAAGGGAAGTGGGGCCAACACGGGATTCATGTTCCGTTCGTCGCATCAACCCAAACATTGTTGCCAGGCTGATGAATATCATTTGTGGGTTGCTTCTGCTTGAGAGAGGAAGGCTCCAGATTGTTCCGATAGGTCGGGCAAGAACCAATGGTTCTGAAATGTGCCATGCCATGAGAAGTAGTTGGTCTTAAAGTATCTAGGAATTTTTGAAATCTCCATTGTATCTAACACAAGCTTCAGGAATATGGGACGTATCACAGAGAGTCGCAGGACATCTGCAGAAGTACTGTAACTGTAGGAGGCTGGCTTAGTATATGGTGCACACTTATTTAAATTATGCACCTTGCACTAATCCAGGCAACCCTATGGTGATTGTAGTGGTCTTTGATAACCATAGAAAGCTCTCAAAGTGGTAGCGTTGGAGAGCAGTTCTCAGTCTTATCTTGAAGGAATGTTAAGCAGCTTGTTTTACTAGATCAATCATGTAATGTAGGTTCAACTCAAAATAACCACACAGTTTTTATATAAAAATACTTCTATTTATTACACATCACTCACTAACACATTGGTATAGCTCCTACCTGGAGATATCTACACAAATACACAACAGTACTTCCATTGCAATTAGGTAAGTAGCACAACATATAGTGGTCTCCAGGGGTTACAAAAATATATATTAGGAACGTGGAATACGAACTGCAGGAGAGGACAGGATTTGAACTAGAAGACCCAGAGACACAAGGAACCACCCATTGTAAGTATGCAGGGAACTCACAGAGGCTCTGTGCAGAGTAGGAACACAGCCACATGCCCAATGGCAGTCAATGGAGAAGTTGCGGTTGCATGTTTGTTGAAGAAGGACCCTTACCAGAGTACCCTGAAGTATTCCCTTGGAGGATGGAAGGTTGGAGAGCTACCCCACCCATGGATGCCCTGGAGACCAGGTTACCTACACCAGGGAAGCCAGGTGCATAGAGGTGAAGAGACATCGGAAACTTCAGCAGACAGCAATGGAAGACTTGGAGAAAAGTGCCTCTGGAGAAGAAGGTGAAGAAGTACGATGAAATCCAACGGTGGATTCTGGAAGTGAAGAACCTGCAAGCAGAGAAGCAGAGTTTATGCCACTCAGGCATGACCAAAAGGCACAGAAGAGCCATGCCTACAGATGTTGGAGGGTTCAGGCGAGTTGATGGTGACCTTGTCACTGCAGCTGTGAGGACCAGGTAACGCTGAGGAAGACCAGTAGCAGTACACAAGCTGTCCCAGATTGGATGTCGGTGCCCAGGGGGGTCGGTGTACGGGGGGAACACCAACAAGCCTTGGTAGCTGCAACTGTTGTGGAGAACGAAGAAGGAGCAACGTTGGGATCAGCAAGCTCCAAGGGACTCACTACAAACAGGAGAGTCGGAGCAGGCCCGATCAAGCAGGGTAGACCACTGAAGCAGGAGAAGACCCTCAGGAGGCCCCACAGGCAGAAGGCACAGAAGTCGCAAGAGGACCACTAGCAGCTCACCAAGAAGGAATGCCCACAGTGTGGAGGATCTGGTGAGGAGACTGTACTTTGAGGAAGAGATGCTGGAGGCTGGAGCTTTTTGTAGCCCAAAAGATCTCTGGAGTGCAGAGCCAATAAACCTTGCCAATGGCAAGTCGATGCAGTGCTCAGGGGTTCAGTCCCAGCAGTTCTGAAAAGGGATACTAGCCTCAGAATTGCAGAGAGGACAGGTCAGGCCTTGAAAGAGTTGCAGAAACACCACCTGTATTGCTGAGCCTGTTGAAGTCCGTGGGACATCACGAGCAGCAGACCAGTCAGCTTCGTTACGGTGCCTGCAGATGCAGGGGAGTGACTCCTTCACTACAAAGGAGATTACTTTGGATGTCCTTGCTGCCCACAGGTCTGATGAGGATCCTGGAACAAGGACAGACATAGATGACGAAGAAGACTTGCAGAACAACAAGACCAGGCGCACTAGGAGTCTTCCTTAATGCAGTCTCAGTTCCAGGCATAATCCAAGTGTCCTGACAGTAGAAGAGTTAGGTGGTTTCAGGCTTGAGTCTTGTCCCATGACGAATCTAAGGAGTCACCCACAGGTAAACCCTTAAGGTGCCTCCACTGGAACCACAGCTGTTTTTATTACATTCCACTGATGACATGGGGGAATCGCTACAAACAGAATCTACTGTTTCTTGCCCTCACTATTGCCAAAAGAGACATCGCGCAGTGTTGGAAGGCATCCTCTCCTCCGACTGTTGGCAAATGGAAGGCCGCACTAGATAAGTGTATGGGGCGGAGATCGCTGTCTTTGAGGCAAGGGGCTGCCCCCGGAAACACTGTATGATATGGACACGATGGGTGACATATCGGGGAATAGATTTGCCCCCCCTGCCTGAGGATGACTGTGAGAAAGTGCCATCTTTCTTGCATTGGTATGCCCCCACTTTTTGCTGAACTGCTGATGTGCTTTGACTGAGTGTACCCTAGGCTCCTGCCAACAAGGTACCCAGGGCCTGTGTTCCTTCCCTAAAACTGTGTTGAATCTAAAACACAATTGGCATCTCTGGCCACCTGTCAGCTCCTAGTAAATGGTACCCTAGGTACCCAGCGCATGGTGACCAGATAAGACCCCTAAGGGCTGCAGAACTTATTGTGCCACCCTTAGGGGCCCTGTACCCTGACATCCACACACTGCCTTTGAAGGCTAAGTGTCGAAGTACAGAACTAACTACAGGGTCGACATGGCACCCATCCCTGTGTATAATATATAACAAAACGGTTGGAGTAGGGTCTAAGGGGAAATCATATTTATAAACCTACCAGACAATCTACACCCCCATATACCATGTAGAAACAAACAACCTGACTGTCAGCGGTCTGTAGAGTAAGAGGACTAAGTGTCTGAAATGCAATGGATGTCACTATGTATGGATATCCTGTATCATTATCTTGGTGTAAATACTTTGATGTGCACTTTCGTCTTCGTTTTGCAGTAGTGTATTATTAGGTCCTGATGAAAGCCAGAAGGGGATTTCCCTAGTAAATGGCAGAAACATGTTGACCACGATACCGTCTTTTCCGGACAGTTATTTTTTCAAACTGTCATACACTTTGTTTTAATGTTGACACCTTGATTGCTCCCTATTAAAAGTTTCTCTTGCTGTCACGGTAGCCAATTTTAAATTATTCACTTTCTGTTTACACATTTGTCGCACTGCAATTAAATATCCCACACCACTTTATCCCTCCCTGTCATTCTATGGTTGGATCCATCGCCGGTGGTCTTGGTGAAGTGGAGATTAACACACTATTCCAACAAGTGTATCTCCCTATCCATACGAGTGTCAGAAAAGTCCCAGATGATGATGTTCCGCCATTTGGGTGGGATTCATTTCCTATACATAGTGACATCCATTGCATTTCAGACCCATCCCTGTGTGCCATGCCCACAAGGGATCACTGACATAATATCGAATACACAAATATATCCCTCTATCCTTATCCAAATTACTCAAACAACCATGCACAGTTAATCGACATCATATTCACAAATGTACATACAGTTCCTCACTCTGATTCAAAACCATCGGGGTCATTGTCCTGAAATTCAGGATTTGGCGTGATTCTCTACACCTTAAAGTTCTTTCTCTATGCCCACCTCTTTCATGTGGGACAATTGTTTCTAAGGCATAACATTTCAACAAAGTCCAATCCCCATTATGAGTAGTCTCCATGTGTTTCGCGACAGCGTTGCTTCTGTCCATGTTTACATGCTCTAGAATTCTCTTTTTTAGTTCATTCTTAGTGCTTCCGATGTATTTAAGAAGACACGGACATTCTATCACATATACAACGTGGGTACTTAGACATGTGATCAATTCCTTGATTTTCCACATTTTGTTATTTGGCATCAGTACTTCCTTTTTGTTTACTGCTATCTGGCACACCTTACAGTGTTGGCATTTGATAAAACCTTTTGTTTTCATCCATTGTATTCCTTTCTTTTTCTTGGTATGATCCTGATGATGACTATGTACTAGTCTATCTTTAAGGTTTTTGGCCCGCCTGAAGGTTACTTGTGGGTGTTTACCCATTATTTTGCTTGTTGTTTGATCTAATTGAAGCAGTTTCCAATTTTTTCCTAAAATACCCACAATTTGCTTGGATTCTCTTGTGTAGTCTAAAATGAGTCTTACTTTCCTTTCCTCTGGTTTATTTTTATCCATGGTTTTTATGGCTTCACGTTTTGTTGTTACAAAACGTGAAGCCATAAAAACCATGGATCAAACAACAAGCAAAACGGGGGCGCTTACGTTGCGCGCCGAAGTGACGTCATCATAGTTTTACGGAAATGCATAATCATTTTCATTTCCTTATAAAAAAAACTGCTTTTATTTGTATGGTACGAAATGTTTCGCGTTATTATTAACTTTTCATTCATATTTTTTCACGAACGAAAGTAGCGCTCTGGATGCGCTTTCCGGAGAGCTTACCGGTGAGCTTACCGGAGAGCTTACCGGAGCGCGCACCCAGAGCGCCCCAGGAAAAAATTATTTAAAAAAAAACTTACAAATTAATACTTACACAAAACAGCAAATTGTAAAAAAAAAATAGGTTAGAAACTCGATATAGAAAGGAATTAGCATTTAAAAAACCTATGAAATTCACTGAAAAAACCATAGGTTTCACACCAGTTATAGTTAGGAATTAGCATTTAAAAAAACCTATTAAATTCACTGAAAAAACCATAGGTGATGTCATGAGTAATGTCACTGACCATGTCATGAGTGATGTAATATGTGACGTCATCAGCAGTGCATTGCAGGCGCGCAAGTTATAGTGAGTCCAACTAACTATAACGTGGGAATTTCAATGGTTTTATGTCAATAAAATTTCCAGCTAACTATAACTGGTGTGAAACCTATGGTTTTTTAAGTGAATTTAATAGGTTTTTTAAATGCTAATTCCTAACTATAACTGGTGTGAAACCTATGGTTTTTTCAGTGAATATATATATATATATATATATATATATATTAACATAATATTAATAACAAATATACAATATTTTTACCGTAGGATAACGGGAGGGTAACATTTACTATTACCACTCCAGTGAATGCAACAGTAGGGAAAACGTTGGATAGCGTAGGGATAAAAATTACAATTCCCACTCCAGTGAGTGCAACAGTAGGGAAAGCTTTGGATAGCGTAGGGGTAAAAATTGCTATTCTCACTCCAGAGAGTGCAACAGTACGGAAAGCGTTGGATAGCGGGAGGGTAAAAATTACTATTCCCACTCCAGTGAGTGAAACAGTAGGGAAAGCGTTGGATAGAGAGAAGGTAAAAATTACTATTCCCACTCCAGTGAGTGCAACAGTAGGAAAAGCGTTGGATAGCGGGAGGGTAAAAATTACTATTCCCACTCCAGAGAGTGCAACAGTAGGGAAAGCGTTGGATAGCGGGAGGGTAAAAATTACTATTCCAACTCCAGAGAGTGCAACAGTAGGGAAAGCATTGGATAGCATAGGGGTAAAAATTACTATTCCCACTGCAGAGAGTGCAACAGTAGGAAAAGCGTTGGATAGTGGCAGGGTAAAAATTACTATTCCCACTCCAGAGAGTGCAACAGTAGGGAAAGCATTGGATAGCGGGAGGGTAAAAATTACTATTCCCACTCCAGAGGGAAAGCATTGGATAGCGTAGGGGTAAAAATTACTATTCCCACTCTAGTGAATTTAACAGTAGGGAAATTAATGATTTAATATATTAATAAAAATACATTAAATATCAATACCAATAAAACATTAATCAACATTAATTTCCAATTTAATATTAAGTAATAATTAATTAATTATAAATACACATAAATATTAGTTTTAAAATTAATTACCTATTCATAATTAACGACTAATTAATTTCCAATAACAAAAACTAATTAATAATAAAAATTAATACCAATTAATAATTAATTACTAGTAAATTAATTATCAATACACAAATTATTTTTAAGATGTAACTAATTACAATAAAATTACTTCCCACCCTATTCCCCTATAAACCCACAATACGCTACAGAAAATAAATTAATACAATTATCGTGATTATCAATTAATACATTTATACAAATTAATTACCAATACAAATGAATTACCAATTACCACTTAATTAACAATAAATAAAAATCAATACCAATAAATAAATACAAATTATTTACTAAATTACAATTAAATTACTACCCACGCCACTCCCCTATAAACCCACAACCCGCTACAGAAAATAAATTAATAAAATTAACATAATTATCAATTAATCAATCAATAAAAATTAATTACCAATTAAAAATTCATGAACAATTAATTCAAAATGAATACCAATAAATAAATAAAAAATATTTAATTAATTACAATTAAATTACTTCCCACCCTATTCCCCTATAAACCCACAACTTGCTACAGAACTAAAACGCTAAATTAAATTAAAAATAATTAGTAATTTCTAAAAATTAATATTTACGTAATCTAATATATTTAAATTACTTCACACCCTATTCCCCTATAAACCCACAACCCGCTACAGAATTAAATTACGCAAAAATTAAATAACATAAAATTCATCACTTAAAATAAATTACAAAAATAATATACACTTTTCACACATATACTAACATACAAAACACTTAAATGTGATATTATTAAAAATTCAATTTATTTTAATACCTATATTATATACTTCGATATTTTCACTTTCTATATCTAGGATCCAGTCCTGGAATTACACAAGTAATCTACAAAGTAATTACTGCATTTTTGTAGAAAAACTCATTGAGCTCAATGTTAGATTGTGTTTAGAATTGTGTTGCCTACTGCAACCCCTGTACCTGTTGTGTTTACAAAGTTATTTCCTTTCTGCAAAGTAATTACCTGAGATCACTCATGATTGAGAAAAGTATATTTTGATACCTGTGGATTCTAAAAATAAAATATCTATATCTTTGCATATAAAAACAATTGGCCTGGAGTTCAGTCCTTGAGTGTGTGAAACCTTTTGCTGACTGAGTGTGTACAACAAATGCTTTACAAATGCTTCACACTGTCCTCTGGTACTGCCTTACTGCTCGACCAAGCTACCACTTTTGAGAGTAAGGTCAGCCCTGACATAAACCTCGGTTATACCTCTGGGGCTGGTGGTCTCTATACACACTGTACCTTACTTTGGTCCAGTATATATAGAGCCACTTTCTCACATTGGTGGATCAGCGGTGGGATACAAACTTGCATTTGTTGGACTACTTGGTTACCATTTAATCGCACAACAGAACTCATAAATTGCCTTTAGAATTCTGAATTTGTTTTTTCCAAAATACTAAAAGTCTGGAAGGGCCTTGCTTAAGTCCCGTTAGGATTTCAGAAAAATAAAAGACACTACAGCTAGGGTAGAGGGTTAGAACTGTCAGGTTAGAATGTCTCAACAGAACCCAGCTAATAGTGAAGATGTCACCATGGACCTTGTGGTTGAGGAGCTCGACCTCACCCCTTACTTACCCGTGTCCTTCAAGAAATTGAGGTCCTTATGCAAAATTAAAAAGATAGTCATGGGCCTGCATCCAACCAAACAAGGGCTTCAGGAGCTCCTGGCTGAGTATGCAAATGACCACCCCTCTGAGCAGGGTGACACCCAGTCAGAGGAGGATGAGGAGGAGGATGAGAATGACCCCCCATCTCTAGGGAAGTAAGGGCCCCCATGCGCTTAACTCCAAGAGTCAACGCCTGGGAGTCTGGGCACCACACAGGTGGGCTAGCCCCCAGAGAACACATTGGGGAGAGCCCCAATGAAGAGGACAACTTCTTAGCCAAGTTGGCCAAGAGATTAGATCTAGAGTCCAGACCTCTGGCTCTGGAAAAAGAAAGAAAATAGATGGGCTTAGCCCCATCTCTGGTGGCAGCAATACTAATAACAAGGATAGAGAGCAATCTTACAATCTTAAAATCCCCAAAGGGGTTGTCCCTAAATTTGAGGAAGGTGATGATATCACCAAGTGGTTCACCGCCTTTGAAAGGGCTTGTGACATGAGGAGATTAAAGAAACCTCTCTGGGGGGCACTCCTGTGGAAACTGTTCTCTGGTAACTGCAGAGACAGGCTTCTGACCCTCCCTGGGCCAGATGCAGGGTCATATGACCTCATGAAGAAAACTCTGATTGAGGAATTTGGGCTTACTACTGAGGAGTACAGAATTAGGTTCAGGGGGCTCACAAAACACAGACCCAATCCTGGATAGATTTTTTAGACTACTCAGTAAAGACACTGGATAATTGGTTAACTGGACACAATGTGCATGGCTTTTCTGGACTTTACAATTTATTTATGAAGGAACACATTTTGAGTAATTGCACAAATGAAAAGTTGCATCAGCATTTGGTAGATATAGGTCTAATTTCTCCCCAAGAATTGGGAAGGAAAGCAGACCATTGGGTCAAGACTAGGGCGACAAGGATGGCCACTGGGGGTGACCAAAAGAAGGTGGTTACAAAACCTCCCCAGTGGAAAGGTGGTGAGAACCCCCAAGATAAAAAGTCTGAGTCTTCCAAAGGGCCCCAAAAACCTGTACAGGGGGTGGGGCCCAAAATACTCCCTATGTGCCTCAGCCCTATAGGGGCGAAAAATTGGATCCTAACAAGGCCCATTGTAACAACTGTAAGAAGTTGGGACATCTATCTGTATACAAAAACGGCCCCTACAACAAAGCCCCTAAGGCACCCAGTACAGTTACTACAGGGACAGAAAGTCTACAGATTGGATCAGAGGAGTGTCCAGAGCAAATCTGGGAATACACCCAAGCTAGTCTAGTCTCCTTGGGGGAAATGGAGTTTGCCAATGTAGCTGGGTTACCACCCAACTTGAAGAAATATTTGCAATACCCCTCTATTAATGGAACTAGAGTAGAAGCCCTGAGGGATACAGGTGCCAGTGTCACTATGGTGAAGGATATACTGGTTTACCCAGAGCAATACTTGATTGGGAAAACTTACCCAGTTACCAATGCTGACAGTGTTACCACTAATCGCCCTATGGCCATGGTGACACTAGGTTGGGGGGAGGTTACTGGCCTAAAACTAGTGGTGGTCTCCCCACAGTTACCAGCTGACTGTCTGCTTGGAAATGACCTGGAAACTTCAGCCTGGGCTGAAGTTGAGCAAATAACACATGCAGCCATGCTGGGTATTCCTAGACTGGTGTGTGTGCAAACCAGAGCACAGAGCAGAAAGAAGGGTGAACAAGTAGGTTTGGAGCCTGAAAGTATGGCCCAACCAACCAAGAGAAAAAGCAAGAAGACTGGGGGACCAGCTTCTACACAGCAAGCCTCTCAGGACCCCTCTCCTCAGGGAGAGGACTTAGAAACCCTAGAGGGAACTGAGCCCATGAAGCTTGAGCCTTACCAGGCTGGACTCCTGGGACCAGGGGGGCCCACTAGGGAAGAGCTGTGCCAGGGTCAGCGAGACTGTCCCACTCATGAAAGCCTGAGGCAGCAAGCTGTTTCAGAAGCACAGGGAGATGTCAGTGGTACCCACAGAGCTTATTGGGAAGAGGGATTACTGTATGCTGAGGCAAGAAACCCCACTCCTGGAGCCGAAGTCCAGTGCCCAAAGACCCTCCTCGACGAACCAGACGACGCCTGCAGCCTCAGAGCCAGGGACCCCTCCAACCGCGACCAGCCGAGGGTAAGATTTCCCGACGCCCAAAGACACCCCTGCAGCCCCCTGTGCCTTCTTTTGGGGTACCTACCTCTTCTACAAGCTCCCAACTTACCTCTCAAAGTGGTGGTCGCACCTGAAGAATCACCGTCCCGAGTCTGCAGCCTTTGTTCCCTTTTTACCTTTCCCATTGAATAACATTGAGCGCCCAACGCCTCAAAAGCACCCTGCATCCAGTCGCCCGTGTGGCCCTGGCCGTGCACCCTGTGTGCTATCCTACTTTCCCCTTTGCCCTGAGCAAGTGACCAGGAGCCCAGCTCCAACAGCCGCGTGGCCTGCTAGCCAGCAGCCACCCATCAAAGCCCCCCTGCCTCTCATTAGATAACATTGGGCCTAACTACCTCTGCTCCCGGCTGCCCCAGTGCCGCTGAGGGTGTACCAACTGTACCTACCTGACCCTGGGGGCCCCTGAGTCTCTGTCCAGAACCTTAACTTCACTAGTCGAGTACTCACCTGGAAACCGATAACTCACTTTCCTGCCATAGGATAACATTGACTCGTTTGACTCGAAAAATCTTGTGAAGTTATGAAACTCTAAAATATTCCTATAAAATCAGCCAAATACCGAAATCTGAAGTACTCACAGGTGATCAGGAGAGAAGTCAGTACTGTACCTTGTAGCCCAGTACTGAATCGCAAAAGTAATCCCAACCGGTTTTACTAGTAACCTGAATTTTCTCCATAGGAATCCATTGTCTGCTTTTCTATGAAATTTCTTGTGTGTCTACTTTTGAAAACTTGAAATATTCCTTAAAAATCGTACCTACTACTGAAATGTGATTACTTACCTGTCTTAAATCGAGATCCCAGTGCTGGACCTAGGAGCCCAGTACTGGATTACAAAAGTAATAGAACGTACTTTACCTGTAACCTGAATTTTCTCCCATTGGATAACATTGCTGAATTTTTACTGAAAAGTTTCTGACTGTGAACTTTTTAAATATCTTTATATTCCTTAAAAAATATTGCAATAACCAAAAAGTTTTTACTAAAATGTTTTCAGCTTGCACCCCAACACTGAATCTATGATCCAGTCCTGGAATTACAAAAAGTAATCTACAAAATAATTAACTGCATTTTTGTAGAAAAACCCATTGAGCTCAATGTTAGATTGTGTTTAGAATTGTGTTGCCTACTGCAACCCCTGTACCTGTTGTGTTTACAAAGTTATTTCCTGTTGGTTCTAAAAACAAAACTATATCTTTGGATATAAAAACAATTGGCCTGGAGTTTAGTCCTTGAGTGTGTGAAACCTTTAGCTGACTGAGTGTGTACAACAAATGCTTTACACTGTCCTCTGGTACTGCCTTACTGCTCGACCAAGC
The DNA here is from genome assembly GCF_964263255.1 of Lissotriton vulgaris. Taxonomy (NCBI): domain Eukaryota; kingdom Metazoa; phylum Chordata; class Amphibia; order Caudata; family Salamandridae; genus Lissotriton; species Lissotriton vulgaris. The sequence continues at coordinate 762,961,405 of NC_141697.1, forward strand.
TACCACTTTTGAGAGTAAGGTCAGCTCTGACTTTAACCTTTGTTATATCTCTGGGGTTGGTGGTCTCTATACACACTGTACCTTACTTTGGTCCAGTATATATAGAGCCACTTTCTCACAATGACCCATAAAGGCTACCCTTTAATCCCCACACTACATCACTCCCAACCATGTAGTTTGATTGTACCGCTGTCTTATTGGGCTGAGTCTTGGGAACCTGCTGCATCATGTTCTGTTTCTAGGGATATGACCACTGTCTGCATATTGTTTCTTACTTTTGTTTACCTACATGTTTGGCAGGGGCTATTTATTTTCGTGGGATTGGTTATTGCTGTACATGCCGTCCAAATGCTCATATACGGTACTGTGGGGCTTCTGCCCGATAAATCGCAAAATGACCAAATAAAATTTGGTGTTAAAAAAAAAAAGTACACAAGGAAAAGGGTTGAAATGACTTGGGGTCCCTCCCAGAGGAGGGCTGGACAGAGGGGAGGCTATTCCCTTGTCCTTTGTCCAGTTTCATGTTAGAGCAGGAGCCAAGGGCTCCCTGAATTGGCTCAAACTGGAGAATGCAAATGTGCTTTTCAAAGCAGTATGGTGGTGCGGGCAAGTGCCCCCACCCAAGCTCAACTAAGTCCTGTCTTAGAGGTGGTCTCACCTCCCTGTGACAGGAAACCTATTGTTCTACCTTACCCTGCTCGAGCTTGGCTAAGCAGCAGGAGGGCAGAATCTTGTCTGTGGTCGGCAGCAGCAGTAGCTTGCTGACAGACCCTGAAAGGCTGTTACTGGTATTGCAGGGGTGTCCCCCAAGGGAGCCCCCTATTACATGGGATCATACTTCCAAAACTGAAATCGGTGTTGGGGTATGATTCCAACATGTTTGATACAAACATGACCAGGTTTGGTGCAGCCACTATATAGCTAGACATCTCGTAATGACTGATGTCCACTATATATATTAAAATGGCTGACCACACTTACAAAGCCTGGAGAATTGACTCCATGGTTTGTAGGGGTGCCCTGCTCACGCGGGGCACCCTCACACTTATAACCAAGCACCCTACCTTCAAGACTCACGAGCCTGCCATAGGGATGACTAATAGGTTTTAAGTGCAATGACCTCAGATATAAGGAAACTTATATCTGTCATGAGAGGTACAAGCACCAACTCACTCAGGCTGCAATGGCAGACCTATAGTCACAGTTTAAGTTGGACTGCAATGGGTGGCACACTACATGCTACAACGCATGGGAGACCCCTGGTGTACCTATGCCCTGGGAACCATATACTGGAGACTTACAAGGGTACACCAGTAGCCAATTGTAGACGTACAAAAGTACTTACCATGGTAAATTTAGGAAGAAAGCATACTGACTGAGGTCCCTATTAGCAGGATCCAAGTCAGACTAGTCAAAAACAAACTGCCACCAAGCAAAAAGTGGGGTAACCATGAACGCAGATCCTACTTTCCTACATTAACTATGGCTGGGCTCTGCAAAGAGGGGTCAACAGGATTAGTTCTACTTGTTAGTTGCAGGATTGAGCTGATACTCTGAGAATCATAAGGAAAGGGGGAAGCCATAGTGGAGGTCGCCGTGCCAGTTGGGGACAAAGGCATCCGTGGCACTGGTCATTGGATCAAGGCTCCAAGAGAAAAATCTCTTCAACTGTGTTTTCAAGGGAGAGATGATGTTGTCAGTATTGCATAGGCCCCGCCTGTCTTGAAGGGCTTTGAAGATTGATGGATTCAGTTTTCAATCACAGGAGTCTCAGAGATAACTGGAATTCCTGTCGGCTACCACATTGTTATGACCCAGGAGCTATTCTGCTCTCACTGATATGTGATATTTATAGTCCATAGCTAGAAACGGATGTGATTTAGTGTCTGGTCCTTTGAAATTTGTTTTGTGGATGTCAACTCCTTTAAAGTGCCCTCTCAGCTGTCCTATCATTTGTCAAAGGGAAAGTCTGCCACAGCCGGAGTATCTGCAGTTCCGATTGACCAAGCACACTGACCAAGGAAGTAACTGGGGAATCATACCTGGCTGTCAGCCTCCACTGAAATATGTCTCACAAAGGATCAAAGGCCTTAGCCCTTCTGTTGACTATGATTCCCTGGTCCTAAAGTGCCAACCCTACCAGATCCACCATCTCGCCTGACAATAAGCCTAGGCCCCACTTACCGGTAACTCTTCCGGGAATCAAAGTGAAACATGGTGTGCACAGAGAAAGGTCTGCTCCCTTTCCTCCAGTGCATATGGTCCCACCCCAGCCCTCAGTTATGTCAGCAGCCCACTTCTCCTGTTTGTGCAGTCCTTACCTCCAACTATCCTTTTCAGGCTCTGGGCTTCTAAAATGGAATCTACAGACCTCTGTGTCATGTACATCCCAACACATGTAAGCATCACTCGCTACACGGCATCACATGCAAACATCATGTAGGTTAAGGGTGAGTTATGTACACAGCACCGTAACTTTACATGAGTGGGCAGCAGGCACCACTAGTGTGGTAACAAAGCCTGTTCACATTACAGATTACTATGAAAGACAAAATGAGTATGCTGCCACCACTGCGCTTTAGTCACTTAAATCAAGGGAAGGCCTTGGCATAGGTAGTGCTTGGGGCGCCTCTCCTGGTCTAACAAGACCACATTACCATGAGACAGGCCTAGGTCATGGCACGCATGCATGATCCATGTTTGCCCATGACCAAAAATCAATACAAGAGGTCTAGACAGCCATGCCGCTAGGGCATTCCCAACAGTTGTGCACATCAGTCACTTTAGGAAAGTAGGATCTGCTTCTCATGGTTACCCCCAATTTTTGCTTGATGTTACACTGTTTTTGACTAGTCTGGCTGGGATCCTGATAATCAGAACCCCAGTTTATCTACTTTCTCCGTACAATGTTATGCATGCACTTAGGTACACTCCAGATTGGATACTGGGGTACCCTTGTCAGTTTCTAGTATATGGTACACATGTATCGAAAGCATAGGTACCCCAGAGACCTCCCATGGGCTGAATCATGTATTATGCCACCCATGAGAGGCCATGCAAAATGGAACTACAGGCCTGCAATTGCAGCCTGTGCAAGTTGGTGCTTGCACCACTTACTTTAGATATAGGTTTACAATATCTATAGGTCACTACACTTAAAACCAGTCACCCCTCTAGCAGGCCTTGACAATCCTAAACACAGGGTGCTGGGTGTTACGTGAGAGGGGGCCCCTTCATGAGCAAAGCCCCTCTGCAGCCTTCGGAGACCATTCTCCCAGACTGTTGGTGACGCAGCCAGACATATAGGTAGAGGTGCGTTATATGCTTGCGTAAAATGATATCTTGAAAACGGCTGCAATAAAACATGTCATGTTTGGTATCAAACACCTTGGAATCATACCTCCACACTGGTAACTGGTGTGGGAGGTATGATTCCACCCTTCTGAAGCAAGCTTTGTGGGGTTACTGGTCTTCCCGGTACCAGTCTTCTCGACCCGGGCAGCACAAAATGGTTGCTGCCGACAAGGAGACACATTTCTGCCCTCCTGCTGCTGAGCCAAGGTCGAGCAGGGGAAGGCAGGACAATAGGCATCCTGTCACAGGGAGGTGTGACCACCTCCCAGGCAGGATTTAGTGTATTGGGAATGGGTGGGTGCCCTTCCAAAGTGCCTGAAAGTCTGCGTCTGGGGCACACTTGGTGTCGCTGTGCATAGTCCAGTTCAAACCAGTCCTGGGAGCCGTTGGCTGCTGCTCTGGCACTAAACTGGACAAAGGACAGGGGAGTATCCTCCTCACTGTCCTGACCCTCCCTTGGGAGGGTCCCCTGAATCTGTCCAACCCTCTCCTGTTGGTACAAAAGGGCATACCTGGCTGTAGGACCCTAGATTTGACGTGGACAAGATTTTGATCAAGAAACCACTAACCTTCAACTGTCTGGACACTCTGGACTTCGCTGGACTTCGACTGGGCCCGACTTCGACTCCCTCTCCGTCCAAAGCCTAGTCTGTGCCCGTGCACCATACAGGCTCCTTGTAGGACCTGTGGAGCATCAATGTTAGGCCTGGCACCTTGGCGTGAGTCTCCCTTCCACTTTTTGCTGATGTGCCTCATATGTTTTGCTGGTGTTAGCTGCTCAGAGCACTGTGCCACTGCCAATCAGTGCCACAGTGCAAGTGCTCCCTATAAAAGTGTATATGTGATTGGATTCCATGATTGGCTTATTTGGTTTACTGTCAGACCGCAGTAAAGTGCACCAGGAGTGCCAGGGCTTGTAACTCCAAATGCTGCTAGTGGGCCTGCAGCACTGGTTGTGCCACCCAGAGAAGCAGCCTTGTAAAATGTGTCTAGGTCTGCCATTGCAGAACCTGCGTGCAGTCTGGTACTGTCATGCTGGCTGGGCAAGTACACCCACTTGCCTGCCCTAAACCTTCCCTTTAGTTCATGTGAGTCACCCCTATGGTAGGCCCAGGGTCAGGGTGCATTGTAAGCATAAGGTAGGACATTTTCATTTTTCACTATTGTAAGGCTACCATAGGCCAGAATGGGCTTCTGGAATTATTACACTCTATAATCCCAGCAGGCTCAGGGGACATGGTGGAAATTCGAGTTTGGTATGCCTGAACTCAGAATAATAAAGTACATCTTTTAGCAAAGTTTATTTTAATGTTCTGTGTTTGCAAATACCACTTTTAGAAAATTAGTATTTGCTTGCCTAACCATTTCAGCCCGCCACTGCTCTTATGTGTATCTGCTGTCTGGTTTCTGTGAGTGACAGGGCTGGGGAATTCCAGGAGACAGGCTGGGGCTGCCAGGTGGTGAATAGAGAGATTACACCAGGATGGGTGGGAGGAATGCCCCTTGACTCTGAATAGGGCTGTGCTCTGCCACCTCAATGCTGGCTCCACCCCCTGGGGAGCGTCTGATGTCTCTGCCCTTCACACTGAAAGAAGAAGCCAGAGTCACCACAACAAAGTGCTCCAGAACCGGACTGAACAAGGCATAGGCCCCCTGGCCTGAAAGAACAAACAATTTGCTGTATAAATGTAGGAGCCCTGCTCCTAAGAAATCGGATCCTGTTCAAGCCAAGAAGAAACTCTGACCAACGAGAAGGACCTGGAAAAGCTGCATGGAGGAGTACTGTCTCTAACCTGGGAGACTGGCCTGTGGTCGGTGCCTTGTTGCAAGAAGGAGAGGAAAGGACTGAAGTGACTTTTTCTATTTCAACTTGTGCATTGCTGAACAATCTCCAAGGGCTTGCGTGTGAGCCTGCCCCTGAACTGAGCCCCAGGACCATTGGGCTCTATCCCCCTGGAAAGAGAAGCTGCTGTGAGTGCTGCATTTTCCCGCAGTTCTAACTGGGAGAAGCTGAGCGCACCGTGGAAATCCGCTGCGCACTCTGAAGAGCCCTGGGCACCCTTGTCCCGCCGAGCAACGCGACTTCTGCCTGTCAAGCCACAGCTTGCATAGTAAGGATCAGCCCCGCTGGCCCGAGCCTCGTGACTGCCGCCTGCCCGAGCCGTAGCTCACACCGCAAGAAAGGACCCGTCGGGTCCAAACACCGTAACTATCTGGCCCCCTGCGAGCCATAGCTCGCATCGTACGGAACGGACCTCGCCTTGTGCCTGCTTTCCCCTTTGTGACCTGTCCTGTTGAAAGCACCTGCCGCTGTTCGTGAACGGCTGCGGTGCGTAGTGCGGCTGGGTACGTCTCATACCCTTCGACTCGTACCGCCGCTTCGCACCGCACTCAAGTGCTTGCCCATTTCCAGGATCGGCGTGTACACGGCGATGAAGAGCCTCCCTCACAACGCATCCTCCCCGCCGAGTACAGTGACTATTGAGCTCCCCGAGCCATAGCTCGCACCACAAAGAGGAGGACACTGCTGGGTGGGACATCTGGTTTGACAACGTATCGTCCGCATCGAACTCCGTCAAGCGAAAGGTACTGTGTACGCGTCGTACTGTGTGCAGCGCCTCGGACTAAAGTGTCCGCGAGGCGCGTGAGACTCCATAAAGCATTTCTTGTCAACACCATGCGAGTCGCACTGGAGTACTACGACTTGCAAAACCTTTGTAACCAAGCATCTTTGTACACGTCGCACTGTGTACAGTGCCTCGGACTGAAGTGTCAGCGGGGCGCATGAGACTTTGTAGGGCACTTTTAAATACTTCATGAGTCGCACAGAAGAACTACGAATCGCACAACCTTCCTGAATTACGCATTCTAAAAGTACTGAGTGTTGCTAGATAGAATTGTGGAACCTTTTTAAATGTTATTGAGACTTGTGGTAAACCTGATATAAAGAAGACTATATTTTTACATAAAGCCAGACTTGTGTCAATTTGTAGTGTGTCATCTGATTACTGTATATTATTACAAATGCCTAACCCATAACGCTCTGGCGATTAGCCTTGTCTGCTCGCGCCACGCCGCCTAGAGGGTGAGCACGGGTTATTTTCAAGAGTAAGTCCCTTGCCCTGACTAGAGGAGAGGGTCCGTGCTTGTCACAAGTACTTACCTGTGCCAACCAGAGACCCCCAAATCTAACAATCAAGAACAACTGAAGTATCTCCCTTGGGGTGAAGGAGTCACTCCCCTGCATTTGCAGGCACCGTAACACAACTGACCGGTCTGCTGATACTGAGCTCCTGCGGACTTCGAAGGCTCCAGCAACACAGGAGGTGGGTTCCTATGTTCCACAAGGTTGAGCTGCCCTCTCACCAAGTTTGAGGCCAGTATCCCTCATGGGGACCGCATAACCTGAACCTGTGTGCACCGCGTACATTTGCAAGTGCATATGGTTGTTGGCATTCCCCAACTAAGTGCATTGGGCTATCGATAGCCCCAACCTTTGCACACATTTCATGGAAAGGACTTTGGCGTCCTCGCACTCTGGGCCCTGCAAGCTGTCGTTTTGTGAAACTGCTAGAGGTCCCCTTGGGACTCCTGTGCCTTTGGCCTGTGGGTCCATTTGAAGGAAACACTGCTTTTCTTGGGCTCTCCTGGTTGCTCCAGGCCTGCCCTGACCCCCCTTCTGTGGTGAGTCTCCTGGTCCTTTCTGGGCCTGACGGTGACCTTCCTAATGGGTTGCTGCTGCCAAGGCTTGTTAGTGCTCCGCCGCACATGACCCCTCAGCACTCAGCATCCTTCATGGGACAGCTCGTATCCAGCTCCTGGTATTCCTTGACGTCACCGGGTCCCCGTGGCTGGAGAGTCATGGTCTTCCTCTTCACACCTGAAGCACCCGATATCGGTGGGCATTCATCTACCGAGCACCTGGTCACTCCTGAGTGACCCAGAGTCTGTTCCCTCGGCTTTCAAGTTCCTTCCTTCAAGAATCCATCTGTGGGTTCCACTGGACACTTTTCTTCTTTCCAGCAGTGGTATTTCTTTGAAGACTCCCATTGAGAACGACAACGGTTTCCAACGCCACTTCAGCCCTATGCCCCCAGCTTCCCTGGGATAGGTAACTCTGGTACTTCGGGATCCACGGTTGGGGTGGCTCTCCTACCTTCTATGTTCCACAGGGTTTCCTCATAATCCACTGGGAAGGGTCCTTAAACACTAAATCTGCAACCATGACTCTCCCATTGAATTGTACGTAGCACACGTTGTGTTCTCACCCTGCACCTGTCCCCCGTGGGGTCCTTCCTTACTCACCTTAGGTGGTTCCTTGGGATCCTAGTGATTCTACAGCCCCTAGAAACTGTCTTTACTCGAGTTGTGGTTCTTATACCACTATTTTAGTATATGGTTTCGTCTCCCCCTGGAGCCCACTGTGTATTAGTGCTACTTACGTTTGTTTCTGTGCTACAGTATTGTGTGCTTTAAGTTTATCTGCATGTAGCCTTGCGCCCCATGCTCTTCTGGCTAAAAAGTTGGCTAAACAAAGATCTCATTCTTACACACAAAATATACAGGGATTTGTTGAATTTGGACCACATGACTGTAATGAGATCCTTTAATGAGCTGGGACGCATGGATCTTTTCTTAACTCCAGAGAGCATAACAAAGGAAGACGTGGCCTTTATAAAGGAATCTTATTTAGATCGTAAGCAGATCAAGCATGAGGAACAGGAACTCCAGAAATCTGGAGCACGCAGACATCTAATGCTCAAAACCTCTCCAGGAATGGAGGACTATCTTGCATGGCCTCTATCAATGCACGAAAGATTTCTGCTAGTAAGGTTTAGATTGGACTATTTTCACCTCTTACTGGCAGTACCTAGGGGGAGCCATAAAGGACAGGTGTTAGCACCCTGTGGCTGCGACAACCTGTCTCCACAGGATCTGTTACACTTTGTCCTTTTTTGCGACTTTTATGCGGCCCCGTAGATTGTTTTTAAAATCCCTCTTAAAAAACTAAATTTTTCACAGGCACGCCCAGCTTTGTTTTACCTGCAATTGTTAAAACCTGACTGTATACCGCTGATTGCAGGGTTTTTAAAATGCTCTTTAAGATACAGAAAAAGCCTGGATTTCAACTGACTAGGATAAAATGTATTACTATGAATTGCTTTTAACTTTATATATTGCCTTTATACTAATGTGTACCGACCCTATTGAACTCATGTAACCTGATCCGTGATGCCCATTTTTAAATTTCACTTGTTCACTTGTGTAAATGTAACTTTTATGGTTCTCATTTTTGAAGCCGAATAAAGTTTAAATGAAATGAAAATGAAATGAGATACTGTGAGGTATTTAAGGTGTGTTATAATAATAAATACATATTTTTATAACTACTGTGTGGTTCTCCTTTCATTTAACCAATATTATAGGATTGCATTCTGGTAAAACAAGCTGCTTAACATTCCTTCAAGACTAAGCCTGAAGGCTGCTCTCCACAGCTACCACTTGGATAGCTTTCTAAGGTTATCTTTGACCTCTTATATCACCATAAGGAATGTTTGGACTGGTGCAAGGTGCCCACTTTAATTAGTAGACATCATATACCAGGCCAATGTCTCACAGTCACCATGTATGGGACATTTCTGTTCCAACAAATAATCTTCAGAGATCTGACCACCCCAAGAACAGTTCCTAATCCGGAGGGATTGGGTTGTTTGATCAATAAAACCAATGCAAAAGCACATGTGTATTCCAGTGGCTCAATCCTGCTCTGTGTTCCACTATAACATCTAACACTTGCAATGAAAAAGACCATCTGAACAATCTTGGCCACTTCAATTACTTATGATCAGTTTGCACTACAAATCTAGGGGCATATTATCAAGGGGGTTTATCTCCGCTTTTTTGCTTTAAAAGCCAAGAAAGCGGAGATAAAATTATCTCCCTATTACCCAGCTGTCACTAACACCAGTTAGCGACAGCTAGTAGGAGATAGCGACCATCTTGGGCCCCACTTTGCATGTCAGTGATATTTATCACTAATGACATGCAAAGTGGGCGTGCCAAGATGTTAGCGACTGGAAACAGTCGCTAACATCGCTATCTCCTATTACCAACTTATGGAGATATTTGCTCTAAGCGCGAATATCTCCAAAAGCTAACACCTGCCCTGAGCAGTTCTTAGCCATGTTATCCAACGGGAGGTGGATAACATGGCTAAGAGCATTAGCTCGGTAATGCATGAATATCGCTGACTTTTCAGCGATATTCATGCATTGCGGCCGATTTTTATCGCATTTGCGATAAACCTTGGTAATACCAAGGTTTATCTGCGATAAAAATCGCTGCAGCTCAGCGGTAAATTTTTTGTCTCTAACCAAGCAATAGCGATAATTATCGCTATTGCTTGGAAATATGCCCCTTGTGCCATACAAGTAAGGGCAGAATTTCCACAAGACCCAAAAAATCACAAAGCACTTCTCTGTTGCCTCTAGGTTGTGTTCCTTGGGTAGCAAACTCCTACTAATAAAAGACCACAGAAGCCTCTACCTTTGTCATCCAATTGAGCTAACACAGCTCCAACTCCCTTGTTAAAGGAAACCATCTGATTGATGAGGTATATTGCTTTCTTTAGCTATTGGTTGGGGAGAAAAGAAGAAAATGGGACTGATGTACACTACATGTAATAATTTGTAACAGTGATACATTGCTTTAATCAGTTTTGAATAAAGAGTTTTACAAAAAAAAGGCAACCATCTGTACAATAAAAAGCTGACTTTAGTCAGGCACTCTTAGTACATGTGTATTGCATAGTGCCTTACTCAGCACCTCAAATGCCCTTTGATACTTCTTAGTCCAAATCACTTTCCTGGACTGCTTCTTGGAGGTCAGCAGAGTCAAAGGGGCAACTATAGTTCAACAATTAGCCACAAAGTTCCTTTGATAGCATGTGAGTCTTAAAAAGGCCCTAACCTCCGTCTGGGCAGTGGGTGCCTTCAACTCCAACACAGACTGTACCTTGGCATCCAACAAGTGTACCTGCCATTACCTACCTCGTGCCCAAGGTAGACTATAGAGGACGGCCACACCTCACACCTGGTTGCCTTGATGGTCAGTTTTTCTTTCTGTATCCTAGACAACACCTGTCCTAGGTGCCTCAGGTGATCCTGATATGAATTGCTAAATACTACCATGTTATCCACGTAGGCCATACAGAATTCCCCCACCCCTGTGAGAACATGTCTCACCGGGCACCAACAAGTGGCAGACGCATACATTCAGGCCATGATCCTCCACAGGGAATACCTCACCCCGAAGAAAATACACAAGATGTTCCCCAATGCCTCCCACCAGTGCCCGCGATGCAGAACGGATGAGGCGGACTTCCGCCATATGCTATGGTGATGCCCGAGATTGCGAGGGTACTGGTGTGAGGTGTGCCGGACGCTAAGAGAGGTAACACAGATTCAGGTACAGGACAGTGCATTGCATTGCCTGGTTGGAGCCAGGCCTCGACCTAAGACGCTGAAGCCCAAATTGAAATTTGTAGACTTGGCCCTACTCATAGCGATCAGGGCAATCACAATGCAATGGAAATCCCCGAGAGCGCCTAGAGCGGAGACATGGCGAGCAGAAGTAGGGAAGTGGGGCAGAGCAGAGAGGGCCACCCTTAGAAAGGAGGAAGAAGGGGGAGGCGGAAAATCCCGATGGCACTGGAATGGGAGACTATGCTCCTAGCATTAGAAGACATTGACCAGCCCCCGTCCCAGGACACTTGAGCGTACTGCGGCCCGGAGTTCATTGTAAATCCTGGTAGAGAAAGAACAGTGCGGGGGAGCGCGAACCGAGTAGACAGGAGAACTTAAGCACCAAAGTTAGATGGGTGGGGGTGGGATAGTTGGGGAGGAGGTGGGGTGAGAGGGGATAATCTCTGAAATTCACTGTGGCTACTGAAATTGAGAGCGATACTAAATCTTAAATACGAATGGTTGTAGCTCTGTACTTTAAGCACAAGTTGGGTGAAAAATGAAAACCGTGATGTATGACATGTTTATGGTACATATACGATACGCTGGAAATGTACATTCACGAATAAAGTATTTTTTTAAAAAGTGGCAGACGCATTCTTTGACCCAAAGCGCATTACTGTAAACTGATATAACCCATCTGTTGTGGAAAATGCAGTCTTCTCCTTGGCACTAAAGGGATCTGCCAGTACCCACTAATCAAATCAAAGGTGCTTAAGTCATTTGCAGCACCTAACCGATCTACAATCTCATCCACTGTCGGGAGTGGATAGGTATCAGCTTTTGTTACCTCATCGAGGGCTCGATAATCACACAAAATCACAAGTCTGTAGACCCTTGCTTTGGTACTAGCACCATGGGACTAAACCAAGGTCTATGAGCTCTCTCATTGACCTTCTGGTCCAACATCTTAGCAATGTCTGTCTCAATGCTTTCCTTAACTAACCAGACATTCTGAACATTCTGCTTTTCACTGGCAGACTATAACGGGTGTCTAATTTGTGGACACAGAGGGGTATCAACCCTGGAGTTCGTAAGAAGAGTTTGGAAAACCATCCCAACACCTCTCTACACTATGTCTGCTGCTCAGGCATCAACTCAAGGGCTAACTGGACCCCTTCCACAGGCCCATCCTTCATGTCATCATGGAGATGGTCAGGAAGTCACTCAGTGTCTTTCTCAACATTATTATTATTATTATTATTATTGGGACATTTGTAAAGCGCTGCGATTACGCACACCGGCGTGTCCACGCGCTGAAAAGTGGGAGTAGGCAGATGGAAGTAAACACAGGAAGAGAACTACGCGGGCCAATTATTTACTGTAAAGGTAAGTTTTTAATTTCGCCCGAAATCTAGCCTCATCTGGTTCAAGACGCAGGTCCATTGGCAGTTTGTTCCAGATGGATGCCGCCAAGTATCTAAAAGACCTGCCTCCCATGCGGGCTTTCTTAATTCTGGGAGTCCTCAGTAGGCCACCCCCTGTAGATCTGAGCACGCAAGTTGGTCTATACGCTTTTATCAGATTCGCCAGAGGGGCGGGTGCTCTGCCATTCAGAATGCGATGACATGTGCCGAGAGCTTTGTATTCAACTCTTCTCCTTACCGGGAGCCAGTGTAGTTGCTGGAGGGCCGCCTTAGAAGGCGCCCTTTTAGGCAATCTGAGAATCAGACGCGCTGCCGCATTCTGCAGCACTTGCAGCCGGGTCAAGCTTTTTTCTGGGGCCCCCAGGTACAGCAGGTTCCCATAGTCCGCCCTAGCAGTAACCAGGGCATGAACCAGGGTTTGACGTGCTTCAAGCGGGAGTAAGTCCAGGACCTTTCTCAACTTCTTCAAGATCCCGAAACAGACTCCCAACACCCGATTGATCTGGGGGCCGAAAGTGAGCCCAGCGTCAAACCACACCCCCAGGTTGCGCGCCTCTAGGCACGGAGTTGGAGTGGGTCCAAGGCAGGAGGGCCACCACGCCGGCGACCAGGCAGCCTGGGCTCTCCCCACCACCAGCACCTCTGTCTTGCTGCCGTTCAGCTTCAAACAATTGTTGGCCATCCACTCGGCAAGATCTTTCATGCACGAGCGGAAGCCATCGGCAGCAAGACAGGGCGCCTGCGACAGGGAGATCACCAGCTGCGTGTCGTCGGCGTAGGACACCAATTGGAGACCATGGCTCTCCACGATCGATGCAACAGGCGCGACATACAAATTAAAGAGGGTTGGGCTCATTCACTGTGTAATCCCTCCAAAAGTAAGGCCTCAGCCAGTTTACATGGAACACCCTCCTTGGCTCCCTTCTGGCACATGTGTACACCAAGTAGTTAACCTCATAAACCTTCTGAATTACCTTGTATTTCTCTTCCAAAGCCCTGGGACAGTTAGGCCTCAGTACCAACACTTTCTCACTTTCCTGATATGCAGTCAGCGTAGCTCTTTGGTTATACCAGTCCATCATAAGCATTTGGCTTTTGATAACTGGAAATTCATGTGTACCAAATGAACCACTAGCCTCCCACTTGAATCTGGCTCAGGATTCACTGGCAATCCACCTAGCTAACATAGTGTTTCCTGATCATTAATTTGCTGATTTGTTCCTGAGCTTCCTTAAGAAGTCCCATAAGCTCAGGGCAGTCCTCTTGTACCATGCAGAAATCTTTCCAGGGAGGCCCCCCAGCAGCAAGCAAACCCTGCAGATCTAGATGCAACCCAGACTCGAGCACCTGGTCAGATTTCAGAGCCTTGTCACATGGAGGTGTTAGGCCTGGTTAGGAATTACTATCTTTACATGCTCACAACCTTAAATTGCCTTTCCTCCCCTTTAACACAATGACATTTAACACACATTAATTTGCGTGCATACACAGAATAATATTCCTCAAACTCAGTTTGCTTACAATGCCAATTTGTAGGCACTATATCAGACCACCTTGAACACTTTGTATAACGGCTAAGTTCAGCACGCAAAATGTTATTTGTTTTGGCCGCTTGGGGACTAAGTTATCATAATAGAATTAACAATAACAGCCTAACTGGGGCTTCAGCATGGTAACATGGAGGATGTTATTATACATATGACATCAAGCCTTTGTTTATTCAGAGGAGAATTTCGCTGGCACTGAGAGGCCGATCCATGCCGGAATTCCAGCTCAGCGGATTCCTGCCACCTCATGCGAGGGATGCTGTCCAACTCTACACCAAGACGGTCAGCTTGCTGACACTAACCCACAGGTGATGGGGAGTTAGACCACACACATAGGAATTTGGCAGAGCCACTCATCTAAGACACAACAGGGCCGGACTGGCCATAGCGGGCACCGGGCGTTTCCCCGGTAGGCCGCAAGGGTGGGGGCCGGTTTTTGGCCCCTGGGGGGCCGTTTTTGTTACCGGGGGTCGGAAATATCGGCTCCCGGTAACAAAATCGGCCTAAAACGGCCCTCGCAAATTGCTTGGCTGCACCCCCCTCACCCCAGGGGGAGGCAGCTGAGCAGTTTGCCAGGGCCGGTGTCAGTTCCCAGTCCGGCCCTGAGACACAATATGGTAGAATGCGCTAGGTAGGAGGAGTACACTATATTACTGTATGTGTATGCAGGCATATCGTTTTCTGTAATCTGGAAAATGGTTGAATTGGTCACCATTCTTGTAATGCTTCAAATATTATTCTGTTTCCTGCTATTACATATTGCAGCGCACGTATTTTACTCAAGAATCACAATGCTTCGATAAATATTGAAACCAAATGTGTATTTCTTGTGCATCTCCTTGGGTATGCACAAGTGGCTGAGCAAAAGGGTTCTAGATCTGTTACAATGATTTCCTTGTGAGATCAGTGTTGACATGTTCTAAGGTTGCGCACTCATTTGTTACCCTGTAATGTTAGGGGTGCGGATGGTGCACTGTGAGCTAGCAGGATTATAGGCCAACATATCCTGAGAGGTGCTCAGAATCAGTCACGTACAAATACAACATTTATGTTGCCCTACAAACGCACAATTAATTGAGAAAGTACAATCTGTACAACAGCCTCATCCTCCTTGCCCTTGGCAGCAGAAGTGATGAACTCCAGGCCAGGGCTTTCCCAGAGTCTTCCCTTTCCTGCAAACTACCATATCCTGGTCCCTGCAAACCAGGAATGGAACCAGACTCCTTCTGAGACTGCAGTATAGCCTGCCCTCTGGTCAACATAGCTGACGGTGACCAAGCCATTAAGGCGCCTGGCCCTGGCACTAAGCCAGGGCCAATCAAATCATTGCACAGGAGACAACCAGCTCCTTGCGTCTCTCTCACCCCATCACCTACCTTTGCTGCCTTGCCAATGATTCTACCTCCAACTCAGGCAAGGGGGTACTCTAGACCCTCACCATAAGTTACCAAACCTGTATCCTTGGAACCAGGAAGAGTCTCCACATGCTTGAGATAATCCCTCTCATCCATAGTCCTGAAAGCTCCTGTATCCCCCAGAGTAGGCACCTTTCTCCTATTGATAATAACTTTCTGCAAAAACCCCTTCATGTTAGTATAAATGAGCTTCGGTGCATCTGGATTCACCTCCCAGATGTCCTTAGCCACTCGGTTGAGCACAACAGGGCCTTCTGATGTCCCTTCACACACGGATAACACGCTAGCTATCACTGGTGCAGCTGGTATAAGGTCTTTCAACTGACAGTCTCTTCTAAAGTGCCCCATCTGGTGTCACTTAAAACAAGTCACCATCTTGAACTTGAAAGAACCTCCTTGTCCTCCCTTTCATGCTGCTTCTTACTGGACACACCATTACCATTTCCATTTCCCCTTCTCAGGTCCCTTGAAATTACCCCGTCCCTTACCCTCCTATTGGAACCAGTCTGTGGAGAGTTCCACAACCCCTATTGCTTAGAACCAAGGTACTCTAGCTACTTTCAAACCCTCTTAGCCTGGTAGTAGTCAGCCAACAATCAAGTTTCTCTGGATCTCTTTCTGTCAGGTCTGACAGTTAATACGTAAGTGGGGTAGAGAAGTTATTGTTAACCTGTGGTCAATGGACCACTGAGTATCCAAGACACCTTCTCAGTGGTTCTGCTACTCTTTAGAAAATTAAATAATATTAAAAGATTAAGGAAGTGCTTATACATACAAAAGAAAAATGTAAAACTGAACGTTTTGAATGCTTTGTAAGAGTGAAGGAATACAAAATTGGAAACTAGAAATTCCGTTGGTATTCTTATCGATTTGTAGGATCAGTGCACATAGAGCCAATTGAATCTAGCATGGCTGATGTGGACTTTAATTGAAGCAGCACTAATATGTGTTACCAA
The DNA here is from genome assembly GCF_964263255.1 of Lissotriton vulgaris. Taxonomy (NCBI): domain Eukaryota; kingdom Metazoa; phylum Chordata; class Amphibia; order Caudata; family Salamandridae; genus Lissotriton; species Lissotriton vulgaris. The sequence goes on from NC_141697.1 coordinate 762,977,567, forward strand.
AAACAGAGCATGCTCTAGTTTGAAAAAAAGACAAAGTGATATGCTCGCATCTAGCATATCACTTTGCCTTTTAGAAATAAAAGTACATTTCGAAAAGCTTCAACCTTCCCATGAAATTACAATTTTTGATTATCTCAAATTTTGTTGTTTGTGAATTAAAATATTTCATAATTTGTGTATTTGTTTGATGTATACTTGTTTCTTAAGTTTTACACATTATTTTAAAGCTCCAATCGAAGAAACTGCTCAGGCCACTGTCCCTGGCTTCCAGTAATGATTTATTGGGGGTCCACAGAATTCAAATGGTGAAGAACTGCTGGGGTAGAGCACTCCGCCTTGAGTCACTCTGTCACCATCAATTGGTTAAGAGAGTGAAAATCCTTGACTACCATCCACTTATCCATTCATTCCAATCTTGCAAACCATGTGAATCTAATTCTCAAAAGGAACGCTATGCACTCTTTAGAATTCCTTGAATCTCTAAAGGTACTGCGCTGACTTAAGCCCAAACCTCCTGTTCAAGACTTCCTTCATTTGCTCATAGACCACTTGGTCTGCCACAGTCATCCTTCCACTGAGAGCTGCTTTGGACACCTCTTTGAAAGTTTGCACCTTACAAGCTATCTCAAAGCTCACAAACCACTCTAACAAACTATGCCCTTCCACATACAAGTGTACAGCTCTCTTAGAATGTTGTCCCCTACCTGGCCTGAACTCAAGGTTAAAGTCTTTTCTCCCAGATGGAGTTGTTTATGATGCCATCCTAAGCTGCTTCTTCTCCTTCTCAAGGGCAAACGTTTCCTTCCACAGCTCTCTTTCGCTGACCTTTTCCCTTCCTTCCCGCACTCCTAATTTCACATTCCGCTCTCTTCATTTCTCTTCCTGGACCCATTTTTCCTGTCTCTCCTGCCTCCCCTCCTCCTGTAGCCACAGCTTCTCCCTCTCAAATTCCCTGGCCTTATCCTCCTGCTCAGCATTAGTTTTCAGGAAAGGCAACTGCAAGTTTAATGCCTCCGACAGACTCAACCCACCCAAGGGATATACTATTGGAATTGGTGATAGCAGTATGCTAGAAATTAGAGAAGTATGTATGCTTCAGTCCACCCCACAGGAATACGAGGAGGAGGTGAAAGAAATGGAGGAAGAGGAAGGTGACATTGCAGAGGCTCCAGCGCCACAGTACGAAATCCCCCAGGGAGCAGTGTCACCTGCCCTGTTTTTTGCAAGGTGCAATGAGCCATCTCACAGTTTGACCCAATGAGAGAGGAAGGACAGACAGGTGAAGAGGGCCCTGAAGTTACGACTGAGAAACCTTACTCCTGAGGAACGATATCTAGCTGAATGAGAAAAGAAGGAAGCACAACAGCTGAGGAGAAAAAGGAACCACCAAAGATGGCACAGAAGGAGAAAAAATTGCCCTGGTCTTAGAGAAAAAGAAACTCCTGCTGGCCCATTACAGAAGCCGACGAGAGATGGACTTGAGAGCCCAGGGGGCTTTGGAGTCCAGTGAAGATAGTGGCAGAAACAGGGAAATGCCTAGGAAATCGAAAGAGTCCACATATCGAAATACCTGGTGACTAGCTATATGGTGGGGGAGTGTTAGACTTGGCCTCTTTTGGCATGTTTCCCCTGAGTTTTTGCTTTCTGACCTCCCGGTTTTTGACTGTTTTTGCCGGCATAGCGTTTCGGCACACTTTTCGCACTGCTGATCAGTGGTTAATTGCAGGTGCTCCTGTAGTAAATTGTGTTATGGATTTGTGTTTCCATGATTGGATATGTGTCAGTCCCTAGTAAAGTGCACTGCGTGTGCCAGGGCCTGTAGATCAAATGCTGTTGGTGGGCTGCAGCGCTGGATTGTGCCACCCACCCAAACTGCCTGTAAATGTGACTCTGGCCTGCTATTGCAGAGCCTGTGTCCAGTCTGGTACTGCCTTGTCAACTTGGCAAGTGCACCCACTTGCCAGGCTCTAACCTTCCCTTTTCTTACATGTCAACCACCCCTAAGGTAGGCCCAAGGCACCCCTGTGGGCAGGGTGCAATGTATGTGAAAGGTAGGACATGCCCTGGCGTGTTTGGCATGTCCTGATAGTGAATTACTGCCAATTTTGTTTTTCAACATTGCACGGCTACCTGTTCCCCATAGGACAGAATGGGAAGTTTGTTTATAACATCTTATAAACATAACTGGCTCTGGGAACTAGGTAGGAAAATAAAGTTCAGTATACCTGAACTCAGAATCTAAAGATGCATCTTTTAGTGAAGGTGGTTTTTACATTCTGTGTTTGAAAATACCACTTTTAAAAAGTAGGTATTTTCTTGCTCAGTCATCCCATGTGCCTCTGCTGGAATGTGGATTGCCTGTCTGGGTTTTGGATGACAGTAGGCTGGGGAGCAGGAGTGGTTCCAGATAGTCTAGGTGGGTCAGGGAAGGGCTGAATAGGCCTGGGCTGCAGTTGGGGAAGGAGATCGCCTCGCACCTCAAAGGGCCTGGGATGCCTTGTACAATGCCGTCTCCACTTCCTGCCAGGAAGTCACATCAGAGAAGGCAGAACTGGTTCTGGCTGGGCACAAAAACTCTCTGCCTAAGAGATCAAAGGATTTTGGGATATAAATATTGGGGCCAGGACCCCTGAACATTAGATCTCTTTTAGATAAAGAAGACTGCCAAGAAGAAGAGCTGGAGAAGTTGTGAAGAGGGACTACTAACACTTTGCTGTGTGCTTTGCTGTGTTGGCCTGCAGTGGCTGCTTCTGACTTGGGCAGAGAAAGGACTGGGTTGAATTGTCCGCAATCTACTTTTGTGAATTTCTCCAAGGGCTTGAGGTAGAGGTTTCCTCCTGTTCAAGAAGTCTCAGGAACAGCAAAGACTTCAAGCTCTTCTACCCTCAGCACTGGGGACTGTGTGTTTTGTGCTGCAACAGAAGAGAAGCAACCCGACGACATCTACGACACTGCTGCCGACTCTATGTCCTGAAGGCACCGCAGAGGGCACAGCCACAGCATCGCACTGCGACCCTAGTCTCACCGACGACGCCTGCTGACTCTGCCACCAAGCCGCTGCTCGTACTTCAACCTGTGGGCACCGCACTCCGCACCGCTTGGCTTCACCACAATGCCTTGGCATCGCAGAGGGCACCACCGCAACACCGCACTGTGACCCTGGTCCCACCGACAACGCCTTATGATGCTGCCACCGAGCCGTTGCTCACACCGCGACCTGTGGGCAATGCACTCCGCACCGCCTCGCTTCACGACAATGCCTTGGTATCCCCGAAGACGCCCCTCCTTGCCGAAATCAATGGCGCTGCTTGCACTGTGGTTCGAGGGCACCATTCATAAAGTTACACGTCGCATCGCCCTCATCCCGCACCACAGCCTTGGCCTACCGATGCCAATACCATCGACTCCAGTTCGTCAGCCGACAACGCTTCAGCAATGACGACACTCCTGCTTGCACCGTGACCTGCCAGCTCTGTGACGAGCACCGCCTTCCTCTCACACGGCGACCCTGGTCCCACGGACGACGCCATCTGATGCCGCCACAGAGCCGCTGCTCACACCACAACCTGAGGGCACAGCACGCCGCACTGCTGCATCTCGCACCGCAGCACACGACGTCTGCAGACGGCAGCGCTCCTGACTCCATCAGAGAGAAGATCGACCTGCAACGTGTGTGACTTCGATGGCCCCCGACGACTCCAGCACCGACCTCTGGAACCAACGCCTGCGAACGCCGTGTTTTTGGAAGCTCAACGAGAGGTCATCGACGCCTTGCATTTCTAAAAGGTACTGTTTGCGGGTCTTCCCGACATCGTAGCTGGCCCGCGACACGGCGGTCAGCCAGAACTGTTGTGATTTGTTTGCTCACGATGCCGTGATAGCCCCGGACGGAGCAATAGACATCAAGGAACTATTTTTAAAGAATATTTTGATAAGTGAAGATTTTGAAATAATGTATTGTGGATTTTTATCGTTTTTGGTCTTTTCTTAAGTATATAAAAGTATTGGATATTTTTCTAAACTGGTGTGGTGTCCTTTTGTAGTGCTTACACTGTATTACTGTTGGTTATGTGCAAATGCTTTACACACTGCCTCTAAGATAAGCCTGACTGCTCGTCGCAAGCTACCAAGGGGGTGAGCATGGGTTATTTTAGGAGTGTAACTCCCTTATCCTGACTAGGAAGAAGGGTCCCTATTTGGACAAAGGTGCAAACCCTTTCCAACTAGAGACTCCCATTTCTAACAGGGAGTGATATAGATAAAAGTTGTTTGCAGCATATGAGGTGGTACTACTTATGCATAGAGTCCCACAGAAGGACTGGAGGGCTAGTCTGATGAAGCACATACCCTTTCTAGAGAAGAATACCTTGTTGACCCTGAGGTAGATGACCAGATGATATACGCCCCCATGAAGGACGCCCTTATTACTTAGTGTCATTTAACCCCAGAAAAGCATCACTGAAGTTGAAATATAGCCAACAACAGACATGGCAGTCACGGTTGGATAATGCGGATTTTTCTGAGAAGTCACTAGATGGCTTGTGAAGGGCTGCAAGGTTCATGATTGGGATGGGCTGTACACTGTGATAATGAAAGAGCAAATTTTAAGTAATTGTTTTACAGAGTTGTATTAGCACCTGATAGACACCAAGCTCATTGGGCCAAGAGCGCTTGGGAAGGAAGGTGACACAAGGATCAGCACCAGAGTCTTGAAGAAGGTACTTAGGAGTGTCCACAGGAAGGGTGGTCAGATGCCACTCCACGGAGGGAAGGGTAAGGCCAGCATAATAGAGAAGTCCCTATAAAGGCACCAAAAGAGTTAAAGGAACAGACAGTGAGGTTTTGATGGGCCGAAGCCCAAAACACCCTTTCACCAGCTGCAGTGCTATGACTCTCTACAGGGATGGCAAAAGAAGGGGGACTCTGTATGTCATAAGAAGCCACCTGCTAGTGGGCATTCCATATGAGTGGCCAGTGTAACCCTAGGCGAAGGTTATTCCCAGGAATAGAGGGTACAGCATGCCCTTACTGTCCCATGAGGTAAGTTTATGATCCCGGAGGGTTGCAGCCATCCCTTTCAGGAGGTTACAGTGAATGGCATCCCGGTCACTGCTCTGCAGCATACCTGTGCCAGCCAGACCATAGTAGTAGCAAAACTCCCAAAAAGAATATCTGCCAGGACAGGTCTGAGTCTTTGACTTTATGAATGAGAAAATTCCAGTTCGCTTCCATCAATTCGGGCATAGAAGATCGAATTTGTATACCCAGGTATGTCACCTCTTTAACTACCCGCTCATCAATCCATGAAATACTATCAGAACACAGAATTTGCGTTTTTGACTCATTAAGCTTGTACCCAGCTATCAAGCCAAAATCTGTAGCTAACCGCTCAAGCTCCTCGATCGCGCGAGGGGGATTCACAGTAGTCACGGCTATTTCGTCCGCGTTAACAAAAACAGAAAATTGATAAGCAAAAACCTGAAATGGAGGAATGCAGGCATTATGAGATCATTGTTCTATAAAAGGATTAATATAAGGGGCAAATAAAAGGAGAGAACAAGGGCAACCTTTCCGAATACCCCTAGTTATAGTCACCGCATCGATAACAAACCCATTACAGATATTTTAGCAGTGGGGTCACTATACAGGGCTTGCAAAGCTACAATACATTTTTTACCAAAGCCAATTTTAATCAGCAGTTCCCACTTATAATCCCATTGCAAGCGATAAAACGCTTTCTCTGCATCCAATAAGATCAACGCTAAATCCCTCTTTTCTATCCCAGCAATGTCAAATAATGTTACAACTTTATTAATATGTGCAACCGTACCCCGTTGAGGGATGAAGCCATGTTGATTTAGTGAGACCAAAGAGGTGATAACTTTAGATAAATAATTGGCCAGAATTTCAGAATAAATGTTATTGTCACAATTCAATAAAGAAATTGGACGATATGATCCCACTAGCTCCGGGGGTTTACCCGTTTTACAAAACACCGCGATCGTGGCTTCTGACCATGATTTAGGAGGATGCCCTAGCTGTGCCATTTGAAAAACCTTAAGCATCTCATCTTTGATTAAATTAAAAAACAGCCTATAAACCTCTGCAGGGATCCTATCGGGTCCTGCCGCTTTCCCTAAAGCTAAGCTTTTTACTGCATTTTCTAATTCCGTCATAGAGATCGGAAGATCAAGTTGCTCCGCAAGAGAAGGATCTAGTTGTTTCAATCCCTCCTGGAAAAATACACTCTGATCCCCAACAGATCCCCTCTGCTGAGTATAAAGAGTGGAATAAAACTGCTAAAAAATCAAGAGTATCTGTTGAGGATCAGACTGCAGCAAACCATTCTGGTCCTTCAATGCCTGAATATTACGAGCGGATTCCTTCATGCGGAGTCGCACAGCCAGCCGCCTCCCGATGGTTTCTCCAAATTCATGGTTTTGCCGCTTAAATATCAAATATTTTCTAGCATTCTCGGCACTCCAAAACCCCAAAACAATAGCGCGGTGTTTAGCGACATTATTCAGTAACCCAGAGACATAATTCTGGCCTGAAGCAATCCCTGTGGTTAAAGCCCCTTCCCCCTCTCTCAGATCCTCATAATGTCGAGCTAACTCCAGCTTAAGTTTCCCCTGTTGAAATAAGCTAAAACTAAGAACTTCCCCCCGCAAGCAGGCCTTAAAAGTATCCCAAACAATAATAACAGATGCTGACAAAATATTGTTTACAAAAAAATCCTTAATCCAATTACACATCTTTTCGGTAAATTCTTCATTTATACACAATTTCCAATCAAATGTGAAAAAATTATATGTAGGCCCCCTCCTAATTAAAGCTAGTTCTAGAACAATAGGAGCGTGGTCCGATGAGAACCTTGGATACACTTAAATAAGCGCATCAGTTAACAACGAGGTAGGTGCAAAGATATAATCCAATCTTACTAATTTTTTATGTGGATAAGAATAAAAAGTAAAGCCCCTATCATGTTCCTTTGATTTGCCCCAGACATCCACCTACCTGTGATCGCAAATTAAATTATAAAGTGCTTTAAAAACTTTTGGTTTTCGTCCACTATACTTCTGAGGGCCATCCTGTAAAGCTTGAGTAGTTAGACTGATATTTATATCACCACAGATTATCAAAGGGTGCGACCATATGGCTTATTCGGTATTTAATTCAACTAACATCCCAGGATCATCAAGGTTAGACCCATAGATGGTGCAAAGCGTGATCTTATATCCCTCAAGCCCACATTCAGCTATGACCCAGCGCCCAAATGTATATGTCAATGTCCGACCAATAGTAACAAAATTACGTCTAGCTAGAACGGCTACACCACGAGTCATACCAGTTTGACCAGAGGCAGATATTAATGAAAATCCCAATTCATTCAATATATCTCGCTTGCCCCAAGGTATATCGGTCTCCTGTATACATAGTAAATCCGGCTGAATGTGTCATAATTCTGCAGCCAGTTTTTGTCGCTTTACAACATTATTAAGACCCGACACATTCAGTGAACACATTTTTATTCCATCACATGGCATTGCTATCATTGTATTTACAAGCACCTAGTACAGTTTTAAAGGAGCTTGGCTCCCTACCATTTAGAACTAAAGATCTCTCTTTTTCTTGTTTCTTGCAATTTAAACATGTTCTTGCTGCTGTTAAATTTTTCCCTTTTTGCTCCACCTAAGTGCTGCCCACCCCCCACCCACCCCCTGCCCATTCCTACCCTAGTGACTCCCCTCCCTCCACCCACAAAACCCCACCCCCCTTAACGAGGCTTTAGGACACATAGTCCTGTAGATGCGAGCTTACCGAGCCCCTTGCCTTTCCCTGCAAAGTCCTTTGACAACCATAGTCTCAATAAAACAAAAGAAAAAAAATCAAAGCGGAGTAGCATGGAGCGGGAGGAAGAAAGAAAACCTACCAATAGTATGTAAGCTCCCTAATCCACCCTATTCAACCCATATTTTATACTAAACTATATAGAGCTTACAAATTCTTTAGCTGGGGTAATGCTAGCGAAGAAGCGCGGTTGTTCCTTAAACACTACCTTCAACTTAGCTGGAAACATTAGGAAAGCTGAGGCACCCTTAGACTGTAGCTCAGGGATCAGTTGGCAAAATTACCAGCGAAGCTCCACCGACCGTTGGCACAGATCTAGACGTGCAAAGAACTCCACATCGCCACCTCTTTTCTTCTTATCAGGTCTAGCACATGTAAACACTTTCTCCCGTGCTAAAAAAATATTGAATGATACAACATAGCCCTAGGTTTAATTTCCTGACCAGGCCTCAGCCGAATCTTAAAAGGAAATCTATGTACACATTCTATTTCAAGGTCCCAGTCCCATCGGGTCAAATCAGGGAAAGCTTTCTTAAACAAATCAACAATAAACCCCCTTGGATCTTGCCCCTCTTTCCCCTCCGCAATCCGATGGACCCTCAAGTTATTACGGCGGGCCCGGTTCTCAATATCGGTTAACTTCCAAATAGTGTCTACTTTAGTCGCCAAACTTAATTCTGTGGCCGCCTTGTGCTGTGCCAACTCATCTTCTAGTGTAGATATCCGAGCCTCTGCCTCATTAAATCTAGATACAAAATCTGCATGTGATTTGACCAATCGTCTTACTGAATTCTGTAACTTGCGACATGAATTCTGAACCCTTTGACTTTCTTCTCTTATTATATCCCTAGGCGACATAATAGAGCGATAAATCAAAGCAAGAGAAACCTCCTCCCCCTCAGCCCCTCCTATTCCCACTTGGAGCCCTTGGGCCAAAGGTTTCAAAATAAGGTCTTTCTTGGCACACAGATCAAGCTTCCTAACAGTCTTAAGCTGTCCATCCTCTGATTCCTCAGCTTCTTCCAGCAGTAAACTGCTGTGATCACTACCGTCCATCATTGACAGTTGCGCAGAATATTGTATTGCCAAATCCTCACACGAAGACGTAGATTGCTCAGAGAGAGAATACAAATATCCAGTGTCTGCTTCGGGAATAAATATGCCCTGCCCTGTTTCCTCCATGATGGGTCTGCTACAGGCACCCCTTTCTGGCCGTGCCACAGATCTCCCTGCGGTGACCAAAAGTCCAGCAGACTCCAATGCACTGTCACTGTGGCCCACATTTGAAACAGTAAGAGCAGGAACCACCGAAGAGCTCAAATCATGCGTATTCATAGTACTATCCAGCGCTGTATTTGCCCTATTATCAGAATAGTCAATATTAGAATCATTAACTGAGTCCATAGGAGCACCAGCACTAACACTAGCAGATCCGGACGCTGCTTCAGTCATTGCAGGAACTGAGGTCTCAGTAATCTCCATTCCTTTAACTTTTCCCTTTTCCTTATCTTTTTCCTTGATGCCGGCAAATAATGCAGGTATTTTCTTTCCACTCTGACCACCCTTTGACTTAACTCCAGCAAAGGCGGGTTCCTGGGCTTTACTTGAGGCGGAATTAATATTGCAGCTTTGTACCGTTTTCCCCTTCACCTGTACAGCCACTCCAGAGTTTTCCACCGCCTCTGCAGCACCCTCCTCCTGTCCATGGGGCTTGCCGCGAGAGCCCTTCGGCGGCATTGTGGCAAACTGCTGAGACTGCTGAGGCTTCATTGAGCAAATAGGTAACGGCCTCCAGGTGCGCCGTGCATCCAACGCGAGCAACGCCCAGAGACTCCGCCGAGCCTGCCGAGTCCACGCCCGCTCCACTGCGAAGAGACACAACGACAACCATAGCGGCATCAAAAACCAAGAGTCAATTCAAAGAGATCGGCCACCAAACAAAATCTGCGTTTAGCATCCGCCGACAGCAGACAACAGCAAGAGAACTCCCTCCGCCACTCTTCTACCCCATCCGAGGACTCGCAAACAGGGTCCGGCAGGAGAGGTCTGGTCAGGCGTCTACAGCGGTCGCCATCTTGCCCCTCCTCCTTATATGGAACATTTCAGTTGTGTTTGGGAAGTGCATGGACTTTTGCAAGTAGCTACAAATCTTATGAAAGGATCCTGGGCACCTGGAACTAGGAAATTGTATAGATTGGCATGACAAAAATGGATATGTTGGTGCATGGAGAGGGAATTTGATCCAGTTTCAGTTGATGTAGTAAACTATTTATCAAGTTTATTCGAGAAGGGACTGTCTTACAGAACTATTAATTGTTACAAATCTGCGATAGCGGCAGGACGTGTTGGTGAATGGAATTACGGTGGGACAAGATGTTTTGGTTAGAAGGTTGTTGCGAAGTATAAGAATTTCTAAACCACCAGTGACTATATAATTTAGTTTAGGATGTATCTAGAGTATTGTAGTATTTAGAAAGTTTAGACAGCTATGAATGTCTAAGTTTAAAAATGTTGTCACTAAAGGTAACCATGTTGCTATGTTTGATTTCTTTTAGAAGAGTATCGGATGTAAGAGCTTTGGATGTGTCAAGTAGGAATTTTTTAACCTGAGGGAGTTTGTTTTCATTGGAGTAGGAGAACAAAAACAAATTCTTTTTCAATATTTTACCCTTATTTTGATGAGGGGAAGAACTTATGTGTGGTACGAGGAGTAAAAGAGTATGAGAGGAGGACATTGCTCCTAAGAGTGAGAGGTGAAAATCAGATGCTTATTTCTTTTAGAACCCCATTTAAGGCAGTATCTTCACCCACTTTACCTCGTTGGGTGAAGGAAGTTATGAGATGCACAGGTGTGGATATGAGCATGTTTAGAGCTCATTCTGTGAGATGGCTTTTCTTCTGAGTGGTGCTTTCCAAGATATTTTGAGTTTTGCGGATTGGTCAAGTGACAAGGTATTCAGAAAATTGTATTTTAAACCTGTAGATTGTGCTGCTTTGTTACTTGTAGAACGACTTTAAACCTGCAATAATATTAGCTTCCAGTCTGGCCTTAAAATGTGGATTTTCATCAGCTTGGTGTTCAGAAAATCTGGATTTTATTAAAGACACTGAGGCTAATATTATTCCCACCCTGAACCCAACCCCATGTTTTTTTTAATGATGTATTTTATATTTCAGGTCAAAATCAACGTTGACGGACTGGATGGGAAGGATGATGATTCATGGAGGAGTTATGGATTCAAAAGATTTCTAATTCTCTTATGTTGAAGTTATGGACATATTTATGGTATGTTTAAGTTAAATGCAGATGGCAAAGGAAGAGAAAGGAGTGTTCTGCTGTTTTATAGTGTTTGAATTCTAAGATGTAAAGTTCTATTTATTTAAATGGGTTGCTGTGTGTGGAGAATTAAAGAAGCAATGCAATATTATTAGCCTCTGTGTCTTTAATAAAATATAGATTTTCTGAACACCAAGCTGATGAAAATCTACATTTGCTACTCATGTTCCAAGTTGCTGCTGGTGAAGTGGATGAGATGATGGTGTCCACATTGACACTGTAGCGCCTAGCAGCAGTACGTCACGAAGATCCACATGAAGAGTTCACGCTAACGCATCTTTGGATTATGATTATTGTATTTCAAGAACACGCTTGCAACTCATCTCCAAATATATAGCAGCAGCCATCTACTTCTCTATGTTACTTGAGACGCATTTCACGCTTGCTGGTGACATGTTTCTAGTCAATACCGGCTTAATTGTCCAATATCTCTCTTAACTGTTACACAGTGCAGTTCAGTCTCACCCTTATTAAAATAATCTCGTATGCATAACCAATAAACACAATATACTGTTTTGCTGGAACAGTTCTTTCAATCCTATAACAGTTAAGTTATTTTCAAGAACTATGTCTTATCCATACCTAGGTGTTGAAGAGTCACTGAAAGTTTTCTTACAAATTTCTTGTGTATACCCTCTTGGTTTCCTTTTACCAAGCTCGAGGCTAGTGTAAAATTGTTGGTTTTCCCATTGATTGACCTCCAGATAGGGATCTTGTGATAAAGTAAGCTTATTTTCTAATCACCTCATCCACCTGGAAAAAACATCAAGTCTGTCCCATTCATAAGATGCAAAGAATCTCTTACGTTATAGCATTCTACAAGTCACTATTCTGCAGCGCATGCAGAATAGAATCCGTATACAAGCTAGGTTTCTACATACATCTTCTAAGCTCTTCTTAAAATTACTAAAATTACTAAAACAGTATTCTTTTTTAAGATAACGTTATTTGTAGACTTAAGATGTCATGTTAAAAAACTCTCTTAGTTTACCCAATAGCATCTATTTGTAGATGGTGTTCAGGGTCTATTTGGATGCACGTGTTTGTCTTGTTGGCACACCTGTGTATACACATTTGTGATGTCTGTTATGTGTACTTCGCTCAAGGCAACCCTTTTTCAGGGGTCCCATTCAGGAATCAAGGGTTAGATCCTATTGACCTCTACATTGCATGTCAACACTATTTTACCTGCCATGACATCCAATGCATTTCAAACTTTTGTGTTACAGAATCAGTGCACAAGACTTCTGGCTACTAGACATAAAGGTAGGCATTGTGTGCCTTACTGATGCTGGGGTTTCTGCCATGCTACCCCAAACCTTTAAGGGTCACATAAGTCAACTAAGACCTTTTTGCAGAATTGGAAACTGTCAGGGGTCTCTCACTACTTACTCTGAGGTATGCCCTGGTGGAGAGGGTGTGTCAGAAGTTAGACAAACCTGTCAGAGAATCTTTTAGATTTGCAATTTGCAGAGGCTACAGCAGAGCCGCACCCAAACCACAGTACTAGTATGCACACATAAATGTTGGCATTGTATAATGTAATGTATTGTAATTTATTAGAGGCTATTCTCATAATAAATAGATGAATACGAATTATCCTCATAATAATGAACTTAGCCATCAAAAATGAAATTAGAGTGAAAGATGGATACACCCCAAACATTGTTCCACACAATTCCTTACGTATTAGTGTATTCCCTAACTTTATAATATTTGGCTGACCTGCAGCTTGATGCATTAGCCTATCATAAACTTTGCAAAGTCCTGTAAAGCAGCTCCCCATGCCCTGTTTTGTTAATCGATCTCAAATCAGAAATTGATTTTCAGCATCTCTGCCCATCAACAGTCTCAGGTCAGAGTGCTTGGCTCATCCGAATTGCTGGGGTCTTTTACATCCTCCCCATGCAGTAAGAGCAAGTGGTTGGGCCCATTCCCAGTCAGATCCTGCACTTGTTGCACCGAACACAAGACAGTGCACTTATCAGTTTATTATATGCAACCTATGTTGTATGTTCTGGTTCAGCCGACACAAACCTTTCACAATGTCAATGATCAAGCAGATTTTATGCTACTGTGAAGCAGAGAATAAAAACAATAATTCTCTGGCTATTATAACATAAGCAGCAGACAATATGCAAAAATTCAGTGAATACAAAGTGTGTTAGGTTGCACAAAAATGAAGCTAAGAAACATCAGGTTTTTAGTATGCATCTAAGCTTAGCGCACTCGAACCCTTTCAGTGCAGAGAAACAGCAACTATGTTAACACCCATCAAGGCCTATGACACATGCTACATTATCAAACATAAAAAAACATACTCACACACAATACTTCAACCACACTGGGTGGTTTGGGAGGGATACAGATTTCTCAGAATTTGGATTTTGCTTTTCTGCATTCTACACACCCAAACTTTCCAGTTCTGGGTGGCATGATTGCTGCTTCAGTAGAATACACAGGAAGTCGCCTCTTGTTATAAACCAGCAAAATGGCTTTGCGAATTAAAAGATCATTACTGACATTTGGTGGGACCTGCAGATCATGAGACTGAACTGGCGCTCTCAGCCTTTCAACGTTGACGCATAACAGTTCTGTTTCTGAAACAAGACATCATTCTTGACATAATGCAAAGTGCTTATGTATAACTCACAACTTTGCCATTTTATGGTCAGTTGATAAATATTTCTATGCAGTACATTTTAATGTTTTTTATAACTTTTATAATAGCACAAAACAAACAACCATACATGCTCCAAAGATAGGGTGACCAGATGTCCCCATTTTCCCAGGACGGTCCCCGTTTTTGGAGAAGTGTCCCCGTGTCCCGACACTTTTCTCCAAGTGACTCAAATGTCCCCGTTTTCAACCAGTGTCCCAGGTAAACACAGAAATGTCCCTGTTCTTCATTGTTCCAGTTGAGCATGCGCGCGCATGCTCTCTTTGCACTGGCATTTGCTAGCCTGTGATGTTTTATTGATTTTTGGCCAATATATGCTGTAGTCCTTAAAAGTGTAAATGTAATAAGAAGTACTAATGCTGCTGTGTAAAGGAGAGGGGTGCCAATAAAAGACCTCAGATTTGTTGCCTGTAATGCTTCATCTCGGTCTGTGGAGGGAGCTGTTGTTGTTGTCCATTTTCTATGTCTATGACAGCTGTCACATAATCCTACTTTTATGTCAATCGTTACTGCAAACCATAGTCCTACTTCTATGTCTATGACTTGTCCCCGTTTTTTGTTTTGAGAATCTGGTCACCCTATCCAAAGACATTTCTATATATCGCCAGTTTATGAATGAAACGGTTTCAGTTTCATATTTGGTCCTGGAGTTGACCAAGCGGCCTCAAGGAGGCGATGGTTGCCTTGCCCACTGAGGGGGCCCTGTACGTTTCTGCCATTCCATGGTCTATCTCAGTGGTTCCCAAACTTTTGACTCCTGAGGACCCCCATTGAGTCACCACTGGAAGCTGGGGACCCCCAAGCAATTAGTATGAGTTAAATTTCAAACATTAAAACAGTAATTCAAAATAAATACACACGTGTGCACACAAAACATATACTCAAAATACTAAGAATTTTGGGGCCAGATGTACGACCATTTCTTTTAGCGCCTCGCAATTGGCGACACATTGCGAGTGGCAAATTGCGAGTTGCTAAATGAAATGTACAACAGTGTGTTTAACACTGTTTGGGATTCCCAATGGGGTCGCAAATTGCGAGGTTCATTAATATTAATGAGCCTCTCGCAATTTGCGAGCCCATTGGGAATCCCAAACAGTGTTAAACACACTGTTGTACATTTCATTTAGCAACTCGCAATTTGCCACTCGCAATGTGTCGCCAATTGCGAGGCGCTAAAAGAAATGGTCGTACATCTGGGAATGCCAGCCCTCCTAGCGATGGTGGCCTGCTGGGCTCTGCAAAGTGCAGCCTGTTTACCATGCGTTTAAAAAATAAAGGAAAATGAAACGTTTTCGTTTCATTTTCTAAGGGCAGGCAGAGGTCCCTGGGACCACTGCCTGCCCTTAAAAAATATTTCCCCTGGGGACCCCTTCCCATTTGCGAATGCATTACCATCTACTTGAAGTAGGTGGTAATTGTGACTGTTTTGCGACCGCAAAACATTTGTACATGGTTTTGAGACTCGCTATTTGGAAGGGAATGCCCCTTACAAATAACAAGTTGCAAAACCTATTTAGATAGTCGCAAACAAATTGCGACTCGCGAAATAGGCTATGTACATGGCCCAATAGGTTTTTGCATGCGCAAACAGGTACGAGAACCCGTTCGCGCATATAAAAACAGATCGAACATCTGGCCCTAAGTATTTTATATTGAAGTAATAGCCCCTCTGTCACATGTATTTCATTTGTTTTATGGAATCTCTCGTGCCATTGTAGGATGTCAGAGCACTGTACATCACACACATATAAAGACTTTGAATCATACATGTAAATCAGTGTGTATATAAAATGTTTAAAAAGTGCTTGATCTGGAAAAGCACAAACTCAGGATTCAGAACATAACACAGTGGCTAGCATTGACTTTAACATTAAAAATGTATTACCACCCAAATATATCTTTTTAGCAGCATCAGGATAATGAATAACTGGGACAAAATATAAGTTACTAACTGGTACCGTGCAGTTTGCAAGCAGCTCTTTGATGACAGTTTATAGGTCCCTCTGCTAGATTACGATTGCCACTTATGAAGTGCACAGTAACAAAGAATCTCTGTGACAAAAGCAGTAACCACGAACCTAGGCACATAAAATACTGCTTTTTAAGAAGCATGTTACACGTTCTTTGCAGTAGGCACATTAACCCTCTGTGCTACATTAGTTAAATCAAAGCTACCACTGAACAAAACTCTCCTCACTCTCCAGCAGGTACATTAATCACTGGCATTCTCTTGACACTTTTATTGTTGCTGGAAAGCTGCTAATTATACAAGAAACGTTTATGTGCTTTTAAAACTGTTGCCTATGGACCCCCTGGGAATGTGTCACGGACCCCTGGGGGTTCGCGGACCACAGTTTGGGAAACACTGGTCTATCTCATGTCTGTATGTCTTGTTGGCTCTCTCCTGGGCCAGGGGCGGCCTTAGGCATGTGCAAGCTGTGCACCTGCACAGTGCCACCAAATCCCAGGGGCCACCACGCCAATATATATCTTTAAAATAATAATTCTTTGAGGATGGATACATATTTGCGCGGCGGCCCTTGGCAGGTGTTTGGCGGCTTCCGGCTCTGTTCCACTTCCAAACACCCTGACCCCCCCCCCCTCCCTCTTCACTGGCCTCCTCGCTCTGCCCCGCCCGGACCCCCTCTTCCGGGGCCCCCTACCTATGCTCCCTGCCCAGGGCCACCATGAGCCTAGAGCCGCCCCTGCCTGGGCCTCCCAACCCAAAACATAATCTGCTCTCCACTTGCCCCAGAGCCTTTTAAATTTACCCGGGCAGCAGCTGGCCTCATACACTTCCCTTTCTGCTGCCCTACAGATGTTCATGCCCATTATCCGCATATCCCTAGTTGGATCCCCCATCGTTTACAACGTCACGTTTCGCTATCACATACCCCATATACGAACTGCAGTATGTCCGGAACAGAAACCCCCAGGACCACTGACATATTGGATAGCATCACCCACCAATATTTCTGTATTAGGGGCACCTGCAAATCGTATGGTAAGGGAGCCCGTCAATACCTCACATCTCAAGCAACTGGGAGACGGCACCTCGCCCATCCTGAATGACCTACTCCGATGATATGACCCTCTATGCAGTACCTTCAGTTGGATAAGCCCAAGGCTTGCCATAATTGCTCTCCTCGTGGGTGCATCAGTGTGGCCTCCTAATCTATACTCTGCAACTGGCCATCCTCCGCCTCCCTTCTCGCCCTGAGTTTGTGTAGATTATCTGGTCTATTGTTTACAAGTGTGCGATATGTTTGGGAGACCCCTTAAGTCATCTGTTCCCCAACGCTAAGATCCCTATTAAATCCCAGCCTTTAAAACCAGTTAGTGTCCGCACTTCTGACAACCTGCTACCTTTAAAGAGGGCAGTAGCCCATGAGAGTCTTCCCTGGCACCATATTTGTATTTGTAGCATTTATAGTGCGCATTAGAC
The DNA here is from genome assembly GCF_964263255.1 of Lissotriton vulgaris. NCBI lineage: Eukaryota > Metazoa > Chordata > Amphibia > Caudata > Salamandridae > Lissotriton > Lissotriton vulgaris. The sequence continues at coordinate 762,994,883 of NC_141697.1, forward strand.
CAATCAAGGCATCAACGTGCTATGAGGGAGGGATAACTGAGAAGAAGAAAGCAGCTCAGAGCAGCAGAAACCACCACCTCCGAAAAGGGATTAATCTGCAAAAAGCCAGGTTTTAACTTAATTTCCTTAACAGATGCGAACTAAGGATCCTAATATGCTCTGGAAGGGAGTTTCAGAGCCTGGCAGCTGCAACAGTGAAGGCCCCACTTGGATTTCGTACATGGAGGAACTGCCACATATGTTATCCCGCCAAGCGGAGCGGTCTTTTAGGGACATACCAAGTAAGGGTTTTCCGGCAATAACGCTATCCCTGAGTGGAGAGCTTTGGGAGTCAAGCAGAGTGCTTTAAAGTGCGCTGGCTTCTTAACTGGCAGCCAATGTAGAGATCGCAGTCCTTCCCTAACCGAGGAGAGTTTGGGTATACCCAGAACAAGCCACGTGGAAGCATTCTGGATGCTTTGGAGCTTATCTAAAGAATATTAGTTGGCATTTAAATTAAGGGCGTTACAGTAGTCAATCAATCAATCAATCAATCAAGAAATTTATATAGCGCGCTACTCACCCGGAGGGTCTCAAGGCACTTGGGGGAGGGGGGATCTGCTACTGCTTGAACAGCCAGGTCTTGAGTTGCCTCCTGAAGGAGAGGTGGTCATGGGTCTGACGGAGGCGGATGGGGAGGGAGTTCCATGTCTTGGCTGCCAGGTAGGAGAAGGATCTTCCTCCCATGGTGGCTCTTTGGATGCGTGGAACGGAGGCGAGGGCGTGGCTGGTCGAACGAAGCTGGCGGGTGGGAGTGTAGAAGGTCAGGCGGTTGTTGAGGTACCTGGGGCCCAGGTCGTGGAGGGCCTTGTGTGCGTGGGTGAGGAGACGGAACGTGATTCTCTTGTTGACGGGGAGCCAGTGCAGGTCTCTCAGGTGTCCGGAGATGTGGCTGTGACGGGGGATGTCCAGGATGAGTTGTGCGGAGGCGTTCTGGATACGTTGGAGTCTCTTCTGTAGTTTGGCTGTGGTTCTGGTGTAGAGGGCGTGTCCGTAGTCCAGGTTTCGGTGGGGATCCATCGGAAGATCTTCCGGAGCATGCGTAGGATGTTGAAGCACGAGGACGAGACGGCATTGACTTGTCTGGTCATCGAGAGGGAGGAGTCCAGGATGAAGCCCAGGTTGCGTGCGTGGTCCGTTGGTTTGGGTGCGCTGCCCAGGGCAGGGGGCCACCATGAGTCGTCCCAGGCGCAGGAAGATGGTCCCAGGATGAGGACTTCCGTCTTGTCTGAGTTCAGTTTCAAGCGGCTGTTCTTCATCCACTCGGCTACTTCTTTCATCCCTTCATGTAGGTTGGTTCTGGCGGTGGCTGGGTCATTGGTGAGGGAGAGGATCAGCTGAGTGTCATCAGCGTAGGAGATGATGTTGAGGTTGTGTTGGCGTGCGATGGCCGCGAGGGGGCTCATGTAGATGTTGAAGAGGGTGGGGCTGAGTGAAGATCCTTGTGGTACGCCGCAGAGGACTTTGGTGGCCTTGGATCTGAACGGGGGGAGGCGGACTCTCGGGGTTCTTCCGGCGAGGAACGAGATGATCCACTAAAGAGCCTTCTCTTGGATTCCGATGTTGCTGAGGCGTTGTACTAGAGTGCGGTGGCAGACAGTGTCGAACGCTGCGGAGAGGTCCAGGAGGATGAGGGCAGCTGTTTCCCCGTTGTCGAGCAGGGCTCAGATGTCGTCAGTGGCTGCGATGAGGGCGGCCTTGGTGCTGTGGTTGGCTCGGAAGCCGGACTGCGAGGGGTTGAGGGATCCGTTTGTCTCGAGGAAGGCGGCAAGCTGTCGGTTGACGGTCTTCTCGATGACTTTAGCAGGAAAAGGGAGGATATGGGGCGGTAGTTCTTGAGGTCGGTGGGGTCTGCTGATGGTTTCTTCAGGAGGGCGCTGAGTTCGGCATGCTTCCAGCTCTCCGGGAAGGTGGCGGTGTTGAAGGAGCAGTTGATGACGTTTCGGAGTTGGGGTGCGATGACGGAGGCGGCCTTGTTGAAGACGTGGTGGGGGCATGGGTCGGTTGGTGATCCGGCGTGGATGGTGTTCATTATGTGGATGGTGTCTTCGGTGCTGACCGGGGTCCAGGCGGGGAGGGTGGTGGTGGGGGGCGTCGGTTCGGTGGTGGGTGCGTGGGCTGTGTGTCGAAGCTGTTGTGTATGTCGGCGATCTTGCTGTGGAAGAACAAGGCGAGTGAGTCGCAGAGTTCTTGCGAGGGGGTGATGTCGTTGGTTCCGGCGCTGGGGTTTGAGAGCTCTTTGACGATGCTGAAGAGCTCTTTGCTGTTTTGTGCGTTGTTGTCTAGTCGTTCCTTGAATGTTGTCTTCTTGGTGGCGTGGATCAGCTGGTGGTGTTTGCGGGTGGCGTGCTTGAGGGCAGTAATGTTGTCTGTAGTCGGGTTTGCGCCAGGCTTTCTCGAGGGTGTGGCAGTTCTTCTTGGAGATCATGAGGTCGTCCTTGAACCAGGAAGCCTTCTTGCTGCCGGGTCTGCTGGGAAGATTTTTCAGGGGTGCGAGGTCGTCAGCGCAGTTGGTGATCCACTGTGTGAGGTTGTTGGCTGCCTGGTTGGGGTCCGTTTAGCTGGCGGGAGGATTCGGGTTCAGGGATGTGGAGAGCTGGTCGGAGGTGATCTTGTTCCAGCTCCTGCGGGGAACCTGTTGCGGGTGATGGTGGGTCATGGTCCTTCTGAAGCTGAAGTGGACACAGCTGTGGTCTGTCCAGTGGAGTCCGGTGGAGTGGCTGAAGGAAACATCCTTGCTGGAGGAGAAGACGGGGTCAAGCGTGTGTCTGGCGTAGTGGGTGGGGGTGTTCACCAGTTGCTTGAGTCGGAGGTTGGTGAGGTTGTCCAGCAGCGTGGTGGTGTTGCTGTCCTTGTTGTTCTCCAGGTGGAAGTTGAGGTCCCCTAGGAGGATGCAGTCAGTGGAGGAGAGGGTGTGCGGGCTGATGACGTCTGCGATGTCTTCGCTGAATTGTGTGTGGGGTCCTGGGGGTCTGTAGATAAGGGTGCCTCTGAGGGTGGTCTTGGGGTCGGTGTGTATCTGGAAGTGGAGATGTTCGGCGGCTGTGAGGGTGTATTCGGAGTTGGTCGTGATGCTGATGGTGTTCTTGTGGACGATGGCGATGGCTCCTCCTGTCTGGTTGACGCGGTCCCTCCGGGTGATCTTATATCCGTCCGGGATGGCGATGTCGGGCGCTGAGGAGGCGTTCATCCATGTTTCAGTGAGGAAGGCGATGTCTGGAGATGTGGTGTCGAGCAGGTTCCAGAGTTCCACGGCGTGTCTGTGGACGGAGCGGGTGTTGAGCAGGATGCACTTCAGGTGGTTGCTGCTGGTGCTCGGCTTGGCGGGTGCGGTGCAGGTCCGGATGCAGGAGAAGTTGCAGGATCGGCAGCGGAAGGGTCCGTGGGTGCGTCGCGGGGTGGCTCGGTAGCATCCGGGGATCCGGCCGGAGTTGAGTGCGTTGAGGGTGGCGGCGTCGTAAGTCCGGCAGGTGGGTTGGCATCTGCGGGGGCCAGGGCTTCTGGTGCTGGGCGTGGTCTAGGCGCTGACTGGCACAGACGGGCTTGCCTTTGGCGCACCTTGGGCGCACAATCGGCACGCCCGCTGCGCGTCAACGGTGCGCATGCGTGGGGGCATCATTAGAAGGGAGCCGGGAGGGAGGGTCCGCTGGGTGGCGGGAGCGGGGGGGTCCAATCGGCTGGTGTCTGGAGATGGGGGGGACGAATAGCAGTCCTGAACACGAAGAGCAGACTGAAGATTTCGTCAACATGATCACTCGAGGGCGTGCCAGAGAGCGTTCAAAATTTCAAAAAGTGAAACTCACATGCGAACTGAAATTGTGCTCGAGAGAGTAATGGACGCTTTGAAAAAAGGATCATGGACACATTTTCTCCACAACATCAATGGGTGGAATGAAGCAGACCGAACCCGCCGAGGAAATATATGGAAAATACACTAAGAGCTAAGTGCCTCACCCAGAAGCATTGTGCTAAGAGGGTCTCGCATTGTAATACCCCTAAGCCTACAAGACCGAGCTACTTCTTTAGCACATGAAGGACACTAAGGTACAAAAAAAAATGAAATCCAGAATGAGGCAAAAAGTGTGGTTCCAAGGTCTGAAGGAAGCTGTAGATGAACTAGTACGCAGATGTCAAGCATGCCAAATCACCGGAAACTCTGAGTCACCGGCTCCTGTGATAACTGAAGAACCACCACCATCACCCTGGTCATGGATTAGTCTGGACTTTGGAAGCTTCCCAGATGGTCGGACCACCGTGGTTATGATTGATGGCTACACAAAATACCCAATTGTGGAAGTGCTACCATCAACTACATTTAACCACCTACTACCAATATTGGAAAATACCTTTGCACTATTTGGGTTACCACATATAATCAAGACAGATAACGGGCCCCCCTTTCAAGGCAGTGAATTCAAAGAATACCTAACACGACTGGGAATAAAACACCACTGCATTACTCCACAGTGCCACAAGCCAATGGGGAGGCTGAGCGATTCATGCAAACCCTGAATAAAGTTCTACGCATAGCAGTAGCCGAACAGTCAGACCGGGAAATTGCCCTACAGAACTTTCTGCGACAATACCGCAGCACTCCCCACTGCACAACTCAGAAATCACTGTGGTCGCTAATGTTTTCTGGCCAACGACGAGACACCATCCCCACAGCTGAGAATTGGGAGCCCGAGCCATTTCATCCCGCGGACACTCAAGCCAGTAGACTGGCAACCAATCAAAAGGCCAGTCAGCAACGAAGTATATTTGAAGACAACAAGGGGACCCAAATAAGTCGAAAGGGACCTTGGGGATAATGCTATTTGAACAACAGTGGTCCCTTTAGGAAAAGATGTATACAATGAATAAATATAGACTCAGTCGTAGCTATATTGATTAAGACTTGTCCAGCGGACAGAGGTCTAGTATTTTACTTGTAGTTAAATATAAGAAATGTTACACAGCAATTCACAAAATGGGGCAAAACCTGTACCACACTTAACAGATGTGCAACAAACATTAGTTGACAAAACTGGAACAAAAGGGCTTGTAGGCACAAAGCATGAGGTTTGAGGTACCATTAAATTCACAATGTCATGGTACAACACAGCATAACCAATACCTTTACATTAGTAGTACAAATTAGGGTTTAAACTTTGTATAAGGTGCTATGAGAAGTTGACGGCGTTTCGATCCATTATCTCGATACAAGGATCATCACCAGGACATAATTATTACACCTAACAATTGTGGCCTCAGATGCCGGGGGAGGCGTGGGGCAAGGACCGTGAGGATTATAGGTCCTACAATAGGTACGGGGTATCAATTGGTAAACCTATTAATGACCGGGGAGCTTGGGGAGCCGTCAATGCGGGCGATTGGGGTTCAGTACAGGAAGCCTGCGGCGTGATGGCCGGGCTTAAAGGGAAACCAGTAGCTCAATAGCTGTGTCTGTAAGAGGCCCCATCCTTAAATATTACATGAAATTGCAATGCCTTTGTGATTTCAACTCAAGCACTGCTCAAAAGTAGGCTTTAATGAATTTGGAGAGAGCAGGCTAGGCAGTAAGCCTCAGATCCTCTCGGTGGTGTTAGCACCCCACTAACTTTTGTACTGAAACAAATACAAAGGTAAAACGTGTCAATTAACTGGACTGCCCACACGTGTAATTAACACTGGTGTTCCTTGTCTTTTAAAAATGTATGTTTTTCTACATTGTACTGCAAAGAAATAGGTGCTTTGAATTACTAATGTAGCTTCTGGGAGTAGTACTGCACACATGGCTATCATTCTTTTTGGTATTAAGCAATTTAGGACTCCTTCTAGGACCTCCTTTCCGGCAACCAACTGAATTTACCAAGCTGAATCTAGCCCATCCTCTTCTCTTTTTATAGACATCTGATATAATTGGAATTCTGCTCCCTTGCATCATGACTTGTGTAGAGTGGACCACCACTCTTTCAGCATCATCGCTTTAGTCCAGTGCAGAATCCCATTCCTAGACCATCGTCACTCTGTAACTCAGGCACTCGAAAACATAACGAGGTGCTGTCTGCATCAAGCATGGTATCCTCCCTGAAGCAGGAGAAGCAAAGAGACTTGTGGGATGAAGGAATGGAGAGAATTCAGGTTTAAAGCACACCAGACAGTATGCCAATGCTTGGGAGAAAATGTGTACCAGATCGTGAATCATACATGTATTTGTGAAATACACGTTTATCCAAGGGTTTGTTGGTGCTATATTACAAATGCTTATTACTCAACTCAGTGGTACACATAATCTGGTCACTTCCTTTTCCTTACTTTTTTTTTTAAAACTACAGTTTAGATTTACTTCTGCTCCCCTTCAGCAATCATGGTATTGCTAACTGTCTTTTAAGTATTTGTTTTATGTTATTTGTTTTCACAAACTGCTTGTACTAACCTCTGCCGCATGCCTGCCAGTCCCAGACAGGAACTGTATTATTAAAAGCAATTTGGATAAATCACACCTGTGTAAACGAACAGGATAGCAGCTTTCAAATGTGCACACAGGGAAGAATGTAATATGGAAACATTTTCAACAGAGTTGGTTTATTTAATTTACTTTGAAAATGTAAGTAGGGAAATGTCCTTCGTAGAGGTGGAGACCAACATATCTGAGGTGCAGATTATTTTATGTCAGTAATTTTCAACCGCTCTCATTCATTTTCCAGTTAAGCATTTCTCTACCTCCCTAATTAAAGGTTGAACATTACACTATTTTCTTTAAACAGCTGAAGCTTTTGCAGTAGCAACATATTTTATAAAAATTGAGGTACCCGCACAAACATGATTGCAAAGTGTGTACATCTTGTCTGCTATTGCCGTTTCAAAAACAGTTTGTTACTTGGTTTTCTTCTGAGAATGGCAATAGTGGGGTGGGGGAGTCGCACCTTCAGGAAGAAAAATATCACACTTAACTACGCTCATTAGCAAGCTGTGTTGAGTTCAACCTAGGAAGATCACCTGGTCCTCCTCAGAAATGTTATGGAGGCTCTGAAAAAGGCAGGCTTCACTACCATGGCCACAAAGTGTCAAATAGGGCAGAGCAAGTTATAGACTTGGGTCACCTGGTAGGTTGAGGCAAGTATAATCATTAGAGAGCAAAATCCAGACAATAATAGCCTGGGTTGCTCCCACTACCCAGACTCAGGTCAGAGCTTTCTTGGGCCTGAATGGGTACTATAGGAGGTTTGTTAAGGGATATGGGTTCATTGTGACTCCCCTTAATGATCTCACCTCCAAAAGGATGCCTAAGAAAGTTAAGTAGACAGTTGGCTGTCAGAAGGCATTTGATGATGATCTGAAGCAGGTCATGTGCACTGCGCCCATCCTGCAAAGTCCCCGAGTACTCCTAAATCTTCATTGTCCAGACAGATACCTCTGAGATAGGGGTAGGAGCTGTTTTGCAGAGGGCCACGACCAACCATTAGCTTTTATAAGCAGAAGCTTGACCCCGGGGAGAAACGCTGGTCAGCTTCTGAGAGGGATGCTTTTGCTGTGGTCTGGGACTTTATTGTTCAGACACACCATAAGTCCATCTTATGGCTTAAACAGATGAAGGGTAAAAATCCCAAACTTTTGAGGAGGTCCATTTCCCTACAGGGGATGGACTTTTCTGTGGAACATAGACGTGGGAGTAACCTTGCCAACGCAGATGGACTCTCCAGATATTTCCACTTAGAAAATGAAGACTGAACTGGGCAAGGTTAGTCTCATCTCCTTTCATTTTGGGGGGGGGGTGTAGGAAAGTAGGATCTCTTTTCATTGTTCACCCCACTTTTTGCTGGAGGTATTCTGTTTTCTGCTGACTAATCTGACTGGGATCCTGCTAATCAGTACCCCAGTCACTGTGCTCTCTCCCTAAAGTAGCCTATGGTAAGTATTTTGGTACCTTTCTAATTGGCTATTGGGGTCCCCTTCTAAGTACCTAGTATATGGTACTACGGTACCCAGCGCATTGACACACTAGGGGTCTCCCATGGGCCGCAGCATGTAATATGCCACCCATGAGAGACAAGTCAAACTGTGACTACTGGCCTGCCATTGCAGCCTGTGTGAGCTGGTGCTAGCACCACTCACAACAAATGCAAGTTTTCTTAAATCTGAGGTCACTGCACTTAAAACCTGTAAGTCACCCCTAAGGTAGGCCTTTCAAACCTGAAGGCAGGGTGCCCTCCATGAGCAGGACACCCCCTACAAACCCCAAAGTCAATTCTCCAGGCTTTGTAAGAGAAATTAGCCTTTTAATACATATAGTGAACATCTAGTCAATTATGGGATCTCTAACTATATATAGGCTGCACCGAAACTGGTCATGTTGTCGTAATTTGACGGTGATCGGGTTAGCGTTAAGCTTTGCTACACAAATTTCCCCTTATCTTGACTATAGTGTTCGGAGGCCATTTTGAGAACACTGGCATCCATTTTACATGAACACGCTGCCTCGTGGTAAGAATGCCCTTTTGTCCTTTCTCTGTACCACTGACCACCTAACTTGCCCAGCAACAGGCTATTTTTAGTACTGGTCAAGCTTGCACATACGTAGTCAAACCCTCTGTACTAGTGGACAGTCATCACTTAGGAATATTCTCGAAAACTGACCAGTAGTGTTATAACCCCTCCCATGAGTTGGCTGTGTTCCAAAAATTACCTTATATGTACCTAAACTGAGCAAATGTGTTCCGCCTACTCTTTTTATTACTGTAAAACTGTATAAAAGAGGTCTCGCACCGATGTTCGGTGTGATACTTCTTGCATTGCCGAAGGGTGCTGTAGGAATGTACCACCACCCCATGGGGTCTTAATAAACTTGTCTTTTGCATTTTACAGTTTCCGTGCCAACGTCTGTTTTATGGTGTAGCGGGTTTTGTGGAATATGTAGGCCTGGAGAACCCAATACCACAAATTTGGCGACCACGAAGGGTCTCATCGGCGACTCGGATGCCCGAAGGAGAGGTCGTGACGAAGGATTGGAAACTCGCCATGGACGCGTACGCTGCCACTGAGTGACCCGAGTCTTGGCACCCACGGTGTTTTCTTCCTTTCCTTCTGATCTGACCTTCCAGGTGGCGCCGGTCCTCGACTGAGATCCTGATCGTTCGAGTTGTCGTACAGTGCCGGTTTGGCTGATTCGATTTTGGAACTTGGCAGTTGGAACCTGGATATTTAAGAATTTGGTAAGCTTGTGATTGGTAAGATAGTCTACGGATGCTTACTGTGGCTTTTTGAATATGTTTTGAGTTAGCTAACATTTGGTTCTATGATTTGAGTTATATGTGCAGTGCACTTCACATAGGTGGGCAGTGTGGAGATATTTCTCTAACTTTGTATTTGTTTGAACAGCACACCTTGTGTGAAGTATATTAAGTGCCATTTTTGTAATATCGCGTTTCTGTGATATTTTGACATGCCCGTTTTAAGCACACTCCGAGGAATGTGCTGTCTTGGAAAAGGTACCAATTATCGATTAAATGAGTCTCAGCCGGCTCCCCCAGAGGGGACACCTAATCGCGAAATGTACGTTAAATTTGGCATTCCCCCTATTTTATACAGTACATTGTGGTATAAATACACCAAGTCTGATCCTGAATTGCAATGGCCACTACATGGGTCGTTTGATTTAAAAAAGGTTCAGTATGTGGAGCAATGTTTGTTTCAGCGCAGGTCTAGACAAGATATGTTTGATTATGTACGTATGTGGGAGAAAGCGGTGCGTGAACGAATGAAGCGTGAATTAGCCTTGGCGGACAAAGAGAAGCGGAAGGCTGCTCGGGATAAGGCTTTACAGCTGGTGGAGAAAGAGTTGCAGGAGAAGAAAGAGAGGGAGGCACGGGAACGTAATTTGCAAACGAATGGTCAGTTTCCTATTCAACGTCCTCTTTATCCTGTCCTTACTAATGAAACTGATGATTTTTCATTATTAGATCGTTGCCCGCCTCCGTATGTTCCACCTACGGCCCCAGCTGAGGATTCGGACGGAGACGACCATGGGGGTAGTCGTACTAGGCTAAGTGCTGGTGAAGCTGCGGAATTGCGTAGTTTTGCTAGGAAGCTTAATCTTAACGCCATAACTATTTCAGAGATTGATGGCCACATGCGTAAGTGGTCCGAGCAAGAACAGTTGTATTTCTTGAGCCAGTTTGGAAATGAAGTTGTAGACCGATTTAGAAAGTATTCAGATGATTTGGAGCCTAAGGATGTATCAGTTGGTCGTGAGGATATGTGTAAAGGTCTTCTTGTTATTGCAGATGCGGATCGGTTTTTTCAGCGGTTGGTCCAGCTACGGGATGAGGCGTCAAGATTACGGGAGGCAAGAAAAGCATCAGATACGCCTGCGCCGGGATCGACGGAGAAATCCAAAGAGTGTTCTATCTTTGGAGCAGATAAGAGTTCTACAGTTCATGTTATGCCTATGCATGAAGCTGCACCTTTATATGTCCCTCCTAAAGGGCAAGGTACAAGCGATGATAAAATGTCTGTGGATGCAAAGGGTTATTTTATATATAATTGGGTTTACACACCGTGGAATAGAGCAGATGTTATGGTGCTTAAAAATGCTTTGCCTGACCCCCGTAAGAATCCGGCAGCTTTCTATGAAGGAGTGGAAGGAGCTATTTCTTCGTGTGTTATGACGTTAGTTGATATTGACCTTTTCTTTGGGTTAATATTGCCTCCTGATATGTGGAGGGCGATTCGTAAGTTCGATGATCGAGCGATCCTGGGGGCGGATTGGAAAACCTTAGTCCAAGCTGATTTAGATAGGGAGCCTGCATGTAAGCCATGTCAATTAATCTTAGATCTCCCGACTGCTATTTTGAATAAATTAAAAACGCTTGTCCCCCCTAAAAAAATTGATTGGACTATGCTAGCCTCTTGTAAACAGAAGGTGGATGAGTCGGTTTCTGACTTCTTCTCACGTTTTGAAGAAGCATTTCATGACTACAGTGGGCAGTTACTAACAGAAGATACGGGTAGGCATTTGTTCGTTGACAAGTATGTAGCGAATCTCCTACCGGAGATTGCAAAACGTTTAAAGACTAGTGAAAGTTCCTGGACCACAGCGACCCCTGCTTCTTTACTGACTATGGCTCAGTATTATGAACGACAGGAATTGGAGGCTAAAGAAAGTACTGATAAGAAAGCGAAGGAATTAAAGACGAAAGTGATGTTGGCTCAGGTTTATGCTACACAGCCAAGAGGGAATGATAGAGGTAGGCGTGGATCGTACGGTACGTCTTCCGGTCGTACCGACATTTCTGAGGATCAGTGTGCATACTGTAAAAAGTTTGGACATTGGGCCTCAGACTGTCCGGTGCTTCGAGAACAACGTAATCAGCGTGGTCGAGGAGGTGGAAGGACACGGAATAGTTATTCTGGAGCGAGGGGTGGAGCGAGTGATCGTGGCAGGTTTGAAGCGAGGGGTCGTGGTCAGGTTGATGATAATACTTTCGATCGACGGAATCAGTATCAGATAGCGGAGGGTGAACATGCAGAGTCTCAGAACTATGTACATGCTTAGGATTGCATAGGATGGGGTGTGGAATCGGTTGAAGTACCAGTAGATCAAAGAGGTCCATATGTATCAGCGGGCGTTTTGGGTTCTACTGATCAGTTCCTGGTCGATACAGGAGCTACTCGTAGTGCTCTGTCTAAAAACTTGGTTCCAAGGACTCCCCTTTCTGGCGAAATGATTACATCGATAGGGTTCGATGGAACACCCTCTCTTAGCCCATTGTCACAACCACTTACATTTTACATTGACAGATTCTTTGGTCCGTGCCCGTTTTTACTGTCACCAAACACCCCAGACAATATTATGGGAATAGATTTGCTTAAATATTTCCGAGCAACTATACGCTGCGCTCCTAAAAGAGTGCGGGTTATTTTGAATGGCAATTACCCAGATGTAGAGAGATTGTGCTCCATGCAAGAAATCGAGGCGTTAGCCTCTCTCCCACAAACGTTATGGGCTACTTCAGACACGGATGTGGGACGGATGATTATCCCTCCTATTCGAATCACTGTAAAGGAAGGAGCGTCTCTGCCTCGTGTACCACAGTATAAAATCCCCAGGGAAGGTGAAGTTGCTCTAACACATATTGTACACGATTTGATTATTGCAGGCGTAGTGGAGGAAGTCCCCTATAATGTCTGTAACAGCCCTATTCTTCCGATTTTAAAGAAAGATACTGATGACAAAATCTATCGATTTATCATTGATCTGAGAGAAATTAACAAGATAGTAGTGCCCCAATACCCGGTGGTGTCTGATATTACCACCTTACTTACTTTGATTCCGCCCACAGCCACCACGTTCACTGTGATCGACCTGAAAAATGCCTTCTTTTCCATTCCCATCCATCCTGATAGCCGATATCTATTTGGCTTCACATTAAATAATAAATCGTATAGATTTTGTCGAGTTCCTCAAGGCTATACAGAAAGTCCTAGCATTTATAGCCAGGCTTCAAAAAGACAGCTTGATTCTTTTGATTTACAGCCTGGAGTGGCTCTCATTCAATATGTCGATGACATTTTACTTGCAGCAGACACGCAGGAGCAATGTGAGGAGAGTAGTCTTGCTTTGCTTTCCTTTCTTGCCCACAATAATCACAAGGTTTAGAGGAAAAAGCTTCAATATTGTAGATCAAAGGTGACCTACCTCGGTCATATTTTGTCTAAGGAGGGACGTGCATTGACATCTGATCGAATTCAAGCGATTCTAGATACACCAGTCCACCGCACTCAGAGAGATGTTCGTGCTTTCATAGGTTTAACGTCTTTTTGTAGGCAGTGGATAATGGGGTTTTCACACATTATAAAACCTTTGTTAGCATTGTTGTCCAAAACTACACTGATCCCCCTTGAATGGACAGATGAATGTCAGAATGCTTTTGACAAATTGAGACAAGCCCTTTGTTCTGCACCAGTGCTAGGTACACCAGATTATACGAAGATTTTTAGATTATATGTACATGAGAGGGATGGGTGTGCATTGTCAGTCTTGGTGCAGACACACGGGGATAAGCAGAGACCTTGCGCGTACTTCTCAGCAGTACTTGACCCCGTAGCACGAGGATTACCTGGGTGTTTTCGAGCAGTTGCAGCAACAGCAGTGGCGATATGACAGAGTGAGGGAATAGTTTTGTCACACAAATTGTTGGTGTTAGTTCCCCATGCAGTAGACGCTCTGCTAAACCAAACGAAAACCCAGTACTTAACGAGTGCACGCTTAACAGGATATGAGCTAACACTGTTGGCGCCACATATCACACTAAAGAGATGTGCTACTCTGAACTCTGCTACTGTATTGCCGTACCCAGTTGCTGAGGGCCAGGAGGACGAACACCATGATTGTGTTTTCCTGACTGAAGAACAAACAAAGGGTCGTGTTGACTTACAGGATACGCCACTTCCAGATGTGGATGGGGAACTGTGGGTTGATGGATCGTGTTTGAGGTTGCCAAATGGTACAACTTCTGTAGCATATGCGATCACGACGCTTAAGACAGTGGTAGAAGCAGCACGAATACCAGAGAAATCGGCCCAGGCAGCGGAATTGATAGCCCTAACAAGAGCATGTGAATTAAGCGCTGGTTTATGTGTAAACATCTACACTGATAGCCGGTACGCCTTTGGAGTAGCGCATGATTTTGGCCTACTCTGGAGAGAGCGAGGGTTTTTGACTTCACATGGAGTACACATTATGCATGGAGAACTAGTGCGTGATCTCCTGAATGAGTTACTATGTCCAAAGAAAGTGGCGATAATTAAATGCAGTGCACATAAGAAAGTGACAGACAAAGTAGGACAAGGAAACGCCTTTGCAGATTGTATAGCGAGGGAAACTGCTATGTTACGAAATGCCTCGCCGATGTATGTAGTGAAATCGCAGGCTGAACGATGGCATGATGCTAGAGAAGAGATACTAGACATTAAGAAATCAGCGTCTGAAGCAGAGCTCGCAACCTGGGCAACAGAGGGAGTGTTGGACGATGAGGGTTGCTGGAGGAGCAAAGATATGGAGAGATGGAAATTGCCTGCAGCTTACTTGCAAGCAATGGTTCAAATGACACATGGATTGGCACATGTTGGAGCTCTTGCAATTACTAAATTGCTTACGCGAGCCTGGGAGCATCCTGAGATTGCCAATATGGCCAAAAGAGTAGTGCAGACCTGTTTGATATGCTTGCAGTACAATCCTGCTAAAGGGACGTATACTCGGAAAGGAGGGTTTGTTCCACCTACTGCACCATTCGAAGTGCTACAAATGGATTACATCCAGCTTGAGCGTTGCAATAACCTTAAATATGTCTTAGTGGTGGTGTGTGCTTTCAGTAAATGGATTGAGGCCTTCCCCACGAAGGATAATACAGCTCTGACAACAGCTAAGGTGTTGCTCAAAGAGTACTTCCCGCGCTATGGTGTTTGTAAATTTTTGTGGAGCGATAATGGTCCTCATTTTGTTGGGAAAATTGTGGAATATGTCATGAAGGGATTAGGAATTCAGCCAAAATTCCATGCTGTATTCCATCCGCAGTCAGCAGGTCTGGTGGAAAGGTACAATGCTACTTTGAAATTGAAGCTAGCAAAGATCGTGGCATCCACGTCTTTGAAATGGCCGGATGCTCTGCCTCTGGCATTACTATCTATTAGATCAGTGCCCCATTCCCGAACTGGCCTCACACCTTATGAAGTGGTGTTCGGAAGGCCTATGAATATATGGGGAGTCCCTAAGCCTCGATTGTTACATGATGTGCCTTGTATAATGATGAACGATTATTTGGCACGATTAACAAATTATTTACTTTCTATTCATCAACAGGTTCGAGAAGCGCTCCCTGACAATTCCATTTGAGAGGCTCACAATCTTCGTCCTGGTGATCATGTAATGATCCGAACTTTTGAGAGAACCAGCAGCTTGGAGCCGAGGTGGCGTGGCCCCGAGCAAGTGCTACTAGCGACATTGAACGGCTGTGCGAGTCACGAATAGGAAACGATGGGTGCATTCGACTCATTGTCGTCGTGTCTCTCCGGATCTGGTGAGCCCAACTGTGCTGTCTGATTATCGAGACATCTTGGATGAGGAGAAGAGCCCAGCTGTTATGTCTACTGAATCGGAGGGAGCCTTCCCGGACCACAACGTCTTTGGTAGAGAGAGATACAATTTACGGCCAAGAAAAGCAGTTGTTTTGTGCGAGACTGGTTGAGTTACCTCTCCAGGTTTGTGAAACGGAAGCCGGGAATATCAAGGGGGGGGGTCAGTTCTGCCAAGTGTAGCGACACCCGTCTTGAATCTCGGAGAAGAAACCAACGGCTACCTCGGAGCTCAGCACTCATATTTTTATTTTTTAGTTACTTTCTTTTGAGATATTTGTACTTTGAACTATGGCATCTTCTACGATGCGGAATAAGAGAATTCTTGGTGCAGTACTTTTTGTTATGACCATTGTGGTGATAGGGTAATAGCCTGGGTGGTAGAACTGCTGGTGCCGGCAAGAGAACATTTATTGCCTACTACCCCAATTCCATCTGAACATTTTCATTTCACTTTGCCTTATCATGAAGAACGACCTAGACAGACTTATCTGAATAACAGTTTCATTCAAATTTTGCATCACACGCATAATATGACGAACACTTCGAACTGCTGGGTGTGTGGAATGTTGCCTGGACATCAAAAGAAAGGAGGCACTCCGCTTATTCCTCTCCCATTTTCTCACAATGGTTCTTGTAATGCTTGGTACACTCTTCTGTTCACTTTGAGATGGCCGACAAAAGGTGGACTACTTTTCCGACTTAATAAGGTCTGCTTTAATGATCGAGATGGTTAACCACAAGCTGAAGGAACTAAATTCGAATGGGAAGAATATCGACCAGATAATGTATCCTCGCCTCGAATTTATACTAATCAAAGAAATGTAAATATGTCTAGCCTGCATATGATCACAGTCATTGATACAAAAGCAGATCTATGTGTCCGTAATAAAGGTACAATCCCAGTAGGAAGAAGTGAATGTAACACTTCTCTCACCTTTGACACTCCAAATGGTATTACCTTTGTGGCTTCACAAAATACTTACTTTATTTGCGGAAATAAAGGTTATCACTGTCTCCCTATAGGATGGTTAGGAACATGCTATATATCCTTTGTATTACCTCCTGTGTTTATTGCCCCGCCAATGTGCCATAATGATTTTGTACTCTACCATGATTTTATATTCAATAGAGTGAAGAGAACGTTAGCCCTCGATGATATTGATCAGACCGATACTTCTCTGCAGCAGTATGTCGATTTCAATTTAGGACTCTTTTCATTTGTTGGTGCTGCCCTAAATAGCAGAAAAATTAGACGACTGACACGTGTTGTAGAAGCTGTTGCTAAAGAGACAGTTTTTGCTTTAGGGAACTTAACTGAGGAACTTCAAATTACCAGAATTGTAACGCTCCAGAACCGAATGGTTCTAGATGTAGTGTTAGCTGATCGTGGGGGTGCATGCCGCATTATCAGAAGTAGTTGCTGCGTGTACGTGCCAGATAATTCACCCTCTGTATATGATGCTATTTCTAAATTACACAAGATAGCTGCTGAGATACATCCTGATAATGGCACTTGGACACTTTTGGGTTGGTTTTGGACATTGATTAGTACTTGGGGCTGGAAACAGTTAACGATCCTATGTATAATAATTGGGTTATTATTCTTTCTATGTTTATGTATTCAGTGCGGCCCTATGTTATGTTCCATGTGCCTTTCTGCTTGTATTCCATCCAAACGAGCTATTGTTAAGAATGAACAAATGATCCATAGAGAAGTAGCAAACATTATGCCAATCAATATTGATGATGAATATCCTGATTATGTCCACTATGAGGTAGCTTCAGCTAAACGCTAAAAGGGTCTGTCGTAATTTGACGGTGATCGGGTTAGCGTTAAGCTTTGCTACACGAATTTCCCCTTATCTTGACTATAGTGTTCGGAGGCCATTTTGAGAACACTGGCGTCCATTTTAGATGAACGCGCTGCCTCGTGGTCAGCATGCCCTTTTGTCCTTTCTCTGTACCACTGACCACCTAACTTGCCCAGAAACAGGCTATTCTAGTACCGGTCAAGCTTGCACATGCGTAGTCAAACCCTCTGTACTAGTGGACAGTCATCACTTAGGAATGTTCTCGAAAACTGACCAGTAGTGTTATAACTCCTCCCAGGAGTTGGCTGTGTTCCAAAAATGACCTTATATGTACCTAAACTGAGCAAATGTGTTCCGCCTACTCTTTTTATTACTATAAAACTGTATAAAAGAGGTCTCGCACCGATGTTCGGTGTGATACTTCTTGCATTGCCGAAGGGTGCTGTAGGAATGTACCACCACCCCATGGGGTCTTAATAAACTTCTCTTTTGCATTTTACAGTTTCCGTGCCAACGTCTGTTTTATGGTGTAGCGGGTTTTGCGGAATATGTAGGCCTGGAGAACCCAATACCACAATGTTTGGTATAAAACATGTTGTAATCCTACGCCAACACCGATTCCAGTGTTGGATGTAGGACCCCATTTGCCGGGGACTCCCTTAGGGAGCCCCCCTGTATTCCCGGTAGCAACCTTCCAGGGTCTAACAGCAAGCTAGTGCTGCTGCCGACTACAGACATGATTCTGCCCTCCTGCTGCTTAGCTAGAGCAAGGGGAGGTAAATTAATAGGTCTCCTGTCACAGGGAGGTGTAACCCCCTCCCTGACAGGTCTTAGTGTATTGGGTGAGGTTGGGGCACTTGCCAGCGCCACCAGACTGCTTTGAAGGGCACATTTGGTGCCCGCCTTACATACTCCAGTTCGAGCCAGTTCACAGAGCCATTGGCTCCTGCTCTGCTGTGAAACTGGACAAAGGAAATGGGAGTATCCTCCCTCTGTCCAGCCCCTCCTCTGGGAGGGATCCCAGAATCGTCCCAACCCTTTCCTTAGGGTACTTAAGGGCTTATCTGTGGGTGGCTCTTCAGATTCATCGTGGGACAAGATTCAGATCCGGAACTACTTCAACTTCAACCGTCTGGGCACCTTGGACTTCGCTAGACTTCATCTGGAACCAGACTGTATCAAGGGAAGACTCCTGCTGCTCCTGGTCTCGTCGTCCTGCCAATCTTCTGCGTTGTCTGTGCCTGTGCTTCATCCAGGTACCTCTCCAGGCCTGTGGGCACCAAAGACCCCCGAAGTAATCTCCCTTTGAATGAGGGTGCCACCCCGTGCATTTGAAGGCACCGCAACGAAGCTGACCGGTCTGCTGCTCCTGTGGTCTTGTAGACTTGCCCAGCAACACAGGTGGTGTTTCTGCAACTCCCTCAAGGCCTGACCTGTCCTCCCTGCAATTTTAAGGCCAGAATTCCTCGTTGGAACCGCTGAAACCAAACCCATGTGCACTGCATCGACTTGTCGTTGCCATGGGCCTTCGTTCTACATGCGCTGCTCGAGGTCCTCTTGCACCTCCAGTGCCTTTGGCTTGTGGATCCTCCTGAGGGTGTTCTACTGCTTCAGTGGGCTCCCCTGCTTGCTTGTGGCCTACTCTGACTCTCCTGCTTTTGGCAAGTCCCTTGGACCTTGATGATCCCAACATTGCTCCTTCTTTGTTCTCCATTCCAGTTGCGGCTACCAAGGTTTATTGGTGTTCCAGACTGACACACTCCAGGCACTTCAACAAAGCTGACCGGTATGCTGCTCCTGATCTCCCATGGACTCCGAAAGGCTCAGCAACACAGGTGGTGTGGTGGGACTGCAATGCCCTCGAGGCCTGCACTGTCTTCTCAGCAAGTTTGAGGCCAGTATCCCTCGGCGGAACGGCTGGAACAGAATCCCTGTGCACGGTGTCGACTTGCAATTGCCAAGGCTTGTTTACTATGTCCTCCAGAGATGATCTGGCTGCAAGAAGCTCCAGCATCTTGTCCTGCCAAGATCTTCTTCCTCACTGCATCCTTTGCACTGTGGGCCTGCATCTTTGGGTGAGCTGCTCGAGGTCCTCTTGGGACTCCTGTGCCTTCGACCTGTGGGTCATCTTGAGGGTCCGCTTTGTCTTCAGTGGGCGCTGTTGCTTGCTCAGGGCATGCTCAGACTCTCCTACACGTGGTGAATCCCTTTAACCTTGCTGGTCCTGACACTGCACCTTTGTTGTTTATCACATCTGTTGCTGCTGCCAAGGCTTGATGGTGCTCCCGCCGGACCCCAACCGCGTGGTTCTCGACTTCTGACATGGAACAGCTCGTGAACGGCTCCTGGTCTTCCACAGGGCCACCTGGTCCTCACAACTGCAGCGACAAGGTCACCATCAACTCTCCTGTATTGTCCATCCTTGGAGGTCATTGGTCTTCCGTGCCTCCTGGTCACTTCCAAGTGGCACAGACCCTGTCCCCTCTGCTTGCAGGTACTTCTCTTGAAGAATCCATCCTTGGGTTCCACAGTACTCTTTCACCTTCTTCGCCAGCAGCATCTACACTGAAGTCCACCATTGTGGTCTACGACTGTTTCCGACGTCATTTCGAACCTATGCACCAAGCTTCCCTGTTGTAGGAATCCCGGTTCCTGCGGTATCCACGGGTGGGATGAGTCTCCAACCTTCCATCTTCCATTAAGTTTCTTCTGGGTCCACAGGGAAAGGTCCTTCTTCAAAACTGCAACTGCAACTTCCCAATTGACCAGCATTGAATGCACAGCTGTATTTCCACTTTACACACACAGCCTCCGTGGGGTTCCAGGGTACTTACCTAGGGTGGTTCCTTGGGTCCCCAGCTCTTCTGAGTCTTCTGGGTCAAGTCTTGACTTTGGTTGCAGTTCACATTCCACTTCTTTAGTATATGGTTTGGTTTCCCCCTGTAGACCATTGTGTATTTGTGCTTACTTACCTATTTCCTTTTGAAATATTGTGTGCATTGAGTTGATATCCTTGGGTAGGCGATATACCAATGTGTTAGTGGGTGTGTATAATAAATATAACTATTTTATAACTACACTATGTGGTTTCTTTTTGTTTAACCTACACTGTACGACTAGTTCTGGAAAAACAAGCTGCTTAACACTCCTCTGGACTAAGCCTGATGGTTGCTCTCCACAGTTACCACTTAGAGAGCTTTTTATGGTTGCCTAAGACCACTAAAATCACCATAAGCGTTGTCTGGATTAGTGCAAGGTACTTCACTTAAATAAGTGAGCATCATATAGTAAGCCAGCCTCCTACAACCACTCTTCATTTCTGGGCTCAAGTGGGAGCAGGTCCAGCCCTTGGAGTCTATCTCCACAGGTTATAGTCGGTGCAGTCCTCTTTTTGAAGTCCAGAGTTCAGCAGGTGCAGTACTTATTCTGTCTTCCACATGTCCAGAGTTGTTCTGAGGAAGATATTCAGGGGTGTCCTTTTTATGCCTGCCACTAGCTTGTGGGTGGGGGTCACTCCATAACCAGCAAGGGAAACATTTCCAGGGGGATCCCTATCCACTTTTACATAATTTCTTGGGTTTTTGGCCCTATGTAATGCCATAGTGCCCTGCTCTGCCAAAATCCAACATTGTAGAATCTTTCTTCTTTTGGTCAGAGCTCTGGGCACACTCCCGTGGTGTCTACGGAAATGCAGACTCCCCTTGCAAAGCGAGTTCGGAGACTGGTTTTCCCCCCACTGCATATCTTCCAAGTTTTCAGATTACTTGTTTGATAGTTCCATGGTTGCAATATACGTATCAGTGAAATTCAACTACCAAATTTCTGACTCTTAGAGTGACCCTTTGTTGCAAATAAAATCAAGTAGTGATATTTTCGAAAGCGAGATCAACAAACATTGGCAAAGCCAATGGGTCTCGCAAATGTGGGATCGAATGGCTTTGCCAATGTTTCTTAGTGGTGTTGCAACATGGCTGAAAGTAAAGAAAAAAAATTGTATGACACAGCAAGCATTGACAGCATCATACCACTTTTTTCTTTTTTTACTTTCAGCCATGCTACACTCAAGTCAGCGCTACTGTACAATATGGCTAAAACAACACTAACAAAGCCAATAGATCTTGCATAGGCGAGACCTATTAGCTTTGCTAATGCTTGTTTTAAGTGAGCGAGCACATCTACGAAATTGAACACGCTACCAACATGTACATGAATAGGATCTTAGATATGCAGGCATTGGTGAGGTTTTTGCTGGGTGCTTTACTCAAAATAGCATTAGAGGTTGATCTCTGAATTGTTCAAATAATTTTTTTGAGTGAGACTGCCTGGCTATATGCATACTATAGAATGAGAAGACCTTAAGTGATATGTATCGGCTAGGTTGTGTTTTATTCAGAATGCAAAGCCCTGTTCCAGATAAAAAAAAGATGCATATATTTTACATTTTCCAGAAGATGTCTTAATCACAGCATACTGCGCACAACCCTGTAGGATTCCTTTTGGGGTTCCTGCACGTCTTCATTGATCTAAAAATACGTTTATCTAGGAGTCTCCCACCATCCACCCCTTTCCTGAAATGTGAAAGCTCTATGGCCTATGCGATGGCAGTTGCCCAGAGAGATGTGGCTCTGTCACTGCAAGGAGGCTAGAAGTAAATGGGTGAGTTAAGGATTCTTTGTGGACAGCCCTCAAACAAATCACTGTCTCTTAATGAACTCCTTTTTGGTAAGGAACACTTTTCTTAGAGACACTGATGTGTTACTTTAAGACAGCTTCCTGTAGTATACTCAGTCATTGTGCTGTAAACCCAGCAGCTGACCAACAGTCCGCGTAGATGTACTCACGGCCACAATGGCACATAAGCCGGTCTGTGATTTGTAGAAAGGCTGGAGCGAGTCAGTCATATGTAATGTGTAATGTGTCTGACACGGGACACCCATCAGCCGTTCAGCGGCACGAGCCCAGTTGATAAACTGACTAGTTTGCCTTTATGCCACCACCTCTTTAAATGTACCGCATAAAATTATATCTGCATTTTCTGCTCTCGCCAACAACCATATATGGCAAAACCTAATTTAAAAAATACTGCAATCTTCGCATACAGTTCAATATGAACACACAATTTAAATTAAACAATGACAAAAAAGTTCTCAAAACATGCAATGAAGTGAACGTAGCACATAGACAAACTGTCAAATTTCCCATGTTTCTGCAGCAAAATAAAACCTTAAAAAGGCGTACAATGCACAAAAAATCAAAGGCTTTCCGACATATACAGAGGTACCTCAGCAACAATAGAAGGAGGGTAGGTTTCAGTAACAAGAAAAACAAGCGACCTTGGAAGACAGCACCTGACGTTTGACCTCGGTCTTTCAATACCCAGGAAATGCGACAGGATAGGAACAATATTTACAAGCCTCTTTATTATAGAAAATCCGTTTGTGGAAGAATACTGGGAAAACAGATTTCTGTGGAGATTTCATTCTTGCATTGTAGAACCCAGTGATGCCATAGTATGACATCACTGAGAGATTCTGGGAAGAGAGTCAGTTGATGAAGCTGGAGGTTGCTGTACACTTGTGTAGCTGTACTTCTATGAATAAAGGCTGTTTATTCATTAACCACTGCCTCTGTGGTTACTACATTTCATGGCGACGAGGACAATAATCTGCGCAGGGGGCAGATAACTGAGTGACCTCCACCCCTGGAAAGAGAAAAGAAGGGATTTCTAAACTGTGAGTAAATTTATAATTAATCTTGCCAAGGCTTGTTTGTATTTAAAGAAGAAGATTTCAAGTGAAGGAAGATTTAAAGAAGGTTCTGCTGTTTGGATATTATATGAAGCTGGAGTCTTGTATGAACATTGTGGCGCTTAAACTAGATTGTGATTATTAAATTAATCCTCCTTTTGAAAATATCCATGTCCACGACGTTAAAACGATTAAGCCCATCATCGTGAATGACTAAATGAAGTTCCTATGCCAACAATAATACACAGGTACTGCTAATATATCGAAAATAAGCAGCGCTAGTGTAAAACAACCTTTAAATACTTCATGTACTTCATTTAGCTCCTGCATGTCGAGCGTGAAGATGACTGATGATGGTTCAAATCTTTTAGGATGGCGTCATCAGAAAGACCTGAATATCATTCTTAATCCTAATGCTAAGGAAACAGTGATGGTAGTGGAATCTGCGCAGATATACCATTTACCTGTTTTAAATGATGATTCAGATTGGGGGAAGAGTTTATTGGCCTCATTTCCCCATGTATTCACTGATAATTTGGGCATGTTAAAACATTTTACTCATCGGATTATCTTGAAAAAGAATGCTCGCCCAGTTGTGCATAAAGTAAGGCCCATACCTTTGTTAATGAGAGAACCATTACAGAAGGAGCTTGATAAATTGTTAGAATGTAAGATTATTGAGCCAATCGAATCATCGGAATGGCTTGCTCCGATCGTTGTCACACCCAAGGAAGGAAATAAAATTTGTCTGTGCATAGACTTGAGAGATTTAAATCAGAACATATGGGTTGATAGGCAACCACTACCAAATATAGCGGAGATGCTGAGCGTGACGGGTGGTGGAGACGTTTTTAGCGTCCTAGACATGTCCGCTGCTTATCACCAAATAAATTTGCATCCAGAGTCACGGCCATTAACTTCCTTTGTCACACCGTTAGGGGCTTATCGCTATCGGCGTATGCCATTCGGGTTAGCTTCAGCCTCTGCAGTGTTTCAAAGAGTTATGCAAAATATATTTCAAGGGATGCGTAGCATTTTATGCTTTCAGGACGACGTAATGATTGTGGGGAAGTCTTTTAAAGATCATGACGAGTTAATGAGTGAAGTTTGGAAAAAGATTGCCGACCATGGGCTGACAATAAAGAAAGAAAAGTGCCAACTAAGAAAAGAGCGAGTAAATTACCTAGGTCATGAGATATCTGCCAGTGGTATTAGACCAAAGAAAAGTATTGTGAAGGCGATTATAGATGCTCCTCAACCATCAGATAAAGACTTGTTAAAATCGTTTCTTGGTCTAGCCGAGTACTGTTCAAAGTTTGTACCTAACTTCTCGAGTACAGTGGAACCTATAAGAATGTTACTAAAAAAGGAGTGTCATTTGAATGGAACGCTTTATGTGAGGCAGCATTTGAAAAAGTTAAAATGTCATTGGTTACTGCACCTACCTTAGCTCATTTTGATGTGTCAAAAAGAACTATATTGACGACAGATGCTAGTAACGTGTTGTTGGGTGCTGTTTTGACTCAAAGAACAGTTGATGGAGAAACCGTGATTGGGTTTGCGTCACAACGTTTACAGGGAGCTGAGAGATCTTATTCAGCTATTGAGAAGGAGGCTTTGGGTTGCTGTTGGGTGATAAACCATTTTAAGTTTTATTTATGGGGTTTGCCTTTCGTCTTAAGGACTGACCAAAAAGCCCTTAGTGCACATTTTCAAAGGAGGAAAAGGTCTTGAAGGAAATGTTACTCCACGAATTTCTAGATGGTTGATATCAGTAATTGATTACAATTTTTCAATTGATTTTGTTAGGGGTAACAAAAATGTCATAGTTGATTGCTTGTCGCGCATGCCGGTTGAGAAAGAAGAAGAGGATTTTTCTTTGGTATCTGAAGTAAAATCTCCATGCATTATCAATGATTTAGATTTGGCTTTGAAACAAAAAGAGTGGAATGAAGCCTTGAGTAGTGATAGGGAGTACATGGAGCTCAAGGACGTCATACGTGATGGTTGGAGAGATGTGATGAATTTGAATGAAGAATTAAAAAAATATTTGAAGGTCAAAGATCAGTTAAGTATTCAAATGGATAAAGTCTTGAGATGTAATCGTGTAGTTCCACCTAGGGTGTTGAGAAGTAAATTAATCAAACTTGTACACGAGGGACACTTAGGGAGAAGCATGTGCAAAAGAAGATTGAGACAGAATTTTTGGTGGCCTGAAATGGATAGGGAAGTAGAAGAGGTAGTAAAAGATTGTCAAGCGTGTAGTAAAAGCGACAAGTGTAAAGTGATCCGACTACCACCACTGGGTTGTGTAGGTGTTCCTAATCGACCCTGGGAGAAATTAGCGATGGATTTTTTGGGTCCAATTGAGAGGTTAGGTATAAGGAGTAGATTTTTAACTGTTTTAGTTGATTACCATAGCAAATGGTTTTTAGTGAAATCTGTGGAACATATTACGTCAGAAGTAGTGATTGAATTTCTGAGAAATCATTTTTGGAGGAAGGAATACCTAAGTGTCTGGTTACAGACAATGGAGTTCAACTAGTCTCCACTGTGATGGCAAGATTTCTTACAGGATTGGGTATCAAGCATGAGAGGGTGGCGTTATTCAGACCGCAGGCAAATGGATTAGTTGAGAGAGTTAATCGCATCATAGTGGACAATATTTAATTATCTTTGAGTAATGTTTTAAAATGGAAAGAGGAACTTGATAAAATGATCTGGGCTCACAGGGTAACTCCCCATTCTGTTACAGGTGTATCACCTTTTGTGGCTTTAAAAGGAAGGGAACTGGCAACCAAAGAATCTCCTGTGTGGTTACAAAAGAAAGATCAGGTCTGGGTTGATCGAGAATTAATTGCAGACAGAGTTAAGGAGTCCCAAGAGAGGACTAAGAATGATTATGACAAAAGAAAAGGGGTGAAGGATGTTAAAATCATTATTGGTGACTGTGTGGTTACAAAGAAAATTGGATTTGTGAGAAAAGGTGAGAGCAAATTTTCCAGACCTCAAAGAGTAATAAAAGTAATGAACTCAGTAGTAACTCTTGATGATGGTAAAATGTGGAGCATGGGTAATTTATGTAAAATTGATGCCCCAAATTCTATTGAGAAACTTATGCAAAAGGAAAAACAGGAGGTTTCAAATTCTATTTAGTGATTATGTTGTTGTTATTTGTTAGTATTATTTCTTGTTATGAATTTTAATATGTAAAAATGTTGATGTTTTATTGCAATTTCTTGTAAGGGGGGAGATGTGTGGAGATTTTATTCTTGCATTGTAGAACCCAGTGATGCCATAGTATGACATCACTGAGAGATTCTGGGAAGAGAGTCAGTTGATGAAGCTGGAGGTTGCTGTACACTTGTGTAGCTGTACTTCTATGAATAAAGGCTGTTTATTCATTAACCACCGCCTCTGTGGTTACTACACTTTCGCATTGGGAGGTACGAACTCCAGCAGGACAGCCTAAAGTCCCATTCTGGGCCCCAATCCCTCAGCCTTGGATGAATTCTGGTGGCCCCCAGTGCTCAGACCCCCTCCCCACACCCACGGACCACACATGAAACCTCAGCATCATCTTGGACTCCTCGCTCTCAATGAACCATCAGATTAACGCCGTCTCGTCCTCCTGCTTCCACATACTCCACCTGCTCCAAAAGATCTTTAAGTGAATCCCCACCAAGACAAGGAAAACAGTCACCCACACACTCGTTAGTAACACACTCTACAACGGCACCACGAAAAAACTCCCAAATAAGCTGCAAAATCTCCCAAACACCTCTGGCAGACTCATCCGGACCATCTCTTGCCGCAGCCACATCACCCACCACTTGAGAGCCCTCCACAGTCTCCCTGTCAACAAAAGGATCTCCTACAAGTGCCTCACACACACCTACAAAGCCCTCCACAACACCGGACCCACATACCTCAACCACCGCCTCCTATTTATTTATTTGAAAGGTTTTATATGGCGCTGGCTAGACCCGGGGGTATCAGAGCGCTTTACATGAGTATCAGACCATAGTTGAAGGTTACATTGTTACACAGTTTACACAGTTTTAGAGCATTGCTTCATAGTTACATGTTGGGTCGAGATGAACAATAAGGACATATACGTAAGCGAAAAGGCAGAAAAAGGGAGAGATTCAGGGGAGAAGGGGTAGGAGCAGGGGAAGTAGACAGAGAACGAAGGAAGGAATGAGGAGGGGGAGGGTGAGAGACATAGCATGAAAGATGAGGGGGAGGGTGACGGGGGCACAAACCGGTAGACGAGTAATAGCTGCGTCCAAAGTCCAGAAAGCTCTGATCCCAGGGGAAGTGGTATCATTCCACCATCTCCGTTGCGAGAGGCTCCCTTTACGCAGTGGACTCTCTCAGAGGGGTCTCTGAGACTCCAAGGCCTTTCTACTGGATCCTTCCCCAAAAAGGGGAGAGGGAGTGCTTTTGCAAGGGGCGCCATACCATACCTCAACTGTGTGTGGCTCCCTTGACGCTTTGGACTCTCTCAGAGGGGTCACTGAGACTCCAGAGTATGAATATTGGATCTTTCCCCAACAAGGGGAGGAGTGCTTAGTCAAAGGGCAACAAGGGACAGGGGGCCAGGAGGCGGGTCGGAACTGGCAGGTCAACAGAGTGGGAACAAACAGCAAAAGAAAAAAAATCACATTAATTACAGAAAGAAAACACATTCAATACCAGGGTAAATTAGCAATCTAGAAAACAGGATCCACGAAAGGCAGGGGTTAGGGAGGACAAACGGAGGGAGTCAGCGAGTTGAAGAGTCCCACAAGGAAGAGATGCAGGTAGCAGAAAAGGAAATGTATACGTTGTAGAGTCACTCAGGGGAGAGATGCAAACGGGAAAGCTCAGAATCACAAAATAGGGATATTAAGTACAAAGAACTACTACATATACTAGTTGTAAGAGTTATAACTATGCAAATAGTACATTTTCTCAGGATTCCATTTACATAATAATTAGGCTAAAACGATTGTATATTACTGTTGGACCCGGCCCTTTTTTGGCAGGTTCACTCTGAAACTTTTTGCTTTTGCCTAGCCTGTTTCTGTAACCTGGTGTTGGTGATTTTAGGTCTCTGCGCACTTTTTCACTGTGTTCCAGTGTAAAGTGAGTGCGCTCTCTGTGTGTGTAGTGAGAGTGACCTGCCCTCCCATAGGAATGTATGGGGAATATGTGTGACCATGGTAGTTCCTGATGTGTGGGGAGTGCAGGGTCGAGTTTGGTATGTGCGAACTCGTGAGACTGAATGCTGCGCAAGGATGTATGCGGCATGAATGTGTCTAGTGTGGAAGTGCCACTTCTAGAAGTTGGCATGTTTTTGTAATTTGTGTCTGGCGTGTGATTGGCTGGAGCTGGCTGGTGAGCCTGGCTCCAAGAGTCTGGGTGGGTCTGCCCCAGTGGTGAGTGGAGTGATTAGCATGCTGATGTGAGGGAGGGGTACATCTGGAACCTGAATAGGGCTGGGTTTTCCCTCCACAATGCTGCCTCCTCCCCCTGTGGTGCGTCTAATGTCCCTAGCCCTGCCAGTGAATAGAGTGAAGGGCTGAGCACATCAAGGGTGCTCCCAGACAAGCTGCGACTGGTTCTTCTCCCACCCTGCACCTTTAGACAAAGGATTTCTCTGTATAAAAGGAGGCTGTGACTTCTCGTCAAATGTTCTTGTTTCTGACTTGAATCCTGCCAGGGGTGTGCTGCTGCTTAGGCCCAGGGGAAGGCTTGCCTCCTTGGGCCCTGCCCATCCCCTGGATACCTGATGGACCTGGAAGCCTTGTCCTGTGATGTCCTGCTTGTGTTGCGACCCTCCTTTCTATGGGGTTTATTTCTGGGGCCTTTTATGAATTCTGGGCCCCCAGCGCCTCGTGGGCGCTTGGTCCTGGTTGCTGGGCAGAGCGCTGTCGTTTTCCATCAGGGGGTAGCGCTCTGCCCTCCTGTTGCTGATCGGGTGGCCATCCTGCTTATTATTTTAATTATGGCAGGAGCCCACCCTGCATTATGGCCTTTATTGTTTTTATATCGAGGGTGCCTACCCCTCGTTATGCCAGAGAACTCACCGCCATCAGCCCCAGGGTCCACTAACAAGACCGACGGGGCAGCGCAGTGATTGGGCCACTGCAGGAGGATCGTTTGAGGGGCCGTGCTAAGATTGGCCCGCTGTAGGAGGTACGACTGAGGGGCCGCGCTGTGATTGGCCCAGCGCTCAGGAAGAGAAGCTGCCCGAGCCTCGTGGGCTCGCCTCTAAGCCCCGGTCCCGAAATGGGGGACCGGGTGAACTTGGGCACTGTTGGGCGGGGCTCCCATGAGTGAGGAGGAGCCCCGCGTGCCGCTGCGAGGGACGAGTGCCGCCTCTACCGATAGAGAGCCTCCCCCGCCAGAGCCGGTGAGTAGGTCGCAAAGCGAGGGGAAGCGACGGATGCGGTGCCAGTGAGAGCACCAAGCCAAGAGCGGCCCCGGGTGTTGAGTGGGACGCTCTTACAATTGGGGGCATTTCTATTTACACTCCCCGAGGGAGCAGATGGAGTTTGGTGGTGCCGGTGCACGGCACTGAGTTAGAGCGGCCCCGTCTGTCAGCTCTGGCCGCTCCACCGATGGAGACGTTGTTTTCAGAGCCCCAGAGGGGCTCATGAGCCTTCCCCAGTCCTTGGGGACATTTAGTTCCAGAGCCCTGTGTGGCTCCCGCGTGCTGCAGCGCTTGAGGTGCACCATGGTGATTTTTAGAGCCTAGATGGCTCCAGCCAAAATGCATTGTATTTGTTTAGGGCCTAGAAGGCTCCCACGTGTGGCAGTCTTTGCCCCAGGGCCAGTGAGGGCCCCCTCTGTCGCAGTTATGTTGTCTCCCAGCTGCCCAGCAATTAGTGGGCAGCTGCACCGTTTAGGCGCAATGGAGAGAGTCCCTGGGAGGGACAGAGATGGCACAGTGGTGCCTGGACTTCTACAGCTGCACAGCACTTAGTGCCAGCTGCAACGTTTAGGTCCTGTTGTTGTCCCCAGCTGCCCAGCAAGTAGTGGGCAGCTGCAACGTTTAGGTTTGTGCCGGTGGCGCACCCCTGACTGGCGCTGCATTGGCAGCACGCCCTGACATTCTGGACACAGGGCTTTTTGAGTCCCCTTCATTGGATGGCCAGTTGGCCAGGGGGCTGGTATGTGATTATTGCGTAATGCGATTTTACTATGTTTTTGATAGTAATTGCCTAAGGTGATGTTTTCGCAATGTGATTTTGAGGTTGTTTTACCTATGTAGGTTTATGCTAGTGAGATGTTTTCACTCTGAGTTACGCCCCTAAATATGATTTATTCTTACGAGGCAGAGTCTAATGTGTTTAGACTAGTGCGGAGATTGCCTACTGTATTTTTACCGGTTAGGCCCAAATGTGAGTTATGCGTAATGTTCTATGCCATTATGCCTGTGACACCTCTGAATGTGTTTTTATGCATTATGTGTCTTACCTACACCTCTGAATGTTTCTATGCATCATGTGTAATGCTTCTGACCTATACCCCTAAATGTATTTTATTCTTAGGTGGTTGTGTTTTGCCTAGTATAGTTTATACTAGAGAGGTTTGTGTCCATGCGTGATCTATGCCTATGGTTATTAGTATTGCGTAATGTGTACCTACCTGTTACCAGTGGTTACTGGTTGTGATCTATAACTGTTATTTTGTGTTACACTTATTCTATGTTTTAGAAGTGCTATTTCTGCTAAGTGTTGATTCTGACAGTGGCCCATGTGGCCCTTTCCTGGTGTAAATAATCCCTTGTGAATATTGCCCGTGCCAGTTGGCACAATGTATATTGTGTGATTACTATCTGATGTGTTTTGACAATACAAAAGTTATTTTTATATAACCTTGTGTGG
The DNA here is from genome assembly GCF_964263255.1 of Lissotriton vulgaris. Taxonomy (NCBI): domain Eukaryota; kingdom Metazoa; phylum Chordata; class Amphibia; order Caudata; family Salamandridae; genus Lissotriton; species Lissotriton vulgaris. The sequence goes on from NC_141697.1 coordinate 763,025,474, forward strand.
AGTTCCTTTTGTGGTGTGCCTAGGATGTTGTTGCTGTTGTGTGCGTGCGCAAATGCTTTACACATTGCCTCCGGGATAAGCCTGTCTGCTCGTGCCAAGCTACCAAGGGGGTGAGCAGGGGTTATCTTGGCATGTGACTCCCTTGCCCTGACTAGAATGGTGGTTTCTGCCTGGCTTTGGCGTAAGCCTTAGCCAACCAAAAATAGCCAGTTCTAACAATTACTTATTTACAGGGTGAACGGAGAAATAAAACATCGAAGGGGGTAGAGAGAGGGGGGGGGGGATGAGATAGGTGATAGGAGAGACGGGGCAGGGGGGGGAGAAAGAGATAAGACAAGTCCAGCCGAGGAGCAATGTCTGAGGGTCAGCAGGATCGAGTCCTACGGACCGAGGGAGAGGACAAGAAACAACAAAATGATGGCTCTGTGTCGTGAGTATCGAAGAACATCCATGATAGGAAAATCGGACGAGCATCGAAGTTCTACGCAAGTAGAGAATGTTGAGTCTGCCCAATGTCTGGCTGGGTAGGTGACTGCTAAAGGAGAAGTCAACAACTCATCTACTCTATAGCTAACAAAGTAGCTCCACTGGGCATCGGCCCAAAAAAAAGTTACATCTCTACTGTCATTGGCAAGATTCACAGGTTCCATGTCCTGATGGGTGAGCCGGATGAGGGTGGCGGGTGGGGGAAATGAGCGTGGTCTGGCCGGTGTACACTATGGGAGCTGTCATACTCATACAATTCTGGAGTTTACAACTTCAGCAGGTAAGGAGTTCAGGCTGGCTGATTCGTGAAAGCCCATAGTGGAAGTAGCCATTTCCCACTCTGCGGTGATGGAGCAAACTAAGAGAGCCACTGTGTGGGATACATGATTAAGAACCCTCTCCAAGATGGCCGCCACCAGCTGGGAACGGACCAGTCCCATTTCTCATTCCATGGCATGCCGTACCTCGTAGTAAGGGGGAGCCCGTCATCAACTTCCAAGGGAGGGGTCCAAAATGGATGATAGCTACACCCCCACCAGACATCCACACTCCGCCCATCAGGCCCTGGCCACCATCCCACGGATCCGCAGGACCACCACTGAGGGATCCTTCTCCTACCTCGCTGCAGGGACCTGGAACTCCCTTCCTCTGCATCTCAGGCAATCACCATCTCTGCCTCAATTCAGGAAAGACCTCAAGACCAGGCTTTTCGACTGAACAGCAGACTGCATCCCCCAGCACCTTGAGACCCTTACTGGTGAGCAGTTGCACTCTACAAAACCTTGATTGATTGATTGCAAATAAAGCAGGCAAATGGGAAGAAAGAAAACATGATGTACAAATCAGAAAGCCAATGGCAAGTGACGGGCAGAATGCATTCCCAGGTCAACTTTCTGAAACTTCACAAGATGTCTTTCGCATTCCAAACAGCTGCACCGTGGTAGGCTACGACCTACAAATGCCACCCTTTTGAGCAATGAGAAGCTCTAAAAAGACCTTGCAGTTGATAGAAAACCCCTGGAATGCGAGGTCACTAACTTACTGCTCCTATTTTAAAATAATGACTAGCGCCAAGGAACCGCCTGGCAGTCGTGCGCTCTATAAATATTTTAACTTCAACTTCATATCCACAGTGCTTGCGGTTGCAGGCTGGGACCTCGTAGCACTATAAAAACACAAGCCACACTCCCCACTGACCCAACCAGGATTCCATTTGGTTTCTCTCTAATTACACGCACACACACATTCACATACCCCTGCAATGTTTACATTAACTACTTGAGGTTTCTTAACGTAAAGGAGTAGATTTTCCACTATTGTTATTTTTATGCAATTACATTTGTGCATTATGTAGCTCTGTAAAATGTTATAATAAACACTAAATCTCCTTGCACATTATGTGACAACCTATTTTATATTGTGTATAATACAGTTTTGAGATTATGACTTGCATGCGCACAGTGCTTTTTAGTCGCAAGCTGGGACCTTGTAGCACTATCAATACACAAGTCAGTATTCGCCACTGCGCCAACCAGAACTAAATTCTCTTTCTCTCGGACACCACACACACAGAGATCTGCAGTGACTGTATTAGCCATAGGACTGAGATTAAATCAGGCAACAACGTCCTTGTGCTCACACTGAGGCATTAGGGCAGTGGTTTTCCATGTGGAACTAACTCAACAGCACCAGGAACATGGTTAAACTTGCTCCATTAAGGCTTATTGCAAATGAAAATGATGGTGAGCTGATACATTTACAAGTCTAACATCTGAAAATGTGCTGAAGTTGTAGCAGAGCAGTAAGCAATAAATGTTAACACGCACGGGGGGGTCAGCCCTTGACTGTAGATCAAGTAACACTGCACAACATTCCTAGTAACTTAACATAGCATATGTTAAGCAGAATAGAGAACTGAAACTTCCATTACTTTGCATCTAATTCTGATATATAAATCAGAAACTGATGAAAACAATAGTTTGTAATGGAAAATGTAGGAAGGTGAATACCAGACTATGGTTACCCCAGATTTTTTGCCTAGTGTTTAGCTGGTTTTCGACTTAGTTGGCCTGGGATCCTGCCAATCAGGGTCCCGGGCTATCTGCTCTATCCTTAAAATGGACTCCATGCACCCTAGGTGCATAACTAAATTGGCTTGGGTCACCTTATCAGCCCCTGTACAGTGTACTATAGGAACCCAGGGCATAGGTGCATCCAAGGCCTACCAGGGGCTGCAGCATATCTTTTGCCACCCCTGGCTGGCTATCCAAATCGACACAACTGGCTGATCACTCAGCTGGGGCAAGGTGGTGTAATCACCCCTTGCTTAGATATAGTATACCTATATCTAAACCTATATCTGGACACATATATACCTATAAGTCACTCCTATGGCAGGCCTTAACAATACTGGAGGCAGAGTGCTTGGTTTTATGTGAGATGGTGCTCTAACATGAGCTGAGCCTGTCTGCAGCAGTCGGGACCAACTCCCTTAGCTGTTCCGGGATATTGCCATACCATATACTCTTAAGTGCATTATAATCCTCGCGGTTATGTGCTAACTTTGGTTTGGCTTTATCAAAACATGTCGTGTGAGGCGTCATACGCTTTGGAATACTACCCACTCGACAATCCTGGCAACGAGGGTAGCATTCCCCCCTTCTAGAGGGAGAAGACATGTTACTTTGCTAAAACGCGGTTAATCCTAACCAGAGCCTCAGCATCACAAAATGGATGCTGCTGCCACAGACACAAGTCTGACCTCCTACTGCTGACCGAAACTTGGCAGGGGAGGCCTGGACAAAAGGTTTCCTGTCGCAGGGAGGTGCTACACCTCCCCAGACAGGAGATAGTGGATTGGGGCAGGGTGGGCTGAATGAAACTAGACACTGCCTGGGGCACACAAGGTGTCCCATGCAAAATCCAGTCAAACCGGTTCTGGGGCTCTCCAGCCCCAGTCGTGGCACAAAACTAGACAAAGGGAAAGGGGTGTAACCACCCCCTTCCTGGGTCCCACCCATAGGAGGGACCTAGCAGGTAATCCAGCCCCTTGATTGAGAATAAAGGTGGGAGCAGTACCAATGCACTCAGATTATCCTGACTGAAACTTATGAAACGAAACTCTGGACCCTTCGACATGCCACTCGACGTGGAAGACTGAAGAATCTCCCTTGTGGTCAAGGAGTGACCACCCTGTGCAAACAGGCACCATCCAGCGCCTCACCATTTGCTTTGTTGCAGTTCCCGCCAGAACTCGAGCAACAGAGATCAACAAGACCCAGCGTTCCTGCCTTCGAACAGCCCGATCCACAGTCCCAGCAAGTCTGAGACCCGTGGAGGCGACCTGAAGCATGGGGTTGGCCATCTTGGAAAAACTACGAAGTGCTGACCGTGCAGCTCTCGAGGCTCTCTCGACGCTGTGCATTGGGTTTGAAAAGCCCCAGCCCTGAGCAGCTTTTGCACCAAAGCTCACCCTTCCACACTCTCCGAGTGCTGCATAGGGCCCTTCTGCATCTTTCTGCTTGACGCGTTGGTCCGTTCGCTTGCCCGTTGCATACCAGCAACCATTCGAGGCTTTGAACACCGTACAAGATAAAAACATATGGGCAATGATATAAGGCAGGGCGAGTGCACAAATAATATGATCAGCGCCCTCATTGCCCGTATGTTTTTATCTTGTAGAGGCAAGAATTTAAATTGCGCCACCAGTGAGCACGTGATCATTTGACACGGTGTTCAAAGCCTCGAATGGTTGCTGGCATGCAGTAGCGGGCAGCCATCAGGTAATATTATACACAGCTGACTTGTGGGCGCTGTTGTGTTTGTATCGGTTGGAATTCAGACAGTTGTATACTGGTGACCAACATCTCTTTTCCGCTGTTGTGTGTGTGTTTTTTCAATTTTTACTACAGGTCGAGTGAACTGAGAAAAGCTAAAATTGATATCAGAACCCCGAGTTTGCCCTGACGAATTTGCTGAAGTTATAGCAATGAAACATGTCGACCACTTGCAGCAGCAGCATAAAGTAACTATAGCCAGCAAGTTGTTCCACATTTTAGTGGTGGTGGCCATTTCGCCTTTTGGCTATCACAGGGGTTTTAGGAGCACACACCCACTTTGTTATTTTCCACTTAGATGAGTGGATAGATAGGTTGTTTATTTACACGGCACCTATATGAGTTGGGTTTTCACCTTTATTATTATCTTTGTGTTTTTCTCTGTTCTTTATTCACTACTAAGAGAGAGCGACCGATGATGAGAAGTGGGTAAACTGGCAATTGTATGCCAGGAACAACCTCGGATGTTACTACCGTGAGGCGCTCTCTCTTTGCTCACACATTTTTCACTCTGTTCACTATTGGGAGCTAGATTAGACCTTAGTAGATCTGTTAATATACACACCACTACCCACAGACCAGTGTAAAGCAAACGCATCTGGGGCGGGAGTAAGACTGATTGTGTAACCTTGCTATTGGTCATATGACGAATTGGTGTTTGGTGGAGGAGGTAATTTTTGTTGAATACTGACTGAGTGGGGGGCGGCCTCCTCCTCCTCCTTTTTCCCCCTTGAGCTCCTTTTGTTTGTTAAAGTTGCACACAGATCACGTCAACTATCTCACTGAGCTGGAGCATGGAACCTGCCACTGACAGTCTCCATGGCATGCTCAACTCACTCACTCTATGGCTGTGTTTTCTCGAGCTATTTTCTTACAAGTGAACGATAGTCTGAACGATAGGATACATACATGTAAAGGGATTCAAGAATGTTGTTTACTTTTCAAAAGTCATGGTCCCTCCCACATGAATCTTTTAAGACCCTCCTTAAGACCAACCCTCCGGCAAACCTGCTCTGCACCGTTTCTGCCGTCCCACTTTATCTTTTTTTATTTGGGTCCACCGCTAGGACCGTCGATAAGTTAAACACCGGTCTCTCATCCACCTGTCCCTCACTTTACATCTCATTAGGATAAACTCTTCCAGAAAGCAGCATTGACAAATAAGTCACTAGGGACGGCATAATCAATGTCAACACTGGCTATTATTGACATCCATTTACCATCCCTTCACTCTTGGTCACCGTTTCTCAACTGGAGGCAACCGCGGGAGCTCACATTAAATCATGTCTCTGCGGAACGGAGCTCCAGCCAGGGCGCCGCCATCTTTAGCGACGGAAAGAACATGCGCATCAACACGAACATCCGGTGTTCTGACAGACACTGCTTCTAGTCAAAAAGTGCTTCAAGGGTATGGTTAGGACAGGAACGGAAGCACGAGCATGCGTAACTATGAAAGGAACGATAACTGACAAAACATATCAGTAAACTTTGTAACAGGCTGTCGCTAAGTGGTTAGCAGCAACAGACAGTCGAGGTTCATCTGGGGGTACTGTAGCAAAGCTGTTTAAGTAAGCATTGGGGCTGCGAACTTGCACCCATGGCAGGGTAAGCAACTAGGGATAGTACAAGGCAAGGGTTCCAGGTGGTGATCCGTAGGGTAGCAAGATTTTCAGTAACAAGCATTGGCATAGCCAATAGGTCTCGCCTTTGGGACCTTATAAGTGTTTAGCCATGCAACAGTTGATGTTGTTGCACCAAGGATATTGTGCTGCATAACTAAATACTCATAAGGTCCCAAAAGCGAGACCTATTGGCTATGCCAATGCTTGCTTATTTACCTATTCCCGCCACCGCCCACTCTGCTATTTTTAGATCTAGGCCTGGCGCAAAGCAGAGCATGCACTGCTCTGCCATGCAGAGGACCTTTTGGAATGGATACGATTCCAGCGTGCACACGAGGATACAAACAAGACAAAAGATGTGCACGCGGGGATTGGATGCTTTACTGGTGGCGGGACACTCTGGAGACTTTTTTTTGCCACCAGTAAAGCCAGTCCCCGTGTGCACATCTTCTGTCTGCCCTGTATAGAGCCTGCGCTTGTTTTACAAGGATTGGCAAGGAGCAAAGACTTCCTATCTGGAAGTCGTAGTCCCTGTTCACCATCAATGAGTGAAAGTGCCACATTACACTGGTTTGTCCAACAAAAACTGTACTTGAGTGGGATGTTTCTGATGACAAGGAGCTGATCTAGATATTTCTATTTTAAATTTTCAAATCAACAAATGCTAATTGAGGAAAGTGAAAGGTCTTGTTTGCTGGTGCTATGTCTATTGTGCCCGGGCTCGCAGCTACTGCTTTTCCAACACGCAAATTGTGCACATTGTGGAAAGATGCATCCGCTGTTTGTCATCTGCTCAAATATTTACATCCTGTCTTTGGCACCAAGCAACTGAAAGAAATCTGTTCACACTGAAATGGAGCAATTGCAAAAGTTATGTATAAATAGATGCACGAAGGCCCATTCCTGCCACATCAATGCTCGCAGCAAGCTTAAAATGCGACACAATGAAAATACATAAATGATTATCACGTTTGTTGAAAAATAGGTATCCGATTTTTTATAATGATATGTGGAGAACGTTTGCAAAATTACACTTATTTTGTGAAATACATTTCAGTGATCCTGCAAATATCTCTGCAAGAGTATAACTCGCCAAGAAAAGTCACAGGAGCTACCGGGTTGACTAGAAAATGCCTCTCTGCATGAGGTGTTCTACTTAAACCCGTCTCCTGCAGGTTATAAAACACACAAACGTTTGGATTTAAAAAAAAAAAACTTGCGCTTTTAATGATAGTCCTTCATTTGTTAAGGTATGTTTACTACTCACTCTCTACTGCTTTCTACTACTCACTCTCTACTACTCACTCTACTACTCTCTACTCACTCTCTACTGCTCACTCTACTACTCTCTTCTCTCTCTACTACTCTCTACTACTCACTCTCTACTACTCACTCTCTACTACTCTCTACTACTCACTCTACTACACTCTACTACTCACTACTACTACTCACTCTCTACTACTCTCTACTACTCACTCTCTTCTACTCTACTTCTCACTCTCTACTACTCACTCTACTACTCTCTACTACACTCTCTCTCTACTACTCACTCTCTACTACTCTCTACCTCTCTCTACTACTCACTCTTTACTACTCCCTCTACTACTCTCTATTAACTCTCTACTACTCTCTACTACTCACTATTTACCACTCACTCTCTACCTCTCTCTATACCTCTACCTCTCTACGCGCACACATATGCACATATATATATATGTGTATATATATGCATGCATATATATATATATATATATATATGTATGTTTATATATATACATACATATATAAACATATATATACATCTGCATATCTATATAAATACAAATATAAATGCATACATATATGCATACTTTTATTTATTGCATTTCAAGAGCGCACTGTCACCTGTCAGGCATCCTGGCGCTAATAGTGAGTTGACATAGCCTACCTCCTTCAGAACCTACTGAGCCCTAGATCTTAGGAAATAACCATGTTTTTAACTTCCTTCTAAATGGCAGGAGATCACTAATTTGTCTCAGCTCAAAAGGTAGGGTGTTCCAGAGCTTTGCAGCTGCGACCTCAAATGATCTACCACCAGCTCTAACTTTTTTAAATCTAGGGATTTTTATCAGTTTTGCCCCAGAAGAGCGTAATGTTCGAGCAGGAATATACCACTCAAATTTGGGTTGCAAGGAGGTAGAGCCCATTCCATGCAAGGCCTTAAATACCAGTCAGAGAGATTTGAACTGGATTCTTTGTTTCACAGACAGCCAGTGTAGCTCCGCCAAGGCCAAGGAGGCAGAGGACCTTCTAGACCAGCCTAATGCTAATTTAGCTGCAGTTGACTGTAACCTCTGCATCCTAGCAAGTAAAAACGTTGGTGACTCGAGGAGAAGGGCATTGAAGTAATCAACTCTGCTAAGTACTGTGCTCCGAACTATCAAAGAGCGCGCCAGAGGAGGCAGCAAAGGAAGAATCTTCTGAAGAGAGCGGATAATAGCCAGGCAACAACCAACTACTTTCGTCACATGCGCCTCCAAGGTGAGATTACAGTCAAATGTCACCCCTAAATTGCAGACTGACTTCACAGGCTGAACCAAGTTGGAGGGATCAGAGGGCCAAAAGTTGCTGGGCAACCCGGAGGGGATCCTTTTCGGAGAGCAGTATAGCAACTCAGTCTTAGACACATTGAATTGCAGCGAGTTGTCTCTCAGCCACAATGTAGTATCTCGCATGCAACTATGAAACTCATCAAGAGGTTGACTGAGCTCCCTCCAGAGAAAGAATTAATTGAGTGTCATCCGCATAGTTAACAATCTCAATATTATGACGCTTAATGACATTCATCAGGGATTTCAGGTAGATATTAAACAAAATGAGGCGGATGGCCGAGCCCTGTGGAACACCATGTGAGACACTAGTAAAACCAGATTGAAAAGAGGAGAGGGAGACTGCCTGTTGCCTGCCTGACAGGAACGATTGAAACCACCTCAAGGCACAGCCCTTCACTCCCACCTCCTTAAGTCGTCTCAACAGGATTCCTTGGTTGACCGTATCGAAGGCAGCAGACAGGTCAAGCAGAATAAGTACGGCTGCCTGCCCCCTGTCTACCCGCCTCCGAAGTTCGTCCATCACGGTAACCAGAGCCGTTTCAGTGCCATGGGCCAGTCTAAACCCAAATTGTTCCACCTCCAAAAGCTTAGCTTGTTCTAGATATTTTGACAGCGTGCTACTCACCACCCGTTAAACTATTTTGGCAGAAAAAGGTAGGAGAGAGATAGGTCTAAAATCTTTAGGACACTCCGGATCGAGGGAGGGCTTTTTAAGCAAGGGTGTCACCAATGTCTGCTTCCACTGAGACGGCACCACCCCCTCATTGAGAGACTGATTGCAAATCATACGAAGCGTGGGGAACAACACTGCTCTAAATTCTTTCCAAATCTTACAAGGCAGTGGGTCCAAGTGAGAACCAGATTCAATACCATCGGCTAGCCTACAGAATTCCTCGGGTTCCAAGGAAGAAAACTCAGAAAGAGAGCCCAAGGTAACCCCCTCCAAGATTACATCAGCAGCCACAGTGGGATTATCCTCCAAGGCAGACCCGGCCGAGGAATGGGGAGCACCACCCAGATCCTTAATAAGGCCATTGACTTTATCATAGAAAAACCTGGCAAGGATCATCACAGAGACTTTGAGAGGGAGAAATCCCATTCTTAACGCAGTGTGGGTTGGTCAGGCTGTTAAGAATGTTAAAAGTGCTTCTAGCGCTATTGGGGGCATTAAGTATTAGGGTGGCAAAATGGTCAGCTTTAGACCGGTTGATACTCTTCCTATATTCCGCAATTTTTAGTCTCCAGGACAGCTTGTCCATATCCTGGTAACCATGCCTCCATTTCCTCTCAGCCCGTTTAAATTCATGTTTTAAGGTTTTTAACTCTTCGCTGAACCAAAGGGCGGAGGGTCGACTCCTGCTCCGAAGGTTCTTATGTTCATGTCTGAACTGGGGTGGTGGAGTGAGCTAAAGAACGGTGATGGATTAAACCCAGATCAGTTGACTGGGGGTGAGTGTTTGTATTGTCAACACTCCGTCCATCATCCCCTTTGGTTTTTCAAGGTTCTTAAAAGGAGCATGAGAGGGGGAGGAGCCAAGATGGCGACGGAGACGGACGTGTAGTCGCCCGGCTCCCCGAGCCTGTGCCTTCTGCAACACTATCCTGTCTTCCAGCCTGCTACAGCGCTACCGCGGAAGGACGAGGGAAGCGCGCTGTTACCGGGGGTGTTTCTCCGGTGTCCCTACCTGCCTGCTGGATGGTGTTACTGGCGTGCTCGCCCGACGATCGGGGCCGAGTCCTGGGTCCGGACCCCGTGTCGCTGCGCACAGCCGGAGACGGCCGGAGCTCCTGCGGCTTGACTGACGAATGGTGTGCCGGCCGTTCCCTGCCAATCTGCTGTCTGTGAAAGCGCCTGCTCTGATCCCTCCGGTGGAAAGTGTAGGACGACCGATTGTGGGTCTGCACCGCTACTCCTGCTTTGAGCCATGCCGAGGTGAGCCGCGCAGTTCTTTCTTTGTCGGTGCGGAACTGGCCGCTGCGGCTCGCCTTTGGGACTACTCCTTCTTGATCTCGCACGAGGGGGACTTATGTTGCTTATCGCTCGCAATTGGGGAGCCCAGATTCTGTCGTGAGATTACACCCTCACTGCCTGTTGTGAGACTCGTCTACGTGGTTGGTGAACCCCTCATTGTACCTAACATGGCGGCCATCCCCTCTACAGTACTGCTGGGCTCCATATCGGCCCCTGACTGGGTCGCCCTACATGGCCTCGAGAGGCGTATGGAATACTCTGGTGCACCTCGGACTGTGGATACCTTGGATCGCCCGCCTGTGTTCACCTATGCCTCCATTATTGGCGCACTTGCCGAATTGAGGGCAGAATGGCATGAGTGTTCTAGCGCACTCGGCGCGAAGTTGGATGCAGCCGCTCTCGGTTCGGAGGGTGCATCGTCGGCCGGCTCCCCTTGCCGCATCGATCGGCCCCCTCTTGGCATTGCAATAGAAACATTGTTGCCGCGTGATTGTGAGCTGGAGCAACTTTCTTACAGTGAATATTCTACGGAACTGCCGCTAGCCCATACCGTTGATGCTACACTGTTTCCCATCCTGCCACAGTTTTCATTCTCGGCCATTGACCCACTATTCTTGTTCATGGCTCCGCTGACGATGCAACTATTTTTCTTCACTGACTATGTTATGCACTGTGTGGCTCCAATTCATTGGTTTATGCAACATCAGGCGGACCTGGGAGCGGCATTCTTCTATATCGCTATTGTTGCGTTTGACTGGAGGTGTCCATCTTGTGTTTTGGGACCTTCTCATTGCCGAGGGCGGCCATCTTACTCCTTTGTTCTATCTGGGGCGGGTCCCTTTCCGGGGCCATGTTCAGGGGGACGCTTGAAATCTGGCCAGGGCTAGGAAAGTCCTTATCCTATGGAATGTGAATGATGGGCGGGCGGGGACCCGAGATGGGACGCTTCCTCAACGTGTGCTGCAGTGTTCTATGATGTCTCTCCCTATTCCATATCGTGCATGAAAGTCTTGATTTTGGTGTTACGTGTGGGGTGGAGAGTACTTTCTGACCGGGGAGTTCGGGAGACTTAGAATTTGGCCCTCATCGGGTATCGGGGATTTCTCTGACACGGACTGAACCGCATTTTGCTATGTTGATTGCGTTGAATGTGCTGATTTTCCCCACTTAAGATTGTAATTGCTATGTTCTGTTCTTTACTCCTGCTGATGGGGATGCGGGTTTTGTGCTGGCCCGGGGACCTGGGTGTGACTGATTCTGACCCTTTTTTGGTTCTATGTCTTCCGAATTTATTGTTGGACACGGCGTAGAAGTTGTAAATGGCTGGGGAGTCCGGGTGATTTGATATTGGGTGGGCTCCTCCCCACCTTCCCTTTTTCTGGGAGTCGTAGATTAGTTTATTCTTTTCTTACTCCCTATATTTCAAGTGTTACGATTTTTCTTTCTTTTTCTTTCCATTTCCCATTTCCTTTCCTTCTTTTCTTGGTCTATATTTCGGGTTCTTTAATGGGCGACAGACACTCTGCTGGGGGGGGGGTAGGCCGTAGCCTCCGCATTGGTGTAGGGTGGGGGGAGAGATTTAGTTTTCTTCATTTAGTTTCTATGGGCCTTATTTTTCTACTTCTCTGCGCTTTCTTAACCTGTTTCTGTTCTGGGTCCGCGATCGGGGTTAGTAGGGAGGGGGGGGGCGCTGTATGTGGTGCGTAAATGCTGGCTGATGATCTTGTTGTTTTACTTTGCACCGCCATATTGCCCGAGGTGTTATCTTCCATTGTTGTTTCCAGTGATGACGCCGCCTGCCCATGTCATGAAGCTATTGTACGGACTCAGTTCTCCTTAGTTCTTATTCTTCACTGATTTATATTTAGAACGAACAAAAAACTTTAAAAATTAACCTTAACTGCTCCTTCTCCTCGGCGACATGATTCTATTCAGTGTAACGTCCATTGATTGTTGCTATGTCACCTGATGCCGCTGAGGAACTGCATTGCTTGCACTTGTGCTTCAAAAGTATCGTGGCCGGCCTGACGGTTGTGGGCCCGTATTTGTTCTTTTATTCATGCACAATAAAGGTTTTCAAAAAAAAAAAAAAAAAAAAAAGGAGCATGAGAGTCAAGAGCCAGGGTAATTTTCCTACAAAAGGCAGAGTAGTTCTCTTCCACCTGAGCTTTCGGGGAGAAACAATCCTCCACCTGAAACACCGGGTCCTGGGGTTTTTTAAGCAAGAGAGCCTTCCAGTCTCTGCCCAAAATTCCCCCACCCGGTTGCCTCCCCGCTTATCCAGGTTGGCAATGTTCATATAGAACTTAATCAAAAAATGAACAGCCCAGTCCATAGGTAGGATCTCCCCAATATATACTTGTTCATGCTCTGAAAAGATGAGATCCAGCATATGCCCTCTAGTGTGAGTGGCCTTAGAAACTCGTTGGAAGAGGCCCAGACCCTCACAAGAACGGATAATATTGGCCAAGCTAGTGTCTAAGGGGCCATTCGCCAAAGATTAAAATCGCCCAAAATCAACAGTCTACGGTGCGTAGCGGCCATGTTGGTAAACATCTCCAGCAACAAATGTTGCTGTTGCACACTAAATAGCCCCGGAGGACGGTAACAGATAATCCCTGTAATAGACTGGCCACAAGGACTCTTAATTACAAACCCATAGATTTCAACCCCTACAACACCATCATTATCAATAGTAGCTAGGTTCAGGAACTCTTTATAAATGAACCCAATCCCCCCTCTCCTCCCCCTTGTTCTTGGTTTATGGAGGATTTTATAGCCAGGGGGGCAGGCTAAACCAAAATCGACGTTGCAATTTGGTTGCGTCCAGGTTTCTGTCATGCACAACACATCAGGCTCATGCACTTCCATTAGTAACTGGATTTCAACCCTGTGCTTGGGCAACGATCTAACGTTCAGAAGCCCACATGGTAGGAGGTCCTTAACCAAGAGATGAGCCAGTGGAGAGGCAGTCTCCGCCAAATAGAGAGCTCCCCTACAACTAGCCTCTCTATTAATACGGAGGAGTTCTGCACTTGAATAGCAAAGCGAACTCCAATTCCAAGTGCATCAAGGAAGAGGCAGCATGGCCAGCGCAGAGCGCGTCCTTAGCGCGGACGGGCGCAGACGGGCTTGCCTTTGGCACGCCCACTCCGTGTTCGCGTCAGCATCTCCTTTTATCTGTACAGCCCCCCCGACTAGACCACTACCTACCTATATGCATGTTATGTACATGAAAGTTTTAAAAACACAAATAAAAAGCAAAGCTAAAAAGCCACCTAATTACAAACAGAATTTTTTTTAACTTAAACGAGGGCGATACCTATTGCATTTTCAATGCTCGTTTGTATGGGCACAGGGAGATTCAGTAATTTTCCCAAAATCAAAGGATGTTGAGCCCATGCAGCAACTGGAAACGGGTTCCCCAGTTCCAAAGTCGCAAGCTCTGACCACAACCTCTCCCTTACTTTGAGGAAAACCAGAAGTGTATGTGTTCCGATATATTTTATTAAGGCTAAGGATGTACAGATCTACAACACCAAAAGAGATGGCTGCTAACAGACAGAGAAGAAAAACTACAAGCTCATGTTTGTTATAGTCCTGTTTATTCGTCATTTGGATGTGGCGCTTGTTTGGTGCTTCTTTTGGTACTGCAAGGGCTAGTTTTTGCCTTCTTTTTCAGTGAAAGTGTGGCGTTGGATTTCAGACATTATTGACTATGCTTGAGTCTCCGTTTTAGTGAGCGACCCTTTGGATTAAAGTAGCTAGTTGAGAGCTTTAGTCCAGGTTCAACATGGATAAAAGACAACTGTGCCAATGCTCATGAGTCCTCTTTTTATGTTCCCCTATGACCGAACCTCAAAATCTTACACTACCCACACTGCATTCACACTGCTCTGCTGCCGAACTCACCTATACCAACCAGACTTGACTGCAGGGCGGTCGGAGTGTCAGAATCTCAAAACTGGAGCCATGCTGGAGGTCACCAGAAGCAGACTGACTTATGCCAGGCTGAGGAGCCGCCCAGAAGACCTCTTTCCGCAAGGTGATAATATTGGCAAACACATCTTTCGCCGACTGCCCAACCTGCGAGCACGACCATCTGCAGGCCAGTGCCCACAAATAATAGAGCTGCTCAGAACCAATTGTCTGGGCGACAGGCACACAGCACAGTAGTAAAAAGAATTGGCAACGGTAATAGGTCTCGCCTATATTAGAGCTATATGTTTTGGCAATATGTTTTAGTCATGTTGTGCACCAGTGTGGCTGCTGTTTAGCATGCCTGAAATTTAGTGGTGCGGGTGGAGTGGGGTAGATTGGAGTGGGGAAGACTGGAGTTGCGTGGGGTAGATAGGAGTCTGGAAGATTGGAGAGGAGTGGGGTAGAGTGTAGTGGTGTGGGGTACATTGGCATGGAGTGGGGTACATTTGAATTGGAGGAGATTGGGGTGGAATGGCATGTGTAGAGTGGGGTAGATTGGGGTAGACGAGTAGAGTGGGGTAGATTGGTGTGGTGTAAATTAGAGTGAGGTAAAATGGAGTGGGGTGGTGTGGAGTGGGGTAGATTGGAGGGGTTAGGGTGGCAGAGTGGAGTGGGTGCCTAGGGCAGGGGGGCGTTTTGCAGAGTGGAGTGTTGTAGAATGGAGTGACACCTCATGGCGTAAGTGGAGAGTGGTGTAGAGTGTTGCAGGGTGGAGTAGTGTGGTGTGGAGTGGAGTATGCATGATGTGGTAGTGCTCTGCCTTTACAAGGAACACATTTTCAATTGAAATGACCGTTACATTTTCACAGACATACAGTTTTACTGCACACAAATGATAATGTGTGGAAATTAAATCACCCAGTGTATTGATCATAATCAAATATTTGTTTCCAGAACACTTCAGAATTACAAAACCAAATTGCTTCATTTTTATTTTCCCAATTCTGATAAATTCTGAATTATCAGCACAGTTCATTTACAGATATTGAGGCCCATATTTATCAATGTTTTGCTTCATCCTTGCTCCACGCAAGGCGACACAGGGCAATGCAAAACACAGAATGAGATTTACCAAGCCACGCAAGGCCACCTTGCATGGCCCTGGTTGGCTTGGTAAATCTGGAGTAACGCAACACAGCGCAAGTCGCTGCCTTGCGTTACTTTGCCCTGAGAAGGCATTCCCTGGGGGGAGGGTGGGTATCCCCATGCATCCACCAATGCATTCCCAGATTTGACAACACTGGCAGACCTGGGAATGCGTCACAAGTGTGCACCTTCTAGATCAGAGGTGCAACAAGGAGAAATATCTTTATTTCTCCTTGTTGTTTCCTCTAATTGGGCTTCATTTGCAGCACACTTAGAAAGCGGAAAATGCATCTGAGGGTTGTTTTTGTACTGGAAGGTACCCCTTCCTGCACAAAAACATCCTGCGTCCAACAACACAAGCACCCTTGCACCACAGTGTAAGGGTGCCTGCAATGGCGCGCGGCAGCTAATTGTGCCAGTGAAATTGGTAAATGTGATGCATTACTTCCCTCTCCATTTCACGAATGGGGGTGTAGAATGGCAGCGCTCATCAACATAGAAACACAGACTAAGCACTAGGGAAATAAATAAAAAGTACATTTTAAGCCCATCATCATGCCTGGTAATTACATTGTCGTCGTCTTCCAGTAAGAGTTGCTAACTGCTCCTGCTCTGGAACATACAGAAATGAGCCTTCCACCGTTTTCAGTGGATCCTCAATGAAAACAGGGACCTGAGGGAAGTGTACAGAAATCTGCAGGACAGCTGGTGAAAAACCGGGACTGTCCGGGCACATACAAGACGCCTGGTCACACTAATCAGATAATCAGAAGTCAAGATAGAGCTGAGGGTTAACCCTTCATCACCCCGATCCATCTTTGCTCCTGAAAGGGCCAAGAATTATTTTGCCTCTCCAACTGTGACAGCACCTAGTCTCAGATATGCTGCACTGCACAGAGCATGCACAGCATGTCTGTGGGCTGGATTATGAAGGGGGCCAAAATAAAAAGCTCTCTTCACACATGCACTAGCCCCGGAGCCCAATGTGCCCATCCCCTGTGCTGCTGCCCTGCGCAGTTCCTTCGTCACGAGCACAGACCAGAGAAATGAAGGCAAAACGAACTGAAAAATGTATCAGTTCATCTGTTAACATTTTTTGGGAGTTTGGTGCAGTGTCTCTTTGTTTGTGCTTGCTGGTGATAGTGAGTAAGCTAGCGCCCTTATATGCACCAGCCCCTCCTGGCAGGCCTATGTCAGCAACAAACAAGATGGGGGCCAGGATGCATCCTTGCTACACACCTTTGCCAGTGAATACTGTTTAGGTCTCGCCTATGCAGTGCGCATGCGCTACTTAGGAGGGGACCTTTTGGAATCGATCAGCTTTTTGGGCAAAAATGTGCACGTTTTACATTGCTTTGTATTGCAACGCGTGCACGTTTGGCATTTTCCTTGCGGGAGCGAGCTTTGGCAACATCTGTTTGTAATTATCTTGCGAACAGATGGTGCCCCTGCAAGGGAAACGCTGTTTATCGCTACCATCTGAGGGAAATCCGTGCTCACTAGTGTCCATTCCTTATGTGTTCGCTATGCTTTGTGTAAATTTGCGCCTCTGTCGCCAGTGCAGTGAGAGTGTATGTGGGTGGCCAATGCATTGACTTTCTGCCTTTGATTTTGCGTGTCGGTATTCAAGCTTGCTACACTGACACTGTAGTGCGTGTTTGTCTATTGCTGCGTCTTTGTGGGCACATGAACCCGTACAATTGGACCGGGTCAGTCATTATATCAATAGTAAAACCTGACTAGGCTAGACTGACACTGTCTGTGTCAGAACAAGGGTATAGCGGTACGGTCTCCTAGTGTTTTACCCACTCCTCAGTGTGTTATTAAACTGTTCTGACCTAGACTAGAAATATGTATTTTAGTCTTCTGCCGAACACCTGCAACGGACCTCAACATCCAAGTCGATATCAAGGTAAAATAGCGTATAAACACTTCATGAGTGGATGACCTGTCCCAGTAAAGATCTATGTATGAATAGACTGTTTATGCTGTTGCAGCTTTATCTATTGATTTGTGCGAGGGACGCTTGCACTGAAATTCCATGTGGTACCTCTTTTTTGTATGTGGGACGCTTGCACATCTGCTTCCCATACTCTATCTGTTCTGTGAGTTAGTGAAGTTTGTGTGTCAGCTCGCTGTGCTTGGTCTGAAGGAAGCTGGCACTGCAGTTGGAAGTGCTCCGCTACTACCCAATCTGCACTTGCTATATTGCTATATCTATATATAGTACGAATGGACTGTTCAGTGCAATACCTTTTCTGTACAGCTGTACATGATTGTACTGCACGTGCTGTACCTTCTTTTATGAGTGAAGCTTGCGTCACCCAGCGCTGTGTACATTGGAGTGTGGCCACAGCTCTCCGAGACAGGTGCCTTTTTAGTTTTAGCACATGAAGTCATTTTGCCCTGGGGGACAGGGTCTCTTAGGGCCTGGCTGAGTGCAGGGCGGGCAGACATTTGCCATGAGATGTCAGCGGGGTACTGGCAGCGAGCCTTCATGACGCTGTGTATGTACCCAAGGAGAAGAATACGGGGAGAGGGGTATTATGTCAGCTTCACCACGAGGGCCACATAATTACATGCCACATTATTACGCTCTATTCAATACAACATACATACAATCCACATAATATCACTCAGTGCCAAGTAATAACATACCACATATTTACACTCTACTCAATACAATATAAATACACACCACATAACAGAACTCAAAACCACATAACTACACCGTGTAATTACACTCTACTAAATGCAACATACACTCCATATAATACCACTCAGTGCCACATAATTACACTCTCCTCAATACAACACAAAAAAACTCTGCATAATACAACTTAGTGCTACATAATTATATGATACATAATTATACTTCACTCAATGCAACATACACTCGAAATACCACTCACTGACACATAATTAAACACAACATAATTACACTATACTCAATGCAACATGAATACAAAACACATAATATCACTCAGTGCCACGTAATAACACGCCACATAATTACACTCTTTTCAATGCAACATAAATACACTACACAACACTCAGTACCACATAATTACACTAAACTCAATGCAAAATAAATAC
This sequence comes from Lissotriton vulgaris, assembly GCF_964263255.1. Classification (NCBI taxonomy): domain Eukaryota; kingdom Metazoa; phylum Chordata; class Amphibia; order Caudata; family Salamandridae; genus Lissotriton; species Lissotriton vulgaris. The sequence goes on from NC_141697.1 coordinate 763,044,144, forward strand.
ACTCCACATACCACTCACGACCACATATTTACAAACCACATAATTACACTCTACTCAATGCAACATAAATACACTCAATATAATAACACTTCGTGCCATATAAGTACACATCCCATAATTGCATTCTATTCAATGCAACAAATACACTCCACATAATAACACTGTACCACGCAAGTGTGAAAAAAATAAAAACATTTTTAATGTTAAAATCTGTTTTTAATCACGTTGTTTAGTTGTATATACCGTTGTCTTGGGTTTTATAAAAGTAACAAAAATGCTTAACACTTTTCAGTATAACTTTTCGACATAATGCACATCAGCCGCAATGCTCTACAACATTGCCAAAACTTCAGGATAAACACATAAGGTCCCAAAAGCGAGACTTATTGGCTATGCCAATGCTCCATCTGTTGCATCTTTCCCAGCCTTTCAGCATGTAAATGAACTACACCACACATGGAGTTGATTCATAGACGTCTTTATTCTCCAACATACAATCACACTTTGAAGGATAACGTTATACTTCCACTGAACCATATGTTAAAACCTTCCAGCATATTACGTAGTCTTGTTTAGAGTCTGCCCAGATCCGCAAAAACGGGAACTGGTTCATGATTTCAGACTGAGCACTGATGTTGTAGTTGAGGAATATCAGTCCCATATCAGTAACGGTGGCAAAGCTGAACATGCATTTGACACAGTTCCTTGTAGAACATGAATGGTGACTTGCAGTGACATTGTTTTATGCCACATGGTCGCTCTGAATGACCCTTGACTTTGTAATGGTTTGGTAGCAGCCAAAAGTATATACCTTCAAATCTAATGGGGAAACTTTTGGCACAGGCTGTTAAATGTTTCCACTGGCATGATATTAACCGATGCACCACTATCTATAATGAAGGTTATTTGGCAACTGTTCACTTTCAATGTAATTTTGTCCAAATTAGGTTTTCAGCTTTGTTTTGTAGATTTTCTTTGACTTTCTATCTTCTTTATAGCCAGATATCCCCACATGTGCATGCCATCCTTCGGGAGATAATCATCAGTGCACATCCTTCTTCTTCATTGGTGTTTGGTAACAACATTGAACAACCTTTGTATGATACATTTGATTAAAATTGACTTTGCTTGGTTACTATGTCATAGCTGATTTTTTTTTGCTCTCTGGTCGTGGCTAGAGTGCTTCTGGAAAGTTCTGGCTTCCATCTTTCCTTACTGTAGTGACTTACTTGATTTTACTTTGGCTCAGCACACTTATGAAATGTTCTCTTTCCCACAGCCCTTGCAAATTTGGCCTATGGTGGGACATTTACCTTCATGGGGAAATGAAAATCCACATTGGAAGCAGAGCTTTGTATTCTTCGAGGATGCCGACTGACATGCATCTGTTTTGCGTATTTCATTTCTTTCAAATCAGCGCTAAAGAATGTTTAGTCCGGAATGTTTCTTGATTAACTTGTTCAGCATTCTGAGGTCCTTGACCTGCCTCCGTGTTCCATTTTTCTTTTTGATGAGGAAGAAGTGATTTTGTTAGCTATGGGGAACTTCCTCTAAAGCTTGCTTGAGAAGAAGCAACTGTATCTTTTTAGTGATCAGGAAGGTGGCGCAGTGGAACTTTCTGCGGTGGACTATTTGGAGGATGCTGAATGAATTCCAGTGTGGTCGTGCTGGAAGATGTCTAGAACCCATTTGTCTGAAGAAATGTAGTTCCATTTCAGAAAGGATGCGGAGAAGACGGGATTGTGGCATGGACTATGGTGGCAGGGGTCCGATGAACTTCATTGCCTTCTATTGGAGTCTTGGAACTTTCCAGCAGATTGTTGTCTTTGTGTCCTGCAGGTCTCAAATAAGACTGAGCAGTGCTGGATTAAAATGACCAGTTGTATGGTTGGTAGGTACTCTGTAGAAATGGCCGGTACCGCCCTTGAATTTGCGACCAGGATAACAATTGCCCCGCACTCTACCCTGAAAGGACTGAAAGCAGCGCTGCTGGAGACTGCCTGAAGCTTTGGCAGTGTCCATGTCTGTGTCAGGATATCCCTGGGGAACTGGACCCGCTAACCTGTCCCAACACCGATGTTCTGCTGCTCCGTGTACAGGACATGGAGGGCTCCTTCAATTCATCCTGGAGAGTGCGGGAGGAGGAGCCAGGAGGAGTGACGTCAGCCTCTGCCTTCCGATCAGGAGAGGACGCAAACGAGAACAAGCATTTACAATGCAATGGTCTTGTCTTTGTTAAAGTTAGAGCTATTGGCATTGCAAATGTCATTTTTTTCATTTCTTGTTTTTTTTTTAAACCGATAAATATATGGTATTGTCATTTACGTCATTTACAATGGTAAGCATTAGAGAGTAGTAGAGAGTATTAGCAGTGATTAATAGTTAGTAGAGAATGACTAGTTGATTAATAGAGAGTATACTTGTATAGAGTAGAGGAAGAGTGAGTTGTAGGCAATAGTAGTTAGTGAGTAGTGTAGATTAGTGGAGAGTAGTATAGAGTGAGTAGTAGATAGTGTGTAGGAGTTAGTGAGTAGTAGAGACAGGGCAGTAGTGAGTAATGAAAAGTACTAGATAGAAATAGATGTAGTGTAGTGAGTTATAGATAGTATATGGAGTAGTATATCTATTTAGTAGAGTGAGTAGAGAATGACTTTTAAAATAGAGTATATATTAGAGAGCAGTAGTTAGTTAGTACTTTTTAGTATTAGAGTGTAGTAGAGAGTAGTAGAGAGTGAGTATAAAATTGTGGATAGTGTAATTTAGTGAGTTGTGAGGAGTGTAACGTGTATGTAGTAGAGAGTAGTTAGAGGGTGTATTAGGGTGTGATTAGTTGAGTCAGTAGTAGAGTGTGAATTGAGAGTAGTAGAGAGTAGTAGAGATTGAGTAAAGTGTGAGCAGCTTACAGTAGTAGTAGAGTGAGTAGTTAGTAAAGTGTAGTAGAGTATTAGATAGTTATAATACAGAGTAGTATAGTGAGTAGTAATGAGTAGCATTTTGTAGATATAGTTATTAGAATAGTTTGAGTAGGGTATTATAAACTGAGTATTAGAGAGTTAGTAGAGAGTGAGTTGTAGAGTGAGTAATAGCGAGTAGTAGAACGTTTTATATAGTGTGTAGTAGAGTAGTAGTGAGTACTATAGAGTAATAGCCACACACACACAGCCGTACACACACACACAGAGCCACTCACACAGAGCCCCCCCACACACACACAGAGCCACACACACACAGCCACAACACACACACACACAGCCACACACACACAGAGCCACACACAGACACACAGAGCCACACACACACAGAGGCCCAAACACACACACAGAGCGCCACACACACAGAGCGCCACACACACAGAGCCCCACACACACAGACACAGAGCTACAGACACATAGCCACACACACGGAGCCCCCCCCCACACACACAGAGCCCCCCACACACACACAGAGCCCCCCACACACACACAGAGCCCCCTACACACACAGAGCCACACACACAGAGCCACACACACAGAGCGACACACAGAGCCACACACACACAGAGCCACATACACACAGAGCCCCACACACACAGAGCCACACACACATACAGAGCCACACACACACACATACAGAGCCACAAACACACACACATACAGAGCCACAAACACACACACATACAGACCCACACACACACACACACATACATACAGACACACACACATATTGGGTCAAGTGACCGCTGCAGAGCTTCGTGTGCAACACGTAGGGCTGCTCAGCTTTTCATTATTCAGAGGTTCCAATGGTATTAAGTGACACTGAAGAAGGCCCTCTCCTTCTTCCTCCCTCTGTTCCTGTCATCCAGATGACCAATGCCAGTGAACTACAAATCACTAATGCTCTACCCAGTGAGACACTAGCATTTGAAAGAAAGACAACACCACTCACAAAGCTTGTTCCTCATTCCATCATTTTCAGACCTTCCTTCCAACTCACCTGGGCCCTCTTTCCCCTCTCTCCTGTGTACAAGTAATTAACATGGCGTAATGTAATATCAACATTTTATACCACGGATTTGTGCGGCCTTTTTTACACACCCTCATGCACATTGTAATATAAGCATAAAAAATACCTGTATATTGCGTCACTGACTGTGCACACTCGTCACTCATTAGACATACGGCAGGGACATCTGCAACGCGTTTGTGACAGAAAACCCGATGGGGCAAGAGGCCACTTACCCGGTGAAGACCCAGTCATTTGCCCCCTCATTCCGCCTCGGCCGCACACACCCAAGGACCCCATCAGACCGCCCGGTCTCGACTGCAGATCAATGCCCAGTGAGAGGGGCAGCCCTGGGGGAGGGGCAGCAACACACCTAGGGCAGAAGCGGGCACCTCTTCCTGCCCCCGTTTCTGCCCGTGGCCCCCTCAACAACATCCGAAAAACAGAGAGTTGAAAAGATGAATGAGAAACTCCAAGTCCTGCGGGGTGTGTGCCAGCCACAAAGTGCCTTGTGCTTCGCTCTCAGTTTATCGCCAAGCACAGCAAGTGTTAGTCAGCCTTGGCAGGGGGTCTGCACTGCACAGAACCGTGGGTGGGGCTTTTGTTACTAGCTTTTCTTTGTTTTGAGCTATAAACCTTTCCTCTTCACATCTACAAATTACCAAGACTTTTCGCAGCCCTGGGAAGCGTCAGAACCGTTTCCCTTTGAGCTCCCCCACCTGTGCAATACACAGATCCCCCCCCCGTACCTGCAGCCGGGCCTCCTCTCCCTGCAGCGCTTCACGGTCAGAATCATCACTGAGGCCACAGGAGACAACACCGAGAACAGCGTCAGCCATAGAGAGCGCCCGGGGCAGAGAGTACACTCAAAACCATAGACAGGAGGGCCAGAGTGGGCGCCATGACCATAGAGCTGAGGCAGGGACAGAGTGGAAACCTAGACAACACAGAGAACAGCACCAGCCAAGCCCCGTCCTTTTCAGACTGAGGGGCGTGTTTCTTTAGACTTTCTTTCTGTTGATTGACTGAAGACGTCACAGAGAGAAAGAACATGAAAAAACATGCCCCTCAATCTGAAATGGACGGGGCTTAAAGTGACAGACAAAGCTCTTCTCCAATGGCTGGCCGCCGTTTAGGAAGCCAGCCAATGGAGAAGAGGGGCGGGTTCAAGCCCCCTACTAGAAAACATAAAATCTCGCCAGGAGGAGCGTGGCTGCAGCAGATACGTTGCCGAATACAGTGGCTCTTCAAATCACTGGAAGGGAAAGGGTAAAACTTTGAGGGTGGATACCACTTTAATTTCTTATTAGATTTCTCGTGGTGGCGGCCCTCGGTGGTCCCTCGCGGTCCCTTCCCTATAGTGTAAAGGCTATAGAACCTTCCACTGACCGGTGGTTTCTTTGTTTTATTTTTATACGTTCCCCGACGTCCCGGAGGAGAGCGGAGCTCCAAGAATCCCAGCCAGCCCTTCCATGAATCGCTGAAGGACAGAATCCTTATCGACAGGACAGAATTTCTTTCCTTTTGACTGTTGTCAATAAAGACAATCCTATCGACAAACCAGGCATCCGTCATCTTTCTTTAAGGGCAAGTGTCCTCAAAGTTCAAAGCTCCCCTCGGGGTTCCTCAACATCTTTTGTTGGAGAATGCGGGCAATATCCATCTGATAGAAGATGGAAACTCTCATTACCCAAGTCAGAGAAGTACAAAGTAAACTGGAATGGGCCATAGAGAAGAACACCAACCAAGCTGAGATGGACGGGGCTGTGTTCACATCTGTGATCCAGACCCAGGAGGACAACCTGATCAAACTGGCTGAAGGACAGTCCCAGCTACTGTTAGCTTTGGGTCAAGGGAGGGGGCCGCTCTACCAAGAACAGTGGTCCCCGTTCTGAAGTATGTCCCGGGAGACAACCCAGTCTCCTTCTTTCTGAATTTTGAACGGGCCGTGAGGGCTAGCCCTTGGCCAGCAGACCAATGGCAGTTCTACCTGGCACCTCAACTCACTGCTGAAGCTCAGGCAGCATACCAAATGGCCAACAGGGATGGTACAGCTGCATATGGCCATGTAAATTAGTTTATATTGAACCGTTTGGGGGTCGACAATGAGGCACACTGCCTTAAGTTCAGACAAGAACGGGGTGCGCCAGGTGACACCCCATAAACAATATTCTATAAATTAAAGGAAGCCGCCGAACGATGGCTCAAGCCCTTGGAGTCTACCCGTGAAGAGATCATGGATAAGATCTATCTCGAACAATTCCTCAAGGCACTACCTTACGGGACACAAAGATGGTTGCGCCAACTTGGTAAAACACCCCGAGAAAAGACCAGAGAACACCCCAACCCGGGAAAGCAGAAAGAAAAATTACTAAGCCTCCATTTCAGCCTCTAAAGCCGCCATAAGGGAGACCAGATGCCCTCATTCCCTCTGGCCCCCAGTGTTTTGAGTGTGGTGAGTGGGGGCACATCGCCAAATTCTGCAGACGGAGAAAGGAGAGAACAGAAGAGGAACCGATGGATGTTAGCTATCTGCCCCGGTCCATCATGTACGCCCAAGAAACCGGTCCAGTCTTTTATGCGAGTTTGAGCATGAATGGCCCAAAGAGGAGCTCAAAAGGGGAAACCCCAAGGCTGCTTTGTACCTGGCTTCTGAGTACGAATAAGGCCAACGGTAGTCGTTGTTCCCAGTTCCTCCCATCCCTATACCACTTCACAGACCTTCCTTTCGGGTTACACTGGCCCCAGCCAGTTTTCAGAGACTGATGGATACACTGCTAGCACCCCACCTGTCCTACTCCTCAGCCTACTTAGACAATATCGTCGTGTAGAACAAATCATGGGAAGAGCACCTAACTCATCTTAGCACCATCTTTTCTGAACTCAGAGCTGCTCGCTTGCACATTAACGCAAAAAAATCCTGATTCGCTTTCCAAAAGGTGAAATACTTGGGATACACTGCTAGCACCCCACCTGTCCTACTCCTCAGCCTACCTAGACAATATCGTCGTGTAGAACAAATCATGGGAAGAGCACCTAACTCATCTTAGCACCATCTTTTCTGAACCCAGAGCTGCTCGCTTGCACATTAACGCAAAAAAATCCTGATTCGCTTTCCAAAAGGTGAAATACTTGGGATACGTTTTGGGAAAGGGCCTGATAGAACCAAAGACAGAAAAAGTGAAGGCTATACAGGATACTCCATTCCCCATCACTAAACGTGAGCTGGGAGCCTTTTTAGGCTTAGTGGGTTATTACAGGCAATTCAAACCACGGTTTTCCGACATTGCTGCCCCCCGTCACGGACCTTCTGAAAAAGACAACCTCCCCTTCAAGACTCCGCTCCCCCTCGGTTCCTGAGAGCATGGCCTTCCAGAGACTGAAGACCGCCCTAACCACTTCCCCTGTGTTGGTGACGCCCGATTTCCAGAAGCTGTTTATCCTCCAGACAGACGCACCCGGGGTGGTCATGGGGCAGTTCTGTCCCAGCAAGACGAGTGCTCCCAAAGGCCAATCCCCTACATCAGTAGAAATCTTTTTCCTAGAGAAAGGGTTTATCCCACGATAGAAAAGGAGTGCCTAGCTGTGAAATGGGGGATCAAAAAGCTGTGGTACTATTTTGAGGGTAGACCCTTTGTCCTGTATACCGACCATGCCCCTCTGACCTGGCTCCAACAGAACAAGGGCTGCAATGATCGGGTGCTGGTTCTTGGCCCTCCAGCCCTTTTGCTTCAAGGTCCGTCACCGTAAGGGTACGGAGCAGGGGAACGCTGATTTTCGATAACAATATCCTCTTTCCCCAGATCGGGCAAATCCTAGGGGGAAAGGTGTTTCAGGAGACCCCTGGGGAGCTGGACCCGCTTACCTGTCCCGACACTGACGTTCTACCGCTCTTTGTACAAGACATGGAGGGCTCCTTTAATTTATCCTGGAGAGTGCAGGAGGAGGAGCCAGGAGGAGTGACGTCACCCTCTGCCTTCCTATCAGGAGAGGACGCCGACGAGAAAAAGGAAGAACCCGGATACAAGGGTGAACAAGCCGGAGGAGCCGGGAGTGAAGCAGAAGGAGAGAGGAAGATGCCAGAGAAGCAGCAGAGTGATTGCCGAAGAGCCGGAGGTCCTGAAGTCCAACCGGAGGGTCCTGGGAGCAGACTTATGCCAGGAGGCCAACGACCCCACGCATCGCCCCACCACTCTCCAGGAGGAGCGTGGCTGGAGCAGATATGTCGCCGAATACACAGAGGCTCTCCAAATCACTGGGAGGGAATGGGTAAAACTTTGAGGGTGGACACCGCTTTCATTTCTTATTAGATTTCACGTGGTGGCAGCGCTCGGTGGTCCCTCACGGTCCCTTCCCTATAGTGTAAAGGCTATAGAACCTTCCACTGACCGATGGTTTCTTTGTTTTATTTTTGTACGTTTCCCGACGTCCCGGAGGAGAGCGGAGCTCCAAGAACCCCAGCCAGCCCTTCCATGAATCGCCGGAGGACAGAAACCTTATCTGCAAGACAGAATTTATTTTCTTTTGACTTTTGTCAATAAAGACAGAGTACAAACCTCCCCTCAGGGTTCAGCGACAGTCGGTCTTTATGGATTGAAGCGCTGTGTCTATTTGCTTACCAAACAAGCACTCTCCACTGAAAGGCATGTCTAAGACTTTGGCTTGGACCGAGGATGAAAGGTGGTTGCCTTTGACCAACCCTGGTGATGTAGAAACGCTGTTCCTATCATCTAATGAAACGCCGTGGATGAGAAGTCCATGGCTATTTCAATGAGCCTCGAAGATGCTCTTTCTACCTACACAAGAATGTCCTTAGCCTCTTTCTTTTTATCTTCCGGGCGATACTCTAACAGAGCAGAGATGTCTAACCACATCTGCTGGTCATATCTCCCAAGACTGGCCATGGCATTAGAGGCTCAAATGGAAGTGGCCACCAATGCTGAGAACCTCTTTCCAATATTGTTGAGGTGGCGCCGCTCCTTGCCCGTTGGCGCTGTACACTAAGATGCTGGATTCTTGGCTCTTCTCTGCGCTGCTTGCATGATGACAGAGCCATGATAAAAACTAACACTGGTGCCATGAAACCAGGGCCCTGAAAGGGGATGACCTTAACCCTAGATATTGGTTCGCAGAACGGGGAGGATGGGTGGGGCGGTAAGGAATCTAATACTAACTACTGTTACCCCAGCAATACCAACCCCGGTGGTGGGTCTGCGAACCAATGAGCACACCAGAAAGTCCTGGAGGACTGAACGGCCAAAGAAGCCATCCCTCCGGACCTGCCTGTCCAGGCAGTAGTGTGTTGCGAACGTGTGCAGCGAGGCCCACATAGCTGCCTGACAGATGTCCTGCAAGGGGACTCCCCGGCCCAGGGCAGTGTTAGCCGCCTTGGCCCGAGTGGAATGGGCCCTCAGCCCAACAGGGGGCTCCTTCTTAGCTAAAGAGTAGCATGCCTTGATCCACAAGACGGCCCACGAAGAGATGGTCCGTTTGTGCACTGCCCGTCCCTTCTTAGCACCCACGTAACCAACAAAGAGTTGGTCATCCACCCGGAACTGGCGTGTGCGATCCAAAGAGAAAGAGAGCGCATGTTTTGGGTCCAGACAGTGGAGCCGCTCTTCCTCTTTAGAGGGATGCGGAGGCAGAAAGAAGGTGGGCAAGGTGATGGACTGCCCAATGTGGAAGGCCGTGACTACCTTGGGTAGGAAAGAGGGTCTTGTCCGCAACACAACCTTGTCCGGATGGACAGAAAAGAAGGGAGGCCTGGATGTAAGAGCCTGGAGCTCACTCACTCTCCTGGCAGAGGTGATGGGAACCAGGAAAGCAGTCTTAAGGGTAAGAAGACGGAGAGGACAGTTATGAAGTGGCTCGAAGGGAGCGCACATCAGATAAGTAAGTACAAGGTTCTAGTCCCACTGAGGCATCACAAAAGGAACAGGGGGAACATATGAGTGATGGCCTTTAAGAACCTATTAACAACCGGGGACTTGAACAAAGAGGCTGATCAGGTAGCCTTAAGAAGGCAGAAAGGGCAGAAAGGTAGCCCTTGATCGTGCCTAGAGCAGAGCCCTGCTGGGCAAGAGAAAGAAGGAAGAGGAGAACCTCAGAAAGAGGGGCAGAAAGGGGATCCACAGCCTTTGCTGTGCACCATGCCACAAATTTGTTCCACCTGCAGGCGTATACCGACAAGTCAAATGGCCTCAACTGTTGCCGCTCAATCTCCAAGCATGGAGGTGGAGACTGGACAGGTTTGGGTGGAGGACCGTCCCCTGCTGCTGCGACAGAAGGTCCTCCTGAAGAGGCAGACGAATCGGGGGATCAACAGACATGCTGAGTAGCTCGGGATACCAGTATCTTCGTGCCCAGTCCGGAGCCACAAGGATAACTTGGGCCCGGTCACGTCTGATCTTCTTCAGCACTATGGGCAGAAGTGGTATATGCGGAAAGTATACAACAGACCGCAGCTCCACACGCGACGAAAAGCGTCTCCGAGCGAATGCCGCCTTGGAAATTCCAACGCGCAGAACTGATGACATTACGCGTTCTCTTCTGTGGCAAATGGATCTAACCAAGGCTCTCCCCACTTCTGAAAGAGGCCTTGCGCCACGTCCGAGTTCAGACGCCATTCGTGATCCATCATGCACAGACGGCTGAGTTCGTCTGCCCTGGCGTTCAGGGAACCTGCCTGGTGTTGAACCACCAGGGTCAAGCCCTCATGTTCCAGCCACTGCCAGAGGCGCAGAGCCTCATGGCATAGGGTCCACAACCCCACCCTGCCCTGTTTGTTGCAGTACCACATGGTGGTGGTGTTGTCCGTGAACACCTGCACTACACTCCCCCGGACAGAGGGGAGGAATGCCTTCAGTGCAAGCCGGATCGCCCGCAGCTCCAGAAGGTTGATATGGAGCCGGGACTCCACCGGAGACCAGAGGCCTCTGATCTCTGCCTCTCCCATGTGGGCCCCCCAGCCCTGGAGGGACACGTCCGTCACAACTACGTGCTTCGGTTGGGGTAGGGAGATGGATCTGCCGCTGACCCAATCGCGGTCCGTGAGCCACCACGGCAACTGTCTTGCAGTGCCCGCCGAGATCAAGACCTGGTCGGACAAGTTGCCCTGATGCTGGGCCCACTGAAACTTCAGGTCCCACTGCAGAGCCCGCATCCGCCTACTGGCACGATGCACCAGAAGGATGCAGGAGGCCATCAACCCCAGAAGCCGCAAGAGTCAACCTGACCGAGAATCTGTATAACGGCTGAAAGATCGGAATCTGAGCCTGAATATCCTGAACCCGCTGCTCGGGAGGATAAACCCGATACTGCACCGAGTCTAGACCCGCTCCGATGAAGAGGAGCTTCAGAGAGGGACACAGGTGTGACTTCAAGACATTGATGGAGAACCCCAGCAGGTGCAGGAGGTCGGCCGTAGTCTGGAGACGGCTGACGACTGTCTGAGGCGAGCCCGCCTTTAACAACCAGTCGTCGAGGTAAAGGAAGACTGAAACCTGTGCAGATGAGCTGCGACCACCGCCATCCCTTTCGTGAACACCCGCGGGGCGCTGGTAAGCCCGAAGGGGAGCACAGTAAACTGAAAGTGCTCGTGGCCTACCGTGAACCGCAGGTAACACCGGTGGGCCGACAGGACGGGGATATGAAAGTAAGCGTCCTGCAAGTCCAACGCTACCATCATACTCTCCTGGGTCCAGGGCAGCTAAGACCTGAGCCAGTATCAGCCTCTTGAACTTCTCCTTCCGGAGGAAGCCGTTGACGTTCTGCAGGTCCAAGATAGGGCGTAGGGCCCCTTTGCCCTTCTTGGGTACCAGAAAGTAGTGGGAGTAACAACCACAGCCTACTTCTGGCCCAGGAACGCACTCGATGGCCCCCTTGGCCAAGAGGGCCGTAACTTCCTCTTGTAGAAGTTTCAAGTGATCCCCCAACATGCGGTGGTACTGCAGTGGCATGGCTGGTGGAGTCGCCTCAAAGGGGAGGGAGTAGCCCCTTCAGATGATTTGCAGCACCCACTTGTCTGATGTGACAGTGCGCCAGTGGAGGTGGTGATGGCGAACCCTGCCCCCCATTGGCGTTACATGGGCCTGAAAGCTCAGACTAGGAGGGTTTTGAGGCGGATGCTGTAGGGGCAGGTGTGGACTGGCCTCGCCGTGGTCCCCGACCGCCGCCACAGCGGTTTCCACGTCCGCCACTGTGCTGGACTGTAGACTGCGGCCCGTGGCTGGCAGGACGTGTGGGGGCACCCCTTCCTTGGCCACAAAAGGAGCGAGAGGCAGCAGTTTGCTCGCTTGGGGCAGAGAGGCCCAAGGACTGGGGCGTAGCCCTGGAGTCCTTAAAGTGCTCAAGCGCATGGTCTGCCTTGTCGCCAAAGAGGCGATGGACATCAAACGGCATGTCCATAAGGGTGTTTTGGACATCAGCCGAAATGTTGGTGAACCTCAACCAGGCATGGCGATGAATCGCCACTGTTGTTGCCATCGCTCTGCCCAGTGAGTCCGTGGTATCCAGCCCACACTGGATGGAATATCGTGCCGCATCTCAACCCTCCGCAAGGGCTTGGGCGAGTTTAGTCCGGAACCCCTCCGGACATTGTGGCAGCACGTCCGCGGTGTTGACTGACCACAACCCTAAACTCAGGGAGGAGAATACCTTTTTCCCGTATTGCTCATACCTCTTAGATTCCCCATTGAGGGGAGCCATCGGGAATGCGTTCTGGGAGTCCAGGCTCTCGCGGGTGGGGTGGGTGGACAGGAAGCTAGGGCCGCCCGGAGCCGGGCGGTGGCGTCTGGCCACGTTCCTATCTACAGGCTGACCTGTAGCGGGCTAGGACCAAGTGCCCAGAAGAACTTCAGAAAAGGCCACATTAAACGGCAGCAGAGGCTCGGCCGAGCTTGCCTGCGGTTTAAGGACCTCAGTGAGGAGGTTAGTCCTCACGGCCGCGACGGGGAGCTCTAGGCCCAAGGCCTTGGCCGCCTGTGTTAGCACCACACTATAGGCAGCCCCCTCCTCCATAGCCACGGTAGGAGGGGAGACAAAACCAGTGTCTGGTGAGGTGTTCAGGCCACTGGCCTCCCCTAGCTCACCTGTCCAGTCCTGATAAGACTGGCACTCCTGAGCCAGAGGGTCCTCAGGCCCCTCCCAATCCCCCTCGCCACCCATCTCCTGAAACTCAGGACCAAAGGATGGGGCCTAGTCATAGAAGTAAAAATCTCCCATCGACTTCGAGAGCGGCTTCAGACCCGAATCGAGGGAGGGATAGGGGATGGTGCCGCCCTGGGGCCGGCGTCGCCGAAGTCGTAAGGTCGATCGGCGACGACCCGGATCCGGAACCGGATCCTGCAGGGGCCTGCGGCGCAGGGACCGAAGTCACCGGCGGCGTCGATACTGAAGCACTCAACGGCATCGGGCCGAAGCACCCGACCCGCTGGGACCCCCAGTCGGGGCCGCTGCGGAGCCCAACGGAGGATTGAGCGACCTCATGGCCGTGAGGAAGGCCTTGATCTCCTCCGGCGTCGCGTGCTGCCCAGGGACCGACGGGTATGAAGCAGGCCCCGATGCCTGCGGCTCCGAACCCCCGGCCGCGTCACGCGAGCGTCGGGGGGAGTCGGAAGAGCGATGGCCTTTCTTCAACTTCTTGTGCTTACCTGAGGACTTCGAGCCCGAAGACTGAGGACGACTCCCGGAGCTATGGTGGCTCCGACCCCGCGACCGGTCCTTCGACCTCCTTGCGGTACCGGGACCTCGAGCGGCGCGTGCCGACTGCCGGAGATCGAGTCGCTTGCGGGACCGCTCCCGTCTAGCTTTGGACGTCAGGGCCCGGCAGTCGGAGCAGGCCTTATCGTCGTGGTCGAGGCCCAGGCAGTGAAGACACCGGTGATGGGGGTCGGTAATCGACATCAGTTGGTCGTAGTCGGCGCTTGGTTTGAACCCGGGCATCCCTACCGGCACCGTCGGAGTCGTTATACTTCGAAAAAGGATCAAAAATGATCAAAAAAGTTTAGTCAAAAATTGACAAAGGGTACCACTTTTTCCGGATCTGCGCTTGCTGGCGCGGAAAAAAGAACTGACGTCAGCGCGCGAGGGCGGCATCTAAGTACTCCGGCGACGTCTCCCGGCGCCAACGACGCCGACGCCGGACGCGAAGCTGCAGACGACGCCTACCGACGCGCAAGGGTACTGCTATGCAAAAGTTTCCGGATCCAGTCTGACGCCTGGGGATATTCTAAGGTAAGGAATCTAATACTAACCTGTTTCTTTCAGATTCCTTTCAACCCCTGTGGTTTTTTTTCACTGGTTACTGGAGAGGGGTTTTTCATTTCGATATTGGGAGAATTGAAAGGGTATGTATATGGTCTGGTATGTTGTTCCTCAAGAATAGGAGAGAGCTCTTATGATGGAATATTAATATCTGCTTTTTGTTGTAGGAAGCTACTGATCAGTGTAATAGAGGAGCATCTACTACATCAGTCAGAGAGGAAGGGTTCACCTCCAGAAATCGTGTATAGGTAGGTGTTCTACTAGTGAGAAATTACTGAGTGTAGTTAGTGATACCTGTTAATAATCCCCTGCATCTTCTCGTTTCAGATATCCCTTCCGTTGCTGCTCCTTCCCTTTCCCATCCCTCGCTTGATTACCTCTATGCTCTGTGTATGGTCATTCAGTCAGAGTGTGGGGAAATCAGGAGGTGGACCCCTTTGAGCATCACCCTGATCCTGAGGAGGTGACAAACTTGACAGACATAGTACACACAAGCACTTTGCTGTACCATTGCAAACTCTCAGGGAGAGCAGCCTTGCTCTTCTCAGGTACAAATCCCCTACTCTTCGCCAGTTACAGCATCTTACCCAGCTCTGGAGAATGCAAATGAACTATGCCACACACAGAGAGACGTCTTTATTATCCAACATATTATCACACTCTGCACAATAACACCATACTTCCACTAAACCACACCTTAACACCTCTCAGCATATTACGTAGCTCCTGTTCAGAGTCCGTCCAGAACTGCAAGGGTCCTAGTGCGTACATCATCAATAGAATACACCATCAACCCCCAGCTTTACTTGTATCCAACTGTTTGAACATAGCGGGATTATGGCATTAAGCAGACTCATGTCAACAATGTCAAAGAGTGATGTAGAGACAATAGTGTCGGGATAAACGAACAGTCCTAAGGAGTACAACAAATGATAGAAAAATCCTGAGGCAGCTCATCAATGGGGGCTTTGGACCACGTTTCCACGTTCATTCGTTCTGATTTTATTCTTGTTACTGCAGTAGTGAGATTTACTGCTTATTCTTTAACTTAGTTGTGCACGAGTCTCATTCAACAGTACAAACGGGGGTGGTGATGGACGGAGCATCTGAATCAATCAAACACTCACACCCAGTTAAAAGATCTGGGTTTAATCCATCACCGTTCTTTAGCCCACTCTGCCACCCCAGTTCAGACATGGCTATATGCAAATCAGTCTGACCCTGTGCCTCATGGGAACAGTCCAGCCCGAACTGCCAAGCCATGTCTTCCCTGGACCGGAAACAAGCTTCCGAGGACCAGTTTCTGGCATTCCAGCTGTCTTCAGCCCGGCTTGCTTGAATCCAGTGGCAAAGTGAGCAAGGGACTCACGTCTGAGCATACCCTGCCACACTTATGGCGGCCAAAAGCGGTACAAAAGGGGGTGGTGATGGACGGAGCATCTGAATCAATCAAACACTCACACCCAGTCAAAAGATATGGGTTTAATCCATCACCGTAGGAAAGACATGGCTTGGTAGTTCGGGCTTGACTGTTCCCTCGAGGCACAGGGTCAAGGCTGATTTGCATATAGCCATTGTCTGACCTAGGGTGGTGTGGAGTGCAAAAAAAGATGGATTTAGGCCCAGATCTTTGTACTGGGGTGAATGTAAGACATTGTTCTGCATTCTGTCCATCAACTGTGTTTTTTGCAATTTTCACCCGAGTGGGCTGGGTATGCTCAGACGTGAGTCCCAGGCTCTCCAGATCACTGGAGTCAAGCTATCCAGGCTGAAGAAGGCTGATAGCCAGAAACCGGTCTTTGGATGCTTGATTCCGGTCTAGGAAAGACATGGCTTGGTAGTTCGGGCTGGACTGTTCCCATGAGGCACAGGGTCAAGGCTGATTTGCATATAGCCATGGTCTGAGCTAGGGTGGTGTGGAGTGTAAAAAAGATGGATTTAGTCCCAGATCTTTGTACTGGGGTGAATGTAAGACATGTTTCTGCATTCTGTCCATCAACTGTGTTTTTTGCGAGTCTCATTCAAAGCCACACTTTTTACATGCATTTGCGCTAGTGGGCCTGTGCTACACGTCACAGGCTTTACAGGGCTTGGCTCGCTTCAGCTCTGGCGTCAAAGAACTTTCACTAAATTGGTTGCATCAAAGCTTCTGTCAAATGCTTCACTTTCTTAGGTTTCTCCATAGCCAGAATGGCGATTATTTTGATGACTCTGTGTGTAGTGATTTCTATTATTGACATGAGAAACAAACAAATAGCGTCTTATTCACAAAAGTAAACGTACACTTTTGTGTGTTTATTATTTTTTTTGTTTGTTTTACTATTCACAGACTCAGATTTAATAGTAAGTTTAATAGTAAGTTTACCAGTGCGGAGACTCTGCTATTGGACGGAAAACTCCGCACATAAAAAAATAGAACAAGCTTTTCTTTTTATGTGCGAAATTCTCTTTCCCAATTGTCGTAAATTTATTATTAAATCTGAGTTTGTGAATAGTAAAAAAAATAGTAAATTTACACAAAAGTGTATGTTTACTTTTGTGAATGAGGGCCATAGTTTAGTTGGTTTAGAGTCCACCCACTGTTCACTGTTTGGTTGGCTTTTTTTTTTATTTTTATGCTCATTTGCTTATTTTATATTTGATGGCAAACCATCTTCATCTCGTGTTTGCCCCCTCTCCTGGAGGTCGAGCCTGGGCAGCGCATGCGCTGCGAGGCATGCTGTATTAGAGTATGCGCTTGAAGCTTCGCCCACTCTCCGCCCATATCTTGCAATAGCTTGTCTTTGTCCTTTGTAAATGCTGGCTTCTGATTCGTTAATTGGCTTGTTAATCCCTCCTTAGGACCGCCGTGTCTTCATTTGTAACCTCCCATACGAACTGGCTCTTTTACTTCTTTCAAACGGTCTGTGTTATTTAGTCTGTAAGCACTATTTCTTTATGGCGTTTAGTCTTACTGAAGGCATGAGCATTACGCGCTTTGTAGCAACATTCAGCGCACCATGAGCAGTTCACTTTCCAAGCAACCGGGACAATGGCACCTGCTTATTTGTAATGCCATAGGTCTCCCATTTAGGGGAATTTGAGCTATAGGTATTATAAATTACAACAGCTTAAACTCTTGCATATGCGACACCTATTGCTTCACTAATATTTATTTTGTGGGTTGTTTTCTAGCGCCCCAGGCTGCGCTTGCAATTAATAGAGCCCAAGGCTCTTTCTTTAGATGTGGCTTGTCTAAAGAAAGGGGCGTGGTCTCTATTAAGAGCAAGTACGGCATGGGGTGCTTGGAAAATTTGCGAGAATTTAAGCTATTAACATTTACAGTGCCAATAGCTCAAAGTCTCGTAAATGCGAGACCTGTTGCATTGCAAATGCTTGTTTAACTAGGTAGTTGCCAGTCAGCGAGGATTCCAGTGCACAGAGTACCCCACCCTTTCTCAACTTGCCATAGGTTGAGAATGAGGTCAGCAAGCCTCACTGATCCCACCCTAACTAGCGCTGACTTGGGAAAGGGTGGAGGTTAAGGCCGAAGTCAGAGCAGGTTGCGAAAGGACACTCAATCAGGATGCCATCGGGTAGGGGAGTTACGACATAGAAGTAGGTGAGATTAGCACCTGCAGGCTAGTCATGCTGTTTTTTATAAAGTCATGGCTTAATCATAAAACTGCAAGGTGACTGGCCATGTTTTGTTGCTGCCTGCATGCTTACAGCACACTTTCACTTGAGTGGGTGGGGTGTCTCTGTGTGTGCTAATGGTTGAGTTGCTGACTCAAATGTGCGCTTCCGTCTTCAGTCAAAATAGGGAAAAGTTTATCAAATATGAGCCTTTCTAATTACCGAGATCCAAGGGCAAAAGTGTTGGCAGACAGAGTTAGGTTGGTCCCCTTGAATTTAATGTATGTGACTAGGCAGGGGCAAGTAATAACCTTTAAAAATGGTGCGGTGTACTCTTTGGGTAGAATTATAGGAAGCGAGCCTGACTTCTCAGTGGGTTCGGGGGACTCACTCATTCCCACTGACTTACTCACTTTTACTCTTTCTTATTCTCACTCTGACTCACTCACTTTCCCTCATTCTCAGTTAGTCCATCTTAGTCGCACTTGATCTCATTCATTCTCACTCAGTCAGTCCCACTCATTTTCAAACAATCTCACCCTGACTCTAGTCTCACTCGCTTCCACTTAGTACCATTCATTCCCAATCACTCATTCTCTGACTCGCTCAGTCAGGCTCACTCAGACTGTGACTCAATCATTCTCAGTCATTCTTACTTAGCCCTTATTTTCCCTCATATCAAACAATCTTACTATGATTCATTCAATCAAACTGATTCACCTAGTTTCAATCATTCTCACTCATTCCTACTAAGCCTCCGTTGTCTTTAATGAAATCAAGATTCTCTCTGTATGGTAATTGGAGAATCGCCATTCTCCCTCACAGTAACAGTCACCGACGTTCTCCCTGCCAGTAACACTCATTGACATATTCTCTCCCAGTAACATTCACTGTCCTCACAGTAATACTTATTCATTCTCCCTCACAGTTACTCACTGTCCCACTCAGCCAATCTCCCTCGTAGTAACACTCACTGCCTCAGCTATAAGCGCTGGTGCATGAAACTAAAACCTCCAACCAGCTCTGTCAAAGATTTGAGGCTTTAGCCTCTGTTCTTTCATCCCACTCTTTCCCAACTCTGTGATGAGTTAGGGAAGTGTGGAGTGACAGGCTGATTGGCATGCATGCACAGTAGGCATGGGCGGAAAATCCGTTACGCTCGCGGATTTTGCGGATTTTCGGCCAATCCGCGAACTCTCGCGGATTTACCGAAAATCCGCAAATCCGCGCGCTGCGGATTTTTTGCTTGTGTTCGCACTGCTCGCGGCCGGCGGCGCGGGCAGCAACAATCTCGCACTCGCGAAATTATATAAATTACAATTGGGGAATGGTGAAGGAAGTGGCCCAGTCTCCATCTTCCTGTTCCTGTCCAGCAAGCTCCTCCCATTGGGGTGGGGTGAAGGAAGTGCCCCAGTCTGCAACTTCCTGTTCCTGTCCAGCAAGCTCCTCCCATTGCTTAGTCCATTTCCTGGCCACTTTGAATTCGATCTTGACTGGGAAGGATTACTTTTTAGGTTTTGCCTCGGCGAAGATGCGCTCTGCGCATCTTTTCGGCGCAGGCGAAAACCTGATGAGTTACATAGTGTGGCTTGGTTCGGCCCTCGTCCTTGATTGGCTGGCTCCGTAAACGGAGCCTTGCCATTGGACGAGGGGCCTGTCCGTCAATGCCGGACCAGACACGGGGGCGTTCCCGACATTCTTTGGCTTTTGCCGACGTCACGGGACGCCGGGAACGCCCCCGTGTCTGGTCCGGCATTGCCGGCACTACTGCGTCTCTTCTTCCCGTTTCCCGCCCCGTGACTGGCCGGCCGGCCAATCCTAGCGCGGCCGGCCGGAAGTGCCCGCCCCCGCAGCCCGGGGAAGAAGGAGAGGAAGACGGAAAGCACTATGGCGGCGCCCGCGGGGAGAGCGGAGAAGTGCCTCTCCAACCTGCCGCTCTGTCTGGGCTGCCCAGCTGCGAGCGGGAGCCTCCTCTGCAGCACCATGCACCCCGGGGGTGGGTTCATCCAGGAGCAACGACCCGACGGATTTCGGGTCTCCCACGGCCCAGCAGCCTCGCCAGGCAGCCTCCAAGGAGGAAGGGACTCGCAGGAACCGACCGAGCAAGAGCCAGAAGCGAAGGTACCCCCTCCGACTCGCAGGACAGAGCAAGCAGCAGGACGACAACAGAGCTAGGCGGCACCTCGCGGAAACCGGGGTGCAGGAGTTCGTGATCAACCACCAGCTGTCGGAAGGCGACCGAGGCGGAGCAGGGTGCCAGAACGGCGACCCGAATGCACCTTAGGCCAGAACGGCGGTGCTCACAAAGAAGCGATCCAGGGCAGCTGGCAGATTGTGGCACAAGCAGCTGGGACAACTAAGGCACAGCAGCCAGGTCGGTACCAGGCGGCGGTCGGCGCGGGCGGTGGTGCCCCCGAGAGGACATAGGCCGGGGCGGGCGACAGTGCCCCCACAGCCATCAAAGGAGGTAAGAGACAAGGCAAGGCAAGGTACAGGGAAATAGGGAGGTAAAATGCGCCCGATACCTAGCAGCCTCGATAGGCTAGAGATCGATGTTGCAGCACTTATGGCGGCGCACCCGCAGAAGGACATGTTTGCAATGTTACCTCAGGCAGGGTTTCTCACATCGCAGTATGGCGGCGGGCCACCTAAGGGCGCGAGTAAAAAAAAAAAAAATGGCAAGAGTAGCCGTTGGCACAGGCCGGTCGGGTTATCTCACGCTGCGGCTGCCGACCCTGGCGGGGAGGTCAGGGTAGAGCCTTAGAGCAGTTCCGCGCTGCTTTTACATCAGACACTCGTGCCAACATGGGATCTCAGCAAAGAGACACCAGGGAAATAGCGTAAATAAAGTAGTTAACAATAGACGGAGGACTATGCTACACGATACATGCCCCGGGCGCTTCCATGCAGGAAATGAGGATTAGAAACTGGCGCTACCATCGCCTCAAACGTGCTTGTGTTTTGAGAAACACTCCTCGCACCACACCCCCATGCTGCATCGGCTGAATAGACACAGATACCGAGCCCTTGCGTGCTGGCCCAGCTGCGCACAAGAATCCAGTTTGGCTCAGAGAAGAAGCCAAAACCTTCAGAATGCAAGCTGAGAACTGCGCAATTACAAGATTAGCGACAGCATACCGGCAGCAGGGCAATCTGATTCGGTGGTCGAGGGTCAGCTGTATAGAGTCTTAGTTTGCTGTAGGACAACCAGATTAGTGGCGGATAGTTTTCCAGCTCAGGATATATTTGTCTGCTGGCCTTCCCCCGACCTCTTTGTGTGCGATAAAATGCAGGGCTGGAAGTGAAAGTTTTTCGGGAACTTGAGCAGAGGAGCACTTGTGCCTGCCGCCCAGACGGCCATTACACTGGGAGACGCGGGGTGGGGGCTTGCCCTAAGCAGGTCCAGAGCGGGAGAGTGTCCCCAGTATGCCTGGGCATGCATTTTACGGCAATAAGACAGTGAAAATGAAACATGTTATAAAAGCCCATGAGGCGACAGGCAAGAACCTAGATGCTTTCAGAATGAAAGTCATTAGGTGATTCTGGGCTAAGCACTTAATCTCCCCGCGCCTGAAGGCGTAAGGTCATTACGGTGCCCAGGTAAAGCGCTCCAATACCCCCGGGGCGAGTCGCGCTATATAACAGAGACAGTTGGGGTTGCAGGGAGCGTTTTTATAACGCCAGTTAAGACAGCTACCCATGTACAGGGGTTCTTGGTTCCCTGTCATTTCGGAAGTACCTTCAGGACAGAAGTAAGGTTGGGAAATCACGAGCGTGTTAATTACTACATTAACCAGCAAATCCTGGTAGGACTAGCGCAACGTTCTTTCATCAAGATAGGAAGGTATGCCTATGGTAGCCACCACCCGGGCAACTAGGTGAATAGGCCAAGCTGCGTTCTCATAAAAGGATAAGTGAGATAGCTCGCTAAGGGATGTCGGGGGGTCAGGCCCGACCGCATAAAAAATACGAAAAATGGAGGTATAAAGAAAAATGCCTGGCTTCCTCAACTCCACACGTGTAAAACCATTTATGAGCATGGAGAGCCACTTTTCAGCGCGACCATGGTGATGCGTCTGACGAGGCCCAGAGGAGTGTGGGGGAGACTGTGACATAACAGCTAGAGTTGCCGACTTTGGAGCTCAGGGAAGCAGGTTCGAGCCCGGCCTCGGCTCAACATCCTGTGATTCAAAAAATGAATAATGTAACTGGGCTCATGCAAAGCGCTCCAAAGATCTATATAAAACCACTAGTCTCCGAAGTTACATCAAAAGCAGTGAAGGGTGGGATTCGTGCAGAGTTCATATATTTTCCCGACACCCGCAACGCTACAGTCACAAGTGACAGATGGTTAATATTCTTGCTGCAAAGGGCTTGGACCAGGCAGAGGGCAATGCATATTAGTGAAAGCTAAGTCAGCTAGTTCCTGTTTGGCGGAAAAACCCTGACGGTACTCGCTTCAGGAAGTGAAAGATCCTAGAAAAGGGGGTGCTACAGACAAGGATGCCCCAGTGCCAGGGTGAAAGTAGCTAACACGGTACGGGTACACCCGGGCAAGTGGGCGCAGGTACAACCCCTCACCCTCAACACCTCACCCTCAACACCTCACCCTCAACCCCTCACCCTCAACCCCTCACCCTCAACCCCTCACCCCCTCACCCTCAACGCCTCACCCTCAATCCCTCACTCACACTCACTCACACTCACTCACACTCACCCACCCTCACTCACACTCACCCACCCTCACTCACCCTCACTCACCTTCACCCTCACTCACCCTCAACCCCTCACCCTCACTCACCCCCACTCACCCTCAACCCCTCAACCTCAACCCCTCCCTCACCCTCACTCACCCTCAACCCCTCACCCTCACTCACCCTCAACCCCTCACCCTCAACCCCTCACCCTCAATCCCTCACCCTCACCCCCACTCACCCACACTCACCCCCACTCACCCACACTCACCCACACTCACCCACACTCACCCACACTCACCCCCACTCACACTCACTCACCCTCACCCACCCTCACTCACCCTCACCCACCCTCACTCACCCTCACCCACCCTCACTCACCCTCACCCTCAACCCCTCACCCTCAACCCCTCACCCACCCTCAACCCCTCACCCCCTCAACCCCTCACCCTCAACCCCTCACCCTCACTCACCCTCAACCTCATGCTAAAGATTTACAAAAAAACCCATAAACAATTCTAAAAGCACTAACTCTAATGCTGCGAGACCTATTGCATTTCTAATGCTTGTTTTTAATGCAGGGGACGGGATTTGATCATGCCCATTACGCCGTATTGCTTTTCAAAGGCAACTGTTGCAGAGCCAAGTGGGCTGTTGAAAATTGTGTTTTCTCCACCTGCCCCTGTTGCCTGCTTGTGCCTCCGTTTTCGTGCCCCTGTTGCCTGCTTGTGCCCCTGTTGCCCGCTTGTGCCTCCTTGTGCCCCTGTTGCCCGCTTGTGCCTCTGTGTGCCCCTGTTGCCCGCTTGTGCCTCTGTGGGCCCCTGTTGCCTGCTTGTGCCTCTGTGGGCCCCTGTTGCCTGCTTGTGCCTCTGTGGGCCCCTGTTGCCTGCTTGTGCCTCTGTGGGCCCCTGTTGCCTGCTTGTGCCTCTGTGTGCCCCTGTTGCCTGCTTGTGCCTCCGTCTGCCCCTGTTGCCTGCTTGTGCTGTGTTGGTGTGTGTGGAGGGCTCTGTGTGGCTGTGTGTGTAGGAAGCTTTGTGTGGCTGTGTGTGTGGAGGGCTCTGTGTGGCTGTGTGTGTGGGGGGCTCTGTGTGGCTGTGTGTGTGGGGGGCTGTGTGTGCGGGGCTCTGTGTGGGGCGGCTCTGTGTGTGTTTGTGTGTGTCATTTGCGATAGATAAAGCTAGTGGCATTGTAAATGACAATGCCATTTATTTATGTTAAAAAAACATAAATAAAAATAATGTCAAGAGCAATGGCAATAGCTCTAACTTTAACAAAGGCAAAACCATTGCATTGTAAATGCTTGTTGTGGATGCTGCTGGATATTTGGATTTGATTACTTTTGGATTCGAAATTTGATTTCACAAGTAAGTTGATAGGTTGATGTTGTTGTTTGTTTGTGGTGATTTTTGTGTGTGTTTTTCGACTTTTTGGGGTGGTGTTGGGGGCTGGCTATGTTGGTGGGGGGCCATTTTGAGGCATGGTCCTGCAGGTCCTGGCCATGTGGGGTCAAGCGGCCATTTTGAAGTCAGGCAGTGTGCTTTGTGCCATAGGCCCACCCAGTCTGCTCTGATTTCATTCATTTTTATGCCCAGGGGGCTTAGAACTCCCGCGGATTTACCGAAAATCTGCAAGTTCGCGAGCTGCAGATTTTTTTGCTGGTGTTCGCACTGCTCGCGTCCCGCGCAGCAACAATCTCGCACTCGCGAAATTGCAAAAATTACAATTCTGCACATGAATTGAAGACCACCAGCAGGCTTCATAATTAATTGCAAGGAGTCCATTTTGTGGGGGGGGGTCGGAGGTGGGGGGGTGAAGGAAGTGCCCCAGTCACCAAGTTCTTCCTATTCCTGTCCAGCAAGCTCCTCCCATTGCTTTGTCCATTTTTTATGGGTGCATGATACAACTGTTTTGTTGAATTTTAACATGATTCTGCCAAGGGCATGGATGGCATTGGATTGTTGTGATTTTTGTGTGTTTTACGACTTTTTGGTGTGGTGTTGGGGGCTTGCTATGTGGGTGGGGGCCATTTTATTGCCTGGTCCCGTGTGGGTGGGGGTCTAGGGGCCATTTTGAAGCCAGGTTGTGTGCTTTGTGCCATAGGCCTGCACCCAGTGTGCTCTGATTTCATTTATTATGCCCAGGGGGCCCAGAATCGGTCTGTTCGCGGATTTTGCGGGTCTTTCGCCACGTTCGCGTCGTGAAGCAACAATCTCGCACTCGCGAAATTGCAAAAATTGCAATTCTGCACCAGAAAACCACCAGCAGGCAGCATAAACCTTCTGAAACTTGATGGATGGCATTGGATTGTGGTGATTTGTGTTGTGTTTTTTGACTTTTTGGAGTAGGGGTTGGGGGCTGGCTATGTTGGTGGGGGCCATTTTGAGGCATGGTCCTGGCCATGTGGATGGGGGTGAAGCGGCCATTTTGAAGGCAGGCAGTGAGCTTTGTGCCATAGGCCTGCACCCATTTTGCCTTGTTTTCACCCATTGTGCCCAGGGGGAGTCAGTGGTACATGAAACTACAACCCTCTCTGTGGGCTCTCTTGGATCAATGTTAAATTCCTGTTTCCCAAAAATTTAGCAATTCTTATTTTTGATATTTCCATATTGTGGTGTGCACGTGTGTATTCATAAATGCCTACTTGCAAACTATTAATTGAAGCGCTACATATGCAACATATATTTAACTGATGTTCCTCTATCTTCGTTTGCTTTTAGGTGCACAAAGTCAAGAACTCCGCATCATCGTTGAGCATCAGTGCCAGGAAGAAGTCCTGCTGCAGCCTGCTGTTCCGACATCTGAAGAAGATGGCTCAAAAAAGAGGTGCCCGTAGCTCCTCTTGCAAGAAAGATGTCTCTACTAAGGAGAAGAAGCAAGTGGCACCACTTACCAAGGAGACTGGTGCCTCGACCACTACATTTTTGTGGATAAAAGAAAGTCCACCATGAGTGCTGCACAGGTAGCCTGTTTAGTGGTTCAATCACCAACGACCAGTGATGTTGGCTCATCGCAAGAAAGTAGCAGCACACAATCAACACAGGTTGTAACTCATCTCACAAGTACTATTCAACAACCAAAGCCGCAACAACAACTGCATGGGCTACTAGTACAAGCACAAGTACATGTGCAAGGAGCTGTCCGAGAAGGAGCTGTCCGAGAAGGAGCTGTCCGAGAAGGAGCTGGCCGAGAAGGAGCTGGCCGAGAAGGAGCTGGCCGAGAAGGAGCTGGCCGAGAAGGAGCTGGCCGAGAAGGAGAAGGCCGAGAAGGAGTAGGCCGAGAAGGAGAAGGCCGAGAAGGAGAAGGCCGAGAAGGAGAAGGCCGAGAAGGAGAAGGCCGAGAAGGAGAGGGCCAAGAAGGAGAAGGCCGAGAAGGAGAGGGCAGAGAAGGAGAGGTCCATGGAGAGTTGCAAGTAGAGGTCAGTGAAGAGGCCCATGTAGCGGCGCATGGAGCGGTGCAAGTGCCCACAATGGTTATTCTTCCAGAAGTAGGGGCACCGGAGGAAATTGACTTTGGAGCCGGGGTATCATGTCAGGAAGACGAAGCCACTCCTCCTGATTCAATTTCTCCCAGCTCCCCAGAAAGGAAAAGATCACAGAGGGTGTGTAGAAGTTCCTCTTCAAGCCCCGCTCCATCAGATGATCTGGATCAAGATTGGCAACCATCTCTGACGTCTGAGAGGGAGGCACACCATGAGCTGAGAAAGGTATCAAATGTTAAAAGGAAGGGCCCCGGAAAGCTCATACTTATGGATCCGAACGTCGGACTTGATGAAGTGGTGCATTCTGATGTTGATGAACAGGATGACAGCAATGACCTAGTCATCACACACGTCATTCCAGCCACACCGGCCATGCAGCAGACAGACATTTATACCCTATCCCGACGTCATGCTGAGCGTGACCCTGGCGACGTGGCACTGGTAGCACCACCAACGCGTTCAAGTAGTACAACAAGTTCAACAAAACCTACAGCTCCCATATTTTCTCCCCAGAGGGGACCTCCATCCAGCTCGACTCCCTCAAGTAGGGTTGCTGCAATAATTGCACAACCCAGTAGATGTCTGCAAGGCTCATCGGTTAGCCGTGGTAAGACTGGTACCAACTATGCTACCGGAGGCCAGATAGGTCATCTTAGAAGAAGGCACGCTGTCGAATGGTTTGCGCACCTAGCAAACATCAAGGGAAAGCAATCCCAAAGGGCAAGTGGCCAAAATAAACCCGTACTAGGTGTTTCATCTGAAGATGACGGGGAGGTAGAAGAAGCGTCAGACATTTGTCCGGTTGCACCCAGTACCCCTGGCAGCACCACACCCTCCGCAACACATAGGAGGCACACTGAGAGTCTGGGAGACACACCAATGCGGAAAATGTCAACACTGAGCACAACTGGGTCGAAGAAGTCATCAGCATCATCCAGTAAATTTGCCCAGCGCACCATTACAGCCATGTTCTCCTCAGATGCGCCATTTCAACGCAACCACCCAATTGTGCGCCTGTATAACACTAAGCTGGCTAAAATGCTAGCGGTGGACCTTCTCCCTTTTTCGTTTGTCGAAGGTGTGGGTTTTCTTGAACTCGTGGCAACACTGGCCCCTAAATGGAAGGTTCCTAGCCGGTTCTATTTTGCCAGGGTTGCTGTTCCAGCACTACATAAAGAGGTGCTTGAGTTGATTGGGGAAGCTTTGCAGAAGAGTGCTGTTCACACTATACACCTGACAACAGACATGTGGACCAGTTGCCAAGCCCTTGATGACATGTGCATCACTGCACACTGGGTCTCTTTTTCAGGGGTTGCAAAACAGATAAATGCAGGTGGTGACTTGGTCGAGATTTTTAAGGGTGCTCGTAAACATGCAACATTAGCCATGTTTGGCTTGGAGAAAAGTCATACTGCAGACAACATTTTGGATGACTTTAACAAAAAGGTCTCGCAATGGCTGCCCCCAAGAAAATGCAAGGTTGGTTATGTTGCCACTGATAATGGCAGCAATGTAGTTAAGGCCATGGAGGACGTGACTATTTCAGAGTGGCGTGTTTGGCGCACTGCATAAACCTGGTCGTGCAAAAGTTCTTGAAAAAAGAACTTGCAGTCGACAAAATACTGACCATCTGCAGAAGAATATGCACACATTTCAACCATTCTTTTAAGGCCCGGAAGGAGCTGAGGCGCAAGCAAAATGAACGTAGAATGCCAGTGAAAGCACTTATCCAGGAGGTGGCAACACGTTGGAACTCAAACTTCTACATGCTTGAGCGTCTGCATGAGCTGTTTCCAGTAGTCAATGAGTATGTCTACAACCTGGGTGGTGCTACGACAGAAATGATGCTAGCGGTGGAGCAATGGCAGCTAGTTAAAAGCCTGACAGACATGCTTCGTCCTTTTGAGGTCTTCACGCGTGAAGTCAGCAGGGAGGACTGTAATTTGGGAAAAGCTATCCCATTGTTGCTGAAGCTCGAGCACCAAGTCAAGGCGGTGTCTTCAAAATTAAAGGATGCTGGAAAGAATGAAGCATATGAGTTGGCGCAGAGATTATTACAACGCCTAGTTAGCAATGAACGGCTTGTAAATATCAAGAAACAACCGCACTACATTTGTGCTACTATTCTGGATCCACGTTACAAAAAGCCATTGTTTGGCAAAGTATTAATTCCTTTTGAAACATCAGATGTTACAGAGTACAAAGGTTGGCTAGCTCAGTCAGCCATTCGTTTTGAAAGAGAGCGGAAGGAAACTGTAGGAGAAGACAGTACTACTAGGGAATCAGCAGGCCATCAGGCGTCCCAAAAAAGCACTTCTGCATCTGTGCCTGTGGCAGAAGTGAGTGACTTTTCCTCTGAGCCGTTAACCACACCAGCAACCGTATCATCTGCACCAGGCCTAGGCGATATGTCTGAAGAGGATTGGCTAAGTCAGCTAGGGTTTCCTTGTCCCAGAAAGGACACAGAAGTGCAAAGTACAGGAATCCGGGAGAACATTGTTTCAATGGTGCAGGCCTATCTGGATGACTCAACAGCGGTCAATATTACTGAGGACCCATTGGCATATTGGCATGGGAAAAGAAACATATGGCGAGAGCTCACCAACCTGGCTATCAATTTACTTGTCTTGCCCACTCGCAAGCGTGTCTTCAGAACGTGTTTTTAGTTCTGCTGGTGGCATTGTGACTTCCAAAAGGTCCCGCCTCTTGCCCGCAAATGTGGAGCGGCTCACCATGATAAAGATGAACCAGCACTTCATACCACCAGATTTCAAAGTACGAGAATGCACGCAGGAAGAAGAGGACACCGACCTACCGGAGGGAAGTTTTCCTCAGTTACCAGAAGTACTACCGACTCAATTTGCAGAGTTTGAGGACGAGTTCTGCTTCCCTGACAGCGAGTTCTGAAAATGAGTCAATGAATCACTAACTTTATTTTTCGTCCTTATTCACTTTTATTCCTGTGTGTCTGTCTTTCTTTGTTTAGCAAGTGCTTGATCACATTCACAACAAAACTGTAATCACCCAATCACAACAAAAAGCCCATCAGCAGAACTGTCTTGATTTTGATGCCGCAGCATTCCTCAGGTTCACAAGTTGGTTGACGAGAACTCAGTCCTGGTCGTCTATCCTCCTCCTCCAGACTCACCCTATCCATTTCCCGTAATGCTGATGCCTAGATTCCGCACAATGAAGAAACTTACGTTGACAAGTCACCTAAAGAGGGACTGGAAGTAGTGAGTCCTCATTTAAATACATTTTGCTAAATGTGGCTTTTTTCCCGGATTTGCTTTTTGGCTGTTTGGGGGTGTCAAACTTGTTTGCGTCTGGGTTTACGGGTCTTGGTTGGGCCATTGCTGGCAAGGTCTTATAAGGGTTGAAATCAGTTAGGAGGAAATGGGAGGTGAAAACGTTTAGGCGTTATTGCTCGCTTGCCTGTCATAGGGTTGCTGTCTGTGGGGCTTCTAGGTTTTTGGGTGTGGGTTTTGGGGTCTGCGAGCACCGCTGCCACATTTCTAATGTTGATTGCTTTTGTTTTGCAGCGAATCCACGCCCGGAAACTCCAGTTGGGGCCCTGCTGCAGAACGCTTTAGGACACTGTGAATTCCAGGTGGAGCCAGCCCTCAAACACAAATTACAGGTAAGATAAGCATTTGGATGGGAGGTAGTATAATGGAGTATTAGGTGAGGCGAGAGAGTGACAGTGGTACTAGTAAAGTCCTAGGACTCTTGAATTAACTTACTCTGTGACAGGCATTTACTTTGGAAAACATTTGGCCAATTACACGTGAACGTTTAGGCGTTATTGCTCGCTTGCCTGTCATAGGGTTGCTGTCTGTGGGGCTTCTAGGTTTTTGGGTGTGGGTTTTGGGGTCTGCGAGCACCGCTGCCACATTTCTAATGTTGATTGCTTTTGTTTTGCAGCAAATCCACGCCGGGAAACTCCAGTTGGGGCCCTGCTGCAGAACGCTTTAGGATACTGTGAATTCCAGGTGGAGCCAGCCCTCAAACACAAATTACAGGTAAGATAAGCGTTTGGATGGGAGGTAGTATAATGGAGTATTAGGAGAGGCGAGAGAGTGACAGTGGTACTAGTAAAGTCGTAGGACTCTTGAATTAACTTACTCTGTGACAGGCATTTACTTTGGAAAACATTTGGCCAATTACACGTGAACCAACACGATGACAGTGTTCAGTAAAACAAACTTACTGCAAAACCACCACCCACCAGGCTCAAAAGTAGTAAAAAACAGGTATGCTCAGATAAAGTTTGAAAAAGTATATTTTTATATCCCTAACAAAATAATGTCCCGCAAGACCCTCCCTAACCCCAACAAATAAATAGTCCTTCAAAAGTCCCCAAAAACCCCAACTCCCAATTCCCACCCCCCCAAAAGTCTCTAAAAAAGGGGCAAGGGACACTCTAGGGATGCATGCTGTGGACTTTGGCCTCCAGGGCATCATGCCTTAGGGCCAGGGCATCGTTCTGCTCCCGGAGGATGGATTGGTCTAAGTGGAGGCCCTCCAACAAATTTTGATTTCCCTTCAACTTGCGGACCTCCGCCTCCAGGTCGGACACAATGTGGGTTGCACGGCGCAAGCGAGCCTTGAGAGTACTGTGAGGGGCAGCCTTTGCTGCTCGGCGGTGGCGTCTGCCAGCCCGGCTCCGTACCGCCGGAGCACTGTGCTGACCGGCAGAACGTGGGGGCGCAGAGGAGGATGCAGGTGTCCCAGAAGATGTACTGGACTGCGTGTCCTCCCACTCCAGTTCCACCAGCCGCCGATATTCGGCAACAGTGGCATCCAGCCTCCGTTGCCGGGCCAGTAGAGCCTGCATACTCCGGGATGGTTTGGATGTTTTTGTACGACCAACTATATGAAGAAAGAAAGACATAATCTGTAACCAATGCTCTTTAAGAATATGATTAACACAAAATGATTCAGCAGAAAGTTGTGTCACAGTACAACTAGCAACTAGCCAGCGCAGTACAAAACTATTGAGGCCAGTATCATGGGCGTCCGCAGGGAGGGGCAAGGGGGGGCGCTAGGATCCCCCCTGGATCGCAGGTCCATCCAGTGCTGGCCCAGTGACAATATGGTAATTACAACAGGCTGGGACCGACAGGCAGATAGAGGCAGAGACATAGAGAGGGAGATGGAGAGGGAGACAGAGGGAGAGAGAGAGAGGGATTGAGACTGAGGGTGACAGAGGGAGGGAGACAGAGAGGGAGACCGAGAGACGGAGACAGAGGGAGACAGAGAGACGGAGACGGAGGGAGACAGAGAGAGAGGGAGACGGACAGAGTGAGTGAGACAGAGAGAGAGAGCAAGAGAGGGAGACAGGCAGAGAGGGAGGGAGACAGAGAGAGAGAGGGAGAGAGGGAGACAGAGACAGACAGAGAGACACAGAAAGGGGCAGACAGGCAGAGACAGACAGAGAGACAGAGAGGGAGACAGAGGGAGGGAAACAGGGACAGATAGCGACAGGGACAGACTGACAGATAGGGGCAGAGACAGGGACAGACAGAGAAGAAGACGGAGAGGGAGACAGAAGGAGAGAGAGAGAGAGGGAGGGAGCCAGAGGGTGACAGAGGGAGGGAGAGGGAGGGAGACAGAGAGCGAGAGACAGCGAGGTAGAGGGAGACACAGGGAGACAGAAAGAGGGAGACAGAGAGAGAGAGAGAGGGAAACAGAGAGGGAGGGAGACAGAGAGAGAGGGAGGGAGACAGAGAGAGAGGGAGGGAGACAGAGAGAGAGGGAGGGAGACAGAGAGAGAGGGAGGGAGAGAGACAGAGAGAGAGAAAGAAAGATGTGTGTATGCCAGGTCTGGTGGCTCAGTGGTCATAGTTTTTTTTGTTGCTCTAGATCCACCCCCCTCCCCCACTGACCCTGCCCCCATCGGTGCGGCCCTTGGCCACAAACCACACTGTCAATTTGGCCCTGAGAGAAAGTTTGTGGGGACCCATGCTCTATAACCACATCCTCCTGATTTAGAATTGTTTTTTTCTGGCATTTTTAGCTTACCTCTACCCGCCACCACCACTGTCTGCTTCCTCACAGTATCTGCTTGGGCCACTTGCGCCACCTCCTCCCCAGAGTTGTCCTCGGAGTCGACCACCACCACCACATCCGAGCTGGCCCCGCCACCAGATGTTCCACCTACAAAGTAGATTTAAGAATGTTAGATTACACCACTCACTAGTATTTGGTCTAGGAATGAAGAAATGTGAAAACAACAGAAAAAGTAATTGACTGTCTACTCTAAATTAAAAATGTCCCTCCTTCCAGGGAAGGCTGTTGTCTTGCTGCACTTTTTTGTCACAATTGATGAATGCTTGCTTAATTTTAACACACACCATTTTTCTCTGAACAGACAGAAGCTGGACTTCTAAGGACAAGAGCAACATCAACTTCAAACCAGGTGAAAGCTCGGCTCGACCACAAGAAATGTGTTCCATTACTCATCAACTCAGCACCAAGCACTTTTCCATTTCCAGCTAACTTAATTTTAATATATGTGTTTACTTTTAATAAAGCTTTTAAACTTGAATAGACTCTGTGGTTTTTGGTCCTCCAGACTACAGTGACTGAGCGAAAGGTTTTGCAATTTTTGCAAGGAGGAGTCCGTGCCTCTGACACTACCAGGTTTATACAGTGCGCCAAACACGCCACTCTGAAATATTATTACTCTGGTGTTTAGAGTCCATAGTTCGGTTTGTGGAGAATTGTCCCTGCAACAGTAGTATTATGGATTGTGCTCCTATCTAAACACTATTTCAAAAAAATTAAAATAGGTCCTCTATATTTAAATGAAAACTTACTAGGGCCAGCAAAGGAGCACTCGCCGCCCTGGCCTGCATCCTCCTCCTTTGGAGCCACAGCATCCTCCTGTTCCGTCCGCTTGCCCCTGGGGGGACCTGACGTACAACATGAAAGAAAGAACAGAAAACATTGATGATTGCTGCTTGTCGATGTCCTTGTCAACCAAATCAAACATTTAGAAAGAACAAGAACCAACTATTTCAGCCAAAAAGAGGGCTACAAAGGAAGGACTGCACCTGAGCCTCTACTCTAGGGGCAGATTTACAAGCCCCTTGCAGCTCTTTTGCTCCGTTCTTGCGTCACTTTTGTGACGCAGCGCCACAACAAGAGAGGCGCCATGTTGTGGCGTATATTAACAACGTGACGCATATGGGAGATGCATCCCATTCTAAAGCCCTGCGCCATAAGGGAGCGTTCCAGCGCAAGGGAGGGCGTTCCTGCGCAGGAACGCATGCTAAAAGTGGCTATGGGGAATATATAAAGTTTCGATCAGTCATTTAGGACAATGATGCGTCACTCAAACCCTGCGCCTGCATGAAGCAGACGTACGGCTTAACGCAGCATTGCTGGAGCTGCGCCATCGTTGTGACGCAACTCCATCAATGAGCCGCCTTTACGGCACCGATGCGTA
The DNA here is from genome assembly GCF_964263255.1 of Lissotriton vulgaris. NCBI lineage: Eukaryota > Metazoa > Chordata > Amphibia > Caudata > Salamandridae > Lissotriton > Lissotriton vulgaris. Next base: position 763,077,628 of record NC_141697.1, read on the forward strand.
ACGCTTCGGTGACGTTTTGGGACCATGGTGTGCCGCATTGTAAATACGGCGCACCATGGGTGGTGCTGGCGTGCCGCACACTTTGCAGGGATGCGTAGGTAATTGCAAATCTGACACTTAGGGGCATACTTACGAGTTCTGGGCTGCACACCTCCAGAGGTGCGCCAGAACAAATGCGTAATGCAAAACTAACCTTGCGTCACGGCAGATGCGCCGCAATTACAATGCGGCACACCCTGGCGCAAGGGTAGGCAGATGCGTGACGCATCTCGTGACGAAAGAGGGGCGCATCTCTAGAGTCGCGTCGCAGGCGCGATGCAACTCTAGCAATGCTCAAGGCTGCCCAATACTCAACATACCGCATCAGTCCTTACGCCTGCTTCAAGCAGGCAGGCATAAAGAATTGACGTAGCAGCGTCGCGGAAGTGCCTGCGTTAAATCTTGTAGATTTCACGCAGGCACTTTTGCGAGGTGCACAGCTGCCTGACCGCCCCCCCCACCCTCCTGCGTGGGAACGCACCCATTGTGGCGCAGGCCCAGGCCTTAACGTGGCGCATCTCCCTAGATGCATCACGTTGTACATGACTCGCAGGGATGCGCCACGTTTACGTCGCTGTTGCGTCAGGTAAGGCAGCGTAAACGTGGCGCAAGGGGCTTGTAAATCTGCCCCTTTGTGTCTAGCATTACGCAGTTCTGTAAAGTACACTCATACATTACTCAGCCCAATTAAATGAACACAAAATAGAAAACAAATCAGCAGTGGCACCGCCACAGAGAAGGAGAGCAGTGCACCTGAAATGCACAGAAGATTTTGAAATATTAATTTACCTCTACTATCAATGTAATCGGCAGCATTATTGCTCTTTGTAAAAAAGTTAAAACAAACCTTTGCAATATAACACACAGAGCAGGAGAAAAAACAGAGTAGTGAGTGATGAAAAAATTGCTACTACTACTCACCAAGCCCGGGGACCTCCACTCCCAGCAGGTCGAGCAGGTCGCGCTCCCTGTCCAGGATATCCGTCCAGCGGTGGGTCACCTGGTTGTAGGTGCGCTGGACCCCCGAGATGTCAAACAGGGCCCGGCACATCTGCTCCCACCGCTTCCGTCGCTCCTGGCGGTTGTTGTAGCCAGCAGCGATCCTGCCGCCTGCCGCGATGGTCCTGGGGAGGCGGCGCTGTACATAGTAGACCAGTGCGCCCACCTCCTCAGGGCTGAAGATGTCCCTGGGCACCACCATTTCCGCCCTCAAACGGCCACACGGGAGCCAGGCACGGGCTGCGGGGCCCGTCTTGGGCACCTTGACTGCTGGCTTCACCATGGTCTGGGCAGGTGGTAGCAACAAGGAGAAAAAATGAAAAAGAATAAGACTAGGGAAGAAGAAAATAAAAGTTTAAAAAAGTAGTTGAAAAGTAAACAAAAGTAGCCTAAAACACAAAAATATATAGCTAGAAAACTAGAGGGATAGATAATAATTTAAATAGTTTCAAAAAATATTAAAACAAGCAAAGGATGGCAGAGATATAGAGAGGATAGAAACACCATGCCCAGACACAGGAATGAATGAAAAACAAGATGGCGGCCCGATCACGTGCGCGTAAGTAAGTTCGCAAGCGATTTCTCTCGCGAACTCGTGTGAACTTGTATTCGCAAGGCGCTCATTCCGCGAGATTACACATTGCGGGCAGAAACACGTCACGCAAACAAAATGGCGGCGCCCATACTCGACCTTGGGGTAATTCGCACGAGTTCGCTGCTTCCACGGTCGATTTCGCACGACGCCGCGCCTCCCGAATAGCGCGAAATTACCGAAAAACGATTTTTGCAAAAGCAATGAGCAGGTGCAAAAGTTCAACCTCATCATTTGTAACCATTCCCTGTAGTGCTTCCTGAAGGGGCCCTCCAGAATTCGGTTGCCTACTTGCAACTATTGTGTGACCCTGCTCTGACAGTCACAGAATAGTTACAAGTATGCCATTGCCAACAAAGATCCTGTTAAAAAAAATTTACATTGCAACACAAAGTAAAGGGAGCAGACAAACAGGTGCCAGCCTTCATTAATGTCAGTTGGGGCAGGGCAGGTGTTGTTGTAATTTAATTTTGCAAAACTTAAAGCACTTAGCAGGTGTGCTTTGCTTTGCCACAATAATGTACACTCACTGGTCAACCAGAGGGTGCTGTGATGACACCGAGGGTGGCATGGGTGTGCCAGCCAGAGGGTGGCATGGGTGAACCAGAGTGCCAGTGTTGACAGAGGATGGCAGTGCTTTGCTTTCCCCCAATAATGTACACTGGTGAACCAGAGGGTGATGTGATGACACAGAGGGTGACATGGGTGAGCCAGAGGGTGGCATGGGTGAACAAAGAGAGTGCCAGTGGTGACAGAGGGTGGCAGTGATGAAGAAAGGCTTGCAAACAGGCTGGGCACGTGAAAACAACAAGTTCGCAAAACTGGCGACCCGACAAGTAAGTTCGCAATTTGCGAAATTTACGAAACCCTCGCAAACTTGCAGAAACCCGTGCGAACACAAAAAAAAAACATCCGCGAGAATTTGCGGATTTTCGCAATCCGCAAATTCGCGAATCCGCAAAATCCGCCCATGCCTAATGCACAGGCACTGCAGGGCTTGAGCCTTAAGAGTCCATGTTTACCTTTAGATGCAACGCCCAGCACGTTATGAATTAGGGAGGGCACCAAGGGCAGGAATGGAATGTTGACCTCTCTGAAGGCTGGTAAAGGTGCCTTTGTGCACTTGTGTCAGCCATCAGACAGATATCATTTGCAGAAAGGAGGAGGTCAGCATTTTTATAATACCAAGAGTGAATCTTATTCACTCTTGGTATAATAAAAAAAATGGGCTAGAAAATAAGAGGGGCATAGCTCCTGAGACCATTAAGAGGGACCGCCACTAGACAGGAGTGCCTTCTATCGCCTTCTGCTATTCGTCCTGGCAATACAAGCACCAGGGACTATTAGGAGTACCCCATTTTGTAGAATTGGACCACAAAATTCCTCTTTTTGTTATTTTTATTTTTTGAGTTTTATATAGCATGAGCTTTACCCAACAGTATCAGAGCGCTTTACATGAGCACCAGTTGCGGTACAGATGGACACATTCAATTTTGTTAGACACAGGAGATTAATTGATTTGCCCAGAATCACTGGATGTTGAGCGTCCTTGCTGAGGCTTGAACCCAGTTCCCCAGCGTTGTGGTTGACTGCTCTGGCCATTAGGCCACATCCTATGTGCTGCTGATGTCTTGTTATCTCTAATAGTACCAGAAAAATCACTCTGGGGTTTAAAGACAATTCTGGGAAGTGGGTGAGGCCAAGCAGGATGGCTGACAGGAGGTGAGCTCTCGGGATCCTGGCCAGCCGTATTAAAATCCTTTAGAATCCTGATAATAGACCTTGCAAATTGTCACCTGGATGGTCGCTTGTGCAGAGCAGTGATCGGATCACTGCTAGCCGCTCAAAATTTGAATCCTTAGAGGTTGAAAATGGCGTAGAGGGACGCGGAAGCCGAGACCTCACTGGGGCCAATGCAGAACCATTTTACAGCAGGATACAGAGGCGGTATCACAAAGATGACGCTGGACATTTGGCGAGTGATTTAGGGGGACCCCAATCAGGAGGAGTGAGCAATCTGTCTGGGAACGACTCACTGAGGGGATGGGGATGGTGTTGTGTCAGAATCCTGAGAGAAGGCCGGGTAGGCTTGCAAGATGCTCGAGCGGCAATACTGCCACATTGGAGGTGAGCAGCTGGCACGGTCCCTGAGTGCAGAAGGGAGTGGAAGGACGAATCCACTCCCAGGTTGCCAAGCGGTGGCTCCCCCATCCCTCCCCCCGGACCGCTGCAGTGCAGTGGCTGGGGGTCTGGGAAGTAGAGGTTGAGGCAGATCTGCGAGCTGCATGGCAGATGGAGCTGCGGCCTTGGCCGAGAGCAACTCACACAGCCCTTGGTGAGCCAGCAAAAAATTGCCATGTGAGCAGTGGAGATCGGGTGGTGGTCGAACCATGCTTCAAATCAGAGCACAACCGATCATGTTCCCCCCCCCCCCCCCCCCCCCCCAATGTCCACCGCTTGGAGCTCGCTACCCACTAACACAGCCGAGATCACAGGCTGGCAGTAGTGAATAGAGGACCTGACTTTCCTTATAAAGTAAGTACCATTGGTGACATTGTGGGCCGGACATGCTGGCAGCGGCACCTGGGGTGGTGACCAAGTCCTAAAGGAGCCACACGACAGTGATGAGGGTGGCCAAGAGACCGGGCCTTTGGAAGATGATACCTCGAGTGGGCGAGGGGCGGCGCAGAGGGTGGTGGTGTTGGGCCCAGGTGGGGGGCCCACTCTAGAGCATCCTGGTGCGACTACATATGGTATATGGGTGCATGGGCGTAGACGGCAGAGCGGCTGGCCCCTTGAAGAAGGGTGTGACCTGAGGCCTCCCATAGATGCCAGTTGTCTTGAGGTGTGAGCAATTTTGCTATCAAGCGGAGAGGAGATCTGGGAACCGCCTGAGGGGTCTGTCCTAAATAATCTGGCAACCAGCGTGGAGGTGAATACCCCAGCTCTAAGTGGGGAGGCACCAGCTCACAGACTAAGAGGGGGGGCACTGGGGGTGTCCACGCCAATTGGCTAGTGCACCCGGCAGGCACTGGTGAATAGCTAAGGTGGCACAGGACAAGTGCCGTTGTCTCATGCTCTGTGGCGAGAGGGGGTGTGTCCTGACCCCACCTGTGGAGGAATATGGACAAGGATAGAGCAGTACGCTCCCTCTCCGCAAACACCATCACGCAGTATACAACCCTCTGCCAACCGCCCAAGGGGAACACACGACAGGGTGGACCAGATGATCCTGACAGTGTGCCTGAGGGAAGTCCAGAGCCATTTAAGGCAGTAGGAAGCTGGCTCTGTATATACTATACCAAAGTGAGGTACCGTGTGCACTGAATCCAGTGGAACCCAAAAGGTAGGCAGAGGTAAAGTAGATAGCACACCACTCTCTATATGGGGTAGTGTGGTCAAGCAGTAAGGCTTTATCAGCGGACAGTGTTAAGCATTTGTTGTACCATCTCAGTCAGCAAATGAATTCAAACATTTAAGGACTCAAGGACTGAACTTCAGACCAATTGTTTTTGTATAAAAATATTCTTTTAGTTATTTTATTTCCTAGAACCAAGCAAGCCTGGCACAGGTAAGTGATAAATACTTTGCAGTAACTATACAGTTTGTAAACAGTTTGAATTGTATATGCAATTTATTTTTCACTTACAGTATTGTTACAGAGAAATGCAATGCTTTGTAAATACAGTACATGTACTTTGAATGGGCTTTTTAGTAAAATGACCAGTACATTACTTTCAGATGACTTTTTTTACACAGTGTAGTATACCTGGATACTAAAATGGGACATTTCCTGTAAACAGTTAAGTTAAAGCGTTTTTGTTATTTAATACAATTTTAAAAGATTTCTTTAGGTTTTCCAACTCTACACTTAGAAACCTTTCATAGAAAAACAGTCAATGTTATCCTATGGATGAAAAGTGCTATTGGTTTACAGGTAAGTACTTTGTTGTGGGAGTTGGTGTTCTGGGTTGCACCCTCAGCTGCACTAGGGCAGCCGGGTGCAGAGTGCTGAGGGCCAATGTTTTCCAATGGGGAATAGGGGGTTTCCTCCGGTTGGTGGCTGCTGATGAGCAGGCCACTGGGTTGTGGGAACAAAGCTCCTGGACTTATGCTCAGGGCAAATGGGGGTTTAGGCCAGCACAAAAGATGCACCCTCAGCGGCGAGGTAAATTGGGATGTTGGGGTTGGTTAGGCACCGTTTGTTGGGCCACCCAAGGCCAAGGGGCGTGGGGTACAGGTGTCCCTTTTAAGGTTGGATCTTCTAATCAGCTACTGGTCGCGGTTGGGGGGACCTTCCGGTTTGAGGCTGTAGGTGTCGCTGGAGGCTTGAGGCAGGTCAGGTCAGGGGTCGCCGGGAAGACCTCCTTTTGCTGTTGGGCCACGCAGGCCATGGGCGTCGAGTGTGGACTGGTGTAAACACGCAGATCCTTGCAGAGCTGGAATCTGGTGTTTGAACAAATCCGGTGTTCATGGGAGACAGAATCTTTGGGATTGAAGGCAGGTAGGTCCTCCGGGTTTCTCAAGGATGCAGGACACACAGGGATTTCGCTGGAGTAGGATCGAGGTGGGGACAGGCTGGTAGGGCTGGGGCCAAGTCAGTGGGCGTCCTCCTCTTGTCAGCTTTGGCACGGCTGTTCGGTCCTTCTTCTGTTCTTCTTGCAGGTTCTTGTCTGAGGTTTAGGGGTGCCCCAAAATAATAGAATTAAGGGTGTTACTGGTAGGTAAAAGGTTGGGACCAATGGTTTCCTTCCCTGGGGTGGGTACACCCCCTATTATGCCACCCTCCAGTGGGAGGGGGACATAAGCCTTCCGTGGTTTGCTGGGTTCCCCCATCTGCAAGATGGCGGGGATTGACAGTTGTGCTTCACCTCGCCTCCCCCACCCCTCAGGTGGGGGAGGCAGAGGTAGGCACACCTCTCTTCATCTCTTGTATTTCCTGCCCAAAATGGGGGTCAGAACCAGTGGGAACCAGTTGCTGCAAGCAGCAAGTGGCCTGGGGAAGCTCACAAAGACGGCAAGCCTTTGAAGCTTACCCTTCGTGGACCCTGCCCATTCTGGGGGAGGAGGCTTGGCACCTCATCTCAGGATGTGCATTGTTTCAGGGCCCCCGAGAGCAGCAGGCTCTCGACCCAGGGGTCCACAGACATGTCTGGTGGTGGCAGCTGAGCGTGGAGCATATTGAGGTGACACATATGGTACGTTTCTTTTCTGACCAAGCCCCAGTAAGCGGTGTGATACACTGGGCCCAACAGGAGGTGCTTATACCTGGAGGCTGCCAGTAGATCTCCTAGATGACCAAGTGGGTAGGGTGACAATCTCACAGGCCCTGACGGACTATTTTACGACCAATCAGGGATCTACGGACTGCAGGGCAACACAGTAGGAGGCCTTAAAGACTGTGTTGAGGGGCACATGCATGGAGATGACCTACGGAGTGTGGCTTCAACTGCAGGTGGAGTTAGTGAATGAAGAACTAGCGCCGGCGAGTTTACAGGCATTGGACCCTTCCCCTCCTGAAAATGATAGACAAGAACAGGACTTGCAAAGGAGCTTAGCGGACATCTGGTACCGTTTGGATAGGTACACGCGGGCACAATATTGACAAAGGCTACCTAGCGAGCGTGACAAAGCAGGGAGGCTATTGGCATGGATCCTTCATAGGGAGCATCAGCCAGCCCCTATGACTCACTTGGTCATGCAGTGTGGGGCCAGGGCCACGACTAGCGCAGGTATAGTGAAAGTGTTCCGAGACCACCTGCAGCGGGTGTACACGGCTGGCGCAAAAGTTATCCTGGACCGTTATAAACCATTTTTTATTAATCAGGAAATTACCAGACTAGACGGGACAGTCATTGATGAGATGGATGCCCTCCTAGAGTTCGAGAAATTGCAAACAACCTTGCCTATGCTACCCCAATCTAAAGCTCTGGGGGAGATGGCTTCCCGGTCGAGTATTACCATGCCTATGGAAACCATGTAGCACCTACTGGAGGGGCTGCTGGAAGCCCAAGAGGTAGGGGTGCTCCCACCGTTCAGGAGGGAGGGAAACATTTGATTGTTTTTAAAGCCAAGAGGTGATAGTGTGGACCCTGTGGTAAATAGACCCATCACATGATTAATACAGATTCAAAATACTCTGTAAAGCACTGGCTAATAGCTTGTCCCCACACTTGCCAGGTCAGGTGCATGAGGACCAGTGTGTGTTCATCCCAGGTTGAAACACTGTGTTGAATCTCCAGCGCTTGACCAGTGTGTTGCATGAGGTGGATGGACAGGATGAGGAAATTAATTTTATTAAAAAGAAAAGGAGTCCCTGAACAAAAGGATATCTTTTATGTTGTGGTACAGCCAGCCACAGAGATACCATAGGAGGCAGTAATCGACCGAAAATAACCTTGAGACCAAGTTAGAGCTATCTTCGCTCTCTAAGTTTAAAGATTATAAATAACGCCAGTTTGGAAACTCTGGGTAAGTTACAATGAATTCATAAAACAATTAAAAACAATGTACTATGAAAAACAGTTAAAACCATCAGTTTATTTCTTAACAGTTTTTAACAAATCAAGGCTTAATCTTAAAAACAATACATAATTCATACATTTCATCAAAAAATTCTACACAATGCACAATAAAAAAAAACAAGAGTCGACGCGGCGTTTCGGTGTTTTATGGGGATGAGCACACCTTCTTCAGGACGTTTTTTTATCTCTCGAATATTGAGAGATTAAGGTAAAAGATTACACATGGTGAAGGGGATGATACGGCCTCTTGCTCATTTGGCGGCGTATCTTGCAGTTTTGGTGATGGTTTTTTAAAATTTCCACCTGAGGATAAGCGTTTCATTAACGTGGATAATTGCTGTACCAAGGGTGACCACCGTATGAGTAATTGGATCAAACACGATAGTGCTCTTATTGAATTGATGAATACAATCCCATCATGGAGTCATTTGTTAGGGAAGTCTTAAGACTGCTGGGCAAATTAAAAAGAGGGAACGTCTTGATACTTGTTTCCTCTGCCTTTTTATGTATCTTCGTATTACGGTATTTGGTCTTCTTATAACACAGCGGCCTCCCTGTCACCGGATCTTGGTACAGCTTTCTGGTGACCTCCATAGACTTGGAAAAAGCCTTTGAGATGGTGGATTGGGGCTATCTGCTGTAGATCCAGAGGGTTACATGAGTCTGTGCACTAGAATAGAATTGTGCCAACATCGGTCTGAACCATGGATATTGGGCCGCAGGACGCACCAGGGCTGTCTATTGCCGCTGCTCCTATTTGCTCTCGCACTGGAGCCCCTGGTGATCTGGGTATGCATGAGTTTGTGAGACCTGGGTATATGGCTGGGGGACATACATCATATGATATATCAATATAGGCGGGTGATGCTCTTTTTTACCTTTCCTCTTCCGCGTCACATTACCAATACTTTTGTGTATGTTGGATGAGTTTGGGGATACTTCAGGTCTACATACGAATAGCTTCAAGTTGTTGCTCTTCCCTCTACCATCCTTGGTTGGGGCCCCAACTAAGAGTTTGCCGGAGATTGGATTGAGCGGGGAGCATCAACATTTCCAATATTTTGGAATTATGGTGACACACTCTATGGCACAGCAGCTTAGCCTAGATATGGGCAAGGTCCTGGATTTACTACGATCCTCAGTAACCTTCTGGAATACACTTCCCTTGTCTTTGCTGTGGTAGACTGGCTCAGAGGATATATGTGACTACCACCCACCATCATTAGCTGCATAGACAAAAGTCCACGCATATATTCATAACAAAAGGTTAATATCCTGAGCAATAATTGGCCAAAGTAATTAGAAAAGTTCACAGTAGTAGTTGCCACAGAATTTTTCTTCTGTAGAATAGTTTATAGCCTCGTTGTGGGAGGGCAGACGTAGTAGGGTGGCTCTTGCCACACTGACTCGTCCTTATGAAGAGGGGGGACTGGCAATCCCTAGACTGGACCTGTACTATTATGCTGCACAATAGCAACACATGGTGCGCTTGATGGACGGAGGGGACAACTGGGAAAAGAGGCTGCTCTCCGGAATGGTGGAGGTGGACCGCCTCCCAACGGTGCTAATGGAGGGTGCGGAGGTGTACCCGGCAAGCTGTATGTAGCAGGGCAGATAGTAAAGCTATGGCAACAATTCGTAAGGGCGGTATTCAAACAAGACCCATTCCATCAGGAATTGCCAGTATGGATACTGATGCCAATAAGACACATGACGGACAATATGTCTTTCCACAAAGATTACCTTAATTAATCATTGGTGCTTTAACATAATTACAGCAGATGTATTTAAAATATTTCAATCAGGGTTACAGTTAACCTTCCACATGAGATAATGTGTAAATTCTATTTAGTGTCAGTTATAACATTTGTACACATGAAAAGACAACACTATTACATATCCATACACTTAAAACTTTAAACATACATAAAACATATACCATACAATTATTTTTTTGTTTTTAGACTTCCTATTAATCAAGAGTGGCTGTGTTATATAATTCTATCATATCGGCCACCGTTGCGCACATGTGCTGCTCTTGTAAATAAGGGTTGGCTATTTATTTATTTATTGTATAGTTAATAAAAATGATTACAAAGATAAAAAGTAAATCAATGTTTAAAGGTAGACATGATACGTACATGGTTAAAAGTTAAAATCCTAAGTAAAAAATAGTATTCATGGAACTACAAGAATCAGATCAATGTTTGGGGGAACTGTTTACGAAACTATGGAATTTAAAGTTTATATCAGATCTGTACAGGAGTTCCTCTTTTTTTCTTAACTTGGTGACGAATTTGATCAATCTATAGTGAGACGTAGTGCCTGTGCTAAGATAAAGCGACTGGTACAACTTCCATTTTCATTATACCCATTCCTCTTTTTTTCCATGAACTCATAATAAATTTAACTAATCTGCAGATGAGTTGTGGGTCCATTGTGCATAAAACTTGTAAAATCGCAAAGCGGCAGGTACGAATTCCATGTTCGTTGAACTTGGGCTTTAACCAGCTCCGGCGTTCGTGATCCAGGGCAGGACAGATGCAGATCAGATGTATAAAGTCTTGTTTAGCGGCACCACATAAATCACATCCCTTGTGGCCTGATGTCCTCCAATCCAGTCGATCGTCATTAGTTGTCAAATTGCCCATCCTTAAGCTGAGATATTTGAGTTTGACATATGGTGGGAAGGCACAATCTTAAATAGGCTGCAGGTTTTGGCTTCTTGTATGATTGTAATGTCATCCAAGCATGTGAGCGGTGGCTAAGGATTATCTTGTCATTAATCAGTGAGTGCCTTTTAGCCACATTTTTAATAGTCAGTTTGAATGTAGGTACAGATAACTTAGTTTCCCACAGGGATGCTAGTTCAGTGGTTTCTAAGGAAAGTTTTAAAAACTTGGCGTATTGAGAATTGGGGCTGGATTGCATTGCTTCCCACAGTGCGGAGTTGATTTCTATTTCCCTATTCATCCAGATGTCGTACCAAAATTTGACCGTCTCGTATTTTTTTTGCAGTACTTGTGATTGCAGGCCGAACTCTAGACGGACCTGTGCTGGAGAAGCATCACATGGTAAACTGAAAACACGCTTGTAGACTCTCGTTTGAATTTTGTCGAAGAGCTGTGCACTCCTTCCGTGATGTAGGACACTGCCATAAGCTATTGTAGGAAGTAACTTGGCCTTGAGGACTGTCAGGAGAGGATTGAACACAGGGCCTTTTAATTTCTTGGATAAACTGCTAAATGCGTGTAGCAGAGCTGTCCCCTTTTTTTCCATTGCTGCGAAATGCAGTGAAAAGTTAAGGCGCCTGTCCAGTTGAATTCCCAGGTATTTATAGCAATCCACTACTTCCAATTTCTTGTTGTCTATTACAAGGAGTGGCAGTGCTTTACAACGGCGAGTTATTACCATGATCTTTGTTTTCGTGCTGTTTATTTCAAGAAGATTCTGTTTTGTATATCCGGCCAGTTCATGCAGGAGACGTTGCAGACCTATTTTCGTCTGGCTAAGGAGGACCACATCATCGGCATAGGAGAGGTGTGTTAATCGTAGTGTTCCTAGCTTTGGTGGGTGGCAATTGGTTCCGTCTAGCCTTGTTGTCAGGTCGGCCATGAATAAATTGAAGAGATAGGGGGCCAAAACGCAGCCTTGTTTTAATCCATCATAAATCCATAATTGGGTTTAGGATTGTGTCCGGCAGGCCCTGGTGCTTTAGTTTAGACCAGACTAGTTGTCGGCTGACGCGATCGAAGGCCACCTTGAAGTCTATAAAGCACGCGTACAATGCTTGGGGATTTTTGTAAATAAGGGGTCTCATCAAATGGCAGCAAGCGGACGAGAAGTTACCAGCAGCATGAACTGCGCGTGGGCCTATTATATTAACGGCCACCGCTGTGCTGAACCGCAGTCTCATGTTACCGCTGATTCTTAGCCAAATGAATTCATAATTGATATAATCAGATTTTTTTTCACAGTTGTGGTATCTATAGACTATCTCCACCAGTGGATTGTGTGAGAACTATAGAACACAGCCACTCTTGATTAATTAATAGGAAGACTGAGAAAAATAATTGTATGGTATATGTTTTTTGTATGTTTAAAGTTTAAGTGTATATGTAATCTTGTTGTCTTTTTATGCGTACGAATGTTATGACTGACACTAAGTAGAATTTAGGACATTATCTCACGCGGAAGGAGTTAACTGTAATCCGGATTGGAATATTTTAAATAAATGTACTGTAATTATGTTAAAGCACCAATAATTAATTAAGGTAATCTTTGAGGAAAGTTATTTTCATGAAACTGTTCCCTCATCACTACTTTTTCTGTTTAAAATGTATCTAGTCCAAGTGATGCAGGATTAACAGGGCTGACCCCTATATGTACTGCCAATATGTCTTTCCAGGCATGGAGAGACGGCGGCTGTGCCCAACTTGGAGAAATTGACCCTGAAGAAACCGTCATCAAGTTTGATGAAACCGGTGCAGCATTTATTCTAGGCCTGGGGCATTTCCTACAACACTCAAGGTTAGGGGAGGTGGCCAGGCAGACCTGACCCTCCTACCTCGCGGGGACCTACCCACACATTGGTCATCCTCATAATTAGTGGATCAGTTAGGCACCTAATTTCTAAACTATACAAGGCCATGAGGACCGATGCTGTGAGCACACAACCGCGGGCCGATGTGGCATGGGAGTCTGACCTTGCAGCCCCATGGGAGAGGACATGTGGACATGCACTTGTGCACTTACCAAATTGGTCTCCAGCAATGTTCGATTCAAAGTAGTACATTATAATTTTTTGCATAGAACGTATTTGACCCCTGCGAGACTTAAACCTATACAACCAGCCAGAGTGCCTAATTGCCCAAGATATGGTGCAGACTTTCTTCATTTGGCAAGGGACTGTAAGAGTGAGGAGCTTGTGGACCCAAGTGGTGGCTGAGCTGGTACGAGTTACACATCTAACTGTGGAACATACACCACACTGCTATGTGCTAAGCATCATTATAAAACAAAAGGGCAAAAGATGGCATTTAGATTTGTGCAATTGGCCATGGTACTAGCCAGGCAAAGAGTAGAGATCACATGGATGGGACAGCGGGCTCCAGAGATAAGGCAATGGCATAGGGACGTGACGGAATGGACACTTGCTGAGGAGATCTATATAAGAATGGGCAGGCATGATGAAAAAGTGGATGGGGACCTTCTCGCCTGGAAGGACCTGTGTGATAGCTTACTAGACACCACTACCACCACAGACTCCGAGGAGAATAGTGAGGGCTCCGACTCTGATGATGACACAGACAGTGACTTATAGGAGGTTGTGGGTCCCTGCACGCAGTAAGGAACTGGTCAATAGGGATACCATAAGTGATATATGGCAATAGATACGGCAGAGCATTGTGGTACTGAGGATTGATGGTTAGTGTAGTGTTTATGTGTACTTCTGTCTACTCTGTGAAACGCGATGTTTATCTCACCTGTATAAAAAGTGCTGTGTTGAGTTTATAGCAACTGAAAAAATATATATATATTTTTTAAGAAAAGACAATTCTGGGTTACTACAAACAAGCTTCTCGCTACAAAATAAAAAAAAGCGAAACCGAGGCCATTGGGCCTTAATGAAAAGGTTCTCCAGCGTGTTACCCATGCAGTTCCAATTACAAATGTGAAATACACAATTAAATATATGTGGGGTGACCTGGCTCCTTTATTCCATGCTTCTGGAAAGAAATGAAGAAAGTCTTAAAAGAATTGCAAAATATAAATTTGTATACCGGGGGGGACCGCATTGCCGCCATTAAGATTGATGTGATTCCCAGACTCTAATACACCTTCCAGGCACTGCTGATCCTGGTGGGGAAGGATGCATTCAATGAGCTATAAAATGCTATCTCGAAATTTGTGGCGGGAAAAAGGCCCAGAGTATCCTCTACCACCTTGAAAGCTTCAAAAGCTGGCGAGAAGGCGATTGTCAGATCATTTGTAGATTATAAAAACCCATACAGGCTCAATGAAATAGAAAGGATCCGGTACCAGAAAATCTGCCAGTGATTAAAGAAAAAGCCACATGAGCTCTCACACAAGGGGAGAATCTTTTGATATTTCAGGACTCCAGAGAATGGGTGTTCACTTCATACAAACATCGTAACTCCACTCGAAAGACCGAGCTCTTGTGATATATCGCTAAATCGGGAAAGGGATTTGGAGAGATAGATACCAGTAGGTGGGAAAACCGCTAGTGAGATGTATACAAAAATAGCAGATTAATGCAACACACAGAACCTGCAATGAAGATTATGACAGGATGGTACATCACACCAGAAAAGATAGATATTGCCAAATTCAACAGAAAGCTGTTGGAGTGGGAGCCCGAATGTGGGGACACTGCTTCACAAATAAGGTTATCCTGGAAAGTGGTTTTAGCATCTATTAAGAAAATAATAGGCTATCCCATACTAGCTGACCCAGAAGTCACAGTATTAGGATACACTGATATACCAACTTTAGTTGATCACTAGACTTACCCTGGATTTATTTAGGAAAAGACAGAGCAGCCCTGCTAGGCAAGCTTGGTGCTGGAGAAAATGGGAGACTATAGTGATGGGACACATTGCCAAATAAACGAAATTTAGTTTACATCTGTCAGCCTGCATTAGGTTATATGGGTAAAGAAGAGAAGAAATTAACCTATGCTCCAAAATTGAGCCCTATGGTTGTGCAATTAGATAGTAATGTCGGCAAAGGGAGATGTTGCAGAAATGACTGACGTCTGTATAACAAAGATCGTCATAACCTCAAGGACAATATGCTATAACCTCTTGGGGGGAAGGGACGTTGTCGTTATGTAGATTATGTCTCTATAAGGAGTTTTCATTGTAAAATATGGCATTCAAACAATGGTATGATGGTAAATACGCATAACTTGTGTTTGAAGAATACCTCGCAATGAATAATGCTGACATGTAATGTGTAAGAAAAGCATTTCAAAAGAATTTACAAAAAGGAAAAGATGTAAGCCAGCATCACGAGTACCTCCTCATTGTAGTCTTCCTTATGCAGAACATGCTCCATCCAGTCCTTGACGAGCATCAGAGTCCGTGGCGAAGAAGGCTTCCGTCCTTCAGAAATAATGCCTTTGAGGCAAGTCATTCCCAACCTGGGGTTGCGCCTTGGAAATCTCTTAGCATAACCCTGGGCCAGGTTCTAGCCATCTTTAGCACACAATCTGCATATAGAATCGGTTTGCAATCCTGAAGTGGAGTCACATGAGCCATTACTGGAAGAATCTGGCGGAGTCTGTGGGAAAGGGACCATAGAAAATTCTTATGCCAGAGACTGAATGGGGTCAGTTGGCATCATAGCAGGACCTGCCTGCGGAATTCCAAATGGAGGCCAATGCATTCATGGGGCTTGAAGGTGCACCAGTGGGGCTTGCAGCATAGCCTTTTTGAAGATCGCAGTCTACTATGAAGTCAATAGTGGCCCAAGGACTTCGTCATGCATCAGCTTCAGGACTGAACTGGGTAAAAATTTGAAGGTGATGCTGGGACCGGTCCCTTTGAGCACCAACTGTAGGACTTATTTAGGGAAAAGAAATGGTCTTGAGATAAGAAGCCTTGCTTGGACTTCTTGTTTTTGGAGTTGGACTGGTCTTTCAGCTTCATCCTGGACATACACAAAGATGGGGAGCGAGAATAGCTCCTCAACTGGAAACGAGAACCGCCCTAATCCTTGTATTCAGCAAAGTCCTTTGGGTGAATTAGGAAGCATTTTCTTCAGGACTTGAAAATGTGTTTGGTGAAAAGAAAGTAAAGGGCAATTATTGTGCGGTCCGTGACCAACATCTGCTTATGACCAGCATGATTGCGACAAGTAGGTTTTTAAACAGGTTGTTGTAGGTGGAAAAACCCTTGATCGCGGTCAGAAGAAGTTTGAAAACTTCAGTAAAAGACAATTGGTAGATTTGTATTGAAGGGTGAGGACAAAGAGGGACTAACATCAGCACCCAGGACGCCATCTATATGTAGCTATTTGTCATCCTGTCCACAGGCTGGACAGGGTCACAACCAAGGCCAATTGTGCAACCTAGCAACATGCAGGAGCTATTGCTAAAGGTGTTCAGGGACCAGTTTGGTGACTGGGGAGATTCACAATCTCCAGAGATCAGGACCCACAGGACCTGGCTCAGTATCTTGAACTTGTCCTGCTGAACTAACAGGTTTAGATGGCAGAGATTCAGAATAGGCCTCCATCCTTCTGGGGAACAAGGAAGTAAAGGAAATAAAATCCTGTGTCCCTCTCTTCTGGAGGCACCACTTCTAATCCCCATTTTTCCAGCAAGCAAATTAGCTCTCCTGCAAGATTTAGATATGTGTTGGCAGACATGGTCTGAAGGAAAGCAATGGGTCAGAAGGGACGATATGGAGGAAAGGGTGTAACCCTGGCTTCTCAGTTGGGTGATCCATATGTCCGTTGTTGTTGCCTCCAAATATGTAACAAAACAGGAAACTATGAATCACTAGAGAATCTTGTTGTTTGGGGAAGGATTCAGAAGGGTTTTAGAGTGGCAGAGCCCGTAGAGGATGGTGGGCTGGACCGTCTGCTGATGTTTTCCACCTCGAAAGAAGCTATTATTCTGCTGACAGGGGCGTAACAAACACCCCCGCAGCCCATGCAGTGCGGGGGGCCCCCAGGGTCCAGTACATGAAGGGGGCCCCCGGTCCCCTCAGCTCATCTGCAGAGAGCTGAGAGAGAGACAGGCTCTAAAGCAGGAGCTGCTGTGCGCAGCCTGCTCCGACCTCCTAGCGCTAACCCAGGACTAAAGAGATACAATGTTTCTCTTCAGTCAGAGCGCGCCAGAATACCGGAAAAGGGATGGGGGTGGGGGCCCCGACCACGCCCCAGAGAAAGCATTTCCCAGAGAGAGCATTTTCCATAGGGAAATGCCCATATGTGAAAGGACGAGGCAGCAAAATGGTCGGTGCCCTCAGGTAAGCACAATTGCTAGAAAGCACACTACTTTGCGCCTGCCTTCAGGCCTGTGTAATAATTGAGCTCAGTGTGCCAAGTTGTGATTGTCCCCATAAACACTCCTTAAATGTGTCCTTTCCCTGCGTTGGCGCCATCCCTAAAAGAGCATTGGAAGGAGCCCGGGTGCCTTGAGGCTTCATCCCTGCTGCAGAGAGGTTTGGGGGGCGCCTGAGCTTTACGCGGTCCTGCACTCGGCCAGCGGCGGATGCTGAGCACTGCTAGTCCTGCGGTGGCCTGGCGCAGAGGGGGGATTTACCCTGTGGTGCCCTGGCACAGGGAGTGGGTTTACGCCTCTAGTGGCCTGGCGCAGAGGGTGAGTTTACCCCTCTGGGGGCCTGGCGCAGGGCGGAGGGGGTTACCCTCTTCTGGAAGCGCTGGCCTGGTGCAGGGGCGTCATGATGACCTCCTGGGTCCCTTCACATGGCCAGCGTCGGATGATGAGCGCAGCTCGAGTCTCCTCCTTTCCTTGAGAGGCCGTCAGTAGCTCACATGGAGTGCATTCAAACCTGTGAACTGTAAGCTTCGAGGAAGTCCCAGCAGTGCAGCACGGTGACTTCGAAGAATAACTTCAGTTTACCTTCCCTGGACCAGGGCTGCGGAGGGGCCGCTCGGGCCTGCAGGGGCCTGGTCCTGCCTGGCCGGGGGACAGCGGAGCGCGTGAAGGGGGCGCGGGCCTGCAGGAGGGCTTCAGGGATGAGGCCCTAATGCGCGGCTGGAGGGTCCTCCCAGTGATGGAGTGGACAGGGGAGAAGAGAAGGGGTGCAGCAGACAGGGGGGGGGGGTAGCTTAGGTGCCAGGGTTTCTAAAGGGGGGCGGGTTTGGTGAGTCCGGGCTGCTGGTGCCAGGGGTGTAAGGGGGTTCACGCCAGGGGGCGCCTGGATCCCGGTTTGAATGAACTTCGGGTGGTACCAGTGGAAGGGGGCTCGTGGAGAGGGGGGCTCTGCCCACAGGGTTGTCTGCACTGCTGCTGGTAGGGTTGGGGCCGGGCCGGGATGCACACCAGAGGAGACAGCGTTGAATGTGCAAACACTCTGTGTTTTTGTAATCTAGAAACACATCTCTCTGATGTAATTCACAAAGACAGGGCTTTAGATCACGGAGACAACAGGCTTTGCCTAATTCCCGACGAATCGTGCGGTGACTGGCGCTCAGGCGGATTCACCCTTTTAATGTGTTTATTTGACTATTTACTCCAGAGGCGCACCCTTTCCACTCACTCTGTTGCGGATGTTTATTCTTTAAAAAATAACACTAAAAAAAAAGCTTTCATTTCAACACGATTTCTAGTTTTGAAAACCTCTTGCTATACATTTTTTATACGTGTGTGCGCCAGTACATGAACGAATTTATTGGAAAAATGTTTTCATTCAAAAATTGCAAAGAGCCTCACCCAGGCTTCAAGAGAGCGAAGTTGTACTTTTGCCGTGCTGGTATGGCAGATGAACTAGGAGTTCACGGTTTGTCGTCGCCGGTATTCACACCTCGGTGGTGTTACCAAGCACCGGCGCCTCCTACACACCCGGCGATCACTGCTGTGTGACCACAGCGGCTGCACTCAGTTATTGTATGTATGGAGACGGTCAGTGGAACTTAGAGCGGTCGACCTCGAAGCTGGGGACCTGGGTTTGAGTCTTGGTATCCACGCTCAACACCCTGTGATTCTGGGTAAATCACTTAATCTCTCCGTGCCGAAGAAAAATGAATGTGTCTGTAGTCTGTCCATCTGTAACGAAACTGTTGCTCATTAAAGCGCTCTGATACCCATATTCTCGGGTCTAGTTCGCGCTATATAATAATCAACAAAAATTGTAGTGCGAATTGCGAAGGTTGCTGACTGTTCTTGATGCCTGGGGTCTGGGTTCTTCAATACGGTTCAGTACAGTTCTTATTTCATTTCGACGTGGAATTATAGAGCTGAGACACAGCCTTTCCACCCCTCCAGGGCGCAGATCGGGGAAAGATTAAAAACGCCAGACATATAAAGCTTGTGTGACTGAAGTGACAATTTTAAACTGAGCGCACGAACAAAAACGTCAACAAATAAATGTAAGCAACTTAGAGAGGATGTGCGATGGATGGATGGATCGTTCGATCTATATGTGCAGAATGTCCGTGTAACAGTTTTTCAATGAATTCTGCACCATGTACCGAATCCATAGGCATGCAATCCATAGACATGTAATCTTGGTAAAACAGCATTGCAGAAACAAAATAAGGTGCATATCTACATCGGGGAGTGCGGGAGGAAGGAGCTATGTGGGGTAAATAGTCGTGAATGTATTCCCTGGCCTGTGTACTGTGTAAATCGGGGATGCTGAAACCAGTCGAGCGTGTTGCGATACAAGTAACCCTCATAGTAAGTGCTCCAGCTTAGTGTGTCCTTCAGTTCTCTATTGCAATTTGCACACTGTGACCTTGAAGTCTGCATGGCTGCTTCGCCTAACTGTGCCTCCTCATCAGCTGGGATTGACCCGTTTAGGAAGTGTGAACAAACACTTGTGTTTATTATTTGCTCGTGTAGCAGATATTGTGTGGAGTTAGTATTTGATGGGCGGCCACGGTGGTCTGCACACGCATTACAATGTCCTGCATATGTAGAGCATTTCAAAATACCCTGATAGCTGCAGTTGACAAACCCTGGTGTGGTAAAGTGTTTACAGTTGGTGTCCTGACCACCCCCTAACCTTGAGCTATATATTACATGCACGTGACTTTCGACAGGGTAGAATAATTAATACAAGCTTAATTTGTGTGTGTTTTAGAGCCCGTGGCCTCCATGCTCTCTGCTCTTCATTGATTGAACCCTGATGGTGCCTTTTCACAACCCTAGTGAAAATCCCTGTTGGCCGATTGCAAAGAGTTTGTTAGACGTAGTAGCTACCATATTGGTTTTTTGACACCTGATGTTTACCTGGGGAACACTGCAATCCTGCAACTGGTTATTGGGGTTGTATTTTCCAATGTACTCCCTTTTAAATCTCAGGCTCTGTAACTGACCCGAGTAAAAACATTAGTAGGTAGCCAGATGGATTTTCCATCTGAGAATACATAGATATTTGTGAGGTATTGTATTATGCCTACGAATTAAAAATGTTTCCAGACAACAGTGTGCTTCCAAAAGTTATTTATATAAGAACAATGCTGCCTTTTGAGTCACTGTTACTCTTGCTTTTGATAGTTATATTTATAAAGGGTTTTACAAAAAGTGAGTGTTCAAAAATGAATCACATGCCTGAATGACATATATATATTGGAATGTCTATTATCTCATTTAGCAAACAATGGTTTATGTCAAGGTGATTGACGTCCTAAAATAATCATATTTACGCAACAACTGTTGTTCCTCTAAACATTATAATTAACCAGAACGAGGGTGCAACATAATGGCCTGCGTACCTTTCCGGTAATTTGCCCATGCCCCCCCCAGAGAGCGAGAGAGAGTGGAGAGAGAGAGAGGCAAGTGGAGAGACAGTGGAGAGAGAGAGTGGAGGGAGTGGAGAGAGAGAGAGTGGAGAGATTGGAGAGAGAGAGAGTGGAGACAGTGGAGAGAGAGAGTGGCAAGAGAGTGGAGAGAGAGTGGGGAGGGAGAGTGGGGAGGGAGAGTGGAGAGACAGTGAAGAGAGAGTGGAGAGAGACAGTGGAGAGAGAGAGAGAGCGAAGAGCGTGGAAAGAGAGTAGAGGGAGAGAGAGAGTAGAGAGAGAGAGAGGAGGGAGACAGTGGAGAGAGAGTGAAGAGAGAGAGAGTGGAGAGAGAGTGGAGGGAAAGTGGAGAGAGGGAGTGGAGAGAGAGTGGAGAGAAGGGAGAGACAGTGGAGAGAGAGAGTGGAGAGAGAGTGGAGAGAGAGTCGAGAGAATGGAGGGAGAGAGTGGAGAGAGAGTGGAGAGACAGTGGAGAGAGAGAGTGGAGAGAGACAGTGGAGAGAGAGTGGAGAGAGAGAGTGCAGAGACTGTGGAGAGACTGTGGAGGGACTGTTGAGAGAGAGTGAGAGAGTGGAGAGAGATCGGAGGGAGGGAGAGAGTGGAGAGAGAGAGTGGAGAGAGTGGAGAGAGAGTAGAGAGAGAGTGGAGTCTGGAGAGAGATAGTGGAGAGAGAAAGACATATGGAGAGAGAGTAGATAGAGAGAGGAGAGAGAGAGAAAGTGGAGAGACAGAAAGTGGAGAAAGAGTGGAGAGAGCGAGTGGAGAGATTGGAGAGGTTGGAGAGAGAGAGAGAGGAGAGACAGAAAGTGGAGAGAGACAGTGGAGAGAGAGAGGAGAGGTTGGAGAGAGAGAGTGGAGAGAGAGAGTGTAGAGACAGTATAGAGAGAGTGGAGAGAGAGTGGAGAGACAGTAGAGAGACAGTAGAGAGAGACAGTGGAGAGAGAGTGAGACAGTGGAGATAGAGTGGACAGAGTAGAGAGAGAGTGGAGAGAGAGTAGGGAGACTGACTCAGAGACAATACTGACTGACTGAGAAACTGACTGGCTGAGAGACTGACTGAGAGAGACTGGCTGACAGAGAGAGTGAGACTGACTGACAGATAGAGAGACTGACTGACAGAGACTGCCTGCCTGACTGACTGAGGTAGAGAGATACTGACTGACAGAGAGAGACAGAGACTGACAGAGAGAGACTGATTGACTGTGAGAGAGACCGACTGCGAGAGAGACTGACAGAGAGAGAGATTGACAGAGAGAGAGAGACTGACAGAGAGAGAGAGACTGAGAGAGAGATAGAGGCTTACTGACGGAGAGAGACTGACTGACAGAGAGAGAGACTGACTGAGGTAGAGAGAGAATGACTGACTGAGAGAGACTGACATAGAGAGAGAGACTGACAGAGAGAGAGAGAGAGACTGACAGAGACTGACTGACACAGAGACTGAGAGATTGACAGAGAGAGAGAGACTGACTGACAGAGAGAGTCACTGACGGAGAGAGGGAGAGATTGACTGAGAGAGACTGACAGAGGGAGAGAGAGAGACTGTCTGGAAGACTGACTGACTGAGAGAGACTGACTGACAGAGAGAGAGAGACTGACAGAGAGAGGGACTGACTGACAGAGCGAGAGACTGACAGAGAGAGATAGAGACTGACAGAGAGACTGGCTGAGAGAGAGAGAGGCTAAAAGAGAGAGAGACTGACAGAGTGTGGAGAGAGAGAGTGGAGGGAGAGAGAGAGTGGAGAGAGACAGTGGAAAGACAGTGGAGAGAGAGTGGAAAGCGAGTGAGACAGTGGAGATAGAGTGGACAGAGTAGAGAGAGAGAGTGGAGAGAGAGTAGAGAGACTGACTGACTGACTCCGAGACTGAATACTGACTGACAGAGACTGACTGGCTGAGAGACTGACAGAGAGAGAGTGAGACTGACTGACAGAGACTGACTGACTGAGGTAGAGAGATACTGACTGACAGAGAGAGAGAATGACAGGGAGAGGCAGAGACTGTCTGAGAGAGAGAGGCCGACTGAGAGAGAGAGACTCACAGAGAGAGAGAGAGACTGACAGAGAGAGAGAGAGAGACTGCCTGACGGAGAGAGGCTGACAGAGAGAGAACCTGACCACCAGCGAGAGAGACTGACTGACTGATAGAGACTGACTGAAGAGAGAGACTGAATGACAGAGAGAGAGAGACTGACAGAGAGTGAGACTGACTCATTGAGAGAGAGAGAGAGAGAGCGAGATAGAGAGATACTGTGATGGAATTGGGGTCACAGTGTGTATGAAGCTATGCGATGCCTCTTAAGATTGCTATTGTCTACTAATAAAAATGTATTATCAAAATGTGCTCTTTGTAGTTACATCTGCTTTTGAAATACTGCATTGTCGCTTTGTCTAATGTTTTAAAACGGAAACGAGAAGGAGCAGTTGATGCACTTTTGTCAAAACTGAATGATGAGTGGGCCCGATGTTGTATATCATGACTGGAGTTTGCATCAGGAAACCCACCTAAAATTGGGCAAACTTCCCCGGCTTACTGATGGTAGGGACCCTGTAATGAATGGACCACCACCTATGATAGCCTGCTGGCAGACTAAGCCCAACCTTTAACTCCACCACCCAGTGTTAGTTATAACGGCTGTATGGGTGACAGTGGCGTAACAATAACCCAGCATCCCCTGCAGGATGACAGGTCACTGGCCTGAGAGCTCAAGACTGGCACAGAGAATGGGAGGGGGGCCCCTCCATGTAGTTTGCAGGGGGGCCCCCTCAAGTTTCGTTACGCCACTGTCTGCTGATGCTTCCTGCCTCAAGAGGAGCTGTTCCTCTGCTAAGGCATCTGGACAGATGAGACGGTTGTCGCTGTCAGGACTGCAGAACCCTGGAGTAACCACATACAGTCCAACATTATTGGTGAATTTGCCATGCAGGGGAGCCCTGCTGTTCTTGAAATGTGTCAAGAAAAAAATTATTTTCTCAACGAGAAGCCTTTCTCTGTCAAAGTTAGCAACTTATTTGAGCTTACATTAATCAGCTCACAAACGTCTGTAAAAAGGGAAAATAATTAAAACAAACAGATGTGCAGAAAAACCACTAAGTATTATTACAATATATTTATTTAGTCATTTAAAGGAACAATCAAGGTCAAGAAGGTAAGAGAATGTTCTAGGGAAGGTGTAAGAAAGAGTGCTCAAGTGTATATATAGGAGTCAAGAGAGCTCAAAGTGTGTAGTAAAGTACAGGGCATATATTTACAAGACTGTACAAAACTGATATCCAATAAACAGTTAGATGCAACCTGACCACATGCAAATTATTAATTTGAATTATATTTTCTAAAGCTGGATATCAGTTTTGTACAGTCTTGTAAATATTTGCCCTTTAATTTTCTACACACTTTCAGAGTTCTCGACTCCTATATATATACTTGAGTGTTTTTGATGAAGGCAGGGCAGGTCCTCTGGGTTCTGGATGGCTGCTAGCTACGCCGGGGTTTGGAGGGCTGGGGCAAAAGCAGTTGGTGTCCACTTCTTCCTGGGTCAGTCATTTTTTCTTCCTCGAATCTGATGAGGTATGGTTCAGGGTCGCCCCTAAATACTAAACTTAGGGATGTTACAGGGGTGTGCAGGTCGGGACCAATAGGTTCTTTCCTTAGGGTGAGTACACCCCCTATTATGCAACCATCCAGTAGGAGGGGGCATGAGCCTTTCTCTAATTGACTGTGTCTGCTCATTTTCAAGATGAAGGGGACTGAGATGTGTGCTTCACTTTGCCTCCCCCCACCTGAGGGGTGGGGTTGGCAAAGGTGGGAACACCTCTCTTCCTCACTTGGGTTTCCAGCTGTTTCTCCCACCCAAAGTGGGGGTCAGAACCGGTGGGAGCCAATTGCTAGGAGCAGCAAAAGGCAGGGTCAGCTCACAAAGGCGGCAGGCCTTTGTAGCTTTCCCTTTGTGGACCCAGCCCATCCTGGGGGAGGAGGCATGACACCTCTGCCTAGGATGGGCTTTGCTTTGGGCCCTAAGAGGGGAGGCCCTCTACCCAGGTATCCAGAAACTAGTCTGGTGGTGGCAAATGGCGGGTAGCCATTCAGGACCCACAGAAAGGCTGGTCATCTTTCAAGGGGCATCTCTAAAATGTCTTCTGGGTGCATTTTACATTAAAACCCACACTGGCATCAGTGTGGGTTTAATGTTCTGAGACGTTTGCTACCAAACTTCCCAGGTTTTAGTAAAGCCATTATGGAGCTGCAGGGTAGTGACCAACTTCCAGACCATATACTCTTTATGGCTTTACTGCACTTGCAATGTCTAAGAATGGACTTAGACGCTGTAGTGGGAACAGTGCTCATGCAATTACACCTTCACTCTGAGGTTTAGTGCACACTGCAAGAGGGAGTGAATACCTAGGCCACAGGTAGTGGATTGCAGGCATGCCACACAGGGGTGTGTGCCATGTCGACTCTTCACTTTTCTCTGCACCAAAGAAATGCTGCAGCCCTTAGAAGCCTTCCCTGGTCTCACTGCCCTTGGTACCCATGGTACCTTCTAGAAGGGTCTTACCTGTGGCCAGAGATGTGCCAACTGTGGGAACAAAGGTACAGTTTTGGAAAAGCGCACAGGCACTGGAAACCTGATTGGCAGGGACTCAGGGCACATCAAGCCAAAGTGTATCAAATGTCAGGCAAACAGTGGGGTAACCATGCAAAAAGGGACACTTTCACAAACACTGTTATCAGTAGACCTGGCTATGGTAGCCTTAGAATCAAAGCCATACTTAAGGATCTGTTTTGACATATCTGGGCCCTAGCTCACCAGGTCAGAGAATGGCTTCTTCATTTGGTCTGGCAGGTTGGCAATTGTATGCTGTGCCTGTTCCCATAAGCCATGGACCTAAGGGTCCAAAAGGTAAGCGGCATTAGCTCCATATACAAACAAGATGGCAGAAGCAAAAACTTCATAATTTAAGGCGTCAAGTTTATAGGACTCTCCATAGGAAAGGTGTTTTGAGTTTTGTTTTGAGGATGGCATATGTACCACCAGACTCTCTGGCGATGAGTGAGAGGACAAACTGTGCGTATCACCTGGAGCTGGTATAGGGCATTTGGAAATCTGTCTATGGACAGCAAAGTTCAAAAAGGGTTTCCGACATGCAGCAGTACAGGTACTAGGCAAGCCTTATAAAATGGGAGCATGGGTTCCATATTAAATGTGGAGGGTTGCAGTACTGCTGTTACTGTGTTAGACTTCACTTCAGTCCAAATAAATGTTGGTATCAGTTTTATAAGGAGGTAGGTAGTGATCAGTTTCTGAGTCATCATCTTCCCAGCGTTCACAGACCTTTTCCTCCATAGCCAAGGTATCTGAAACTGACTCAAAATATCCAAACAGGCAAATCTTTAGGTCCTGCTCAGGTGCTCACATAATTAGCTATGACCTTCTCTTTTGTCACACAGATTATATTCTCCCCCATTAATTCCATAACAGGGGCTAGCTCCATGGTTAGCATCAACCTCTTTCCAGAGGCCAACACCTGAATAAATGGGGTTGGTGTCCTGGTCGGTTTCGACTTTACCTTAGATGCTGTGTCGAAAGCCCTTAAAGAAGCAGTGTTAAGATCTGAGCGACAAAATCGCCAAAACCCAAAATAACAAACCTGCTATTAGAGAGTGACCCAGAAGGTTGTCGGCCATCCTGATAAGAGCCAGCACTGGTAGCCAGAAAAATTCGATCTGTGCAGGGTCTGCCAAAGGACTTGGGAACTCAGTTCTCAACGTTTTGGCGGGGGTGGGGTTGGTTGCCCAAGGTCAAATAAGAGCCTGGCATCGGCAAACAACATTGAGATACTCAGTTCCTGTAATGAGACCTCTTCCTCAAAAAAGACATTTGTTTTTTTTGTGGAAGATCGGTTAGAAGAATGTTCCCTGGAAGATAACTTACCTATGGTAGAGGGTCTCCCTCTGAGTCGTAGCCAAAAATAACAGCCTACCACTTTGAGGTGCACAGAGGCACAAGAGTTGCAAGCGACAGCAAGTTATCCCAAACAGACACCACATTTGGTGGTGGGGGTTCAATAGGGACACCTGCTCGCGGCATGGTCTCTAAGGCTTGAAGCCTGAAGCCCCCTGAGGAAGCATTTGACCAAATTGCTGACGAAAGCGGACCATTTTGTTGGCGAAAGACGAAGAGGAAGCTCACCCTTAAGGTGAGTAACCTGTGGGAATAAGTATCCAGCAGAATGTGTATTGTCAGTGCCTGAAGGATGCATGAGCTCATGCCAGTGGTGGTTCAAGTGATTTTTTTCTCAGGAAACCGTTTGGAGCAGTATTATCTCCTATTAATATGCAGATCCACTGAATAATGGTGAATGCCAGTATCAATGTGGCTACCTTTAGATCTCTTACAGTCAGAGCTGTTAACCACATGCACGCTAGTGGAATTCTGCACCTATGCTGAGATTTTAAAAAACCCATGTTACATGACGAGCTGGGCTCGTCATCAGCGTGCGAGGAGGCTACACCATGACGAGCCCAGCTCGTCATGAGCCTGGAAGGGGTTAAGGCATCCAAGGCATTTTTTTGAGGTGCAGATAGGAAGCCATTATGAAAGCACAGATTGATTACCAGAATCCACATTCTAAATATTCTACTCTAAGTGATGGGAGTGGTTGATCTGGTGGTCAGCAAGCCTTAACAAACCATTATCCGTTCCTTCGCCCCTTGCAGAGAATGTAGAATTTCCTAGCTTTCACAAAGGAAAGTTTAAACTCTATTAAGGGAATTTAGGCGAGGACATTCCCAGGCAGAAGAAGTGGTCTGCTTTCTCCTCTAGGACAACTGTGGAAATCCCAGAATTTACAAGTAATTCGTATCTCTGTTTTGGCTAACAGGTTTGTATGCCATTCATAAATCCTTTGCAATTATGTTAAGTCTGTTGTATGGTTTTAAGAATTATACGTCTGGGTCGTTCACTGACCAGACGCAAAGCAAAATCAGGAATGCTGAGAAGGCGTGGAGATGTAAATCGAAAAGATCTGCTTCTCACGCAAAGTCTTTGGAGCTATTTTCCCGAACTAATTAGAGATGTAGTCCAGGAAAGTTTGTTTTTCTATGAAAGCTGGTGAGAACAAAGTGGGAAAGTTAATGCATAATCCTCACCTCCATGCTTTTAATAGAACCAAATTTTTCTTCATGAAAGCTAGGATTTTGTTTACATATATCTACTCTTAAAGAACTCTTCAAATATTTATCTTGCAGGAGCAAGGTCAATGAATGACACACTATGTACATTACTGATCCGTAAAGATGGAAAGGATAGTTAACCCATAAGCTAAAGGGCCAATTTTATTATTAGACCAAGTGCAAACAGTGAATAGACATAAAAACACCCTCCCATCTCTAAAGGGTTCATCACAGAAAGATTTCATGAAAAAAATAATTATTCAGCAATAATATTAGAAATGTCAGGCTCGGCGTCGGTTCTCTTCGGGGCTGTGCTGAATATCCTATAACCTCACTCACACGACTCTCCTAGAGTCTGAAGTATGTAACACAGACTACCAAGATAGTCCCATGAGCGCGGGAAAGGAAGGGGACAGCGGGAGGGAGATCTGAAACGACAAGGACAGATATTTAGAAAACACCCCCCTAAACCCCACAATGCACATAGTCTACAGTACTTCCACACTCATCACAACATTGACCTAAACCCCTACCTGAAAAGGAAAATGCAAAGGTTTTGTAATGTGGGTAGGAAAGATGGGAACCGAGATCAAGGATGGCAACCAACTGTAATGACAAATATATAGAAACACGATGAGCTTATGGTTTCATATGAGGATATGAGAATCATCAATAGCACTACTACATACCACACAAGTCTGGTGTTCCTCGGGGGGCGCTAGGTGGCGCCAAACCAAGATGGCCGCACCGTTGTAAGGCTCCCGACTGACTGAGCGCTTACACCCACTTCTCCAACATCCTCTCCAGTGTGGCTACTCCTGAATGGTCTCGGAGTGATCCCTGAACTGTGGTGAATCCATCGGTGCCACAATCTTCCCGATCGGCCGAGGGGTTCGGGAGCTGCGGATGCATTTGCCTGGCGCCGACCGATGCTGCTGGAGAGGTCGCTCAACGTGAACGGATCCGGCTCGCAGGAAAGGCCGGTGCTTTGGGGCCTGCCCGCTCCGGACCTGCAGGCCTACACGCTCCGGCCGCCGGCCCCTATTGTGATTGGAGCCTCCCAACACTGCAGAGACAGGCTCCCGCTCGGCTGGCACGCTTGCTGGGGCTGCGCCTGAAACCACGAGAGGGCCCAGCCGCCTGTGGATTGACACTGCACTACCGGACGGAGGAGCCGGAGCGCTCTGCTCCCCCCCCCCCCGCCTCTGCCTCTCCGCTCACCTGCTCCTGACCACGAGGCGCTCTCCGTGGGCCGCTCGTGGTGTGCGGCGGGAAGCCTGTTCTCGAGGGGGGCCTCCTGAGGGGCTACGCACAAGGTACGGACTTCACTCCCCCGCGCTGCACGTTTGAACATTCAGGGTGGGCCCCTGAAGTGCACGACTGTACATCCAGGGCGGACCCCCCCCCGCCCTGGGGGGTAATCCTCCCCGCGCCCCCCGCAGCTGAGAGGCGGGACGGCTGGCGGTTGGCCTGCGGCTTCCTGCTCCCCCCCCTCACTCGGTCACTGGCCGCACTTGGGGGCCCCCTGGCTACTGCAACGCGGGTCCCCACCCTCGGACTCGGCGGTTTGCCTCTCTGTGGTGACCCCTGACTCTGTCATTCAACCCACTGGCTAGTTCATCTGCGGCCTGGTACCTGGGAAACACGTGGTGCTGTGGTCGCTCGCCTGCCTGACTTCCCGGCGCCCGCTGTACCGCGCCTTTACTGCTCTTTGGCTCTCATCCCCCTGACATCGGCTAACACCATCCCACGCCCTGGCCTCCTCTCAGACCGCGACTCCGCGAACTCCATGGCGTGACATGGGCCGCAACGACGCCAGGCAATCTAAGATCCCCATTGAAACTCACAAGAAAGCGTCCAAGGCACAGTCGGAGGGTGCGGAGGGACCGGCCACCCCCGTGCCCCAAGAAGATGACTGGAAAACGCTCCTGCTGGGCATGAGGCAGAGTCTCTCCTCGATAGACGCCAAGATCGACACCATCAACACCCGTATGGATGGGGTCGTCGCTAAACTCGAACACCATGACACTCGTATAAAGGAGGCGGAGGACAGGGTCTCAGCGCTCGAGGATGGGGCCACCTCCACTGCCAAGCAAGTCACGCAGATGGACAGACTGTTGAAAATAATAGCGGACAAGAATGAGGACTTAGAAGCTAGGTCCCGACGCAACAACGTCCGCGTCCTGGGCCTTGCGGAGTCAACCAACACAGGGAGGATGGAAGTGTTTATGGAAAAGCTGATCGTGGAACTGTTTGGGAGGGAATCATTCTCCCCGCACCTCATTGTGGAGAGGGCACATAGATCTCTTGCTGCCCGCCCTCCTCCCGGGGCAGCACCGCGCCCTGTTATTGCTCGCTTCCTCAATTACAGAGACAGGGATGCGGTGCTGCGCAGAGCGAGAGAGGTGGGCACGGTCACATATGGCAACACAACGCTTTCATTTTTCCCTGACTTTACCCCCTCCGTACAAGAGGCCCGCCGTAAGTTTGCGGGGGTGAAGAAGAAACTCCAATCCCTGGAAATTTCCTATGCCATGCTCTACCCGGCCAAACTGAAAATAACGCATCATGGCTCACAGCACTTTTTTCTGAACCCGCAGCAGGTGGAGGACTTTCTCAAGCGCCGCCAGAAAGAACGATCCACAGACCAGGCTGGAATCCAACGCTCCAGGTCACAGTCACCAATGTCTGAACAAGACTGACTAACTGAGCCTCTGGTGTGCCCATGGAGGCGCTGCCCTGAACTAACCAAATGACCGAACACTGTAATGCTTGGTGAGGTACATTTTTTTATACTGTTTCAAATCTCACTGGAGAAAATAAAAAAACTCTGTAAGTGCTTGGTCGCCCACCTCCGTCCCACGTAGCGTAGCTGGGTTCCCTAGCGTCCTGTGGGTGAAAGTAAGGAGGTGGTGGGCAGGTTTGGCGCCCCTGGATTTCCGTCCCCAATGGGTGATCCCCTATAGAACTTTATTGTATCTTTAGTTTTGGAGTTGTTGCTGTTAGGGAGGGGGGTGGGGAGTCCTAATTCCCGGCTAGTTGGGTATGCCGGTGTGGGTGGGGTCTTATTGTACCTTCAGGCAGTGGTAACCTACGGGCCACCTCTACAGTCTATTTGCACCATGCCACGTCAGACTACTGTCATGCATTGCCGGCCTGTTGGGGTTGCCGGACAAGTTGGGTTCTTTACCTGTTTTAGAGCCCACTGCGTAGCCGCGGTGGGAACTGTTGAGACTTTGAGGAATGATATGATCAATCTGCTGGGTGAAAGTCTTGCATTTATTGCTATTACTGGATTGCTATTGTGGGCGGTAATTTTGTGCGTCATTTGCATTACCGGGATGAGATGGGTGAGGTGAACAGTCCTCAACTGGCTTTGAATATTCAGCTTGTTACTTGGAATGTGCGGGGCCTTAATAACCCTAGGAAACGGCGACAGATACTGGGGTATATGGACAGGCATGGGATCTCAGTCGCTCTATTGCAGAAAACACACCTGGCGCCCTCTGCCTCCCCCTCCTTTGCTTCCTGATGGGCGACGTGCAGGGTGTTCTCTGCTTATTCGAATTATGCTAGGGGTACCACAATCCTGGTTAAAAGAGGTCTGGGGTTTACACCGTTTGGCTCTGAGATGGACTCCTCTGGTAGATATTGCTTGCTCTGGGGGAAACTGCACGTACATACTGTTTTATTCGCTTGCTATTATGGCCCCAACACTGATGACCCTTCTGCTCTCCTCACCATGTGGGGCAAGATACAGACCCTGGGCATATCTCATGTAGTGGTAGGCGGTGATTTTAACACCGCGCTGACCCCCGCGCTTGACCGGTCACACCCGCAAGCCGGACATTATACGCACACGCAACGCACCCTGCTTGGTATATTGGAGGATCACCACCTGACAGACGCATGGAGGCACATGCATCCTTCTCATCTACAGGGTACACATTTCTCTGTGATCCACTCCACCTGGGCACGCATAGACTATGTCTTCCTTTCTGCTGGCCTCACCCCATGGCTTGTCAAGGCGCAACACCTCCCCCGCACCTACTCAGATCACTCCCCAGTCCTATTGACACTGCGCATTCCACTGGATGCTTCTCCTTTCCTGAGTTGGCGTCTGAACCCCGCACACCTCACAGATTCGGCCTTTAAGGCTGATTTAGAACAAGACATAACTGATTTCTTTGACCGCAACATCAACTCTGTTTCAAGTCTCACCGTTGTTTGGGAGGCGTTCAATGTTACGGTGCGCGGGTGGTGCATATCCAAAGGGGGTGGGGTCCTCAAGGCCCTTCGTGGAGACCTGCGGAAACTGGAAGGGGAGATAGGCAAGCTAGAGGGCGAACTGTCCAACGGGTCGGGAGGTCACGCAGTTCAGGCGCAGCTCAGGGAAAAGATTAATGAGTACACTGAGGCAGCGGACAAAGAATGTAAGTTCCTAGGGAAACCCTACACAGCTCGGGTATACGGAGAGGGAGATAGGCCAGGTAGGGCCCTCGCTTCTGCTATCAGACCACCCAGGCACACTTCTTATGTCACCACACTGCTTGATAGACATGGGACGCCCCAAAGGGACCTCACTTGCCAGCTAAGGGTCCTCACAGAACACTACGCTACACTATACACCTCTCAGAGGCAGACACCACTGGATCTCCCTTCCTATCTCGATGACACCGCTATTGCCTGGCTTGGCCCAACCCAACAAAAGTTTTTGCACCTGGAATTGGAAGTTGATGAAATTAAGGATGCCATTATGTCTATGACATCAGGCAAGACCCTGGGCTCAGACGGTCTACCGATAGACTTCTATAAAGCTTTTATACACTTATTGGCCCCGATTCTTTAAAATGTGTACTATTCGGCCCTGGAGGAGGGAGTCCTGCCGCTGAGTTTGCGGGAGGCCCTTATTACCTCCCTGTTGAAACCTGGTAAGCCCCCGGAACATTGTGACTCATATAGACCCCTCTCCCTGCTAAATACTGACGTCAAGATACTAGCAAAAGTATTAGCGACCCGCCTGAACCTCCTTATGGAACGCCTGGTCTTGCCGGATCAAGCGGGTTTCGTCCCAAATCGCGCCACTTCCCACAACCTCCGTACCCTCCAGGCGGTGCTGCAAGATATAGACCCCAATTGCGAGGCCGCGGCGGTCTTTTTAGACGCCACAAAGGCGTTCGATTCCCTAGAATGGGACTATCTTTTAAAACTGCTGGAACGTATGGGCACCCCCTTTAGCTTCCTGGATTGGGTTCGATTACTGTACTGTAAACCGCAGGCTGCTGTCCTCCTAAATGGTGCTCGCTCAGATCCCTTTGAAATACACAGGGGCACTCGCCAGGGCTGCCCTCTCTCCCCAGTTCTCTTCGCGATTGCCATAGAACCCCTGGCTGCCAAACTACGTCAGCACCACAACCATCGCTCCCTTATCTACCCCGAGAGACAGTTACTCATATCACTATATGCTGATGACATGACCCTCTACATACACAAACCTCAGGAAAACCTAAACCCCATCTTGCGCGAGGTCACCAAGTTCGGTGCCATCGCGGGTGTACAATAAACTGGGCAAAGTCTGCCCTCTTCCCTCTCACGGATAAAACCCACAGGTTCCCTCTCGACTACCCATTGGTATGGGAAGACGAGGAACTGAAATATCTGGGGATAAATGTCACCAGAGACCGGGAGGCCCTTATGCGAGCTAATTACGGCACGGTTCTGGATAAGTTGACAGATAATGTCACTAAGTGGATCCACCTCCCCCTATCCATGGCGGGGCGTGTCTCGCTGCTCAAGATGGTTGTTCTCCCCAAGTTATTATACCTCTTTACTAATATCCCCTACTGCCCTGGCCCACATTTCTTCCGAGCTATAGACTTTCAGATGTCCCGGCTGATATGGGGAGGAAAGCAAGCCAGAATCGGACTCAAAACCCTCATGCTTCCATACCATCAGGGTGGCTTTGACGTACCTAACTTTCGCCTTTACTATGATTGTGCGTACTGGCTGCATCCCCCACCCTTCATGGCACACCTTGCTGTCGAGGACGGCTATATGCGGCCCGCGAAGCCGTCTGGCTACCTCTACTTGGACCATCGAATCCCTGATCGCGACCCTACTACAGTAGATTGCACTGTGCTTGCATGGCGCAGGATCCAGTTTTGCATGGGCGCTTCTCTCCTATACTCCCCTGGCATGGTGCTCGCGCACGATCCCAGACTGAGTATTACCCAGGAGGAAATTGGACGTAGGTTGCTGGCTAAGCTGGCATTGCACACGTGGGGAGATCTCTTCATTCAGGGCCGTTTCCGTTCTGCTGCACAGTTCTTTGGAGAGCATGCACCTACTGTAATGGACACTTTTCTTTACAACCGGCTACGCCAGAATATTCGGGCGATTACGCCTGACTTCCCTGATGAACCAGACACGGTCGCCCCACTACATGCGCTTTTACAATCTGACACCCGAAACATGTGGTGTCCATGTTATACAAGCATGCATATACTGCCTCCGACCCCCCGCTTTGAAAGCTAGGCAGGCATGGGATGGGGACCTTGATGCCCCCCTCTCGGATGAACAATGGGAGGAAAGCTGCTCCCACACCAACGCGGTTACGGGCAACGCTCGCCTCCGCCTAGTGCATTTCAAATTCCTGCACCGCCTTTATTATACACCTGCCAAGTTTTATCGCTTTGGACTACGGGATAATGATCGATGCCTCCGTTGTAAAAGTGCTGAGGCGGACTTTGCCCATCTTGCCTGGACTTGCCGGAACGTTGCGACGTACTGGACTGAGGTGTTCGGTGCCTTGTCCGACATGTTGGGATTAACGCTTGCCCCCTGCCCCAAAATAGCTCTGCTGGGGCTGGCCCCACCCTCCCTTAAGGAACATCGTAAATTTTTTGCACTAAGTTTCTTACTGGCGAAACGTCATCTGGCCTGCAGGTGGGGAAGGGGACGAGCCCCCAAATTTAAGTCTTGGCTGTCAACCATGTCCACATGGCAGGAACAACTGCACAACTATGCGGACCTGCTGCCCCATAAAATGCGTCCCAAGGACCTGTGGGGACCCCTCACTGCTTATCTTCTAAGAGCACAGGACGACGACACGGAAGAACCGGATAGTTAACTAAATCCGATCCATGCCTCATAATGGATCCGTCTGGGAGAATACTCAACCCTTACCACAACCCTCCCCGTCAGACCTCCTTTCCCCCCCCCCCACCCCCCACTCGTCAGATCCCCCGCATGCTAACCCTCATGAACGAACAATACACCATGTCAAGGATAATCGAGGAGGCACACACTTACACTGCAGTAAACTTTTCGTGCCAGACCCCGAGCCAACCTGTACACGAACACTACTGGGGGATGTAGGCCTTTTTGCACATTCCGCGCATGCTTCCCACCTACAACCGCTCACACAGGACTTACCCGATGCTAGCACACATAGATCACTTTTCTGACCGCAGACACGCTACCTAACCGCTCAATTCACTCCCCCTCTACAGTACCCCTTGCCAGAGATTGCAGGGCACTACACCTACGCCTCAGCCATTCCCCTGGAGGAAATTTTTCCCTCTGCCCGCCCTGCCCCGGTCATTACGCTGAATCACATACTCTGCAGGGTGGACATACATAAGGGGGAGATTGTACACGGTTGATTCCTCACCTTTGGTCTCAGGTTTTTTGATGGTTGGGGGGTGGGGGAGGAGGGTGAAAAACTGAAAAATAAGAGACCTCTGATGTCCAACTGCTGAGTTATAATTGCTCTGGAACATAATTAGTAAGATGACGCAATGTACATGACCTTGTTCTACTTTGGACGCGGCCGGCACGAACGGGTTGTAGGCGACATGCTGTGGTTAACGAACTGTCTCCACCTAATCGTGCTTTGTTACTACTCTACGCTGCTGCCGGCCTGCTATCTCAGGTTGTAGGCTGACGAGGCTGTGTAAAGCTCCCCTTTTTACATCTAATAAAGGTCTTGAAAAAAAAAAAAGTCTGGTGTTCCTCTTTAGGTTAGACCAATTCCTTTGTTTCTCAGACCCCTGAATCGTCTCCCCTGTATGTTCAAATACAAAGCGTAGTAAAGAAAATATTGTGCAAAAAAGGAAACACAAGATACGGCAGGCAAGGTTACAGCACCCTTCTAAAACGGTTTCCTGCTCCTTGTTTATATGAAATGTTAGTAAGAGGATCCTTGTGACACTTCCCGTGTCCGAACTCGAGACTTAGTTCAACAAAACCACAGCAGTCCTATCTGCTCCTGCTCTCCTTACTGTTTTCGAATAAGTACCCAAGTGCTTGTTGAACTATGCACACTGTTCCGTCTTTAGACAGACCGTCAACAAGCTTCTCCCCGCAATTAATAACACAGCAGTACCGTTTCATTTAACTGGGAAAAAGAAAGAGAGAGAGAGAGACCCTGTTTAATAATCACAAGGGTTCTCCGTGAACCATGCATATGCACACAGCCGTGCGCACAACGGATCCGCTACTTCTATTTACCCGACCCATAACGGGGTGAAAGGATCGTAGAAGAACAACGAATCTCCAAGGAAAGGCTTATCGCTACAGCACCTTACCGACCAGTCCGAAGTCTTTAACCTGAATTATCGGCACCGCTGGCGAGTACAGGCTGAATCTTATTTCCGGGTATTTGCGTGACCGGCGTCACCGCGTGACGTTGTCTCCCGGCATTCTGGGTAATGTAGTTGTGCTTGTGTGGTTGCCATTCACCCCGCATAATGCGGACAGCGGCTCCACACGGCGGTAATCTTGACAGTACATCCCCCCTCACAAGGGACGCTGTCCAGCAGCAGGCTTCTCAGGACACAACCTATGGAACTGAGCCACCAAACGAGGAGCATGAACCAGATGCGCAGGCTCCCAGGAGTTCTCCTCCTGACCATAGCCCTTCCAAGAAATCAAATACTGTAAACACCCCCTCACCCATCTGGAGTCAAGAACCTGTGAACTTCATACTCCTGGTCGTGTTGCACCCACAGTGGTAATGGGGCACGTCGAACCGGACAAAGAGAGGGTTTCAGCAGGGATACATGAAAAACAGGGTGGATCTTGAGATGTGCCGGCAAACGCAACTGAACCGATACAGGGTTCACATGTTTAACTACCCTATATAGTCCTATGAACCTAGGATTAAACACACTGTGTTTCCTGAATCTGATATGCTTGGTAGACAACCACACCAGGTCCCCTTTTTTGTACACGGGGCAAGGTCTGCGGTGTTTGTCAGCCTGTGTCTTGTACCTACTCTTGGCACGGACGAGCTTCTTGTACGTGTCCGTGAGTATCCGGCGTATGCGCAACAACGTGGCCTTGGCGTCTGGCAGCTGTACATTGTCACTCGGGAGTAACAAGGGACTGATTCTGGGATGGTGGCCATAGGAACAAAAGAAAGGGGAATGAAGCGTGGAGGAATGTTGCGTGCTGTTGTATGCCACCTCTGCCACCCACAGCCAATCCACCCACGAGTCTGTGTTGGTCTGAACATAGCAACGCAAATATTGCTTCAGGGTTTGGTTCAGTCTTTCCGTCTGACCATCGGTCTGGGGGTGGAAGCTAGTGGACAAGGAAGAGGAGACCTGCAAGGCAGAACACCAGGTTTGCCAAAACAGGGCAGTGAATTGGGCCCCTCTGTCTGACACTATCACCCTCGGGAGACCATGTAGCATAACCACATTCACTAAAAGGAGGTGCGTAAATTGACTAGCTGTAGGAACCTGATTACATGCAAAAAAATGCCCCATTTTTGTCAGATAATCTACCACAACCAGGATAGTTGTCTTTCCTTGATCCTTGGGGAGACCGACAATAAAGTCTACTGAAAACCTCTCCCAGGGCGTTTCGGGTGTAAGCAAAGGTTGTAAAAATCCCTGAGGTCGTTGATGATCAGATTTCATCTGGGCGCATGTCATGCACTTTTTTCCCCATTGCGTCAAGTCAACTCTTATCGATGGCCACCAGAACTGTCTCAGGGCTTTATCAAGTGTCTTCACCATTCCCATGTGTCCAGCACACGGTGCTTCGTGGCACCATGCAAATACAGTCTTTCTCAGGTACTTTGTGGGTACGAGT
The DNA here is from genome assembly GCF_964263255.1 of Lissotriton vulgaris. Classification (NCBI taxonomy): domain Eukaryota; kingdom Metazoa; phylum Chordata; class Amphibia; order Caudata; family Salamandridae; genus Lissotriton; species Lissotriton vulgaris. The sequence continues at coordinate 763,115,515 of NC_141697.1, forward strand.
ACTTGAGATCCTCTCATAGGCACACCGTGTCTCATCTTCCATTCAGGGTGATGTCGGAGCCAGGTTCTCCACACACAGGTTTGTATCCCCCTACGTACACTTTGCAGAAAATCCCCTGTTTGAGTTATTCCCACCACCTTGGCAGGATCAATGATGGATCTTCTAGGCGTTAGGGCGTGCATGGCCGGGTTTTCTTGTCTCGTTAGGGCATCAGCCTTTTTGTTCTCTACGCCTGGTCTATATGTGACAATGAATCTGTATTCCTCAAAGAATAACATCCAGCGTAGCTGTCTGGGTGTGAGATGATGAGCTGCTCGTAAAAATTGAAGATTCCTGTGGTCTGTATAGACCGTAACCGGATGAGCGGCACCCAACAACCAATGTCTCCATTCCACGAAGGCACCAAGTATAGCCAGCAGTTCTTTTTCAGCTATTGTATAATTCGTCTCGGCGGGACTGAGTTTTCTGGACATGAAGGCAATGGGGAGCAGCATTCTGGTGGATTCGTCCCTCTTTGATAATAGAGCCCCTAGGGCGACTTCGGAGGCGTCGGCTTCCACCAGGAAAGGCAGATCCGGATTGGCGTGCGTCAGAACGGGAGCCGTGGAAAAAGCATCCTTCAACCCATCAAATGCTTCTTGTGCTCCTGTATTCCATACAAATGGGACTTTTTTCCATGTGAGCCGGGTCAAGGGTGACACTAAAGCGGAGAATCCACAAATAAACCGCCGGTAGGCACTGGATGTCTTTCACAGTACTTGGACGAGGCCACTCCTTTACTGCTTTCACCTTCCTCTCGGCCATGATCTGACCAGAGGGCGTGAGAATCACTCCCAGAAATTCCACCGTGGTCATGTGAAACTCACATTTTGTAATCTTACAATACAAACGATGGTGCAGCAAGGCTTCAAGAACTTGGTTCACGTGTATCGTATGTTCTTCGGAGGAGTCGGAATACACTAAGATGTTGTCAATATATACGACAACGAAACGATCAAGGTATTCTCTCAGAACCTCATTCAGAAAGTACTGGAAGGCGGCCGGGGCGTTACATAGCCCGAAGGGCATCACTAGATATTCAAAGAGCCCGTACCGCGTCTTAAAGGCCGTCTTCCATTTGTCGCCCTGCCGTATACGGACCAGATGATACGCACCACGTAAATCGAGCTTGGTGTATATAGTGGCTGATCTGACTTGTTCCAACAATACCAGAATCAGTGGCAATGGATATTGATTCTTGATTGTTATGGTATTCAGGGCTCGGTAGTCGATACAGCATCTCTTTTCACCATTGGCCTTGGAGTCAAAAAACAGAGGCTAAGCTGCAGGCGATCTTGATGGCCTTATATACCCTATGGCCAAATATTTGTCCAAATAAGCCCGCAAATACTCGTTTTCGGGTATCGTGAGGGCATAGAGCCGTCCATTAGGAACCACCGATCCTGGGATAAGATCTATTCGGCAATCGTAGGCTCTATGTGGGGGGAGCATCTCTGCCTGTACGTCGCTGCATACTTCTTCATATTTCCTATAGCAGGATGGCAATGTCATTTCTTTCTCAGCAGCCGTGGCTATTCCATGTATCGAAGCCAAAGCCCTGGAGGGTCCCTCTGCGTCAGTACACACTGTTTCTGACAGTGCTCAGATACAAACTGTACCGTCTTGGTTGTCCAGTGAATAGTTGGTTCATGTTTTTTCAGCCAGGGAAGTCCCAGAATGACTCCATATTGAGGTGCTTGGATTATATTGAAGGAGATCATTTCGCGATGAATTCCGTTGTGGACGAGTTCATATTCGGGTGTATTGAATTTAATAGGCCCTGCTATCAAATCACTCCCGTCCACAGCGTACACCATTTCTGGCTGTTCTTTTGTAATGAGTCGTACCCCCAATCTTTTCGCTTCTGCAAAATCCATAAAACATCCCGTTGCACCAGAATCTACCATGGCGTTAATGTCTTTCTCCTCCAGATCAACAAACAATGTCATAGCCAGAAACAAATGGTTGTTCTCTTGTCCACAGCCAGGCGTTATTGAAGGGATGACTTTCCTGCTTGATAGGTCCCCTTCACTCTCCTTCAAGCACTGGAGTTTTCCGACTTCCTCTCGCCAGTTCCTGCTGCTGTCTGTCCTGTCCTATATTTTCCTGATTTGGGTTTCACCGGACAGTCTCTCAAATAATGCCCTTTTTTACCGCAATATAAACAAATACCATTTTTCCAGCGATATTCTTTTTCACTTAACGTTAAAGCAGCTCGTATTGCTCCGATTTCCAGAGACTCCGGTGTTGTATTCGATTTCTCCCCCAATCCTCCTTTGTCATAAGACAAAACGGGCTGTTCTTTTTTCTTGAGCTCACCTTTTCTCTCTCTTATTCTATGATCCAATCGCAAGGTCAGCTCAATGAGAGCGGAGCAGGAATGGGGTTGCGGATCTATGTGGGCCAACACATCCTTCATTTCGTCGTTCAAACCCTAAAACAAGGCGGATTGTTTTATTTCAGGCCAGTCATTCTCTGCCACCAGACGACGAAAACTATTCAGGTAGGTCACCAAATCTGTGTTGCCTTGCTTCAGGACTAGCAACTCCCTGTCGGCAGTAAATGTTTCAGCTCTACGATCAAAGGTTTTTTCGAATTCTGACCTGAACTCGTCCCAATCGTAGAGTAGTGGGTCATCTTGCCGTACAACAGGGACCGCCCATTGTGCTGCCTCCCCCCTAAGTAGGAAATATGAAAAGCAACCCTAGCCTGGTTGGTGGCAAACATCTTGGGTTTACACATGAAATGTAATAGCACCGCGTCATGAACACCTGTACTTTCTTGTTGTCCCCATAGAAACGCTCAGGAGGTGCCAGTGGAATTTGTGTGGGCATTTCTACCACTACAGAGGTGGAAGGAGGAGGGCCTGACCTGACATCAAAGGGGTTCCCCTGCATTCGATCTATTCTGGCCTTTAACTGTGCGTTTTCGGATCTAGAGGCCGCCACTTCTCTGTTGGACGCCGCTAGCTCCGTCTGCACCAAAACTAGAGCTGCCATTACGTCATCTATAGTAGCCATAGTGTCTTCACCACAGCCAAGAAGAGAAAACAATCGTGGGCCGATAATTCTGTCAGGCTCGGCGTCGGTTCTCTTCGGGGCTGTGCTGAATATCCTATAACCTCACTCACACGACTCTCCTAGAGTCTGAAGTATGTAACACAGACTACCAAGATAGTCCCGTGAGCGCGGGAAAGGAAGGGGACAGCGGAGAGGGAGATCTGAAACAACAAGGACAGATGTTTTGAAAACACCCCCCTAAACCCCACAATGCAGTTAGTCTGCAGTACTTCCACACTCATCAAAACATTGACCTAAACCCCTACCTGAAAAGGAAAATGCAAAGGCTTTGTAATGTGGGGAGGAAAGATGGGAACCGAGATCAAGGATGGCAACCAACTGTAATGACAAATATTGAATATGCTACTTACCAGTATGCATCTGTTCTTGGCATGTAGGGCTGCTGACATTCATATCTGTGCATAGATCGCCGCCTAGTGTTGGGCCCGGATGATTGCACATTGTTGTCCTGGAAGAGTCTTCGAAGTATCACAAGATAGGTGGCTCCTCCCCTGGACTACAGTGCGCATGGGCATCAACTCCATCCCCAGATTGTTTTTAGCCATTGTGGCCAAGATGGAGTGAAACTCAGTGAATGATGACCATGCTATGAGTATATGTGAATACTGCAGCTGCTACAGGCGCCGGGGAGGAGGGCGGGCGATATGAATGTCAGCAGCCCTACATGCCAAGAACAGATGCATACTGGTAAGTAGCATATTCGGTTCGAGGCATGTGGGCTGCTGAATTCATATCTGTGCATAGAATAAATAGCAGTCCCTCCATTAGCGGCGGCCGCCCGTGCCAGCTGCAGCAGTTTGAAAAAGTTTCTTGAGAACAGCCTGCCCTACAGCTTCCTGCTGTTTGGAGTGCACATCAACACAGTAATGCTTAGTAAATGTGTGTGTGGTAGACCATGTGGCTGCTCTACATATGTCTTCCAAAGGAATGTTTCCAAGGAATGCCATAGAGGCCCCCAACTTTCTGGTGGAGTGGGCTCTTGGTGGAATGGTAAGAGTACGCTTAGCTTTCAGATAGCAGATCTGTATACATTTAACGATCCACTTAGCAATACCAGCCTTGGAAATAGGGTTACCTTTGTGGTGTGGTGCAAAGGCGACAAAGAGTTGCTTAGTCTTTCTAAAATCCTTGGTCCTATCAATGTAATACATTAGGGCCCGTTTAACGTCAAGGGTATGGAGCATCCGCTCCGCCAATGATTCAGGATTTTGAAAGAAAACAGGTAGTTCGATTGTTTGGTTGATGTGGAACTGAGACACAACCTTGGGCAGAAACTTAGGATTAGTGCGGAGCACTACCCTGTTGGAATTAATTTGGATAAATGGCTCTTGGATTGTGAGGGCTTGTAATTCACTAACCCTCCGTAGTGATGTAATTGCTACGAGGAAATCCACTTTCCATGTCAAGAACTGAATCTCGCAGGAATGCAGTGGTTCAAAGGGAGGACCCATCAGCCTGGTAAGAACCACATTGAGGTTCTACTCAGGAGCTGGTGGAGTCCGTGGTGGAATGACTCGTTTGAGGCCTTCCAAAAAAGCTTTGATGGCAGGCACCTTGAAGAGTGAAAGGTGCTGTCTATTTTGGAGATAAGCGGCCATTGCAGACAGATGAATGCGAATGGAAGTATAGGCCAGATTACACTTGTACAGATGGAAAAGGTAACAGATGATGTTCTGAATAGAAGCATCCAGCGGGTTAATGTTGTGGTTTGCACAATAAATGACAAACCACTTCCATTTCGCCGCATAGCAGGCTCTAGTAGTGGGCTTCCTCGCCTCCCGAATGATGTCCATGCAGTCGCGAGGTAAGTTTAGGTAGCCAAACTCTAGGACTTCAGGAGCCAGATTGCCAGGTTGAGCTGTTGCGGATCTGGGTGCTGAATGTCACCATGGCTCTGCGTCAGAAGGCTGGGTGTGAGATGTAGCCTTTGATGCGGTACCATTTTTTTTTTAAAGTAATTTTTATAGTAGACACACCTTACGCAGGCCAATAGTTACACATATTCAGTATCAATCAGAGTGCTACAGTCTTGATGCGGTACCATGGACAGTTCTAGAAACGTGGTGTACCATGGTTGGCGAGCCCACGTTTGAGCAACTAGGATGAGAGTCATCGAGTGCTGCCTGAGCTTGCGTGCCACCAGCGGTATCAGAGGTGCTGGGGGAAAAGCGTACGCAAATTTGCCTGACCAGTTCATCCATATCGCATTGCCCTGCGACTGTGGGTGTGGGAACCTGGCGGCGAAGCTTTGGCATTTTGCGTTCTCGTTTGTGGCGAACAGGTCTATCTGTGGATGACCCCTGCTTTGGAAGTACGGCTGGAGTACTGATGGATGTATCTCCCACTCGTGCATCTGGTGGCTTTGCCTGCTGAGCAGGTCCGCCATCTGATTGTCCTTGCCCGGGAGGTGCTCTGCCATGAGGAAGATGTTCCTTTGAATGGCCCACTTCCACATGCTCTGAGCCAGATGAGACAGCTGCGGAGAGTGTGTGCCTCCCTGCTTTTGAATGTAGTACATTGCCGTCATGTTGTCGGTCCGAATCAACACGACCTTGTTGCATAGATGTACTTTGAAAGCCTTCAGTGCCATGAAGATCGCCATCAGTTCTAGAACATTGATGTGCATCTTCCCCTGTTGCTGCGTCCACAGTCCCTGCACAGTGTATTGGAGTACATGCGCTCCCCATCCCTGGAGAGATGCGTCAGTGGTCAGGATAATCTCTGGCACAGGCTCCTGGAACGGTCGGCCCTTGCAAAGGTTTCGTGATTCCATCAATGCAGAGAGTTGTATGCCCGACCGCTCACCAACACTAGGTCTTTCAACTGGTTGTGAGCATGAGTCCATTGACGTGCTAAGCACTCCTGAAGCGGACGCATATGTAGTCTGGCGTGCGGAACAATGGAGATGCAGGAGGCCATCATGCCTATCAACTGCATGAACACTCGCGCTGGAAGCGAGTGTTGAGGTCTGAACTTTTGGATCAGCGATTGAATGCTGCTGACTCACTGAATTTGGCTGGGCTGTGGCCGCCAGAGTGTCTATGGTCGCACCCAGATACTGCCGTATGTGGGCGGGCTGGAGATGGGATTTTGGGTAATTCAGTGAGAATCCCAGATCGTGCAGGAGGTGAATGGTGTGGGACACGTGGTCGGCGCACTGCTGGGCCGACTTCGCCTGAATGAGCCAGTTGTCCAGATAGGGGTAGACGTGGATGTTTTGACGTCTCAGATGCGCCGCTACCGTCGCCAGGCACTTTGTGAATACCCTGGGTGCCGTGGTGACCCCGAAAGGCAAAACCTTGAATTGGTACTGCTGGTTTTGGATGGTGAACCTGAGGTATTGTCTGTGTGAAGGATGTAGCGGAATGTGGAAGTAAGCATCCTTCAGGTCCAGAGTTGCCAGAAAATCCCCCTGTTGAAGCAGTGGGAGAACTTGCTGCAGTGTTAGCATGTGGAAATGCTCTGATAGGATGTAAAAGTTGAGGGGCCTGAGATCCAGGATGGGCCTGAGGGATCCGTCCTTCTTTGGAATCAGGAAGTACAGGGAGTAAACTCCGAGCCTCTTTCCTGCAAGAAACAACGGAGAGTTTGCTCTTAATCAGTTAGGCTGAGCATTTAAACATAATAGACCAAGGGATATGCCAAAACTGATATGCGGATTCAACATAGAATTTTGCTCATAAGTTAGAAAAACGCATTCCAACCTACGATGTTGCTAATAAATAGCAGTTTATTCAGTTAATTTCAAAGAAAATTTTTTTTTAAACAAATTAATAAATTTTATACAACACTACACCATTATATTTATACAACACTCATTCAACTAGTCATCCATATCACATACATACAAAATCAGGCATCCATATGTACACAGAATTTAAGAATTGTCACAAAGGAAAAAACAACAAAACAGAAATTAGAAAGGAAGAAACAAAGGCTGCTCATACAATATTCATCTGTGATATACCATCTATCTGTACATATATACACGACTGGAAGCTAATCATGGACAACTTAAATGATGTCACACATTGTATATACACAGGTTTGGAGCATTCAAATTCGCACTTGTTTGAATTTTTCAATTTAGAGAGAGCAGCACTTTGCAAGGGGCCTACGCGTTTCGAGTCCTATACAATGAGGGGACTCTCATCAGGGCCGGGGGAGTTATCTAGAAAGAAAAATAAAAATATCTTCGTGTCAGGTTTAAGCTCAAGACCATTTCGGAAACTTTTCAGCATAGAAACCCATTCCTTCACTCAGCTTACCCTACTGGTCTGCCAGGCCACTTTACAGGTGTAGGAAGCACGGATGCGGTCGGTCGCGCTCACTGGGGGGGATGACGGTGTCACACTGGGGGGTGAAGGGCAGCAGTTAGCCTCCAGTGTGGACACTGGGCTGGAACATCTTAATTTGTACTAGGAGGGCAAGTTCTTACCTTGCTTATTCCATGTGGACCGGGAAAGTTTTTTCAATTGTGGAGAGCCAAGGGAGGAAGCGGACGAGATATGGAGTACCTTAAGGGAATATAAAATTAGCGGAACATGAGAATCTAAACGCCGCCTGGGAAAGCTGGTGCCCCTGTCTAAAAGCACAAGGTGAATGAGGAAATCGTACCTGTGTAGAGAAAGCTTTTGGACTTAATGAGCAGGCGTCCCACTTGAATTTGGACGAATGCTGGAAGATATTCTTTAAACTCCTGTAATAGAGTCAAAAGATATAAGTCACCAAGGCGCCCTAAAAACGGGGTGACACAAGCATAAAAATGCCCCGCTTAGGAGGTAATATAGCAGACCACCTAAGGGAAGTGGTTTCCTCGTCTCGGTCGGCGTCTCCGAAGCGCTGATCCTTCGCGCATGCGCTGTGGATAGCGGGTCCGAAGATAGATCCATTAATGTAGCAGGGTCCTGGAGGGACGCTACTCTCTGGCGCATGGGCGCTGTGGAGGTTAAAAAAATTTAATTGAAAAAACGGGGGCAGTGTTAGAACAACGACGCAAGCTTCCAGATTTCTACAGACAGAGTACCGGTGAGACACCAGGTACTTGTATAGGTTTAGAGACACAAAGTGGAAACGGACAGGTGGCCCTACAAAGGGCAGCGAGTCAACCAGCAACCTCAGAGTTTATACATCTCTGATAGTTCATTAAGGCCAGTGACGGCCGTGTTGAACTTTACAATTAGGAGTGCCTCCCTTTTGGAGAGTCTGGCATCCCAGTCTCCTCCTCTGGGATCGCGCTCCACCTTGGAGATTATTGTCCTTTGCAAGTCCTTGATTTGATGACCCAGTCTGTTCCAATGATTCACCAATGGAGCTGTTTCAGAAACAGCTCCATTGGTGAATCATTGGAACAGACTGGGTATAAACTCTGAGGTTGCTGGTTGACTCGCTGCCCTTTGTAGGGCCACCTGTCCGTTTCCACTTTGTGTCTCTAAACCTATACAAGTACCTGGTGTCTCACCGGTACTCTGTCTGTAGAAATCTGGAAGCTTGCGTCGTTGTTCTAACACTGCCCCCGTTTTTTCAATTCAATTTTTTTAACCTCCACAGCGCCCATGCGCCAGAGAGTAGCGTCCCTCCAGGACCCTGCTACATTAATGGATCTATCTTCGGACCCGCTATCCACAGCGCATGCGCGAAGGATCAGCGCTTCGGAGACGCCGACCGAGACGAGGAAACCACTTCCCTTAGGTGGGCTGCTATATTACCTCCTAAGCGGGGCATTTTTATGCTTGTGTCACCCCGTTTTTAGGGCGCCTTGGTGACTTATATCTTTTGACTCTATTACAGGAGTTTAAAGAATATCTTCCAGCATTCGTCCAAATTCAAGTGGGACGCCTGCTCATTAAGTCCAAAAGCTTTCTCTACACAGGTACGATTTCCTCATTCACCTTGTGCTTTTAGACAGGGGCACCAGCTTTCCCAGGCGGCGTTTAGATTCTCATGTTCCGCTAATTTTATATTCCCTTAAGGTACTCCATATCTCGTCCGCTTCCACCCTTGGCTCTCCACAATTGAAAAAACTTTCCCGGTCCACATGGAATAAGCAAGGTAAGAACTTGCCCTCCTAGTACAAATTAAGATGTTCCAGCCCAGTGTCCACACTGGAGGCTAACTGCTGCCCTTCACCCCCCAGTGTGACACCGTCATCCCCCCCAGTGAGCGCGACCGACCGCATCCGTGCTTCCTACACCTGTAAAGTGGCCTGGCAGACCAGTAGGGTAAGCTGAGTGAAGGAATGGGTTTCTATGCTGAAAAGTTTCCGAAATGGTCTTGAGCTTAAACCTGACACGAAGATATTTTTATTTTTCTTTCTAGATAACTCCCCCGGCCCTGATGAGAGTCCCCTCATTGTATAGGACTCGAAACGCGTAGGCCCCTTGCAAAGTGCTGCTCTCTCTAAATTGAAAAATTCAAACAAGTGCGAATTTGAATGCTCCAAACCTGTGTATATACAATGTGTGACATCATTTAAGTTGTCCATGATTAGCTTCCAGTCGTGTATATATGTACAGATAGATGGTATATCACAGATGAATATTGTATGAGCAGCCTTTGTTTCTTCCTTTCTAATTTCTGTTTTGTTGTTTTTTCCTTTGTGACAATTCTTAAATTCTGTGTACATATGGATGCCTGATTTTGTATGTATGTGATATGGATGACTAGTTGAATGAGTGTTGTATAAATATAATGGTGTAGTGTTGTATAAAATGTATTAATTTGTTTAAAAAAAATTTTTCTTTGAAATTAACTGAATAAACTGCTATTTATTAGCAACATCGTAGGTTGGAATGCGTTTTTCTAACTTATGAGCAAAATTCTATGTTGAATCCGCATATCAGTTTTGGCATATCCCTTGGTCTATTATCTTTCCTGCAAGGGCACGAGCTCTATTGCCCCTTTTTGCAGCATGACTGTGACCTCCTGCTGCAATAAGTGCAAGTGCTCGCCGGACATAGGACGGTGCCTTGGGGGTATGTTGGGTGGAGTGGATGTGAGCTCCAGACAATAACAAAATTGGATAAGCTTTCTGACCCACCTGTCCGTGGTGATGGACTTCCACACGGGCAGGAACTGCTGGAGTCTTCCCCCGACCGGTGTTGTGTGGTCGGGGGGCAGTGACAATGCGTCACTGTTTGTTGGCGGTAGAGGACCTGGAGCTGTTGTTGCCACGTCCTCTGCCCTTGGCGTTGTTGCCGCGGTATCCACCTCGACCCTTGTTGGCATAAGTAGTCTGGGTGTTGCCTTTGTAGAACTGCGCTGACTGCGAAAGTTGACCACTTGAGGTGCCTCTAGTATTGGAGCGACGAAAGGACCCACTTCGAAACTGCTGGGACTGCAAGGCACCCATGGATTTTGCAGTGTCGGTGTCCTTCATCTTCTCAAGGGTGGTATCAACCTCAGGGACAAACAGGTGATCTGGGTTCACCGGTTGGTTCAAGATGGTGGTTTGAATGTCCAGCTTGAACCCAGATATCCGTAGTCATGCATGTCTACGAAGCACGCTAGAGTTAATTGCGCGTGCGGCGGTGTCAGCCGCGTCCAGAGCGCACTTTATGGAAGCGTTGGAGATCAGCTTCCCCTCCTGAATTAACATTTCAGCCCCTTCCTTATATTGATCGGGTAGATGTTGCAAAAGGGTCTCTAGGGTATCATAGTGTAACGCGCCAGGAGCGCCTGCGTGTTAGAGATGCGCCATATGTTGGCTGCCTGCGCTGCCACCCTCTTCCCCGAAGCCTCAAAAACTTTTGATTCTTTGTCAGGGGGAGGAGCATCACCCGTAGTCTGCGAGTTGGCCCTCTTCCGGGCATTGGAGACAACCAGGGAGTCCAGAGGCAACTGTCCCTTAATATAAGTTGGATCTGTGGGCGCCGCCTTGTACTTTTTGTCGATCCGCGGGTTGATGACTCTAGCCCTGGTGGGTTCTTTGAAGACCTCAGCAGCGTGCTTTAAAACACCCTTCAGCATTGGCAGAGTTTTTACAGTCTTTTCAGAGACAGAAAAGGTGTCAAAGAGGAATTCGACGTCCACAGGGTCAGCATGCAGCTCGACGTTGTGATTGGCCGCTGCCCGCTCAATAAGGGCATTGAAAGCCGCAGAGTCCTCAGTGGGGGAAGTTTTCGCGGAGAAGAGCTGAGGGTCTTGCCCAGAATGCGGGTCCCCAGGCTCACCACCAGCAGACCAGGGCTCTGCCACATCCTCTGGGTCTGTGTAGACGGGATAGCTGTATTCATCCTCGTCGTCGCCCTCACCAGCGTCTACATTGGAGTGAGTGGGCGAGAGTTCGTGAGCCTGTGGTGAAATGGGCTCCACCAAGGCTGGAGTACCAGCAGAGTCCATCTTCCATTTGAGTGGGATCTTGTACGACTCCAATTGGGGCTCCGGGGTGATTTTCCTCTTCAGGAGGGAAAGCCTGTCCGTTATGGCGCCTATGAAATGTTCTTGACGCTCTTCCTCTGAAAGTTGTCGAGGCCGTGGGCCGAGGACCACCAACGATGCCTTCGGCGTCGAAGATACCTTCTCGGGCACGCCGGCCCCCGGTTTAGCAGCGAAAGCCTTCGGCGCCATCTTAGGTGGCAAGGTGAAAAGGATCGGTGTGGGCGCCTTCGCCGTTTTCTCCAGAGGCTTGGCCGGCGGAGGGTCCCTCGGCTCGACTGCTGCAGCGCCGTCCCTAATGTGCTGTAGGGACTCCGTAACCTTCTTTGTGAACGCGGCGGATGGACGCGCCGGTTCGACAGAGTCCTTAGCGGTCGGTTTTGGAGTGGAGTCCGACGAGGTTCCCCTCGGAGTCGACGCACTCGGCGCAGCTCCCTTGACCTTCTCGTGTGGAAGCGGGGCAGAGAGGGTCTTCGGGTCGTCTGGCCGCTTCTTCGGGTCGGTAAGAGACCTCTTGGGGTCGTCGACCGTCTTCTTGTGATCGAGTCGACCCTTGCCGGCGTCGACAGTCTTCGGCGCCGATGCGGCCGCGTCCGACCCCTTAACCTTCGGCTTCGACGTAGTAGCCTTCGGGTCGGCCATTTTGACGTGGCTCTTCGGCTCGACGGCCATCTAAGATTTCTTCGGCGCCGAGGCCTCCGAAGTCTTCGATCCGACCAATGCAATGCGCACTTTTGGTTTCGATATTTCGGGCGTCAAGACCGTAGATTTCACTTTCGGTTTCTGTGTCACCGGGAGTGAATCGGTACCAATGTCCGTGGTCGGGCCAGCAGGCGGGGCCGAGGAACGCACAACAAGGTTTCGGGTAAGGCCCGAAGGTGATCCCTCGACCTGGGCCTTATTGATTTGAATGGCCCCGGAGTCAGTTTGAGGAAGCTCTTCGTCCGAGCTATCCTCCATGGTCCCAAGGGCCCCGTCGTCGTCCACTACCTCCTCGACGACTTCACCGAAATCTTCGGCGTCGTAGTCGTCCTCGACCTCCGACGCGGGGTTAAATTCTGAGACGTCCTGGATATCTTCATCCTCGACCTCCCCAGCATCGAAAATGTCCGTAGGCGCCGGTGCAGATTGCTGGGCCTCCAGGCGCGCAGCTCGACGGAGCTTGAGTGCTTTCTTGGACCGGAACCTTGAACAGGCCATACACTTGGCCTCGTCGTGGTCCGGCGACAGGCACTTGTTGCACACCGGGTGGACGTCGTTGTGTGGGTACTTCGAGTTACACACCGGACATCGTTTGAATGGACTTCGTTCCATGATGGATGGTTGAAGAGTCTGGAGTGTCGACTAGGCCCTCCGCGCCGAAAGCACGCGGAAGTACAAGCTTGGCTTGGAGCCGAGGAAAGTTGCGAAGCCGAACGCAAGACAATACCGACGCAAGTCCTAAAGACCTTTTGGTCTCAAGTAAAGTTAAGTTAATTCTTATCGATTCCGACAAGAGGGAACCAAAGACATCCGAACCCAATGGTGGAAAAAAACAATCTGGGGATGGAGTCGATGCCCATGCGCACTGTAGTCCAGGGGAGGAGCCACCTATCTCGTGATACTTCGAAGACTCTTCCAGGACAACAATGTGCAATCATCCGGACCCAACACTAGGCGGCGATCTATGCACAGATATGAATTCAGCAGCCCACATGCCTCGAACATAGAAACACGATGAGCTTATGGTTTCATATGAGGATATGAGAATCATCAATAGCACTACTACATACCACACAAGACTGGTGTTCCTCTTCAGGTTAGACCAATCCCGTTGTTTCTCGGACCCCTGAATCGTCTCCCCTGTATGTTCAAATACAAAGCGTAGTAAAGAAAATATTGTGCAAAAAAGGAAACACAAGATACGGCAGGCAAGGTTACAGCACCCTTCTAAAACTGTTTCCTGCTCCTTGATGAAGTTTATATGAAATGTTAGTAAGAGGTTCCTTGTGACACTTCCCGTGTCCGAACTCGAGAGACTTAGTTCAACAAAACCACAGCAGTCCTATCTGCTCCTGCTCTCCTTACTGTTTTCGAATAAGTACCCAAGTGCTTGTTGAACTTTGCACACTGTTCCGTCTTTAGACAGACCGTCAATAAGCTTCTCCTCTCAAATAACGCGGCAGTACCGTTTCACTCAACAGAGAAAAAGAAAGAGAGAGCCCCTGTTTAACAATCACAAGGGTTCTCCGTGAACCATGCATATGCACACAGCCTTGCACACAAAGGATCCGCTACTTCTATTCACCCGACCCAGAACGGGGTGAAAGGATCGTAGAACAACGAATCTCCAAGCAAAGGCTTACCGCTACAGCACCTTACCGACCAGTCCGAAGTCTTTAACCTGAATTATCGGCACCGCTGGCGAGTACAGGCTGAATCTTATTTCCGGGTATTTGCGTGACTGGCGTCACCGCGTGACGTTGTCTCCCGGCATTCTGGGTAATTTAGTTGTGCTTGTGTGGTTGCCATTTACCCCGCATAATGCGTACAGCGGCTCCACACTGCGGTGATCTTGACAAGAAAGCCATCAGCAGCCATTGCTTTAGATACAGTAAAGTTAGTTCATTAGCGTCATCGCAGTGGTTTTAAATGGCATTGTACGAAGGCTCTTACCTTTGACCATTTTACTTTGAAGTAAGGTACCAGGCAAGGTCGCCCCTTATCGATACTAGTCTTTCTAATTGCTTTAGAACCCTTAATACAAAGAAAAGGATTTTATATGGACAACAAATGGAGATGAATCCCGCAAAATGGCAACTATTTTATTTCTTTAATTCTGCATGGGACGGCGCCTGCAGATGCATTGGAGACTGGTCCGGGCCTGCTGTGGTGATACAGCCAGATCGGAGTCTGGGGCCCTTCTCCTGAGGGGCTGGCCCATGAGTTTTCCTCTGCCAGGAAGAGCACGATGAAGGGTGCCCCCCCCCATGAATGTAAATGATCATGAATAATACATCATTAGGGTAGGGGTGAAGATAAATGTGGACACTGCTGAGCATCTCACAGTGAATTACATGCACAACTGTCCCGCATTATATAAGTAGTGGTGCCTCTGAATGCCCCTCATGGGACTGGTCTAACTGGAGGACCCTTACGTCCTCATGTAACATTGAAAGCAGCTGCTGAACATACCTCCTGAGGTGAGTCAATCTAGAACTATTCTGAAACTTTGAGTATATTACATGTGACCTTGCTGCAACACCTGGAACACTCCTGTCGTTCAAAATACCCGGTGAAATTTCGCAATAGACCGGGCATAGGACAGTTGTATATACTTGGGATGGCAGCAACGTTCTGTAGCTAAGCTATCTAATAGCACTCTCTGCTCTAACGTGTCCGCTGACCCAGGGAAAGTGCTGACACAAATGGACACTGTGCAGGTACGAAACCGAACCCCAATGCAGGACTTTAAGGATGTCACGGCACTGGATCCTGCTGCATAGCAAGAAAACATAAGAGGGAATACACACAGCCAATAACGAATAGTTTCTTACCTGTCGGTGTAGTTTTGCAGATTGAAGATCTTTCTGGATTCCCTATGCTGTGCATATTCCGCAATCTGGTGGTTGGATCCGGAATCGTAGTCTTTTTTCTCGTATTTATTTTTCGTAGCCCAGGTAGGCGTCGACGTCCCACCTTCTGGTGTACCTTCGGTGACGTCGGCATGCTTCCGGCGGAAGCTACTACCCTTGGGCGCCATCTTCGGATTCTTTTTTTCTGTCTTTTTGTCTTTTCTGCTTGTAGTGAATCCATGGCTATGTATGTTAATCCTCTTTTTTCTTTTTTTTTTTTTTACGTGATTCTTTCCACGTATCTTGAAAGCTTCAGTTTTCTTTCCTTTTCTATGCTTTTTCGCCTTCTTTTCCAGCCTCATCTTTCTGGCGGAGGCGGGTGGGTTCGCTAGTGAATCCAGAAAGATCTTCAAGCTGCAAAAGTACACCGACAGGTAAGAAACTATTTGTTTTGCAGCGTGAATCTTTCTGGATTCACTATGCTGTGCATAGATTTTGTAGCGGTTTTTGTTACTTTTGTAGCGGTTTTTGTTACTTTTGTGGCGGTTGGGTGGAAGATGAGCGTTGGTTGTTGAGAATATGTTGAAGCACCTTTTGTCCTACTTGTGCTTCCTTGTTCATTTGAACATCCACGCAATAGTGCTTAGTGAACGTGTGCACTGTAGCCCATGTTGCCGCCAGGCATATGTCCTGAATTGGTGTGTTGGCCAGAAAGGCAATTGTTGCTCCTTTCTTCCTGGTTGAGTGGGCCTGTGCCCCTCCTGTTAGCTCCTGGCCCGATTGCTTGTGGCAGAATTGTATAGTCTGAGCGATCCATCGAGCTATGGTGTTTTTTGTAACTGGTTTACCCATGTAACTGTTTGCGAAGGATACGAAGAACTGTTTTGTCTTCCTGTGTCCTTTCGTCCTTTCAATGTAGTGCATCACTGCCCTTCTTGCGTCTAGAGTGTGGAGTGCTCTCTCAGCGCTTGTAGTGGGGTTTTGGAAGAAGCTAGGAATCTGAATACTTTGATTCATGTGGAACCTTGACACCACCTTTGGCATGAAGTGCGGGTCTGTTCTCATTACGACCCTGTCACTGTGTATCTGAATGTAGGGTTCCTGTAGTGTTAGAGCCTGCAGTTCGCTCACTCTCCGTAGCGATGTGATTGATACCAGAAAGGCGGTTTTCATAGTCAGCATTTGCAGTGATGCTTTGTGGATAGGTTCGAAAGGTGCTTTCATGAGCTCTGTCAGTACTACATTTAGGTTCCAAGCCGGTGGCGGCATTCTTTTTGGTGGTGATATTCTTTTAGCCCCTTCTAAGAATCTTTTCACGACTTGAGATGTGAAGAAGCTTCTCCCTCTTTCTCCTCTTGTGTATGCCACAATCGCAGCCAGGTGTACCCTTAGCGAGGATGAGCTTAGTTTAGCCTTTATTAGGTGCGTGAGGTACCTTAGCACCGTAGATTCCCTGGTCAGTTTTCTGTGTAGTTTTTTCGTGCAACACCACTGAGTGAATCTTTTCCATTTTTCCCCATAGCATTTGCGTGTGTTGGGCCTTCTTGCCTCTCGCAACACCCTCAGGGTGCTCTCTGGTAGTTTTAGATGTGCGAACTCTAAGTCCTCAGGAGCCAGGCTGAGAGGTTGAGGCTCTCCAGCTCTGGGTGTAGAACTTCTCCGTTTTCCATGGAGAGTAGGTCTCTTCTTTTTGAGAACTTGAGGGGGGGCCCATGCGCCATCTCCATTATCTGAGAGTACCAGGTCTGCCTGGCCCATTGTGGTGCCACCAGGATCAGCATCATGTTGCTTGTCATGCATTTGTTGAGGACCCTGGGGATCAGTGGTATCGGGGGAAAAGCGTAGGCAAATGTCTTTGACCAGCTTATCCATAGGGCATTCCCCTGCGATAGTGCTTCTGGTTGCCTGGATGCAAAGTATTGGCATTTTGCATTCCGGCGTGTTGCAAATAGGTCTATTGTCGGAGTGCCCCACTTCCTAAATAGTTTCTCAGTCTCCAGTTTATTGAGTTCCCACTCGTGGGATGCTGAAGTCTGCCTGCTGAGCCAATCCGCTTCTACATTGTCCTTACCTGGCAGGTGTATGGCCAGCAGGTCTATTTTGAGTGGTATTGCCCATCTCCAGATTTCCTGTGCCAAGCTTGACAGGGGGAATGATTGAGTTCCCCCTTGTTTGTTTATGTAAAACATCGTTGTGGTGTTGTCTGTTTGTATCAGCACCTTCTGGCTGTACAGGTGTTTCTAGAAGGCCTTGAGTGCTAGCAACACTGTTTTCAGCTCCAGGTAATTGATGTGTCTGACCGCATCTGTCAGGCTCCACAGGCCCCTCACTCTGAGCTTGTTCATGTGTGCGCCCCACCCCTTCTGGGATGCGTCTGTGGTAATGGTCACTGTTGGGTCCGGTGGTGTTAGAGGTTTCCCTACTGTTATCCTTTCCTTGGTCCACCACCTTATTTCTTCCTGCACCCTGTGCGTTACAACCACTAGATACTCCCAACTTCCTGTAGCTTGTGACCATTGCTGTTGTAGCCACTCTTGGAGCGGTCTCATCTGTAGGCGTACATTGGGGACCAGGTGTATGCATGACGCCATCATCCCCAAGATCTTGCTCACTGTCCTCACTGTCAGAGCTCGCCCCTTCTGGTAGTGACGTTTCTCCCTCAGTAGGCTAAGTGTTCTCTTTTCGCTGGGTGACACCCTGCATTGGACGGTGTCGATTTGAGCACCCAAGAAGATCTTCACCTTCTCCGGTTCCATTGAGCATTTTCCCCAGTGTATGGAGAATCCCAGGCCTGTTCGCGTTCTCGTGACCTGCAGTGCGTGATCTTTGCATGTCCTGTAAGGCTGCCTTTACGAGCCAGTCGTCGAGGTAGGGGTACACGTGTATCCCCTCCCTTCGCAGATGCGCGGCCACTGCCGCGAGGCATTTGGTGAAAACCCTTGGCGCGGATTTTAGACCGAAAGCCAGGGTTGTGAATTGGTAGTGATCGTTGTTCATTGCGAACCTTAGCATGTGCTTGTGCTGCCTGTTCATGGGGATGTGCAGGTACGCATCCTTGAGGTCTATGGTGAACAATTATCTGTGGGATGACCTCTTGTAGGGACGTCATCTTGAATTTTTGGGTCTTTACATATTTGTTTAGGAACCGTAGGTCCAGGATGGGTCTTAGGCTTTCGTCCACTTTTGGTACCAGGAAGTAGGTTGAGTACACTCCTCTGTTCCATTCTTTGAATGGGACCGTTTCGATGGCCTCTTTGAGGAGTAGTTCTTGAGCTTCCTTTTGGAGCAATCGCAGCTCTGTTTCCGAGTGCTGTCTTCTCTCTGGCTTTCTGTTTGGTGGATTCTTTAGCAGCTCTATGCAGTATCCGAACTGCATGATGTTCAGTATCCACTTGTCTGTGGTGATTTTTCTCCACTCCTGGAGAAAAAATCTTAGCCTGCCTCCTACTGGAGTTACATGTTCTTTTGTGACTTGTCCGTGTAGCCCTCTCCTCTTTGTTTTTACGTGCTCTTCTCCCGGAGGGTTCGAGTGTGTGAGCATGTTTTCTCGTGTGCAGTCACTTAGAGGGGGGTTGTTCACCGCCTCTTCTTCTCTGTCCTCGTCCGTTTCCTCTTGCGAAAGGAATGGCCCCTGTTCTGGTAGTTCCAGTTTTGCCTCTGCTGGCCCTGGTGACCTTGGTTGTCACTCTGTTGTCCCTGGTGGAACGCCTGGTGTGATTCTCCTCGCTGGTTTCCACCTCTGCAGTTTGGCCTCCGCGTAGGAGTGCCCCTTCACATCCCCCTGAATTGCAGGGCCCCCATGGACCTTGCTGTCTCGTTGTCCTTCTTCAGTTGTGTGAGCTTCTCATCAACTGGGGCTCCGAACAGTGTTTCACCATTGAAGGGTGTGTTCAGGATGTTGTTCTGAACCTCAGCTTTGAATCCTGAGATCCTGAGCCAGGCTTGCCTTCTCTCTGTGATGCCTATAGCCATCAGTCTGCTGGATGTTTCAGCGCCATCCAAGGCTGTCTTGAGGCACGAGTTAGCAATGCTTTTCCCTTCTTCCACAAGGTGTGATGCCCTCTCACGGTATTGTTCCGGGAGGTGCTTGAGCAATTGCCCCATCTCATCCCAATGTTCGTATTGATGTCTGTTCAGGAGGGCGTTTGAGTTCGCCATCCGCCAGTGCGTTGCGGCGTTTCTCTCTATTTTCCTGCCTGTTAGGTCCATCCTCCTGCTTTCCTTGTCAGGAGGAGGCCCAGATGTTGTTGGGACGTTGGCCCTTCTTCTGGCCGTCGCAGCGATAATAGAATCTGCTGTGACGGACCCCTAGATATAAGCCGGGTCCTGTGAGGAGAATTTGTATTTCTTTTCAGTCCTCGGCGTTACTGATCTGCATGTAGCCGGGTCCTTGAAAGCCTCCTTCCCCTGGTCTGTGATACTTTTCAGCATGGGAAGGAATTGGCTTCTTGTCTGTGTGGGGAGCAATGTTTCCAGCAGGAAATCTGCTTTTGGCTTCTCCTCCTCTAGCTTAACCCCATAAGCTGCTGCCGCCTTCCTGCCGACCTCGTTGTATACCCCGATGTCATCCGGTTGCGATGTCACTGACCACGCATGAATGATGTAATGTGACATCATCAGCAGTGGATTGCGGGTGCGCGAAATATAGTTAGTACAACTAACTATATAGGAGTAATTTCAATGGTTTTGTATGAGTGAAATGTCCAGCTAACTATAACACCCCTAAAACGTAGTTTTTTGAGTGAATTTCAAAGGTTTTTTAAATGCTAATTCCTAACTATATAAGGCCTGAAACCTATGTTTTTTTCAGTGAATTTCAAAGGTTTTTTAAATGCTAATTCCTAACTATATAAGGCCTGAAACCTATGTTTTTTTTCAGTGAATTTGCAAGGTTTTTTAAATGCTAATTCCTAACTATATAAGGCCTGAAACCTATGTTTTTTTTAAGTGAATTTGCATGTTTTTTTAATGCTAATTCCTAACTATATCAGGCCTGAAACCTATGTTTTTTTCATTTAATTTCAAAGGTTTTTTAAATGAACATTTTTTAATGTATTAATTGTTATTTTTTTAATACTGATTTACTACATTTTTGCAGGCAGGTGTTCAGAGGGCACGCCCCTTTTTACAACACTCTGCAGCGCAGCTCCACGGCGCTTACTGGAGATACCTGTTGGACTAGTTGCCCTCTAGGGGACCTCTGGATTGAAGAAGAATTAATTCCCCAACTTAAAACACGCCACAGGGAAGTGTAATGAAGCCACGCCCCTTTTTACACCT
Organism: Lissotriton vulgaris; assembly: GCF_964263255.1. Taxonomy (NCBI): domain Eukaryota; kingdom Metazoa; phylum Chordata; class Amphibia; order Caudata; family Salamandridae; genus Lissotriton; species Lissotriton vulgaris. The sequence continues at coordinate 763,135,844 of NC_141697.1, forward strand.
CTCTGCAACACAGCCCCCAGGCGTGTTTGCAGAGGGGGAACTAATTCCCCTTGCATAATGGGGGTCACTGTGGGCCAACTAGCCCACCTGGAACCTCCAGTATGTGCCAGGGGGCTTCGTTGCAGAGAGGTGTAATGAGGCCACACCCTTTTTTTACACCTCTCTGCAACGCAGCCCCCGGGCGTGTTTGCAGAGGCGGAACTAATTCCCCTTGCATACTGGGGGTCCCTGGGGGCCAACTAGCCCACCTGGAACCTGCAGTATGCGCCAAGGGGCTGCATTGCAGAGAGGTGTAATTAGGGCACACCCTTTTCACACCTCTCTGGAACGCAGCCCCCTGGCGCGTTTGCAGAGGGGGAACTAATTCCCCTTGCATACTGGGGGTCCCTGGGGGCCAACTAGCCCACCAGGAGCATCCAGTATGCACCAAGGGGCTGCGTTGCTTTGCCCCGGGGTGGCGGTCCCCGGGGCAGTGTGGGGGGATTGTGGACCCCACACACTTTATCACTATGCCCCCGCGATTTGGTCCCCCGGGGGGTAATTTTTAAAAAAACAGACCAGGTTTAAAAAAAAAATGGGGCCTTTTTTGTCCTTGTGGGACCACCTGGGCAGGCCTAGGGGGTCAGGGTGTGTCTACCTAGCCCCCTTTTTGTGTTCTTCACGTTTGTTTTTCTGCTTTCTTGTGCCTCGGTCTATTGAGCACCAGATGGATAACAACACTTCCTGGTTAGAAATGTTGACAGCCAATGAGCATGCAGCTTTCTCGGGAAGGCATGCTGATTGGCTGCCACTGTCTGTCAACACTCCAAACCAGGAAGTGTTGGCAGGCATCTTGTGCCACGGTAGAACCAAGGCAGTGAACCAAAGGTGGAAAACATGCAAAG